>NC_090800.1:31337828-31975328 GCF_036512215.1 Solanum lycopersicum | reverse complement strand
ATTTTAAATGTGATAAGTTGAAATGCAAAATTTGTGTGGAAAGTAAGTTTGTTAAACATCCTTACAAGTCTGTTGAATGAAATTCTTAAACTTTAGACTTAATTCACATAGATATATGCAATATGAAGTAAACACCATCTCGTGGTGGAAAAAAGTATTTTATAATATTTCATGATGACTGCACTCGATTTTGTTATGTATATTTACTTAATAGTAAGGATGAAACAATTGATGCATTTAAGCAATACAAAAATGAACTGGAAAACCAATTGAATCTAAAGATAAAAATGATTCGGAGTGATAGGGGTGGAGAATATGAATCTCCTTTTGTAGAGATATGTTTGGAATATGGTATTATTCATCAAACAACTGCACTTTATACACCATAGTTAAACGTTTTTGCAGAACGGAATAACAGAACATTAAAGGAAATGATGAATGCGTTAATGATCAATTCTGGTTCACCGCGAAACGTTTGGGGGGAATCCATCCTTAGAGGTAATAAAATACTCAATAGAGTACCCCATTAAAGAATACAATCAATTCCATATGACTTGTGGAAAAGAAGAAAACCCAACTTGAAATAATTCAAAGTGTGGGGATGTTTAGCCAAGGTAGAGGTTCCTTTACCGAAGAGGGTTAAAATTGGACCTAAACAATAGATTGTGCCTTTATTGGGTATGATGTGAATAGTAAAACTTGTCGATTTTTGGTTCACAAATCTGATAATCCTGAGATTCATGTTAATACGATAATTGAATCAGATAATGCAGAGTTTTTTTAAAACACTTATCTGTATAAAACTAAAAGTAAGTCAACAAGTGAAATACCTAAACGACCACGAGAAGAATCAATGAAAAATATTCTAACTAGTGAGGAACTTAGGCGGAGTACTCGACAACGAAAATCTCTTTCTTTAAGCCCATATTTTGTAGCACTATTGCTTGAAAATGAGCCTCAAACATTTAAAGTAGCTATGCCTTCGTCAGAGTTATCTTCTTGGAAAGAAGCAATCAAAAATGAGATTGAATCAATTTTAATCAATCACACTTGGGAATTGACTGATATTCCTCCAGAAAATAAACCTTTAGGATCAAAGTGGATCTTAACAGGAAAATGAAACATGATGGGACTATTGACAAATATAAGGCTAGACTGGTAGTCAAAGGGTACAGACAAAAGGAAGGTTTGGACTACTTTGACGCATGCTCTTCAGTAACAAGCATAACATCAATTAGGATGTTAATAGCACTAGCAGCAGTGTATAATCTTAAAATCCACCAAATGGATGTAAAGACAGTCTTCTTAAATGGAGATTTAGAGGAAGAAATTTATATGGAACAACCTGAAGGGTTTATAGTTCATGGTAAAGAAAAGAAAGTGTGCATACTTGTGAAGTCACTTTATGGACTCAAGCAATAACATAAATAATGCCATGCTAAATTTGATCAAATAATGTTGGCAAATGGATTCAAGATTAATGAATGTGATAAATGTGTTTACATTAAAAACGTTATGAACATGAAGTCATTGTTTGTTTGTACGTTGATGACATGTTAATAATGAGTAAAAAAATTGACGATATAAATACTACTAAGCGCATGTTAACAAGAAAGTTCGATATGAAAGACTTAGGAGTTGCTGATTTGATCTTAGGGACCAGGATTATCAAAACTCCCTCGGGGGCTAGCATTATCTCAATCTCATTATATTGAAAAAGTATTGGATAAGTTCAATTACTAGAATTTCAATGTTGTCAAAACTCCAATTGATTTAAGTTGTACATTTAAAAAGAATGAAGGTCAAAGTGACTTTCAATTGGAATATGCCAGAGTGTTTGAATGTTTGATTTATATTATGAATTGCACGCGGCCAGATATAACATGTGCTATTTGTAAACTGAGCCGGTACTAGTAATCCGAATCAAACTCACTGGATGTCTATGAAACGGATGTTAAATTATCTAAAATTTACACAACATTATGCTTTGTATTATAATAAATATACTGTTGCGACTAAAGTATATAGCGATGCAAATTGGATCACTGGGTCAAATGATGTAAAATCCACGAGTGGTTATGTATTCACACTTGATGGAGGAGCTGTCTTTGTGAAACCGACCAAACAGACATGTATTGCTCGCTCCACAATGGAATCTGAATTCATTTCTTTTGATAAGGCTGGTGAAGAAGCGGAATGGCTCCAAAATTTCGTAGAGGATATTCCATTATGGCCCAAACCTGTTGGACCAATTAGCATACATTGCGATAGTCAAGCAGCAATAGGTAGGACAGGGAGCGTTATGTACAACGGGAAGTCTCGTCATATACGATGGAGACATAACAACGTAAGACAACTGCTCTCTAGTGGAATTATCACAATTGACTATGTAAAGTCAAGTGATAATCTGTAAGATCCACTAACGAAAGGCCTAGTGAGAGAGGCAGTTGAAAAATCATCTAAGGGAATGGGTTTACGGCTTAGGACAAGTCAGCATGACGGTAACTCTATCTAGCAAACTGGTGATTCCAAGAGCTAGATTCAAGGAGAAAAACAAAGTTGTGGCTGACGGTTCGACACTGTCAATTAACTCAATCAATTCTCATTATGAAAACAATGTTCAGAAAAAGGTTAAGACTTTAAGGCTTGTTAATTAAAGCTTAAAGTTTTTAATGATTCCCTAAGTATGGTATATTTGACCAAATAATGTATCTACGAGATGACACAGTTAGAAATCACCTATGTGAGTGTGAAGTGGAAGCCGATTCAAAGAGAATTTTATGTCAAAAGCATATTCTCTATACAATCATGAAACCAGGAGGTGTTCATGACTGAAAGGAACACAACCGTAAGAATCATAAATAGTAAAGGGTTAATTCGGTGACATATGGTTGTCTAGGTATACACCAAAGCTTGACTATTCAAAGATATCACATCTATCGATTGGCCGAGTATATCCGAAATATGTTCACTACGGAAAGTCCAAGGGGAAACCTACTTATCCAGATGCAATTAATCCTTGCTTGTAAAGTACACAATTGTCCGTGCATTCCTATGTTATAACTATTCCCCATAAATGTGGGAGATATTGGGTATGTAGCAAGAATTGATGGGAAATAGAGGTAAGGACAAGAATTGAAAAGTGAGATCTTGAAAGGTTGGGAACTTGAAAAGTCCTCTAATGCTTTAATGAAAAAAAATTGTCCCTCGTCGGTAATGGAAATGAAAATATGAGAGTTTAAATAAATAAACACTCCTATAATTGTTAAAAGGGTTGGAAAGACGGATCCCGCTCACGCCGTCGTCATCGTCGCTCACTCGCTTCGGCTTCGGCAAATGATCGATCGACAGATTATTTTTAAACTAATTTATTTTAATTATTTATTTAATTAATTAAATGGCCAAAAATTTATTTTCAATTAATTAGTTGATAACATAAGTTAACAGAAATATTTTTAACTTTTTAGTCAACCCGACCCGACTCGAATCCACACGCGTGACCCATTTTAATTTCAGGTATACTTAAAATTCCCTCCATGACTTTTCAGAAAGGTTGAAACTTTCAGGAACAGTCAATACCATTTCAAAGTTTGCAACCATTCATTATTGGTTGTGTCAATTCTGAAAGGGTTGCAACCTTTCAGAATATATTCTTCTTGCCTTTAAATACCATTCAGTTTTCAGAATATTTTCCAAACGAATTTTGTAATCTTCCTTCTTCTAAACACATATTTCTTCGTGTACTTTCCTGTTGTGGATTGATTCACTGACAGTAGAGTTTTTGGTATCTACACTCTACAGATTAAGATCATTTTACCCTGGGAGGTTATATTCCAAATCAAACCTGGATACTAGCGGGGAACAATTTTCTTAAGGGGACACTGTGAATTCATTGGACTTGATTTTCTTCCAACTAAATAAAATATTCCAGATTCTGGTATGTTTTTATAGATTCAATAATTTTTTTAGATATAAATTTCTGTTCATCTTACTTACTGATTCGATAATTCTCAGCTACTTCGTGTTTATGAACAATTTATTACAACTAGTAATTTATGATTTTCATAACACAGATTGACAAACAGATACAATTAAATTTGCAAGAATGTTGTAGAGATTCTCTCCTCCTAATAAGAAACAACCTTCTCTGGAGTTTATTTCATTCTCCAATTGCTTCCATGGAAGGACCGTTGATGTTATTTCTTTGGTAAGCAAAGAAAATAACAAGTCACCTTTTGAACCGATAACGGAAGAGTTACTTTCCTGGGGTTTGGAAATGTTCTAGCACAAAATAAATGATTCAAAGTGGTCAAATATTTTCATTTTTGCGCAGACATGTATGGTTGCCAATAATTTTCTAGTTTTTTCATTGATTATGCCTAATCATTATTCAATGATTAATCTTGATAATTGATATAAACAATTCCCTCTTCCTATTCTAGTCCAAAAATGTAATCACCTTCCAGTTCTTGAAAAAATTAAAAATCAACACGTCGCTAAATACTTATCCCCAGAAAATCGATCACATTAATTAATTACTCACTCCATTACCCTTCTTTCCATATAAACTAACCAACCCATCAAAACATAAGCAACTCATTAAAAAAAAATAGTGAAATATTATTCTGCGGCTAGTACTACAGGTTTGTCACACCACTACATATACACATTGAGAATTTTGAAGTGCTTACCATAAAACAATGAAAACAATCGCACCCCTGTATCAATCCGTTCTCCTTGCCTCTAATAATTGTTAAAAAAGAGAACATGGATTCTGAATATTGCAATCATCAGAACTTCTGAAAAAATAAAACTTAAAATACTTGCATGACATTAGGTTATTTTTTACTTGTAATACTATGTTAACTTTCTTTGAACAAAGGAATCATAGTTGCATGTAAAATGATTTAACTATCAATTCTATATTTCTCTATGGTAGGCTTGACTATGAATGAACTTGAGATTCTAGCATGTCCTGGTAGCAAAGCTGGGAAAACTTCTAGTAGCGACATTGCACTTGTTGTAACTCCACTGCGAATTATTCTACTTTATCTGAGCAATTATACCGTATCCCCCCCCCCCCACCATAATTGTTAAAAATATGTGTTTGACTGCTGAAACATAAATTTCAGTAGCTAGGTATTCATATATGTATATTTGTATAGCTTGAGATGTGGAACGAAAAAGCTCTAGGGGTTGGAGAATATAGCTTACCGCAATAGTCTTTGAGTAGTTTCAAGTATTTCGTCTATTATAGTATTATGTGATTTCTTCTACTTTTTAAATTCATATTTGTGCATTTCTATCTTAATTTATCTAAATTTAACTAAATTTATCTTTTATCTGCAGGATGAAAATGTATAATTCAACTCCGCTGCAATATAATACAATTGGAAGAAGATTATCATTAAAAACATAAGTATTAAAAGGATTAGAAAATAATGGACATTGGTTTTATATATATATATATATATATATATATATATATATATATATATATATATATATTACAAGTAAAGACCTTTGAAGTAAGTCTAGTGCATCAATCTTATGTATTGTCCTTTGCATATTTATGTAGTTTTTATTGAAATATTTATGCATGTTTTAAGAAGAAATTGTATTACATATGTAGTAACTATCATAAATTGTTGCTAAAGGTGTATGCAAAAATATTTGATTTATTGCAATAAAAATTGTTGTTTCCAAAAGTTTTTCTAACCGATTACTAATATATTTTTGCCATGTTTTTGTAAATACTAATATTGTTGGTAGACAAATTAATTTATTGCAATTTTGTTTTCATTTTTATACACCACAACTAGCCAACAATTTTTTTTGTTGTGTTAAGGGAGTTTTTGGCAACAATATACTCTGTTGTTGCAAACTCTTTTCGCATCAGCGTTTATTGAACAACATGGAACAACATTTTTGTTGTTGCCAAAAGTACTTTTAGCAACAATAACCAGTATATGGCAATAAAAAAAGTTGTTAGTAAATGGCTTTTTTCTTCTAGTGAAGTGGTCAAAACCCATGATGGTGGCTGATATATACAACAATAAATAAACAACATATTCATTAAAAAATAGGGAAAGTTAGAAAGTATTTTTCAAGAACTTAGAATGAAGAGAATGTAGCAAGGGACATGGTCCCAGAAAGTCTACATACGAGGAAAGGATGAAAAGATAGCTGTCAAAAGGCTGCCAACTCTGATGTGGTTGTTGTGCAGCCTTTCATGAAAGCATTTTTTTTTACCAATGGCTTTTTCCCTAGGTTTGTGTCCATTTTATATATTCTCTTCTCCAGAACACAAACATAAGATTCAGCAAACAAAAACATGAATTTTCAGTGATAATTCATACGCTTGAAAAGAAGGTCATCTTAAAGGAAGAACAATATTTATGCTCAACAAAGGGACATGATACAGTGTTGAAATATCTTTGTTGATTTTGAATTTCTGTCCATCATTTTATAAGTTTTTGCATCTTGAAAAGTCTAAAGTACACAAGCAAAGACCATATTAGTGTAGTATTCTCCAAAATAACACCAGATTTGATCGAGTTGCATGTGTCATAGTGTCTTAGGAGTTATACAATAGTTTGTATATTGTAAATTCATTAATAATCTATAAATGATTCAGATCTCTTTTTAAGCTTGTAAAAGTATAAATTTGCTAGGGGTAACTAATTTAGCGGGTAGTGTTGTATCTGCTTAGTTTAAGTTTAAGTTATCTAGGTTTGATAGCTTCGTAGGCAGTGTGGTATTTTCTAAGGCACTGTAAGTAATATGGTTTTTACTTAGCCTCGAGATTAATAGCTAAATCTGATTTGGTGTTGTATCTGCATATCACTCTTTTTGAAGAGATTAGTGCAACTAATCGAAAATCCTATGACACAGGTTGTGGTTTTACTCCCTATAGAAAGATGGTTTTCATTAAAACATCTGGTGTTTTCTTCTATTTGTTGTTTACTCTTTAATTACTATTATTACATAGTCAAGGCACCTGGACTGTTGACTCATAGTGGATGAACATACTTTATCATTTTGTATTAGAACAGATGATCTCTAGCTAATCAACACCAAAAGAGAGATTCATGTAGAAATATGTATTGCTCCACTAAATCTTGAAGAAGGACAAATGTCAACAAGACAACCATGTTTCAATTGAAGATCTATAGTTGGTGGAAGACTAGGATGCACTACTTGAATTCCTTATCTCTAAGGTCTGCGGGTTTTGGGTATCGAGTTTTATGGACCTTTTATCCCAACTACTAAAGTGAAAGATAGAGATATTACCATAGTTGTTCCCAAGAGTCATCAATAGTACAACGAGGCAGACAAAAAAAAGATCAAGAAAAGTTATAAAGCTAAGAAGTTGTTAGTGTGTGGTATAGGTGATGAAGAACAGAATCACATTTTTTTCATGTAATTATCCATCACAACAAATGAGCTATGATATTTGGGAGAGCCTATCTATCATTCTAAACAGTCGAACCCATCCCAAGTCATTGGCAATCAAGAAGCTTGCCATCACTAAAGTAAAGGACCCATAAAAACTAATGATAGATGCTCTAATTGGTAACCTTAAGACCCATGAAATCATTGGAAACCAAGACACTACAGAGAATTAGGTAATGAAATATAGCTCTTAAGATCTCATCAAGTGAAATCTCCAGTGAAGAGGAGGATATGGATTTTCTAAAAAATTTTATTCCAAATAATCGTGAGAGACCATGGATATTTTGAAAGGGAGGAAACCCTCTAAAGGATGCAAATACAAGTGACCTATGTCACAAGTGTGGAAAGGCTGGACTATTCATGAGATACTGTCCAATTCTCAAGGCTAAAACAAAGAGTATCAAGGATCTGGAGGTGAAAAGTATAGAAGAAGGGACCTAGTACCTTTGAAGAAATCAAGAAAAGTTCATCTAACTATATTGTGAAGAAAGATTTTGTTGTCTGAAGGAGTTCCTCAAGTAAGTCAGAAGAATCAGAATGTCCTGAAAATGCATCCATGCTAGATGTTAAAGACGATGAGAATGTGTTTGATGGAATGTTTAGATTTATGGAAAAATATGATGATGAGGAAGGTGAAGAAAAGATAATTATCCTTGACATTAAACAAAATTTGAATGTTGGTTCTGTTAGAAGGTTGAGAAATCTAGCTAATATTCTAATAAACTTTGTTATAGAGTTAACAACTGGAAAGGGGGACACAATGAACAACAGTCTACACAAGAGATACTATTGGTTTTTCACATGTTTGTCATCGAGGAAGAACTGACAGTTCTAGAGACTGAAAACCTAAACCTCAAGGAACAATTGAGCATAATGACTCGATGTGATTTTTTAAAAGACTCGACCTAACCATCAACTTTAGGATTTTAATATATCGTGAAGCTCCGCAAGTATGACAAAATTCATCATCCTTATGATCATTACTAAACAACATGCCATCATTTGGACATGCATCAATTTTCTCCTAATCAAGGCCGAGATTCTTAACCATAGACTTGGTTTATTATAAGAGGGAGGAATATTCATTTCGGGGATTGCCTCTTTTAATAACTCTAAAAGAGAAGCGAATGATTCATTGATCCATCCGTGTAGACACTTCAACAAATATAAACGAAGTGTGAATGGTAATTTAGAGAATCCTGTACAACCAGGATATAATTCTTGGCTTGCCTCTTCAACTAAGTTATAGTATTTCTTGGCATCTTCATTTGGACCGTTATAAGCTCATTTTGCCTGTGCAACATCTCTAAATTGATCATTCAACAATCCATCAATATCATCACGCGAGCAATCCTTATTATCTTCAACATACAACTTGATATCCCATTCTCCATGATTGATCCATCTAGTATAACCTTTAACAAATCCATAGCATATTAGATGATCATAGACTACATTCCTTCGAGTCCAGTGAATATTACAACATTTTGCACAAGGACACTGAATTTCCTCTCCGTGAGGATTTCCATAAGAGTAAGCAAAATCTAGGAATGATTCCATACCATCAATAAAAGTTTTGCTATACCTTGCTAAATTCATCAAATCTTTGGATGGGATATTTGAATTTCTATAAGAAGATATAAATATTTCATATTTCAATTAGAATCATTAAATTAATGATAAAGTTACCGAAATTAGGTGTTATGAGATGATAATAGTTTCTTACATAGTCATGACACTTGTGTTATGCCAAATCAAACTTTGAATCCTCCACAAATGTTTTTGAATGTTGATTTTGGTTCTAAGGGAAAATAAGTAAAATTAATAGGATAGAAAGAATTAAGAAAGACAGTGAATTAATAGGATAGATAAAATTTAATGAACTAATGAAGAATAAGGAAATCTTTCAAGAATCTTGATGTGTTGAAAGCTTAACAGAATCCTGTGATAAGGTCTACTTGAAACCTGATTTTAAAGAGTTCATTTATTTTACTGCAATTGTTATGTAGCCTTTCAAAATCTAAAAATAGAAGAAAACCATTAAAACGATTTAAAGCAAGCAAGTTGAACTAGCTTGTAAGTCTAAAATTTACTGCATTTTACATTAGGAAAAACATGTATAGATGAATGTTATTTGTGCCATCAGACAAAGTTGGAGAGTGCTAGGCATCCATTTTTGCACTGTTAAGTAGCAGCTGGCATATGGAGCGTGTTCTTATCAGTTTTCTTATCTAGTGTAGTTAACTAGCATGAGTCACCCTATAATCAGAACCTACCAGGACTACAAAACAACTCAATTTACTTCATCAAAAAATCATTCAGAAAAATAAGGGGAGCTAACATAGAAGACTTTATATATAAATTAATCTATCTGTGAAGGGATTTTCTTGATTTCTATTCCGAGTTCTTTTTCAATTCTATATCTCACAGTCAGATAGATACTATTAGTAGTAGCACAAATCAATACATAGAGCTTAATTATCTAGTATAAAAGAAATGAACATAATTAATACGTACAAAGTGAAGTAATCCTCAAAAGTAACCAGGCTAACAGCTAAACCAAGCTTCACAAATATCCCTGATCGTCCAACCTGCAAAATAAATTACCAATGATGAAATAGCAATTAGAATATATAAGTCAATAAGCAAGATCAAAGATCTGTTATACATACCCTGTGCAAATATGTTTCTGAGTTCTTAGGGAAATCAAAATTTATAACAACGTTAACTGCTTGAATATCAATTCCTCTAGTAAACAAATATGTTCCATCACGAAAGAACACAAAATTAAGAAATATAACGATTAATCAATTTGAAATTTCAGCAGTAAGAGCCCCAAATGTAATCAATTTCTTCTAAACACCAAACAAAAATTATTTCTAAACACAAGCTACTGATCCAAACAACTTAATCAAAAGAATAAATCCTAGTAGTATAAACAAATTGGCTACTTAATGTACTTATCGATGAGTATTACGAATGATTAGCATTATAAACCAAAAAATCCTATCAGCCTCTAGGTTCCAGGAAGCAAATAAATAATGGAATGCTGTCCAAAACCGAAACAAGGCAGAAATATAAAAATATTGAAGCATGCTGGAAATGGATCTATTTAACTTTTAACTGTTACAAACTTACTCACTTAGAAGCAAATATGGACAGAAATCAGAAACATCTGAAAATATGAAGCTATGTTCTGGATTAAGAGCAGAACTACGAAGAATTATTATCATACATTCTAACCACATTCTTTTCATATTTTAAATGGCCAAACAGCTTGACAAAACTGATATTACTCATGGACAAATGCAGTCAGTAAATAAAATTACAACAGTAAAATGAAGACACATACTTGAAATTATTCATCAATACTCAGCAGTAAGGAAGTAAAATTACAGCAGTCACTGGAAATGCCGCATCTAGTACAAAAGCTCCATCAACTCATTTGTAGGTTTGAATTCTTTTGGTGCAAACATATTTATAGGGAAGCAAACTAAATACCTAACTAACTATCAAAATTAAGCCACATATTAGACATTATTGATCAATAATACACAGAAAAATAATACCCTCTACTGCTAAGGGTAGCTATTTTCTACAAAAAAAACATAGATGAAAAACATTAGGATGAAGAAGCTCAAGAGAATGAAACACACACCTTAAGAATCCTACTTGAACCCTCAAATAATCAGAATCAAAATTATATGTTATGGTATGATAAGAATTATTGTGCTTTTGGGGTTCGAGTACATTCTTACCATTCTTGATTGTAATAAATACATATAATAACTACAAAATTGTATTACATTGTATGTCATTATTTCAAGTATGAAATATAGTCATTTCACAGTTAAGATATTCGAAATACCTTGAATGTCTACATAATGTTAGTTTCCTCTCAGCAAAACCTGAAATAGCAGAGAAGATTTCATGGTTTAAAAAAAAATTGATCGAAGTGTTCGAATGTAAAAGTAAAAAACTACAGAAATAGTATCTTCATACAGGCAACAAGAGATTTTATTTCTCTTAGAGGAAAAATAAAAACTGTAGCATGCTATTTCGGAAGGCTAATGAACAGTGAGACATCACTCTTACATTGCAACTTTACCAGGAAACTGCAATGTAATACAAATATTATTAAGTACTACCTAAGTACCATTTGAAATAAAAATGTTACTAGTTTAAAAATAATTTTATAGAAAACATGTCTTTTACTATATATTCTTGTAGATTGCAGATTCCGTGAAGTATTTCTATTAATCGAGATCACATATGATATGCTTGGAACATTAAAAACAGAAATATAATAAATAATATAAATTGAGTTGATAAGGATAAACAAAATAAGGAAGTTTCTTTCTAAATAAGAAGACAGTATGCTTAGAAAATAAAAAACCAGAATTATTGTAAAGTATATAAACTTTTTCAGTTCTTTAGTCATCATTATATCTCCAGTATCAATGTGGAAAAAGGGGAAGATGAATCAGATCGATTAAAGTATCCAAAGTTACAAAAACATAGAAAATGATGAATCATTTTCTACTCCCAAGGCTGAAACATCTTCCTACATTATAATTCAATCATTTTCTTCTTGATTAAGAAAAAATCAGGCTCCCTATTGATCTGGCGACTACTATTATCACTACAAAGCAAGCACTGCCGGCTGTAGCAATAACTACACACACAAATCAGCAACCAGATATGAGAAGGCAAATGAGCTATGAGATGAGCAATGGAAAGTTTGAAATAAGAAGAACTACAGGCAGAACTGACACACTTTGGGAAGAAATAATCAGGTAAGACACTTAACTCTACTATTTCTACTCATAATAACTATAATGATCTTTTTTTCATGATCAAACTAATAACCAACAAAAACAAGAAAACCATCTTCACAATTGTATACATCAATAAAGGAAATACATCAACAAACCAAATGAAGATTGATTTAAATAAAGAACAACTAGAAAAAATCGAGGAAAATACAGTCGAGAGATTCCAGAAGAGAGAAAGAGAGAGAAAAGCCTTAAGTTACAAATAAAATACCTCAACTATCACCAACCAAATATACAATAAAAGAGCAGCAACAAGCCGAAAATAAAAAAAGAGAAAAAATACAATCATAAGATGATTATGCCAATGCTGTGAAAATAAATCGATGTTTAGTAACAGAAGGAAGTTAGCATATGAGATTTTAAGCAAACAATACAGACGATTCCAACTAACTTTCATTTTATTGAAGAATTGATATGCAAAAGAAGCAAACAATACAGACGATTCAAAATATGAAACACGGACTACAACTAAGGAAACTTGAATAAAATAAATGAATACTAGAGGAAATTTAATCACCGAAATGAGTTATTATTATTTGGGAAATACCAACAGAAAGGAACTGACTTCTCACTTGACACGAGGTATCAAAATTAGTGATTCACAAATTTACGAGGGCAAATAAATGAAGATGCAAATTCAAAAATAACATGCTCAACCACTGTTCGAACAAGGATAAAAATCTCAAAAACTAAACATGAACATTAAACTGAAATTATCTCAATATTGGCATTAGCGACAGATACATTGAAATCCACAAAAGAAAAGATAGAGAATGTCATCTTGAAGTTGATTAAACACGGACTTAAAAAGAAGAACATTTGAAGTAAATAGGCAGCCAACTCATGCTAGTAAGAGGGTCGCTTTTGTGCTTATGGGCAAAACGACTGAATTAGCTAGGCTGAACGAAAAAGTCCATGCAAAGATAGTCATCAAATACTATGAAATGATTCTAACAACTTCACACTACGAGGTTATCCCAAAACATTTCGGAATATTGAATTAAAGTTACTATCTATACTTGAAAATGCACTAGAGAAACAACAAAATGACTTCTTCACTCTTCAAGACATACAGTCGAAAACAAAAAAATTGTTCCAGCAAACAGAGACAGGACAAAATTATTGCGATTAACAAATGAACAAACAAAGATTAAGATAATCACACTAAAAAAAGCAATGACCATAGATTAAAACAAACATTATAGAAAGAAAGATCTTAAACATGGTCAAGCAACAGTACAAGCAATTAGAATAAGAACAAGGAAAATCTTAAGCATCTGCAGAAATTAACATGAAAAGTAAATGAAAATCTAAATGTTTACGAGCTACACTCCAAAAATCAACTGATTAAACTAAAATACAAGTCACACTCCCAAAAATTGCATAAAAACACAAGAATATAAAAACCCTAAAGTTAAAATTTAGGATTTCAAAATGAAATTTCTTGATAAACCCAAATACAACAAAATCTCTTTGAAATCGTGTTATTCAGTCAGACACATGATAGAAAGTGTGACGGAGAGACTAATTAGCTTCAGTTCATCATCATGTCAACAACCCAACAGTATTCATTTCTTCTATACACAAAACAAAAATAAAAAACTTCAGCTAACAAGAAGACAGTTTTAGAAGTACCACTTCAGCTAAAAATCATATACTTCAGCTAAAAATCAAATAAGTTTCGGAAAACAGAATCGTTCTTACTCTTAAAGAAATCGTTCTTACTCTTCAAGGAATCGTTCAACTCTTCAGCTCAGTTCATCGAATCTTTAGCTTGTATGAGAAAAGAGAACTACCTCTTCAGCTATCTTCACCTCTCTTAACTTCGAACCCTTAGTTCTTCAGCTTGTATCAGAACCTTTAGTTATTCAGCCAGTTCTTCTGCTGAACAGAGAAATGTGAAAAGGAAAGCTGAAAGAGGAAAGTGAAGTCAAAATGTTTTGTTAATGTTTAATTTTTTTGGCCAATAAAAATGGGATGGAGTGTTAACAATATTGGAGGGAATATAATATTTTAGTGAAAAATTTTAAGGCAACACTTATAAAGTGTTGTTTTTTCAATTATAAAAATAGGACATTTTAGAAGTGTGGTCATATATTTAAATAGGTGTTGCCAATTATATCACACTTTAACAACACTTATAAAGTGTATCTTATATTATTCAAGATTACACTTTTGAAGTGTTGCCAAAATTATTGTAGCTAAAAGTTAAAAATTTTAGATGGTGTAGTGATCAAGCAACCCAGTGAAGTTCTTACAGTGGTTATAAATATTATTCCTCTTGCATGTGCTGTCATGAGTTCTCTCACTATGGCTAAGAACATAGTCCACCATAAAAGGACTAAGCATATTAATTTCACAAACGAAATAACAACTTTTAATTATGTAAGATCAAAGATCATATCAATGATTTCTTTACAAAAGGTCTGACAAGGGACCTGGTTAAGATACAAAAATTGAAGTTGGGGATGCTAAAACTAAACAGAATTGATCCTGCTTCAAGCAATCAAAACTTTCATGACTATGCAAAGGTAGCAGGTGTCTTTGATTTTCAGTTATGTATGTTTTAGAAAGTTTAGTCTCACACATTTTGAAGGTATATAGACATGGTAAAAAGGATGAAGGAAAATGAATGTCAACGTAGATCTTGAAAATCAAATCCAAACAACGGAGAGGGACTCGGTCCTACTCAAAGGTTATCACTCTGAACATTGCATTTTGAATTATGCATGAAAAGCTTTTGCAATTTACACATGTTTGTCATTCAGGTATCTGATCTAATTTCCATCATTTGAGTACCAAAATGACCCATTCTTTCACTTTCTTTATAGGTCATATTTCTATCCATCTCACCAAAAAAATTAAAATCCCCTTTCAAAATTTAAAGTTTTTCAAAACCATGCTTTCTCCTCTCTAAAAACACTTCAAATGTTTAAATATAGTGTTACCAATCTAGAATTCTCAAATCGACAAAAGTTTTTAGTATAAAGAGGGACCAGGTCCAACAAAAAAAGAAGGTAGAAAAGATGATGATCAAAAAGGAAAAGAGTTGATATTCTTAGCACTAAAAGTATTCTACATTGGACGGTGTCTGAGTTATTAAGAAAATGAAAAAAAATGAAATTATAAAAATAGGAATAAAATTGTTACTTTGTTATTGACCTGTTTATCTTGGTGTCCTTGAGTAAGTTTGATTTTATCAATCTTTCTATCATGAGAAACTCAGGCTTGTGTTGGAAGCTCTGACAATTTCTATTGCTAACCGGGATACGGAAATAGTTCATCTAATAGCGTAGCTTTTAAAACAGTAAATTAGAGGGACCAGGTTAAGAATAATTTGCATCTATAATGATTTAACATGAAGCTCCAGCAGCAAAGCATGTTAAACTTTAGGAGATGCTTCTGAAAAAAATCATGCTAAGGGATCTGCTTTAGTAAAAATCTTTTAATCCCTCTCGTAAGACATCCCACTCTCCTTAAATTGCCATGTAATTCCTCATTCTTGTTTTTAATACAAATCAGCGGGTGTTACATTGGTTAACATTCATAGTAATATTTGCAATACTTTGATTACTGATCTTTTATTTATCAATGAAAAATACCTTGTTTTAAATGACTTCTCTCAATACTTTAAGAAGTTTTCCCATGCTCAGTTTTTTCAAAGTGGCCATGAAATTGTGTGAACTACATTTCTGGCCATTTGGTTTACTCTTTAACACTTTTTAAGATATCAATAGGAGGATGTTGTTAGGGTATGGGATCAATTATGACAATCAATGACGACATGGACATGACAATATAGGGAAGAAATGCTACTTGAAGACGACATGATCATGCTGATAGGGAGAAGAAGTGATACTTGAAGAGGATATGGTCATGCTGATAGGGGGAGAAGTTGAAAAAGTTTGTCATAATCAAAAAAGGAGGAATTGCTATTTTGTTGTTTATGTGATGTTTGGATGATTTGACGAACGTCTGGAATGATACAAAAAGGGACAAATCTAGTTACCTTAAGCAGCATGCTCATAAGGGGGAAGAATGTGAATAAATCTATTATCAGCAAAAGAGGGGAAATGTTACTTCGAAGCTGATGCTATGTTTTTATGATTTAACAAACTTAGGGCTCTATCAAGGGACCATTTCCAGGAAAAGTTCTTTTGCTATTGAGTGTAATGAAAAAAGGAAATGAGTGAATAAACTCAATATGGTGAATATTTGTGTGTCTTCATCAAAAAGCAAAAAAAATTCTATTCAAGGTTTTTTTAATGATTCTCACTAATACAGGGACTCAGTTCTTGGTGGAGTACCTCCATCTAGATCCAAAGTGGTGCACATCTGTAAATCTATCTTTACAACTGTCTTGTTAGAATGGTTGGTGAGATATGCAGCGTACTTTATCAAAAGGAAGGGCGGACAAAGTTGATTGTTTAAGTGGTCAAAACCCATGTTGGCAATTGATATATAGAAAAAAAACAAACAACATTATATATTCAAGAAGAGAGAAAGCTAGCAAGTTATTTTCAATAACTCAAGAAATAAAGAACTCAGCAAAAATTGTGCGTATGAGAAAAGGACGAAACGATAGTAGTCAAAACGCTTCCAACTTTGACGTGGTTGGTGCACAACCTTTCAAGATATTGGGTATTCAACAAATTGCCTTTTCCTAGGGGTTTTTGTCCATTTTGATATGGTCTCTTAAACAAAACATAAACTCTAGATTCAACAAAAAAATTAGATTTTCTCTGAAAACATCTTGTTGAGATTGAGTTTGTGTCATTTTATACGTTTTTGCATCTTGAAAGTTTCAAGTACACAAACAAAGACCATCTCGGTTAATGCTTCTCCAACATCACACAAGGACCTGATCAAGTTGCAAGTGTCATAGTGTCTTAGGAGCAATACTTCATTGCTTCCATTGTAAATATGTTCCTAATCTACAAAGGATTCAAATCTCTAGTTCGGTTTGTAAAAGTCTAAATTCGTTAGGGGTACTAATTTAGTAGGAAATGTTGTATCTGCTTAGTGAAAATTCTAAGTCATCTAGGAGCTAGTTTATTTAGTTGGACGTGTTTTATCTGATTTTTTTAAGTCTAAGTTATCTAGGGTTGATTCTTAGTGGGCAATGTGGTATCTGCTTAGGATCAACAAGTAACAGGTTATTACTTAGCCTCAAGATTAGTAGCTTAATCTCATTTGGCGTTTTATTTGTGTTTAAGTTTTTCTTGAAGAAATTAGTGATAACTGTTGAATAACTTGTGGGATAGGTCGTGGTGTTTCTCTCTTAAGAAAGCAGGTTTCCACCTAAATTGTTGGTGTTGTCTTGTGTTCACTGTGTACTCCTTATTACGATTATTTCTGATTCAAGGGACCAAGTCTGTCGATTGATAATCGACATACGTATTCAACCAATGGGGTTAATTATCCCTTCCCAATCATTTATATCATGAATATCTTTCCATTTGTATACTTGTTTTGTCACATTTTCATGTAATTAGTTTCCTTTCCTCTCTAGCTTTTACATTTTATATATGGAGTAATTTTCGGAGAAAACGTTAAATTTTGAAGAGTTTTTAGCAGTATTTTTTTTGTTTCTTTGGCCAAAAAAAAAGAAGCTAGTACTATATGGAATGGAATTTTTTTTGGTTTTTATTTATTTACGAGGAGAATTATTATACAATAAGTAATGATCAAAAGACGCTCATGATAGAAAGAAATTGTTCAAAAAAGGAAAGAAAATTACTCCTTAATTAGGCGAATCCACATAGAAATGGGAGAAGAAAGTTAGGGATATTGTAAGAACAAGTTCAAAACAACCTTTGACACACCTTGTTGAGTTAAAATCCGAAGGACTAATCCATGCAGTCCTATAACTAAAAAGGACAATACCTTAACAATTGGACCGGAGCTGTTACAATTGAGCCCCAACGTTGAGGTCTAGGCGTTAGACCATGCGTGATGTATGAATGAAACGTATGTCACATGTTTCAAACTATTGTACACAAAGAGCATGATACTTTTTAAGAAAAAAGCGGTATAGCGACGATCCCACTATCCAATAATAAGCAAAAAGGGGGAGAGGGACGATCCCACCATCCATCGAGCATCGAATGGTGTGTCAATTGTCCCTCTAGGATTTTCTTATTGCAAAAATAAAGAAATGAACGATTTGAAAAACTTTTATCGATATGAAAAGTAGTTAATACATATCAAATACTAATTGACAAATTATATAGAACTTAAAAACAAGAAGAAATCTATAGTATCACATCAAGTAAATGAAAGTAAACCTCCAAATTATGGATATATGTGAGATTATGTATATTGAGCAATGTTATAAGAACTTATAATAGCTAAAGCACCCAAGCTAGCTATGTCGTTTTTTGTTATGATAATTTTCTTATCAAATGCATAGTAACAATCTTGTGTTATATCACCATAATGTATTGCCTCTTCTTGTGACTGGGGATTGATAGGATCAAGAATCCATTCCCAATCATTTCGACCATGAATATTTTTCATTTTATATCTTAATTTAGTGGGGTAATATGACCTTAGTATAGTATAAGTGTGTCTCTGAGATTTTAGGCATATGTTGAGGGGGTATTCATGTATTTTCCCTATATATTAAGATAGAATAATAAATAAGCGCCTTTAAATCTGCCACTCTATTTAAGTTTGAAAAAAATTCTTTACTAATCTAAATGCAATAACATTATCAATTATCCGTTAAATATCTCTTTTATCGTAACAGTAAAAAAAATCAGGTTGCTGGTTGGTGTTCCAAGTCTTTTTGTTTTATTTTAAAAAAAAGAAGAAGTCTCTTTTAGCTATTATGAATCACAACTAGAAGAATCTATTAGTTTTGTATTACTATTATCACACTTGAAGGAAGGTGTAATTAACATATAAAAGTTTTATAGATTTTAGAGATTACAATATAAAAAAGACCATATTAGAGAGTCATGAACATTTATTCTTTGGGTGCAATTAACCAGAGGTCGTTCATTGACTTTAAAAATGAGATATCTGTCTTAGGCTCCTAAATTGTTTAGTTTCATCAAATTCAATATTGCTAAAGGTTTTAGGTACATATACAAAGAGTGTTGATTGCCATTAAAAATTCATATTTTGAGGTAATTGAGGTATATCCATTAATTAGTTTACACTAAAAATCATTTTTTATGCAGTGTATATAACATAACTTGTGATTTTTATCTAATAAGTACACTAGGTGTATGACGTTTTTATGAAATTTGAATGTTTTAATCACTTTTACTCGTACGTTCATTGATTAATTTCAATCCAATAATTGAAAAGCTTTTACTCATGTTTTTGTCATAGGAGACAGAGTAAGCTCCTTCCACTCCTTAAGAAATTATCATATGCATTTTAGATCCTAATACAAATCCAACAACATGGTTTGACGTGAAAAATATTGATAGTGATATACTATTTTCATTTTCGTAAAAAGGTTAATAATATATGCTTTTGCATTAGGAACATAGAGAATAAATTATAATTAGACCAAATTTTCTTTTGCTTTAAGAAACAAGAATAAGAAGAAGAAAGTAGAGAAAAGAGAGAAGAGAGAAGAGAAGTCTTATTATTTCTCCTAAGGGTTGATTTTATGAATAGGACTGCCTTTGGTCCCCAAGTAAGATTTCTAACCATACCCTAAAAGGACTTCATATAATAGACATTCACTATAGTACAACCTTTATAACACTCCCCATGAATGTCTAATTCATAAAAGATGTGTATCGTCAAAAACCTTACTAAAAAAACTTCTAAAAAGAAAAAACTATAGTGAAGGAAAATAATACACATATCTATTAATACGCATCTATTAAGACTCATAAGAAATCTTACAAGGAAAATGTTGCCAATCTGTGTTAAGAAAATAAGAAATTACTGATTGTAATAAATCATTCAGAAACACAAAGTAACTGACATTTTTAGAACCAGTAAATAAGATGAACATAAATTTATTTGTAAAAAATAATTTAATGTGTAAAACTTATCAGAATCTTGAATACTTTTTTTTTTGATAATTTAGGAAGAAAATCAAGTCCACTGAATTCACAGTGTCCCCTTAAGAAAATTATTCGTCTCTAGTATCCGAGGTTTGATTTGGAATATAACCTCCCAGGGTAAAATGATCTTAATCAGTAGAGTATAGATACCAAAAACTCTACTGTCAGCGAATCAATCCACCGCAGGAAAGTACACGAAGAAAATTATGTTTTTTTAAGAAGAATGAAGATCCGAAAATTCGTTAGTCAATATTCTGAAGACTGAATGGTATTTATAGGCAAGAATAATATATTCTGAAAGGTTGCAACCCTTTCAGAATTGACACGACCATTAATGAAAGGTTGCAAACATTCAAATGGTATTGACTGTTCCTGAAAGTTGCAACCTTTCAGAATAGTGGCGGGAATTTTTAAATATAACGAAATTAAAAATGGGTCATGCGCGCGGACTAAAAAGTTAAAAACATTTCGGTAAATTTCTGTTATCAACTGATTAATTGAAAATAATTTTTGGCCATTTAATTAATTAAATAAATAAATAGAATAAATTTGTCCAAAAAATTATCTCTCGATCGATCATTTGGCAAAGCCAAAGCCAAAGCCAAAGCCAAAGCCGTAGCCGTAGCCAAAGCCAAAGCCGAAGCGAGCGAGCGACGACTACAACGGTGCGAGGGGGTTCCCTCTTTTCAACCCTTTTAATAATTAATAGGAGTGTTTATTTATTTAAACTCTCCTGTTTTCATTTCCATTACCGATGAGGGACTATTGCCTTTTTTATTAAAGCATTAGAGGACTTTTCAAGTTCCCAACCTTTCAAGTTCTAAACTCTTCAAATTCCTCTTCTTCCCTATATTTCCCATAAATTCTTGCTACATACCCAATAATCCCCCACATTGATGGGGAATAGTTATAACATAGGAATGCATGGACAATTGTACTTTTACAAGTAAGGATTAATTGCATCTGGATAAGTAGGTTTCCCCTTGGACTTTTCGTAGTGAACATATGTCGTATATACTCGGTCAATCGGTAGATGTGATATCTTTGAACCGTCAAACTTTGGTGTATACCTAGACAACCATATGTCACACAATTAACCCTTTACTGTTTATGATTCTTACGGTTGTGTTCGTTTCAGCCATGAACACCTCCTGGTTTCATGAGTGTATAGAGAATAGGCTTTTGACATAAAATTCTCTTTGAAGCGGCTTCCACTTCACACTCACATAGGTGATTTCTAACCGTGTCATCTCGTAGATACACTATTTGGTCAAATCTACCAAACTTAGCAAATCATTAAAAACTTTAAGCTTTATTACCTCATTAACAAGTCTTAAAGTCTTAACCTTTTCCTGAACATTGTCTTCATCATGAGAATGGATTGATTTAATTGACAATGTCGAACCGTCAGCCACAACTTTGTTTTTCTCCTTGAATCTAGCTCTTGGGATCTCCAGTCCGCTAGATAGAGTTACCGTCATGCTGACTTGTCCTAAGCCATAAACCCATTCCCTTAGATGATCTTTCAACTGCCTCTCTCACTAGGCCTTTCGTTAGTGGATCTGACACATTATATCTTGACTTTACATAGTCAATTGTGATAATTCCAGTAGAGAGCAGTTGTCTTATGGTGTTATGTCTACGTCGTATATGACGAGACTTCCCGTTGTACATAACGCTCCCTGCACTACCTATTGCTTCTTGACTATCGCAATGTATGCAAATTGGTCCAACAGGTTTGGGCCAGAATGGAATATCCTCTAGGAAATTCTGGAGCCATTCCGTTTCTTCACCAGCCTTATCCAAAGCAATGAATTCAGATTCCACATTGTGGAGCGAGCAATACATGTCTGTTTGGAAGATTTCAAGAGACAGCTCCTCCACCAAGTATGAATACATAACCACTCGTGGTTTTTACATCATTTGACCCGGTGATCCTATTTACATCACTATATCCTTCAATCACAGCAGGATATTTATTATAATGCAAAACATAATGTTGTGTCCATTTTAAATAACCCAACACACGTTTCATAGCCATCCTGTTAATTTGATTCAGATTACTAGTGTACCGACTCAGTTTACTAATAGCACATGCTATATCTGGTCACGTGCAATTCATAATATACATCAAACTTCCCAACACTCTTGCATATTCAAATTGAGAGTCACTTTGACCTTCATTCTTTTTAAATGTACAACTTAAATCAATTTGAGTTTTGACTACATTGAAATTCAAGTAATTGAACTTATCCAATACTTTTTCAATATAATGAGATTGAGATAATGCTAGTACCTGTGGAGTTTTGATAATCCCGACCCCTAAGATCAAATCAGCAACTCTTAAGTCTTTCATACCGAACTTGATGGACAACATGCGCTTAGTAGCATTTATATCGTCAATTTCTTTACTCATTATTAACATGTCATCAACATACAAACAAACAATGACTTCATCATTCATAACATTTTTAATGTAAACACATTTATCACATTCTTTAATATTGAATCCATTTTCCAACATTATTTAATCAAATTTAGCATGCCATTGTTTGGGTGCTTGCTTGAGTCCATAAAGTGACTTCACAAGTCTGCACACTTTCTTTTCTTTACCAGGAACTATAAACCCTTCAGGTTGTTCCATGTATATTTCTTCCTCTAACTCTCCATTTAAGAAGGTTGTCTTTATATCCATTTGGTGGATTTTAAGATCATGCATTGCGGCTAGTGCTATTAAAATCCTAATTGATGTTATCCTTGTTACTGGAGAGTATGCGTCAAAGTAGTTCAGACCTTCCTTTTGTCTGTACCCTTTGACTACCAGTCTAGCCTTATATTTGTCAATAGTCCCATCAGGTTTCATTTTCCTTTTAAAGATCCATTTTGATCCAAAAGTTTATTTCCTGGAGGAAGATCAGTCAATTCCCAAGTATGATTGCTTAAAATTGATTCAATCTCACTATTGACTGCTTCTTTCCAATAAGTTGACTCTGACAAAGACATAGCTGCTTAAAATGTTTGAGGCTTATTTTCAAGCGATAGTACTACAAAATCTGGTCCGAAAGAAACAAATTTTCGTTGTCGAGTATTTCGCCTAGGTTCCTCACTAGTTAGAATATTTTCCATTGATTCTTCTCGTGGTAGTTAAGGTCTTTCACTTGTTGACTCACTTTCAGTTTTATACGGATAAATATTTTCAAAAAACTCTGCATTATCTGATTCAATTATCGTATTAACATGAATCTCAGGATTATCAGATTTGTGAACCAAAAATCGACACGCTTTACTATTCACAGCATACCCAATAAAGACACAATCTATTGTTTTGGGTCCAATTTTAACCCTCTTAGGTAAATGAACCTCTATCTTGGCTAAACACCCCCACACTTTGAAATATTTCAAGTTGAGTTTTCTTCCTTTCCACAACTCATATAGAATTGATTGTGTTTTTTTATGGGGTACTTTATTGAGTATTTTATTAGCTATAAAGATGGCTTCCCCCCAAAGATTTCACGGTGAACCAGAATTGATCATTAAGGCATTCATCATTTCCTTTAATGTTCTTTTCTTCCGTTCTGCCAAACCATTTGACTGTGGTGTATAAGGTGCAGTAGTTTGATGAGTAATACCATATTCCAAACATATCTCTGCAAAAAGAGATTCATATTCTCCACCCCTATCACTCCGAATCATTTTTATCTTTAGATTCAATTGGTTTTCCACTTCATTTTTGTATTGCTTAAATGCATCAATTGCTTCATCCTTACTATTAAGCAAATATACAGACCAAAATCTAGTGCAGTCATCAATAAAAGTTATAAAATACTTTTGCCACCACGAGATGGTGTTGACTTTATATCGCATATATCTGTGTGAATTAAGTCTAAAGTTTTAGAATTTCTTTCAATAGACTTGTAAGGATGTTTAACTAACTTAGTTTGCACACAAATTTCACATTTCAACTTTTCGCATTTAAAATCAGGCAATACTTCTAGATTAACCAATTTTCGCAAGGCTTTGTAATTTACATGTCCCTAACGGGCATGCCATAAATCACTTAACTCCAATAAGTAAACAGAAGAAGAATTTTTATTAATATTGTCAATAACCATTACATTTAGTTTGAAAAGACCCTCATTGAGGTAGCCCTTTCCTATGAACATTTCATTCTTACTTATTACAGTTTTGTCACTAACTAGGACACACTTAATCCCATTCTTAACGAGTAGTGCATCAGGAACTAAATTCTTCCTAATATTAGGGACATGTAGAACATTGTTTAAAGTCAACACTTTGCCGGATGTCATTTTCGGCATTACTTTCCCAGTTCCTGCAATCCTTGCTGTTGCTGTGTTTCCCATGAATAAATCTTCATCGTACTCAGCTGGAGTGTACGTTGCAAAGGCTTCTTTTGCAGAGCAAATATGTCTAGTAGCACCTAAGTCGAGAAACCACTCCTTGGGATTTCCAACTAAGTTACACTCTAATATCATTGCACACAAGTCATCTGCATCTTCCATCTTTTCCACGATGTTTGCTTGACTTTTGCCTTTGCCTTTGTTTTTGTCCTTTCTTGGAGCATGACAATCAGAAGATCTATGACCAGCCTTGCCACAATTATAATAGTTGCCTTTGAAATTCTTCTTGGCCTTTTCTGACTTCTGCTAGTTGGACTTCTTTCTCTTTTTATCTTTTGTAGGAGCTTCTTCAACAATATTAACTCCAATGATTGTTGAACTCTTACGCGACTTCTTTTCGGCATTTCTGTTATCTTCCTCAATCTTGAGACGAATCACAAGATCTTCAAGCTTCATTTGTTTACGCTTGTGCTTTAGATAATTCTTGAAATCGTTCCACGAATGAGGCAATTTCTCGATCATTGCAGCCACTTGAAAAGCTTCATTTACTACCATATCTTCAGCAATCAGATCATGGAGAATAAGTTGAAGTTCCTGCAGTTGTGATCCAACAGTTTTACTATCTACCATTTTATAGTCTAAAAACTTTGCGACCACAAATTTTTTCAAGCATGCATCTTCTGTCTTATATTTCTTCTCAAGTGCATTCCACAACTCTTTTGAAGTTGTTATTGCACAATAGACATTATATAAGTCATCCTCTAAAGCACTCAAAATATAACCTTTACATAGGAAGTCTGACTGTTTCCATGCTTCAACAATCATAAATTTTTCCCTGTCTGGCATATCATTAGCAGGTAATGGAGTACCTTCACTTGTAAATTTCTACAGACCAAGAGTGGTAAGCCAGAAAAATACTCGTTGCTGCCATCCTTAGAAATTCACACCTGTGAATTTACTCGGTTTCTCTAATTGTGATACAAGAGTTTGGGTTGGTGCAGCAATAGCCACTGTAACACCAGTGTTTTCCATTTCTGAAAAAAAAATTGATACAATATAAGTAAGCAATAAATTATAATTGCAGACTTAAAGGAGTATAAAATCACAAAGATTTTTGTCTCCACCAGAAACACAGATTTATATAATTTCCTTAAGATTGTTGCCAATCTGTGTTAAGAAAATCAGAAATTAGTGGTTGTAATAAATCATTCAGAAATAAGAAGTAACAAAGATTTTTAAAACCAGTAAATAAGATGAACAGAAATTTATTTGTAAAAAATAATTTAATCTGTAAAACTTACCAGAATGTTGAATACTTTTTTTTGATAATTTAGGAAGAAAATCAAGTCCACTGAATTCACAGTGTTCCCTTAAGGAAATTATTCCCCTCTAGTATCCGAGGTTTGATTTGGAATATAACCTCCCACGGTAAAATGATCTTAATCAGTAGAGTATAGATACCAAAAACTCTACTGTCAGCGAATCAATCCACAACAGGAAAGTACACGAAGAAAAATGTGTTTTTTTAAGAAGAAGAAAGATCAGAAAATTCGTTAGTCAATATTCTGAAGACTGAATGGTATTTATAGGCAAGAATAATATATTCTGAAAGGTTGCAACCCTTTCAGAATTGACACGACCATTAATGAAAGGTTGCAAGCTTTCAAATGGTATTGACTGTTCCTGAAAGTTTCAAACTTTAAAATGGTATTGACTGTTCCTAAAATGGGTCACACGCGCGGACTAAAAAGTTGAAAACATTTTGGTTAATTTCTGTTATCAACTGATTAAATTGAAAATAATTTTTGGCCATTTAATTAATTAAATAAATAAAAAAAATAAATTTGTCCAAAAAATTATCTCTCGATCGATCATTTGCCAAAGCCAAAGCCAAAGCCAAAGCAAAAGCCAAAGCCGTAGCCAAAGCCGAAGCCGAAGCCATAGCGGGCGAGCGACGACGACGACGGCGCGAGAGGGGTCCCTCTTTCAAACCCTTTTAATAATTAATAGGAGTGTTTATTTATTTAAACTCTTCTATGTTCATTTCCATTACCGATGAGGGACTATTGCCTTTTTTATTAAAGCAATAGAGGACTTTTCAAGTTCCCAACCTTTCAAGTTTTAAACTTTTAAAATTCCTCTCCTTCCCTCTATTTCCCATCAATTCTTGCTACATACCCAACAGAATCAAGTGGTAAAAACCCTCATTAGGAATAAAGTGTAAAACGTGTATTTACTCCCCCTAATGAGAACATTAATTGATACATGAATCTTGGCATTCCAATATTCCTTGAAAGTTGCAGTTGTTAGAGACTTCGTAAATTGGTAAACCACATTGTTACTTGAACAAATCTTTTGCACATTTATATTAACATTCTTTTGGAGTTCATGCGTATAGAAAAGCTCTGGTGAAATGTAGTTTTTTCTATCTCCTTTAATCCTCCCTTAGGTTGTGCTAAGAATGTTGCATTATCTTCATATAAAGTGGTGGGTATTTTATCACACTTCAAACAACATTTTTGTCAAATGAGATTTATCATAGATATTAACCACACACAATTTCGACTTGCTTCATGAATATTTATTGTCTCAGCATGATTTGATGAAGTGGCTATGATGAGCTTCTTTATAGATCTAGAAGATATGTTAGTTCCTCATATATAAACACATAACCTAGTTTGGATCGAGCTTTGTTTGGATCAGATAAATATCCACTATCAGCATACCCAACAAGATTGGGTCTACAACTGTGAGAATGAAATAAATCCATATCAGTTGTCCGTTTAAAATATTCCAATATGCATTGATCCTATATCCAATGTTTCATAGTAGGAGAAGAACTATGTACATTGCTAACAAATTAACATGACATGCTATATCATACACTGTAGTAATAGCAAGACACATTAATGCACAAATGCAGTAAGATGTGATAATTCAGAACCAACAATTTCCTCGTTCTTTTCTTGAGGTTGGAATGGTTCCTTGTTCCCATCAAGTAAAAGAACAAACATCGGACTACTTAATGGATCACTAAATTACCTAACTTACAAACAAAAATAACATTTAATAGATGATTAACCAAAATGTTACTAACTAAGTATTTTCAGCTAGTAAATACGACGGGATGAAATGGCGCTAAATTTTAGCAATATTCTATCATGGATTACCAACTGAAATATTACTAACGCACACTTTTTGTTGGTAATATAACAAACGAAGTATATATCGGTTGGAAAAATATAACAAAAAATTATTGATATATAAATGTGTTGGTAAATTACAAACAAAATGTAATTTGTTGGTAAACTTGCAAATCAATATACAATTACTTGAAAATATTGCCGACGAATAAAGATTGCAACTAGTAAATTAGTAACATCATTAAAAAATTGGTTAAATTTACCAACATATTAATTTTTCGTTGGTAATATTACATATGAATGTTTGGTTGAATAGTAACTATTACCAACTCTGATAAAATTTATTGGTAAATTGTTAATTATTAAATTATATTTGAATAGGTTGTAAATTTACCAAGTGAAGTTAAATTTTGTGATAAATTATTTTCTAGTGTTGAGACATTCATATTAAGCTTATGTCATTAGGTGTCTAGCTTTAGATTTTTTTAAAAAAATGTTGTCTCTGTTCAATATTTATGATAAATGTGCTCGTAGTAGAACTCTGTCATTGTCATTAGCTTCAAAGGTCATTTTTTTAATCTAATAGGAAGGTCTGTTCAAGTTTTTTTGCTTGTGTTTTTTGTTTGTGCTGATAGATGTTTTAAATCTTATATTTTGGACAAAATTTGACTTTAGTCAATATTTCTGTTAGCATGCTCAGATGAGAATTTTGTTAGCAAAATTAACTCCAAAGGTCATTTTTTATCTAGTTGGATAGTTGGTATGAATTTTGAGGCTTTCTTACTGAGTGCCGTTATGTGTTTAACTTATAAATTATGGCCAATATATTTGATAAATGTGCTCAGATGAGAATTTCGTCAGTGCAGTTAGATGCGGAAGGCCATTTTTGATGTAATAAAATAGAGGGTTCAGGATTTGATGCTTCCATTTTAAGTTTATGTTTTTCCAAAATATCACTTAAGTCAATATTTTTGGTTATCGTGCTCAAATTAAAATTATGGTACCACGGTTAGCCATATAAATTTTGTCTTGTCTCATAGGGTTGTTGGTTCGGTGTTTGAGACTTTTATTTTCACTTTGTATAGTTAAGCGTTTTAACTTTTAACTTTTGGATAAAATTTGATTTGGATCATGTTTTTTAAGAAACATGCTCAAATTTGAATTTCATTAGCTCATTAGCTTTGGAAGGTTATTTTTCGTCTTATAGGATGGTTGGTTAATGTTTTGAGCTTTTCATATTCAATTGTATGTTTAGACATTTTAACTTTTGGCCTAAATTTGGCATTGATTGACATTATTCTAAATGTGCTCTGATGAAAATTTCGTTAGCACAATTAGCTTCCGAAAGTAATTTTTATATATAGTAGGATGATTGTTTCAGTTTGTGAGGCTTCTGCTTTCAATTTGTGTTGTTTTGTTGTTTTAACTTTGAACTTTTGTACAATATTTAGATTTGGTCATATTTTTGGCAATCGTTCCCAAATTAAAAATTCTAATATAATGATATGTATCATAATGAGATTAACTTAACTTCTTATCATAGATTTTAGATTGTTTCTTTAAAATATGATTTATAAAATTGATATTAATTATTTTTCGAATTGAATTCGTACTCTTATATTTTTAAATGGAATAAATTAATAAATATTTTACTATTTAACAATTATTCTTTTAATAATAGTTTGAACATATTTTAAATTAATTAATGTCACGTCCTGAGCTACCCCTGAAACGCGGAAACGGAACCTAGGACCACAAGTGATCCCAAGCTAATCATGCTGGCATGATCATAAGCATTCTAAAGATAATAAACTGATGCGGAAGCTAAACTATAATTAACCTGAAAAGATGGGGAATACCCATATTCTTATAACTGAGATATTTGAAAACAATGAGTTTTATACAAAGGAAATGTTAATTCAATACTAAGTTGAATCTAACTATGTAAGAAATAAGCCTCTAGTCTGGATTAGAAATACTGGGACAAGCCCCTAGCTAAATCTATCAAAAAAGTGAAACCAAATGACTTAAGACTGAAATGACACTCATTATGTTGTTCTAGGAGAATGAGGACTCACCACTAAATATGTTGAACTAGAGACCGAAAAACTATCTATGCGTAATCTGCATGCTGAGAACCTGAACCTACATCACGAGAAGATGTAGCGCATGTATGCGTCAGTACATGAAAGAAAATGACCATGTAGGATAGAGTAAAAAAGAAATAAAACATCACTGAACAATCATAATAGCTTGTATAATAATATGACATGATAAACATAATTCTGAGCTAACTGGATACTATGACCAATTTACAACATGCTGAAGTTGAATACTGAATATACTGATAAATGGTCAATGTACAGTGTCTGACTGATCTGCGGGAGCTACTAATAACCGATAATAAAACCACATGAGCTAAATGTGGAGCCCAATATATACTCCCCATTGGGAGGACCCAATATACCCTGCCAAAGGTATAAAGACATGCTGTCGTGATCACTAAACTGATTGCCCACAGAGGGGACTAACAACCTGCTTGGCTACTATTTCTGGGACCAATTTGGGTACGTTGAACCCTAGTCCAACTCTGTATTATGCTACTCCCATGAATTTTGTAAATTTACTAATTTTGTTTGAATTTTTGTAAATACTGGATAGCTCGATACTAAACATACAAACTGAGAATGCAATATTTAATCTAATATGATGAATTAAAACTTAGTCATGTATAACTGAATAACAGAAATATCTAACCTACCATATGTAATTCAAGGACTAAAGTAATACAATGCTAGAGTTCTAAAATTCATGTGATAATCTTAGTAATAACATGATAATATGATTTGAAACATATATTTAATAAATTCTATCAAAGTTCTACAAACCCTAGGTCTAAGCATAATTTGAGAATCAAGAATCCGACTGAAAACTAGGGACCCAATGGGTAAAAAGAACCCACTACTGAAATCTCACAAACCTGGTGATGAAATCCACAAAAAATACTTAAGTTTTGAGGCTGGAACTGCTGGAGCTTGTGGCGTTCTTGAACTAGGGTTCTTGAGATTTTTCTCCTTTTTTGCTTCTAATTTTGTAAGTTTTGATTTAATGATTTGACTTAGATATGTTTTAATTATGTTTCTAGGATTAAACTTACTAAAATCTGATTATTAACGAAACATAAGGTTTAACCAAAGTGGGAAAAGACTAAAAGACCCCTGGGTAAGTTGCTGTCGGACCAAACAACGGCCAGGACTGACCGTCCGTCATCTGACGGACGCCCCGTCGTTGGGTCCGTTGATTAAGAGTGTTCGACAGACCTTTACTTAAATAAGCATAACTTTTTACAAGGAGGTCTTATTTTAGCAAGCTTTGTGACTATGGAAAGATAATTTAATTATTTATTTGTGGCTAGGTCATGGAACACCTAATTCATTTTTAAGAGTTATGGCGATTTGAAATTGACCAACTACATATCTCCTTAACTGTCTGCAAATTTCCTTGCTACGGTCTGTATGTTCACCTACGGACCGTGATGGTCGTTCGTAGCTCTTGTCAGAGAGTGGGTGAATGGGGGTCTTGATCGACGGTAATGGAATAAGGACCGTCATCTAACCTACGGACGTAATTCCGTTCGTCGTCTAAGACTTAATCAATTTTATGGGCTGAAATTTTGGGAGTTTTTGATCCCATCGACGATTGTGCAGGACGGACCATAAGTACGTCCGTCGTCCAAGACTTAACCGATTTTCTGGGCTGAAAATTTTGGTAGTTTCTGATCCCATCAACGGTTGTGCAGGACTAACCGTCGTCTGACCTATGGTCCATTGATACCACCGTTGGTTGCACCTGCAAATTTTTAATCTGTAAAGCTCTCTTTTTGGTCTATGTGGACTACGGGGCGTTACAATTAATAACATAACCTTGAACTTGAATGATATATTACCAACAATCTAACAATTAATGAGTAAATTTATTAGAAAAATAAAAGACTAATGCACAAGTACCTATTCAACTTATGCCTGAAATCCAGAGACACACTTATACTATACTAAGGTCCTATAATCCCAACACCTAAACTTATTTATAAATAATTTTCTACTCCTGTTTTTCTTACATGTCACTATTTTGTGGGCTAAGCCTGTTTTTACATTTTTTTCAACTAGTGCCACGTAGGCCGAAAAGGGGTAGAAAATTATTTATAAGATAAGTTGAGGGCGTTAATAGGACCTTAGTATATTATAAGAGTGTCTCTCAGATTTATTGCCTTGGTTGAGGGGGTACTTATGAATTTTCCTAAAATATAAATAATCATACTTGTATTTAAAATTTATTTTCTACAATTGTAGTGGTGAAGTAGTGAGTACTCCTTAATCCTTAACTAAGATATCTGGGGTTCGATTCCCTTTTGGTATCGTGTCACCTTTGTTAGGGAGAGTTTACCCCCCCCCCCCAATAAGTGACTTGTTGACGTGAATCTGGATTTTGTAAGGTTGTAACGTGGACCCTGGACAGCAGATGAAAACACAAATACATATTTAAAATTTATTGATAAATTACTAACATAATTTTTTGTTTACTAAAATTGCCAAAAAATTAGCAATGTATAAATCGAATGATCAAGAAATAAATATCCTAACTCGTTTTCAATTTGTTTGTAAAGTTACTATCTATGATGACCCGAAAGGTCAATTTAAAATTTTTAAATATTTTTTTAACATAAATTAATTAATCGATAATTAATGGACTAAAGTGATCATTTAATAGTATTCTATACCACTTTACCAATGAGTTAAAGTGAATTAAATTATTTGAGGTTTAATATATGGGTCATAACTAAATAAGAAAACGAAATAAAAAGAAGAGGCGGAAGGTTTTGGCATCGCATGTCTCGAACTGCTTCAGGTACGGTGTCAAGTGCAAATGTATTTTTCATTAATTTCTACACATGATAAATAGGTACGAAAATAACATTTTAATAGGGAGGAAGAGAAAGACTTGTTTTTTTAGGTGTGGGGATTATACATATATATATATATATATATATATATATATATATATATATATATATATCAGTTATTACTAGTAACTATCAGTTATAATGAAATAGAAGGAATGAACAAAGAAGAATACTACGTAAGAGCAGGAAAAAAAAGATCAGTTTTACGTTAGTATTATTACAAGTGAGTGGTGTAAATTTTATATTTTGATTATCATATTATAATTCAAGTTTCTATAGGTTGGTATATGTAACTAGATATTATACGTATTATACTAAGGTAAAATCATTTGAATTATGATTGTGGAAGGGAAATAATTGGAATTTAACCCTAGATTTAAAACTTGAAAAATATGATTGTTAAAATATTTATTGCCATCAAGATTTACGAATTTCATTATAAATTTGAGTGAATTTTTAGGTCAAGGTTAAACACATAATAATGTGGGTGTTGCTAGTTCCAATACTTTATTTTGAATATATATACTTGAATAAATTCGTGGATTGCTCAAGGCAAGTGGATTGCTAGTTCCTTCTGAGAGTTATTATTCGATTGCTCAAGGCAAGTGGATTTCTAAACCCTTGTTGAGCATATGAAATTCGTGTAATTCCTTGTGTTGTGTTTGAAAATGATTTGGAGGCTTACTGCTTTGTTGGTGTTGTATCACAGTTGGATTGTTTTAAATTGATTGTGTTTATCTTCATTGCTGATAAATTTTTCTGCTTTAATTTGTTAGTTGTTCCTTCATTAGTTTAAATCTTATCTTGCATTATAACATCAAATTTTGTTATGTGTTGCAATGAATAAAAGGAAGCACCGTGATTAGTTTTCGTTCTTCCCTCATCTATATTTGTGATCATGTCTATGGTTATTGTTTATTTGTTTTGATCTCCTATGTGTGTGTCTTATATATATACTAGAAGGAAAATCCCGTGCATCGCACAGGCCCAACATGACTAATTTGATTGTATAATTTTATTCAACTTGGATAAAATTTGTAATAGAAAGTTTTTCTATTAACTGAATTGTAGCAACATAGACAAATTAGAGGTATTTTAAGTATCCGTACTATAAGTTGAGAAAGTAAATATATTTTTAAAAATGAATGTCTTTTAAAAAGTTCAGTGATCAAGAACTTTTGTGAATGAAATAACTTAAGTCTTGTGTGAACTTGCTAGACTTTAAACACCAAAATAAATAATTACATATTTAAGAAACCTTGTATTGTTACCTTAAGTAAAAGTTTAAAAAACACACAAAGTTGAACATTTGAGACTCAGAGAAACGTCAAGTGTTTTACACAAATAATTGTGAATAAGTTATGTCTAGAAGGTGAATAATTTCTTCAACTAATGAACTAAGCCTATGAACTAACACATCCCATTCAACCTTTTCAACAATTTAAAATGTATCATATACCTTGTAATTATTAAGAAGACTCTTATGACTCAAGCTTTCATATTTAGCAACTTAATCTCTTTATGTATTCTCTGTAATGATGTTCCGCGTGATCATGTTCAACATAAATACATAATTCACATGTTTCAACAACGATAAATGATTTGTACCACCTCCAATTTATAAGACATGTTCATGAAGTCCCTATTCCCTTTGTCTCCTAATTATTTAAAAATCAAAAGCAAATGGAGGGAATTACAATGCCGCTCTGATACACAAATATAAAGGATAGATATTCCTAAAACTAAAGAAAAATAACATTTAATACTCTTCTACTATTAAAGGACAATTCAACCAAAATCTATTAGAAGCTAGAGAGTGGAAATAACAGTAATGAATAGTGAAAATCCATATACGTTGACAATTATAACCTGATAAATCAAGTGACTAAGATATGGAAGAAACCATTATCTTCTCATATCCCCTAAAAATAGATCATAGGAAAAGATCACCAATAGTGCAGACTTCAATTTGGACAACTTTCGATATTATCATTTAATGTTCTGTTCGTCCTATTAACTGTCCTTTCTAATATATTATAAAAATTATATCCTTCGTTTTAAAAAGGATTACCTAGTTTTACTTGGAATATAATTTATGAAAATAAAGAAGACTTTTTAATGTTTCGGTTCTAGATTAAAGTTATGTCAAATGTACCAAAATGTCTTTTAATCTTGCGGTCTTATACATGCCACGTGGAAAGTTTAAGTCAAAGTGTTGCCAAAAAAAGGAAAGTTATTATTCTTTTTGAAACATAATAAAAAAAATGGGTCATTCTTTTTTAAACGGAGGGAGTAGATGAAAAGAACCTCTGCCGACATGAACTAATGACAAAACATTATATAAAAAAATTAAGACATTTTATTACAACTTAAAAGTATGAATAGAAAACTTCTTTGGTTGATTCATTTCAAGTATTTTTTCTTATAAATTAATATATGATGTCTTATCTTCAAAGATATTAGATGCTCTATTACCACAATAGAAATGCAGAAGACAAGAAATTATGGAGAAATTTTATGTGTATATTCATCAGTACCAATACTCCTATTTATACAACTCAATGTGCACAAAAATAAGAGAAAAGATATTAGTTTTTATAGCTATTAAACTTTTATTTGTCTATTGCTAAAAATAAACTACTGAAAAGATTCTTTAAACATTTCTTTGTTGTTGCTGATTAGTTTGTACTCAAATATACAACAGGTCAAATAAGTCATCTAATACAATACATTTCAACTCTGTCAAAACTTGTTTAACCATATAAATAACATTATATTCCTGCCAGAGACGGTCCTTCTTGTAACTAATGAAGTTGCAGAAAACATATTTGGTATGTTACACCATATAACAACTTTATGTTAATAGAAAATAACTAAAGAATGTGACGCTTTTTAATAGATTAGTGAATAACATCGAGTACCAAAACTTTCTGGATATTTTCAGTAAATTGAAAATTAACATAAATGTCTAGCTAAATAATTACAACTCAATGATGCATAATTTTATTACTCAAAACTGAAATAATGCACGCACTACGTTGGAACAATAGGTCAATGGATACAACGGGATCATCAGTGAGATGTTGGTAGAGATAACAAAAAATATAGAAAAATTATACAGTAGAAGTATTATTTTTTTCCCTCGTGTTAATCAATTAAATCACCACCAATTCATTACTTATGTGTCGTTATCTCAAACAACTACTATAGACTAATATAGTGAAGCATAACTATGACTTCCTCCTTACCTTTATGAACAAAAAGGCTAGGTGAAACACAAAGAATCAATGATCCATGAATAAATAATTTATGTTTGAAAGACTGAAAAACAAACAATCCAAGCAAAGTGAATGAGGGAGAAGTTGAGCAAAGTGAAGCATTACTACTACTCTCAGCCAAAAGAGGAAAGAAATACTCAATACTTAGCTGAATTTGTACAACATATGTGATTCACTCAAATTACTCGTTGCAGGCACCTCCTTTGAAAAAGTTGTGTGTGTTCTTCTTGAAATTTGTTATTTACTCTCTGATTTGGACATAATCGATAAAATAAGAAATTCATTCGATAATATAGAAGTCAATATGATTCGTGATAAGTTCAATACAAATACATGTAACGACATTACTTTTGTAGTCGTTTAGGAATTATTAAACTTCTTAAGCTGTGATTTTGACCACATTTGATTAACGCATGATCATCTCCATCTATTACATAGTCATTGCAACTGCTTAGCAAAAACATAAAAATTAAATTGGAGGCACAAAGTCGTTGTAAATATATCAATATAGACAAATCAATGAGAGATGTTTGATTAGTATAAAGACTAAAATTCAAAAATAACTTTACTAATTAAATCCATTTTCAATAAATAATTTATTAATATTTTCATTTCACAATGGTATGTCATTTATCCAAGTAAAGAACAAATGACAGTCATCGACCTCCATAAAAAATGAAAATGGTCAAGTATTTGTAATGTACTTTTAGCCAGGTAATGAGAATATTTCTCAAAACTACTCATCCACCGATAAAGAAAATGTATTCTCTCCAGGGAGTGTGTTTCCTTCCTTGACATCTTTTTAGTTTCATTTTAATCAATTGAGAATTTCTGAAATCAGTCGTTCAATGATTTTGAAGCTTACTTAACTATACAAACAACATATAGAATTACGATTTTGATGTTGTAGTTCATAGAGAATAATATAGTGCAAATGAAGTGCAGATGAATTAATGTATATATACAACTCAATGGGGCTCAACTTATGTATGTACTTGTAAAATGAAATTAACAAAAAAAAAAAAGATTGAAAATACTAAAATATTTCTTACTGTCATAGGCATTCAGAGCAGTTCATCTAAACTTTTTGCAGTAGCACCAACAACAAATATTTCAAATTAACCAATAAACTCAAGCAAATGATCATTGTATTTTTCATAACAATAGAAGTTAATAGCCTTATATACAACATTCTGTAGTTAAGTTGCATGGACTCTTCACTTTTGATGCACCACCGATATCAGATTTTCTAAAAGTACTCTACTTTTGAAGTTAATAGCCTTATATATATGTAGCATTATCTTTTCTCACATGTTTTGAAGTTAGAGTTAAAGATGTTGAAGAGTGCCTATGAGAGAATTTTGTTTGGAGCTATTTTTTTTAATTTTAATGTTGTATATAAAACAGCATATACACTTTAATGCTTTTTACTAAATAAATCATGTCTATATGTTTTGCATTTTAATATTTGCATGTTTACTCAATTCTCATAAATTATGGTTTATGGTTAAATATTCTCTAGCATGAAAATTGATTAGTAATCATGGCTCTACAAATTATGCAATCTGTGTAACCTTTCAATCTTTTAAAATCATGTTCTTAGGTATTATTAAGTAATTTTTAGCATGTTGAAAAATTATGATAATTTTTTGCATATTTATTGCCTACTCAAACTATTTCTATATCGCAGTTGTTTTTTTCCATTTAAAATAAATTAATTATTTACTAGCATGTTTAGTAACTTGTGAGTTGTTTTTATGCTTTTTTCTTCCACCATACATTAATAACTCATCTTTCGCTCCTGCATGCTAGTCTGCTTGGTAAATAAACTTTCCTCCAATGTGAAAATCAATTAATCCTTTTTTTGCAAATCAGATACTTCTAAATTCGCGACACTTAAAATAAGAAGTGAAATCTTTATCAGCTTGTTCATTTGCCCTGTTCAAATATGTCAATAGATAATTTTTGCATTTTGAATAATGTTTTGCCACTTAAAACCAGCTAATATATCAATGCCAATGTGAAACTACTATCTTTCAAATTAAAATTATATTAAATAAATCTTTGGCTCTTTTAATATTCTGCTTGTAAATATAGTTTTATTACTTGTTAATTAATCTTTACTATTATGTTGTTTTTTTGCACACACACACCTAGCATGAGAACTTTTAACTATGTGTGTTTGAAAGCATGTTTAATAAAATTTAGAGGTTAATGTAGGATTTATGTTCTAACTTCTCAAGGTCTTTGTTTAACATGATGTCTAGGGGGCCTATAGGAGAATATATTTTTATATTGGTCTAAAACCTCCTTTAATAGTAGTCCAATGCCTTGGGACATTTTGTAGGGCCGCTAGACACCTTTTAGAACATTATGTGTGCGGTGCTGGGGAGGGGTAGTTTAGGCCCTACAGAGATGGTGACATTTGCGTCAAATTGTAAAAGACAAACATTTATTTTGTCTATCCCTATACAGAAGCCGAATGCTGATCCGTAAAGTTTTTTACAGTTTCCTTCCTTTTTAATTTATGTTTTGTAATTATGTTTATTTGGGGTAGCTTATTAAATAAAATAATGTTTTTCTCTTGACTATTTAATTGTGTAATTTCGGTCTCCTTGTTTTTTCCTTTATTATTTTCTTAGTATTTGTTATGTTTTATATTATGTTATCACCTAGTCTCGCATGCTTAAATCATTAATTAAAATAATAAAGCTTATAATATTTTTTTATCACGTAGTTGGCATGTTTAAATTAAATAACCTAAATGAAGCGACCATACTTTCGACTTTTAATCCCCACATATGTTGCATGAGATAGAGTTGGGATATACATTTGTGGACATCGAGAGATTTCTAAAACCTTCCCCTCGAGGTGATTTGAATCCTTACCCTGATCTCTAGTAAGTTGACCATAGATAGATTTATCTAGGTTAGATAAGTGCCCCAACACATCAATTCATTAAGTGGTGACTTTTCAAAAGATTTAAAAGTCTCAAAAGGGTTGTTAGATCATGATTAAAACCCATTTTGCGAAAAACGAAGCACAACAATGATCAATTTATTGCAATTTGCCCTAGTCATTAACACTGCTATATTTTCATGTATTATCAATTTGAGGTGTTAGATTAAAAGAGGTGACTTTTGCAATATGGTTCAATATTTTTCTCTTTTCTTTCTTTTCACTTTTTATTTGTGAATTCATTATAATTTTTTATATTAGTGGAAAAAAATTTATTGTATACCAATTTTTTTCTTTAATTTAATTTGATTATTTTATGTTTAATATTTTTCTCATAGTTTGAAAGAATTGCATAACGAGGAAGGTAGAAGAAGAGAAAGTGAAAGTTTGTTGAAAATGTAATACAAATTTAGGTATTGTACCTTCACAAAAAATCAGTTTTGTTCGCTAATTTTGATTATTTTATAATGTATTATTTTTAAATTATTATATATTTTTATAAATCTGTTGTTTTTGTACTTCTAATAGATAAATTTTATTTTGAAAGACACGAAAATTTTATCAAGTACCGTAGAATAGAGAGATCTATATTATTTCTTCATGCTATTTTACGTGAAGGTGTTATTGTTTAGAGAGTTAAACAACTTTTTTTCTTTGATTTTATATTGAATAATTATTTATCTTGACATACAATATTTTATTCCTATGTTCATGAAAAATAACATGTACTTAATAAAAAAAGTTAAGGTTGTATCAAGATTGACCAACACACCAATCTTTTTTAAAATCTAAAAAAAGCCATTGTTGTTTGATATTGGCTTCATTTTTCGATTTGGTTCTTGTTATATGGATTTATTATTTATACTATGTTTATCCTATTTCATGTTAAAGTGTTATTATTTGAGGAATCAAGCAATTTATTTTATAAAATATTTTTATTCATTCGCTATGTTGATTTGTAGAAATTTTGTGTGTACATTTTTATTTCAAAAGTTGAAGAATATATGCCCGAATTCCTTGTCAAACTATGATTTTTTAATCTCAGTACTCCATACCTTTTCACATAACTTTAGATAAAGAAAGTACATATTACAAGTAAAATTTTCAAACAAAGGTACAATATTTTAAGTCTAGGTTTATGTTGAATAAGTAGACAACACTATAAGTTCATTAATTTTACATATAAATATGTGCAATTTTTTTTATATAACTTCGTATAATGCTATGTTTTTAGACCTGATCACCAAGTGCAAGGGGTTAGAGACATATTGTCATGTAATAGAAGTTAATTTATGGACCGTGGATTAATTTTAAAATTCAAAAAAGGCCAACCCAACAAATTCCCTCATGAGGATATTGCAATGAATAAAAGTCCCGACATGCTCATTGGTATTCAAGTATGACCACCAACTCCTCCTCCTCCTGTAGTTGTTGCTGCTAAAAGTTTAAGGAAAATGGAGAAATAAATTTCTTCCATTGATGATGATCAGGTTTCAAATAAACATATCATATCGAGTAGAATTACTTGAAGTGGAAAAGGTAGAGATAGATGTTCGGTATGTATCAAGATTTAATTGAAATGGAGGGATTGAAAAGAGAGAAACTTTAAAAGTCCTCTTATGCTTCAATGAAAAGACATTTCTCCCTCATCAGTGAGAAAAATAGGACAGTTCAAATATAGAACACTACTATTAATTATTAAAAGGGTTGGAAGAGGGACCCCCTCGTGCCATCATCGTCATCGGTCGCTCGACTCGTTTTTGGCTTTGGCTTTAGAAAATGATCGAACAAGAGATTATTTTTGGACAAAGTTTATTTGGAATATTTATTTAAATATATTTTTAATTAATTAAATTATATAAATTGGCAAAAACTTTTATATTAATAAGTTGATAACCTAAATGTGTTGAATATTTAATTGAGATTAACCGAAACGCTTCAACTTTTTATTTTATTAACCCGTCCTGACTCAGATCTGTGCAAACAATTTTAATTAAAATCCTTCCCTATTTTATTTAAATTTCCCAGTGTTTGGAAATGATTGTCCTCAAAGTTTGCACATTTCAAGAACAATCATGATCGTCTGGAAGGTTGCGAACTTTCATTAATTGGCCATGTGTATTCTGAAAAAGTAGCAACCTTTAGGAACCGGTTTCTCTTTTTTATAAATATAATTTTTTATTTAGAATTTTTCCTTTACGATTTTTTATTTTTTCTTCTTCTTCTTGTGCACAAAGTTTCTCTGTGTACTTTATTGTCGTTGAGTGGTTCGCTGGCACAAGAGTTTTGGGTATCAATACGTTTGTGATTGTGATCATTCTATCATGGGACTAAAGGGGAATAATTTCCTTAAGGGGACACTGTGAATTCAGTGGCCTTGATTTTTTTCTTTTCTTATTTTTCAAGTTCACGTACGTTTACAGATTTTTTTTGTAAATTAATTTTTGTTCATCTCTCTTGCTGGTTCATTAAAACTTTTGTAACTTCGTGTTTTTGCAATGTTTTGTTGGAATTAGTAATTCTGTTTTAAAATATAGATTGACAACAATTTGAAGGAAATTATTATTTTAATATTTGTTTTTGGCGGAAGCAAAAACCTTCTTGGTTGTATACTCCTTTGAGTTTGCAATTTTGAGTTATTGCTTGCTAAGACTTAATCGATTTTGTTTATCAAAATTGGAAAACAATAATGTTATAGTGGCTGTTGCAGCACCAACCTGAACTGTTGTACAAAAAAATGAGAAACCAAGTAAGTTCTCTTGTTTGAATTTCAATGGATGGCAGCAACATGTATTTTTGTGGCATACCACTCTTGGTATGCAAAAAATTTACCAGCAAAGAAACTCCAGTGTCTACTGCTGAAATGCCAGATAGAAAAAAAATCATGATTATTGAAGCATGGAAACATGCATACTTCCTATGTAAAGGCTACATTCTTAGTGCTTTAGAGAATCACTTATATAATGTCTATGGTGCAATCGGAACTTCAAAAGATTTGTGGGATGGATTTGATAAGAAATAAAAGACAGAATATGCATGCCTTAAAAAGCTTGTGGTCTCAAAGTTTTTAGAGTACAAAATGATCTATAGTAAAACTGCTGGATCATAAGTGCATGAAATTTAAGTTATTTTCTATGATCTGATTACTGAAGATATGGTAGTAAATGAAGCTTTTCATGTGGCTGCAATGATCAAAAAGTTTCCTCATTTATGAAATGACTTCAAGTATTATCTAAAGGATAACCATAAGGAAATGAAGGTTGAAGATCTTGTGATTCGGTTAAAGAATGTAACACCAAATTTTTTTTTGGAGTTAAGACTTGAGCCTTTCGTCGTATTGAGTGATTTTTACAATGTAATTAGAATTTTCTTAACTATTAAGGTCATAGACTATACTTAATACATTGAGTTCCATAAATAATTAAATTGGAAATAACAAAAGTCTAAAAAATGGAGAGTTAAGCAAAGTATGAGTTTTGGATCAACTTCAAACGAACATAAAACCAAGTACAAGATGGGTTAGGTGCACTACAAGATACTATTGAAAATATATTTGAATTATCTTTCTAAAACCACCAAGTTTGATTAATTTGGAGTTCGTATTAGTGAAATAAGACCTTTTAAAGTTAGGCTGTCCTGTTAAGGAAAGTTAGCCGAAAATAGTTAGCGGTATTTTGTCCTTTCCTTACCCAATCAGGTTTAATTAATTTTTAGTCATATTTTAAGGTTATAATCCTTTAAGGTTCATTTTTATAATAAAAAAATAAGTACAGGGTTTTAGTTTAGAGTTCAGGAAGAGGCAAGAAGAGAAAAGAGAAGAAGATCAAATGTTCGTCAAGATTCTTACGTCTTGTTACTGAATTTCGACATGGGTCTAATATCTAAGAGGTATGTAAGCTTCCATATTGTTGGGTTAGTTTACCCACATGTCAATCATGTATTTTTTTTCCAGAGTTCATGCTTAAATTTTAAATATTAGAGTTCTTGATGAGTTCTTGAATGATGTTCTTAAAGTTCATTCTAAATCTTGTTGTGTAGGAATTCTGATGATTTCTTGGGATAAAATTCAGTAATTTTAGTGTTTTTTCAAGTATATTAGAGTGTAGTTAAGTTAGGTAATCGAATCTAAGTGATTGGGTGTCACGACCCAAAATCACGAGTCGTGATGGCACCTATGTTCCCAACCAATAGGTAAGCCAACCAACATATTTTAACAAACTTAACTAGTTAATAAGTGAAAAGCCAACAAATTTCCAAATCTCCAACACTGAGTTCTTTATAAGTACGAATGTAGAAAACTGAAAAAAATTACTACCCAAAAATTGCTGTCATAAGTACAAGAGCTTCTAGAATATGATGCAAGTCTGAAACTAAAATGACAAATCTAACTTAAGGGATATCCTGTCTGAATACTGAATAACAGAATATGTAAAGATAGAGGGAGGTGTGGGCCACGGAACAGCCAAGCAGCTCACCACAACTCCAAGAACTTCAAGCCGGACTCAATTTGCTCCACGAGATGTGCTCCTACTCGTAATCGAATCTGCAACACAAGGAGTGCAACAAGCGTAGTATGAGTACGAAACCACATGTACCCAGTATGTCTCATTGACCGACAACGAAGAAGTAGTGACGGGAGTTATATAAGAAAATAAATTCTTAGATTGTACAAGTATATATATATATTACACTTACTATTTAAGTTTCCTCAATAAAGGAAATCAACATTTTATATTTTCCAAACGCCAAACGAAACATATAGTCATCAAGAATGAATGATGGGATGAAATGCAATGCAATATGATGCCACATAATGATATGTCTCAGAATACCCAGTACTCACTCAACCGTATATACATGATACTCCTCAGAAATACATCGAGAGTTCATGACCCATGGGGGACTCGCGAGGTCCATATACCGACACGGACGATCTCCATGTGTTTGTGTGGACGATCTCAACGCACTATCATAATATCAAACAATTTTCGCACGGACGGTCTTCACGTGCCCAAATTACAATCTTAACATCTCACCATCCCCAGCACGGACGATCTCCACGTGCCCAACTTATACTCAGTCTCATCTCTATGCATGTGTACTATATTGTTTCAATAGAGGGAATGATGATGCATCTCAATCAATCAATATGAATATAATACATAACCACCTCAATTATCTCAACTATACGGGTAAAATAAATAAAACACAATCACACAAGGAATTCAAGTGAATAATATATCAGCTAATGCCCATATGATTTGGCATTCTCAAATTTCAGCCCACATTCAATAATAGAAATTTTCCGTTTTATAACACCGTTACTCGTACCAATGCCCGTCACACCATTGATACGAGACCACCATATTTTCCCCTTACCCCTTTGTCTATTTTTATTTTTAATCTTTAATTAGGAAAACGTCCTTCAACAAGTCTAACAAGTCTTAACATACCTTAGATGCCGAGTTTGTGCCACGAATCTTTTAAGATTTTTCCTTTCCTTTTCGCAAGGTTTCGGAACGTTCCCAATCTACCAATTTTGCAATATTCTTAAGTAAGCAATTTTTGTAGACATTTAAATTATTATATGTCTATCATAGACGCTAACACTCACTCATATTTTTTCAACAAACTCCAAATCTTGATATATATTGGTATGCCAAATTTTTCATACTTGCTAAATTTCAAGCCAAGAACTTAACTCTAACCTCTTCAAATGGACTAAAATTCAATGTTAGATCATATAAAATAACACCAAATAATTAATTACCAATCCAAATATATATTAAAAACTAGCATTTTAATATACGAATAAAACACGAACCAACTTCCCACCCATTAACAGAAGTGGAACGCCCCTCCCCCCCTTTTAAGTTTTTTTTTCTTTCTTCATTGGCACTGCCCATTTCAAACATCTCCCATGCCAATGATTGGCATATGGTTGCTCAATGATTGGAATCCATTTTTATCACCCCCACTATATAATCCAAACATAAAAACATAAAAAAAAAACTTCCACCACTAATTTCCAATTAAAAAATTTATTATCATTGTATACATATTATTTTTTTTTGCAGAAACCCATTTGTAAACAAGTGCCAATTTTCTAGAATATTTATCAAATACCAATCATTGGCAATCATTGACAATGATTGGCTCAATCTTATTCCTACCTTTCTGAAACTAACAATATATATAATAAATTCTTTTGACAAAATCACAGAAAACATTAACCTGCAGCCATTCAACTATTCGACTTCGATCGATTTATATACATATATATATATATATATATTTGAATACTAACCTAATTGCTAACAATGTAATATAATTTAGTAATCATCACCAACTTACCCATTATTTCTTATCACCCATTATCAATATAGCATAAAATAATAACAGAATCCCAAGCACTCTGACAATATATTACTATATATAGAATTGAAAAGAACGAATATCTCATATCTTTTCATGAACAATGGCTATGATTTTTCTCCCTCTCACTGGTCGCCTGTGGTAAGGTTTCGCCTCCCCACTTTTCGTTGTCCTTTTCTTCTAAATAAGAAATTATTAACCGTGAAACTCCACTAACCTATTATCTAATTATATATTTAATAAAAGTTTCATCAATTGGGTACTTATAGTTATCTAATAGTTTAAAAATACCCCTTTAAATTTTAAAAAGGAGTCAAACTAGTCCTAGTTCTTAAAACGACCTAGTGGGTCGTTACATCACCTACCACTTAAACAAATGTTCGTCCTCGAACGGAAAAAGAAAAGAGCTAACCATGACTCTAAAAAAGGTGTGGATATTTACTCCTCATGTCTGCCTCTGTCTCCCATGTAGCCTCCTCCACTGGACGATGCTTCCACTGAACCTTTACTGAAGCAATCTCTTTTGACTTTAGCTTCGGAATTTGCCTATCCAAAAATGGTGATCGGTTCTTCCTCAAAAGTCAAATTCTGATCAAGTAACACTGAATCCCATTGAATCACGTGATCACCACCCTGATGATACTTCTTAATCATTGAAATATGAAATACAGGATGGACACCTGACAACCCAGGTGGCAAAGCCAACTGATATGCCACCTCACCTATACGCTCAACAACCTCCAAAGGACCAATGTACCTTGGACTCAACTTTCCCTTCTTTCCAAATCTCATCACACCCTTCATGGGTGAAACCTTAAGTAGAACCCTCTCTCCAACCATAAACTCTAAATCACGAATCTTTCAATCTGCATAACCCTTTTGCCTACTCTGAGCCATGAGAAGTCTATCTTGGATCAACTTGAACTTGTCCAAGGACTCCCACAACAAATCTGTACCCCATGGTCTAACCTCAAATGCATCAAACCAGCCAATTGGAGATCGACATCTCCTGCCATACAGAGCCTCAAATGGTGCCATCTCAATGCTCGAGTGAAAACTATTATTGTAAGCAAACTCCACTAGAGGCAAGAACTGGTCCCACTGACCACCAAAGTGAATCACACACGCCTGCAACATATCCTCGAGAACCTGAATAGTACGCTCAGATTGACCATCACTCTGAGGGTGAAAGGCTGTACTAAGATCCACCCGAGTGCCAAACTCTTTCTGCATAGACCGCCATAAATGAGAGGTAAATTGGGTGCCACGATCAGAAATAATAGATATAGGAACCCCATGCAAACGAACTATCTCTTGAATATAGATCTTGGCTAACTTCTCTGAGTTATAGGTAGTCTGAACTGGTACAAAGTGTGCAGACTTAGGCAGTCGATCCACGATGACCCATATAGCATCAAACTTACCCAAGGTACTGGTCAACCCTACCACAAAGTCCATAGCAATGTGCTCCCACTTCCACTCAGGTATGGGCATCCTCTGAGTCACACCTCCCGGCTTTTGGTGTTCATACTTCACTTGCTGACAATTCAAACATCGAGATACAAAATCCACCATGTCCCTCTTCATACGACACCACCAATAGTGTTTCTTCAAGTCACGATACATCTTAGTAGCCCCTGGATGAATAGAGTACCTCGAACTATGAGCCTCCTCCATGATCAATCTAGTTAAATCACCTGTACGAGGAACACATATACGACCCTTAATCCTCAAAACTCCCTCACTATCAAGAATTGCAGCTCTAGCTTCTCCTTTTAAAACCTTGTCCCTAATCTTACGTAAATCACCATCATTAAACTGTTGAGCTCAAATTCGCTCCAACAAGGATGACCTAGCCTCCATATAAGCCAATACCTTACCAGATTCTGAAATATAAAGTCTCACAAAGCTATTGGCCAGGGATTGGAAATCCCTAGCTAGGGGACGCTCGCCAACCGGTAACATGTCTAGGCTACCCATACTTACCGCCTTCCGACTCAAGGCATCTGCTACAACATTTTCTTTGCCTGGGTGATAAAGAATAGTCATATCGTAGTCTTTGAGCAACTTCAACCATCTCCTCTGCCTCAAATTTAGATCCCTCTAATTGAATATATACTGGAGACTACGATGATCCGTGAACACCTCACAATTCACACCATAAAGATAATGCCTCCAAATCTTTAATGCAAACACCACAGCCGCCAATTCTAAATCATGAATAGGGTAGTTCTTCTCATGAACCTTTAACTGCCTCGAAGCATAAGCTATCACCCTTCCCTTCTGCATCAACACACAAACAAGACCAACCCAAGAAGCATCACAATATACGCAAAACCCTCTCCCTCCACGGGTAGGGTCAAAATCGGAGCAGTAGTCAATAAAGTCTTGAGCTTTTGGAAACTAACCTCACATTCGTTAGACCACTGAAAAGTCACCTCCTTCTGTGTCAATCTAGTTAATGGAGATGCAATGGATGAGAAACCCTCAACAAACCGTCGATAAGAACCTGCAAGGCCCAAGAAACTCCGAATCTCATTAACTGAAGCAGGTCTGACCCAATCTCTAACAACCTCAATCTTCTTAGGATCCACCATGATACCCTCCTTGGACACTACATGCCCCAAGAATGCTACCGAACTAAGCCAAAACTCACACTTTGAAAACTTTGCATAAAGCTTCTTCTCCTTTAGAATCCCAAGAACAATCCTCAAATGATGCTCATGCTCTTCCTTAGTGCGTGAGTATATCAATATATCATCTATGAAGGCAATAACAAAGGAATCTAAATACGTCTGAACACTCCATTCATCAAGTCCATAAAAGCTGTTGGGGCATTAGTCAGTCGGAAAGACATCACCAAAAACTCATAATGACCGTAACGTGTTCGAAAAGCCGTCTTAGGGATATCCTCCGCCCTAACCTTCAGCTGATGATAGCCAGATCTCAAGTCAGTTTTGGAGAAAACTGAAGCACCCTGCGACTGATCAAATAAATCATCAATACGAGGTATCGGATACTTATTTCTGATGGTTACCTTGTTCAACTGCCGATAGTCAATACACATATGCATAGATCCATCTTTCTTCTTCACAAATAACACTGGAGCACCCCAAGGAGATACACTTGGTCTAATAAAACCTTTGCTTAACAAATCTTGCAGCTGCTCCTTCAACTCTTTCAATTCAGCTGGTGCCATACGATAAGGAGGAATGGAAGTAGTCCGAGTGCCTGGCTCCACATCAATGCAAAAATCAATATCTCGATCTGGTGGAAGACCTGGCAAATCGGTCGAAAATACTTCTAAAAATTCACTCACTACTGGAATAGACTCAAGCATAGGAGTCTCAATACTGGTATCTCGAATGTGGGCCAAGTACGCCAAACATCCTCTCTGTACCAACTGAAGAGCCCTAAGGAATGATATCACACCCTTAGAAGGATGACTAAGAGTACCTCTCCATTCTACTATAGGAATTCCAGGCATAGCTAAAGTGATGGTTTTGGCATGACAATTTAAAATTGCGTGGTAAGAAGATAACAAATCCATACCAAGAATCACATCAAAATCTATCATTTCTAAGACCTTTAAATCTGCATGAGTGTCATACTCCATCAAAGTAACAGTACATAAATGATACACTTGATCTACAACTACAGAATCCCCGACAGGAGTAGAAACACGTATCGGCAAAATCAAGAGACTCACACAATATATCCAGACTAGGAGCAAAATATGTGGACACATAAGAATAAGTAGAGCCTGTATCAAATAATACAGTAGCTGGTCGATGACAAACCGGAATAATACCTGTGATAACAGCATCTGAGGCTTCAGCCTCTGGCCTACCTGGAAAAGCATAACAGTGAGAACGACCTCCATCAGATTGTGAACCTCCACGACCACCACCTCGACCAGAAGGAGAACCACCTCTACCTGAATGAGAACCACCTCTACCATTTTGTGCACCACCCATAGTTGGAGGTTGTGCAGCTCTGAAAGTCGAAACCTGAGAACCCTGATGTAAGCCACCACGTCTTGTCCTAGGGCAGTCTCTCACAAAGTGTCCCATATCACCATACTCAAAGCAACCCCTACGAGACGCCGACTGATGAGAGGAACCGGAATGACCAGAATGCCCTCCAGGAACTACAGGTCTAGAAGATGAACCCTGCGAAGTATGTACCGAGCTCGAAGAGTTATGCCCAGTGTAACCAGCCTCAGACGCTGGTATAGCAGCATGAATGGGTCTGCTGGAATGAGGGTGATAACCTCTGCCCAAGTAACCCCGACTCCTAGGCGGAGCACCACCATAATCACCTGAATAACGAGTCCTCTTGCCCTCTCGCTGCTCAAATCCCTCACATCGAATCACCTCCAACTCCTTAGAAACATCTACCACTTTCTGGAATGGAACACCAGAAGCAGCAACCTGAGAAACTCCTAGACGGATCAGAATAATCAGCCCCTTAACAAACCTTCTCACTCTCTCAGCCTCTGTGGGAAGTATCATCAAAGCATGCCTAGCCAAGACATGAAATTTACCCTCATACTCTGCAACTGACATACCATTTTGCTGCAAACCCTCAAACTCGGCCGTCTTGTGCTCCCTCTCACTGCGTGGAACAAATTTGGATAGAAATACCTGAGTAAACTCAGTCCAGGATAGTGGATGGGATCCAGCTGGCCTATTACTAATATAATCCCTCCACCACTGCTTAGCAGAGCCAGTCATTTGAAACGCTGTGTAGTCAACTCCATGAGACTCCACTAATCCAAGATTATGCAACCTCTCATGACAACTAACTATGAATTCATATGCATCCTCAGCTAAGTCACCAGTATAAAGGAGGATTCATTAGTCTGAACCTCCCAAATATCTTTTGCTCATCAATAGTCATAGAAGGCCTGTTCACCAAATGTGATGTCATATCTGGAAACTCCATACTATCCAAACGAGGAGCTACAGCGGCAGCTGGCTGAGTCCTGGGAGTTTGAGAATCTGGAGCAACTATCGGATCAGGAGTTTGACCTCCAACACGGGTCTGTGAGCCATCAGAAGTGACAGCCAAAGCTCCTGCCTGGGCCATCCCCTCTAGGATTCCTAACATACGAGCCAAGGTATCTTGAAGCACTAGGGGGACAATAGTACTGGTTGGAGATTGAGCTGACCTATCCCCCTCGACACGATCTTGCACATCCCCATGAATAATCTCTGCATCAGGAGGTACGGTCCTATCACGACCCTGAGTAGCTACTGGTACTTGAACATCCACAGGTGCTGCAACACGGCCCCTACCCCGACCTCGAGGTCGTCTCCTACCTTTACCTCGGACAGTGTTCCCAGAAGCAGGCGCAGGAATAGGATCTTGACCACCACTTGCCGATGTACGATTCCTCGCTATCTGAGAGAGAATGAGAAATCAATATTATAATTTCTACAAGGTCAAGTGTGCACGATAAGGAATAAAAGAACAAAATATTCCCTAAATGTCCTATAGCCTCTCGAAGATAGGTATGGATGTCTTCATACCGATCCACAAGACTCTACTAGACATTGCTCTTGTACTCTTGAGACCGATGAACCTAGGGCTCTAATACCAAATTTGTCACGATCCAAAATCACGAGTCATGATGGAACCTATGTTCCCAACCAATAGGTAAGCCAACCAACATATTTTAACAAACTTAACTAGTTAATAAGTGAAAAGACAACAAATTTCCAAATCTCCAACACTGAGTTCTTTATAAGTACGAATGCAGAAAACTGAAAAAAATTACTACCCAAGAATTGGTGTCATAAGTACAAGTGCTTCTAGAATACGATGCAAGTCTGAAACTAAAATGACAAATCTAACTTAAGGGATATCCTGTCTGAATACTGAATAACAGAATATGTAAAGATAGAGGGAGGTGTGGGCCACGGAACAGCCAAGCAGCTCACCACAACTCCAAGAACTTCAAGCCGGACTCAATTCGCTCCACGAGATGTGCTCCTACTCGGAATCGAATCTGCACCACAAGGAGTGCAACAAGCGTAGTCTGAGTACGAAACCACGTGTACCCAGTATGTCTCATTGACCGACAACGAAGAAGTAGTAACGGGAGTTATATAAGAAAGTAAATTATTAGATTGTACAAGTATATATATATATATATCACACGTACTATTTAAGTTTCATCAATAAAGGAAATCGACATTTAATATTTTCCAAACACCAAACGAAACATATAGTCATCAAGAATGAATGATGGGATGAAATGCAATGAAATATGATGCCATGTAATGATATGTCTCAGAATACCCAGTACTCACTCAACCGTATATACATGATACTCCTCGGAAATACATCGAGAGTTCATGACCCATGGGGGACTCGCGAGATCCATATACCGACACGGACGATCTCCACGTGTCTGTGCAGACGATCCCAATGCACTATCATAATATCAAACAATTTTTGCACGGACGGTCTCCACGTGCCCAAATTACAATCTAAACATCTCACCATCCCCAGCACGGACGATCTCCACGTGCCCAACTTATACTCAGTCTCATCTCTATGCATGTGTACAATATTGTTTCAATAGAGGGAATGATGATGCATCTCAATCAATCAATATGAATATAATACATAACCACCTCAATTATCTCAACTATACGGGTGAAATAAATAAAACACAATCACATAAGGAATTCAAGTGAATAATATATCAGCTAATGCCCATATGCTTTGGCATTCTCAAATTTCAACCCACATTCTATAATAGAAATTTTCCGTTTTATAACACCGGTACTCGTACCAATGCCCGTCACACCATTGATACGAGACCACCATATTTTCCCCTTACCACTTTGTCTATTTTTATTTTTAATCTTTAATTAGGAAAACGTCCTTCAACATATCTAACAAGTCTTAACATACCTTAGATGCCGAGTTTGTGCCACGAATCTTTTAAGATTTTTCCTTTCCTTTTCGCAAGGTTTCGGAACGTTCTCAATCTACCAATTTTGCAATATTCGTAAGTAAGCATTTTTTGTAGACATTCAAATTATTATATGTCTATCATAGATGCTAACACTCACTCAATTTTTTTCCACAAACTTCAAATCTTGATATATATTGGCATGCCAAATTTTTCTTACTTGCTAAATTTCAAGCAAAGAACTTAACTCTAACCTCTTCAAATGGACTAAAATTCAATGTTAGATCATATAAAATAACACCAAATAATTAATTACCAATCCCAATATATATTAAAAACTAGCATTTTAATATATGAATAAAATACGAACAAACTTCCCACCCACTGGAAGAAGTGGAACGTCCCTACCCCCCTTTTAAGTTTTTTTTTCTTTCTTCGTTGGCACTGCCCATTTCAAACATCTCCCATGCCAATCATTGGCATATGGTTGCCCAATGATTGGCATCCATTTCTATCACCCCCACTATATAATCCAAACAAAAAAACATAAAAAAAAAACTTCCACCACTAATTTCCAATTAAAAAATCTATTATCATTGTGTACATTATTAATTTTTTTTTGCAGAAACCCATTTGTAAACAAGTGCCAGTTTTCTAGAATATTTATCAAATCCCAATCATTGGCAATCATTGACAATGATTGGCTCAATCTTATTCCTACCATTCTGAAACTAACAATATATATAATAAATTCTTTTGACAAAATCACAGAAAACATTAACCTGCAGCCATTCAACTATTCGACTTCGATCAATTTATATATATATATTTGAATACTAACCCAATTGCTAACAATGTAATATAATTTAGTAATCATCACCAACTTACCCATTATTTCTTATCACCCATTATCAACATAGCATAAAATAATAACATAATCCCAAGCACTCCGACAATATATTACTATATATAGAATTGAAAAGAACGAATATCTCATATCTTTACCTGAACAATGGCTATGATTTTTCTCCCTCTCGCTGGTCGCCTGTGGTAAGGTTTCGCCTCCCCACTTTTTGTTTTCCTTTTCTTCTAAATAAGAAATTATTAACCGTGAAACTCCACTAACCTATTATCTAATTATTTATTTAATAAAAGTTTCATTAATTGGGTGCTCATAGTTATCTAATAGTTTAAAAATACCCCTTTAAATTTTCAAAAGGAGTCAAACTAGTCCTAGTTCTCAAAAAGACCTAGAGGGTCGTTACATCGGGGAAGAATCTATTCGAATTTATGCAATTTAGCGAGAGAAAACTAGCAAAAGTGCTTGACATAAATTTTGGGTAAGGGCCTAGCATGGTGCGCATACAAGAGCACCCCAAACCCATCTCTATCCGTCAAGGGTTGGAGCTCGGCCCCATCAATAGCCCCTGCATCGTCTGCCCAGTCCAGTTTGCCTACGGTTGCTCCGTTTGAGTTTTTTTAAAGTGTCATTCATTCCTTTTAGACTCTAACTAATCTAAGTTACTATGAAATACTTAAAATCAGTCCTAACATTATCATAACCTTGAATTCATAGTTCAAATTCAAAGTAGAGATGAGAGTTATGATTTTGAGGATTATTTTAAACGTTCTAAGAAACACCTTCTAAGTCCAATTGATGAGTCTTCTACAACTTCATTTAGCTTATCTCAAGACTCAATTAAATTAATATGAGTATGAAAAGAATTTGTTCATTACCTTATAATCATGAGATCCTCCATTTAATGAACCAAAACTCTTGAATTCATAACTAACATTAAATAGAGAGCTAAGAGTAGTGCTCAAGAAAGCCTTTAAGTTCAATTGTGAATTCTTTGAGATCCATCATTGGTTGAACTATGTTTGAGGAAGTAAATAGGAGAATTAGAAGATTCATATACATGAGTCCATGTATTTATGTTAGTAGAATTAGAAGATTCATATACATGAGTCCATGTATTTATGTTGATGTTTGAGTCATGTTGTTTCATGCCAATAATTCTGCATGAACTTCCCAAGTTGGGCATCCTTCAAATAAGTAGGATCTTCAAGTTCTAAGCCTTTATGTATTGAGTTCTTAGTTCATCTTTGAGATTATTTCCTATTCATGTGATTATTACATGTTACCTTTGAAGTCCTTAAGTGAAATTGTTCATGCCCATTATATCACATTGACCCCATAAGTCAAACATTCTTGCGAGAAGAAGTGCCTTTGAGTACTTGAGTTGAGTAGTTTGTGGTCATAATTCCGCATGAACCCTCCGTATTGAAAATCATGGAATCATCCATAAATATGATATCATGATCCTTGAATCCATACTCCAATTAAAGGAAGTTAAGCGCCATGTCTTGAAGTTAAGAAGCAAGTCAAAATAAATTTATAAAGTTTTCTAAAGTCTTTCACAAACATTTTCACTTTGTCTTAAAAGACTTAAAGTTCAATTCAAGAAAAAGTAAAGAGTTTAATGCATTTCTCAAAAGCTATGAGGAAACTATGTATTCCCTAATAGTTAAGTTTAATGTAAGCAAAGAGTATCAAGTTAAGTTCACTTCTCAAGAGTTATAAGAGAGTTAAGTAGTCCCTAAGAGTTTAAACAAAATGTTTTCAAACTTTTCAGAATGAAGGGAAGCTAGACTTCCGCAAATTCTATTGCTAGTTTTAATAGATGAAAGAGGAAAGTATGATTTCCAAGAGTCTTTTTTAAAGCTATGTTTTGAGCATTATCTCAATTCACAGAAACAATATGTCTTAAAAACATAAGATCAAGTATATATATATATTTTGTGAGAGTAGTATTCAGCACCGACGTGGGGATGCGAGTTCAGATAGCTCAAATCTCCATGTAAACCATGTAGACATCATGGTTAGAAAAGGGTCATACTTTTTAGATTTACCCTCTTCATAGTTTACTAGCGGATGAATTAGGTAGTGTAAGTCCTATACCCTAGCAAAATTAGGATGGCCATGTAGCATGGGCTTAGTAACAATGTATCATTACTATAGCTTTGAAGTGATGGTTGTCGGTTAGAGAAGCTCCTACAGAAGTTGTAGTACATCTATGTACATCAGTTATTGTATTTTCATATAGATTTTAGAGTTATGTTGTATCCTTCTTATACGCATAGAGTTGACATAATGTTTTAAAACAGCTTTTCTTTATATTTCACGAGTTTTAAACTGCTTTTTATTTAAATGAGTTGATTTAAGTATCTTGAGTTGGGTATTTCGACTTCAGTACCTTAAGTTGAGTATCTTAAGTTTCTTTATTGAGTCAACTATCATATATTTGAAGTTGAGTATCTAATATTTGAGTTGTATATCTAATATTTAAGTTAGTATCTTATTCTTTCTTTAAGTTGAGATTAAAAGAGGTAAGTATGTTTCCTTTTTATTCAAGTATCAAGCTTATTTTATTCTATAGAATTCCCCTTACATGATCGTACATTCCACGTACTGAGCCAATTGGCCTGCATCTGCTCAGAAGGCCAAAAACAAGTATACTGGATCATAAACACGAGTATTGTTGGTATCACATGGACTTCGAGTTAGGTATGGTGGGCCTCTTTCATTCCAGAGAATTCCATTAACTTTCAGCAGTTAGAAGGTCGTGGGTTTGTCCCGACTTCTATCTTTATTAGTTCGAGGCTTCATATATAGTCAGTATAGTCGAGGATTCCATATTATTCATTTATTTTGTGAAATGTTTTAAAGTCTTAAGTTGCCTATTATATGACGAGTTGAATACATTATTTTATTGACACTTTTTCATTTTAGTTAAAGCTTTGTAAAGTTGAGTTTATTTAATCTTATTTCAGTCTTATGATTTTGGATGCTTATGTTAGTCTTCCGCTTGTATTCGGCCAGGCTAAGGGTTCTCTTGGGAACCAACAACGTTCTTTGAGTGCCCGCCATGACCAAGGTATAGACTCTGGTCATGACAAACTTGGTATGAGAGCACAAAATTAAAAAAAAGTGTCCTAGAGTGTCTATGAAGCCGTGTCAATAGGATCTTATTTATGGTCGTGAGGTCCCACTTCTACGAATGAGGTGCTATAGGAATTTAGGAGAATTTTCCCTTCTTTCGTACACTTTATCATGCATAAGATCTACGCCATACAAATCTATTCTAACTGATGCGTTCTCAGATTCATTCAACTACCCATCATACTCGAGGTCATTAAAGAGTAAAGTTTAAATATTTATATGGATGAGTTTTTTTTAGCAAGAGTCTTGAGATAGTCACGACATTCTAGAGGGGCTTAATAGAAATCCATGAGTAAGTGAAGTTTTTAGTATCATAGGAATGCACCAATTTTCTTTTTAACCGTGCATCTGAGGTAAAAGTGAGTTGTACTCTTTCCTTTAAGCTTTGATTCGTCTAAGTCCTTTTTTCAGAAGTACATTTAGAGCTTGGGTATTATTTTCACCCAAAAGAGTAGTATGAGTTATGAGATCATGAGCAGGACTAGTGAAAGAGCCATCGTTAAAGGAATGTATGCATAGATTTAGTAATCTAAGTATGGGAGATGGTGTTATGACAAACTATGTTACAATAGTAATGTACCTAGTAAGTTAGTAATGATTAGGTTTCCTTTTCTGGTAGACGATGAAGTAAAGAGTTGTAAAAAGGTCAAGATAGGAGGTAGAGTAAGTATTCCAAGTCAATACAAGTTAGAATATACTTTAACATAAAAGGGATTATGATAATGTGTCACTGTGTTCATAATTACCATGTGGTGAGTGGTGAATATATATATATATATATATATATATATATATATATATATTCATAATGTGATAGATTAATATTGGATTATGGATTTTGGAAGGAGAACCTCATGGTGTTCAGAGGAAGATAGAGTTATTTGAGAGATAATATGAAGTAAGTGAGTAAGCAGTACTTTTGTGAAGTGGAATGTGATGGTAATTTGGAGTATGCTCACTGAGAGGTAAGTATTGACTAAATGTCATGAAGTCATAGTGGGCAAGTGTTTCCAAATAGCGATAGTAGTAATGAGTTATTGTATAGTAAGTGATCAATCATAGTTACATTCGAGAATTGTAGTACAAATTAAGCTTGAATTTGAGATGAGTTTCATGATCAAAAGAATAATAATATGAGGGTTATGAGGTCATTCTTGGGAGTTGATCTGGTAGACTTTAAATAGTTCAGGTGAATAATTGAGATGTTGCAGCAATGTATGGGAGTAGTACAAGTGAGATACCCAAACCATTAGATAACGGAACTGAAGTGCGGCTACATCATAAGAATAAAAGAACATTAATGAGAATGTACACCATATGGAGATGTAGAATAGGTCCATAGCTTACAAGTGTAAACTATAAACTTAAGGGGGAGATGATAAGATGAGAAATCAAGTCAAGTGTTGAGAATTTCTTAAGGGTGGTTAGCAGGATTCCATGGAGTTGTTAGATTACTAACCTTTAGTGTGATGTTTTTAAAGATTAGGGGGATTCTTGAGAAGAAGCAAGGTGGCGATACAGAGTAATAGTGTTGGGATGAGATTCCAATAGAGAGGTATAGAATAGGAACCTAAGGATTTAGGTTAAGTTTGAATATATTGATAGTGTACCATTAGAAGTAGAACTTAGTAAGAGCAAACCATCTTATACCCTGTGTAGTCGTAACTCGAGGACGAATGATCCCAAGTGCGACACAATGTCACACCTCAGAAATTGTTTTTAGCTAAGAGTTGAATCGTTCATCGTAATGAGTGATTTTTAGAAAGTCATTAATGTTTTGCTTAAGTATTAACATCAGTTCACTAGATACCATGGCAAGGATAGAATGGGAGGGTTGCGGTGGGCCGAGTTACGATGTATCGTCACTATATCTTTTAAGTGATTGTTGTCGATTACATGTAATCCACTAGGAAGTTTAGGTTCTATAGTTGTATTTTTATATACATAAGTTATGGTATTTTTATATGCATTTCAGAGTTATGTTGTATCCTTGTTATACGCACAGAGTTGACATAATGTTTTTAAATAGATTTTCTTTATATTGCACTTTTTTAAAACTGATTTATATTTAAATGAGTTTAGTTAAGTATCATGTGTTAGGTATGTCGAGTTAAGTACCTTAAGGTGAGTTTCTTGAGTCTGTCTATGCTTCTCTCAATCAAGTATCATATATTTGAAGTTGATTATCTAATCTTTGAGTTGAATATCTAATCTTTGAGTTGAGTATCATATTATTTCTTTGAGTTGAACTGAAAAGAGGTATGTTTTCTTTTTATTCAAGTATAAAGCTTATGTTATGCCTTAGAATTCCCTTTAGATGCTCTTATATTCCACGTACTGAGCCAATTGGCCTGCATCTTCTCATGATGCAGAGTATAATCAAGAGGAGTTTTGTTGATATCACCAGGAGTTCATGTTAGATATGGTGACCCTCCTTTCTTACGAAGGATTCCATTTATTCAGAGTTTTTCATTAGAGTAAAAGCTTTGTAAAGTTTAGTTTATTGAATCTTATTTCAATTTTAAGTTTTTGCATGCTTAAGTTAGTCTTCCACATGTAGTCAGCCAGGGTGAGGGTTCTCTAGGGGACAAACAATGGTCTTTCAGTGTCGGTCACGTCCAACGTGTAGACTTCGTTCATGACAGAGATTGAGCAAAGATTGTAGTTAATATTGTTGAAGAAGCTCCTACCAAAGAAAAATTTTGAAAGAAGTACAACAGACAGATGTCAGAACAGGCCAACAAGAAATACAAAGGAAACTGTTACAACTTTTGTAAGGCTTGTCATGTGTCTTGTGACTGTCGGACTCCGAGAAAGGACATAGAAAAAGACAAAGGCAAAGGCAAAAGTCAAGCAAACATCATGGAAGAAATGGAAGATTCCCTTAGTAGGAATCCCTAGGAGTTTTTTCGTGACTCGGGTGTCATTCTACCTATTAGCTCTATGAAATAAGCCTTTTAAATGTACACGCTTGCTGAGTACGATGAAGATTTGTTCATGGAAAACACAACAACAACAAGGATTGTAGGAATTGTGAAAGAAATGTTTAAATTGACATCCACCAAGGTGTTGACTTTGAAACGTGTTTAACATGTCCCTACTATTAGGAAGAATTTAGTTTCTGCTACACTACTCGTTAAGAATGGGTTTGAGTGTGTCCTAGTTTGTTATAAAGCTGCAATAAGTAAGAATTAGATGTTCATAGGAAAGGTCTACCTTAATGAGGACCTTTTCAAACTTAATGTAATCGTTGTTGATAGTATTAATACGAATTTTGCTTCTGTTTACTTATTGGAGTCAAATGATTTATGGCATGCCCGTTTGGGACATGTAAATTACAAAGGCTTACAAAAATAGGTTACATTAGAAGTATTGACTGATTTTAAATGTTATAAATAGAAATGTGAAATTTGTGTGGAAAGGAAGTTTGTTAAACATCCTTACAATTTTGTTGAAAGAAATTCAAAACCATTAGACTTAATTCACACAAATATATGCGATATGAAGTCCACACCATCTCGTGATGAAAAAAATGTATTTCATAACTTTTATTGACGATTGCACTCAATTTTGTTATGTATATTTGTTTAATAGTAAGGATGAAACAATTAAAGCATTTAAGAAATATAAAAATGAAGTGGAGAACCAATTGAATCTAAAGATAAAAATTATTCGAACTGATGGGGGTGGAGAATGTGAATCTCCTTTTGCAGGGATATGTTTGAAATATTGTATTATTCATCAAACTACCGCACTCGATACACCACACTCAAATGGTTTGATAGAATAGAAGAACAGAAGATTAAAGGAAATCATAAATATCTTAATGATCAATTCTTGTTCACCATGAGACCTTTGGGGAGAAGCCATCCTTACGGGTAATAAGATACTCAATAGGGTACCCCATAGAAAAACACAATCAATTCCATATGAGTTGTTAAAACGAATAAAACTGAACTTTAAATATTTTAAAGTGTGGGGGTGTCTAGCAAAAGTAGAGGTTCCTTTACCCAAAATTGTGAAAATTTGACCCAAAACGGTAGATTGTTTATTTATTGGAAATGTGGTAAACAGCAAGGCCTGTCGGTTTTTGGTTCACAAATATGATAATCCTCAGATTCATGCAAATACGATGATTGAGTATGTTAATAGAGTGTTCTTTGAAACATTTATCCGTATAAAACTGAATGCGAGTCGACAAGTGAAAGACCTAAATGACCTAGTGAGGATCCTAGTTGTAGCACTCGCTAACGCAAACACACTTTTTTCCAACCATATTTTGTGGAACTATTACTTGAAAATGAGTTTCAAACATTCAAAGCAGTTATGTCTTTGTCTAAGTCAACTTATTGCATAGAAGCTATCAATACAGAGATCAATCAACTTTAAGTAATCATACATGGAAATTGACTGATCTTCCTCGAGGAAATAAAACTTTAAGATCAAAGTTGATCTTTAAAAGGAAAATAAAAGATGATGGTAATATATACAAACATAAAGCTAGAGTTGTAGTTAAAGGATATAGAAAAAAAGAAGGTCTTGATTATTTTGACACGTACTCTCCAGTAACAATAATATCAATTCGGATGTTATAACATTAGTGGCAGTGTATGATCTTAAAATTCACCAAATGGATGTAAAGTCAATCTTCTTTAATGGAGAGTTGCAGGAAGAAATTTACATGGCACAACCTGAAGGGTTTGTAGTTACTAGTAAAGAAAAGAAAGTGTTCGCACTTGTAAAATTTCTTTTGTAAAATTGATTTATGGTATCAAGCAAGCACCCAAACAATGACATGCTAAATTTAAACAAACAATATTTGTAAATGGATTCAATATTACCGAATATGGTAAATGTGTTAATATTTAAAACATTCTGAATGAAGAAGTTATTGTCTTTTTTGTATGTTGATGACATATTAATAATGAGTAAAGATATTTACAATTAACCAAACAATATTTGTTAATGGATTAAAGATTAACGAATGTGGTAAGTGTGTTGATATTTAAAACATTCAGAATGATGAAGTTATTGTTTTACTATATGTTGATGACATATTAATAATGAGTAAGAATATTAATGATATAAATACTATTAAGACCATCATATACGACAGAGACATAAATTTGTAAGACCACTACTCTCTAATGGAATTATCACAATTGACTATTTAAAGCCAAGTCATAATGTGTCAGGTCCACTAACAAAAGGATTAGTGATAGAGGTAGTTGAAAGATCATCTAAGGAAATGACTATACGGATTAGGAGAAGGCAGCATGATGATAAATGTATCAAGAAAACTCGATATCTCAAGAGCTAGATTCAATGAGAAAAAAAAGTTGTGAGTAACGGTTCAATAGTGTCAATAAACTCAAACCATTCTCATAATGAAAACAATGTTCAGGAACAAGATTAAGACTTTTTAATTAGTTAATAAAGATTTTTGTTTTTGATGATTTGCTAAGTTTGAAAAATTTAACTAAATAGAGTATCTACGAGATGACACGGTTAGAAATCACCTATGTGACTGTGAAGTGTAAGCCGCTTGAAAGAGAATTTTATGTAAAGCCTATTATCCATACACTCATGAAACCATGAGGCTTTCATGATCAAACGAACATAAAAGTAAGAACCATAAGGAGTAAAGGGTTAATAGTGTAACATATGGTTGTCTAGGCATACACCAAAGATCAACGGTTCAAAGATATTGCATATACCGATTGACTGAGTATATTCGACATATCTTCACTATGGAAAGTCCAAGGGGAAACCTACTTATCCAGATGCAATTAATCCTTGCCTTTAAAGTACACATTTGTCCATGCATTCCGATATTATAACCATTCCCCATTAATGTGGGGGATTGTTGCGTTTGTAGCAAGAATTAATGGGAATTGAAGGGAATGAAAAGAGAGGAACTTGAAGAGTTGGGAACTTGAAAAGTCCTCTTATACTTTATTGAAAATACATTTGTCCCAAATTGGTGGCAGAATGAAAAATAAGAAAGTTTAAATGTAGAAACACTATTATTAATTGTTAAAATGGTTGGAAGGAGGGACCCCGCTCGTGCCTTCTTCGTCATCGCTCGCTCGGCTCGGCTTCAACTTCGGCTTTAGAAAATTATCGAGAGATTAATTTTTGGACAATGTTTACTTTAGTGATGTACCTATTTATTCAATTAATAAATTAAATTTTGTTAAATGGTCAAAATGTGTTCAATTAATTAGTTGATAACATCGGTATTTTCAATTATTTAGTTTAGATTAACCGAAATGTTTCAACTTTTTAGTTGATTAACCTTACCAGAGTGGGATTTACATGACCCATTTTATTTAAAATCATTACAGGTTTTATTTTACTTTCCCACTGTTTAGAAATAACTGTTCTGAAAGATAGCAACTTTCATGAACAGCCAAATCAATTTTAAAGGTTGCAAACTTTCATTAATGGTCGTGTGGATTCTTAAAGGGTTGCAAACTTTCAAAACATGTTCCTCTTGCTTAAAAATACCATTCATTCATCAGATTTTTTCCTTATGATTTTTTTTGATCTCTTCTGCTTCTACTTCTGCATAAAGTTTCTTAGCGTACTTTGTTGCTCTTGAGTGCTTCACTAACACCAGGGTTTTGGGTATCAATACGATGGTGATTGAGATCAATTTATCCAGGAAGGACATATTTCAAATCAAACCTCGTATACTAGAGGGACATAATTTCCTTAAGGGACACTATGCATTTAGTATCCTTGATATTTTATAGTTCTTATTTTCCAGATTCTGGTACTTTTACAAATTTTATTTTTTTATAAAATTAATTTTTGTCATTCTTTCATACTGATTCATTAAAACATTGGTAAATTTGTGTTTCTGCTAAGTTTTGTGGCAATTAGTAATTTTGTTTTAATACATAGATTGGCTATATAGAGGTAGAGGAAGAGTGTGTTCGTTCAAAATTTGATGACCAACAACAAGTAGTGTAGTATTTAATATAGAAGAAATCGATTCATCATTTCTCCTCAAGCTTGAAGAAACAACAAGAGGAGTAGGTGATGGTGAATTATCAATCAGCATGTCTGCAATATAATTAATAGGGATAATGCACAAGTACCCCCTCAAGCTATGCCCGAAATCCCAAAGACACACTTATACTATACTAAAGTTCTATTACCCCCTGAACTTATTTTATAAGTAATTTTCTACCCCTTTTTAGCCTACGTGGCACTGGTTTGAAAAAAAAGTCAACCATCGTTGGGCCCACAAGATAGTGCCACGTAGGCCGAAAAGGGGTAAACAGTTATTAATAAAATAAGTTCAGAGGGGTAATAGGACCTTTGTATAGTGTAAGTGTGTCTCTGGGATTTCGGGCATAGGTTGAGGGGGTACTTGGGCATTATCCCAAATTAATATGAATATCCTTAGGAGCTAATATTTAAGATTCACTTTTATTGGATTTTTTATTAGTCCAACGTCAATTAATTCTCCTCTTTTATTTGAGAATATTTTTCCGATCCCTCACATCTGGCGATTAGGCATTAATATTAAACATTATACGGAACTATAATATGTGAAATTATAAGACTTGAAACTGTAAATTCGAATACATATTCTTTAAATTTGAAAAATAAAATGTGTATAGATTTAAAGACTACAACGAAAAGTACTCCAACTAAACATAGCTAATGATTCAACATTTGTTTTATAAAATACTGTTGGACACCAAAAAGAGTAACACTGTAACATAAAATAGTACGGTTGGGAGTATAAACATTGTATCAAAAACGTAATAAGCTAATGTTTTTTCTTTTTGAATCTAGAACGCTCAAAAACAACATGATAGATTCACCTCTACCGTTGTAGGGACATAAGTGCTCTTATCAAGGCCATATAAAACTACTTGTGTTTCTCTACTGCTTCTTGCCACATAATAGTATTAATTAGCCAGCTACAAATAGATCAAATTTTTAAAACTAAAAATACATTTTTGAAAATTACACCAAAAATATTGCAAGTCGATATAGTGAATAATTTAAAATATACCATTTTTTGGGAGAAAACTATAACTAAAAGAAAATATTATTTTACTCCCCAAATATAACTTTATCTGTTGCACTTTACGAATACAATTTTTATACTTATTATGTAAAACTTACTTGGTGAAAACAAAAAAAATTTACATTATGACTAAGAATTAAGAATATTTTACGTGGAGAATAATATATACCTGATTTTCTGCAAGGGGCAATACCTAAATCCATACTGCATTACGGACAAATATTCCATTTTTGTTTAATATCTTACTCGTTACACATTTCTTGCAAACTATTAAAATATATTAAACATAAATAAATAAAATTTCATAGAAAAGATTCATTAAAAAATAAATAAATTGCTCATGTCATGAATTAAAAATGAAAAGTGAGAAGAGCAAAAAAATTTTGGACCATATTAAAACAAATTAATCACACAAGAAAGTTACAAAATATATATATAAATAAAGTTTTTAATCAAGAAACATAACATATACTAAGTTAATATATAAAAGATACGGAGAACATAAACCTTGCAAATGACAAATTCTATTTGAATGAACGGAAAAAAAAGTAAATTATTTTGGAATATATACATGAGTTCAAAGGGATGCTAGCTAAATGGGTTGGTCAATAAGTTAATGTAACCCTAAACCCTAAGGCAATCTATATAAACGTCATTAAAAGAGTTGAAAAAAAACACTAAATTGTCAGGAGAATGGCGATAACTAGTTATAGGGAGGTTCATTTTTTGTTGGAGTGATGTTGATAAATTATTTGAATTCATGATTTCATGATATTTAATTTGTAAGCTGTTTAATATTCTTTGCACTGTTTCAACTGTTATTAAAACATGATCTTTTTCTTTCAGGTATTTTTTTATTAACGACTAGTTCATGTCGTTATAGAAATCCGAACAGGGGAAAATTGGAGTCAGAATAACTTTTTAGTAGTATTTGTATATTCCCAATCTTGTCCAGCTTTGAAGGAAATCAGAATCACTAAAGTGTAGAGAAATCTTGTATAAATCGGTTGAACCATTTATGATTTTCATTACGTGAGTATTTAGATAACTCGTTAACATACCCATGCAAGTTAACATAATTGAATTGTATTTTCTAGATCTCTGGGAATCAAACATAGTGTAAAGCGTATTTTTCTAAGCATCGTGAGTTAGATGTGTGTTGTAAAAAATGAATTTCAGAATACTTTAAAAAGCTCTCTCGTTAAGTTTGTGATGTTGTTGTAGGATCTTTGTCACTATGGCGGGGCTGATACTTCTTGTTTTGGGTGTTGTGGCAGTTGCGACGGAACTGAAAATTGCCGCTTTTGTTGGAACTTAAGTCGCTCTGGCGCCACTATTACACCGGAATGAGGGCCTCTTTAGTGTGCCAGACATGACCCAAGCCAATTTCTACTCATTTTCACAATTTTTGAGGCTAAAGGTAAGCTTTTTCACTCCCTGAATCCATTTTCAATCCGTAGAATATAATAGAATGGGTTAATAATGATGTGAAAGGGTTTTGTTATGGATTCTATAGGGGAGAAATCCTTAATTGGTTAGTTGGGATCATGGGTTTTATTTAGGACCCATATAATTGTTATAATTTTCAGTAATTAGTGTGTGTTTGTTGATTTCTCTTTTATTGTGAATGCTTTAGACCAAGAACAAGCAGAACAAATTCGGAAAATGAATGATCAAGTTTCTTAGGGTTTCAAGATTTTTTGAGGTAGGTAATGTTTGTGATTCTATGTTTGTGTGGTGTATGCATTTTCTTGATTAATTGTTATACTTGTATATGTGTGTGAATGTTAGTTGAAAAGAGATAGATGAATGATGTTTCAATGAAATCATGATATATATGTATGATCTTGATAACAATCTTGTGATTGTGGTATATGTTTGGGATCCGCTACTACATTCCAGCACAAACATAGAACAGATTGTCACATTGCGGCGAATTTTTTGATCGGATTGCAACGTTCAGACATAACTTTGAATAAAATTTCAATGTTTTGGCATAATATTTGATTTGATTTCCACATTCTGACATAAATATGGTATCGGATTACCATGCTATGGTAGGCTAATTATTTGGGTTGGGGTTCCACGAGAGGACCAATGATGTGATGATAAGTGTTAAATGTGTTGTTGATTCTTCGTGTTGAAAATGTTATATATGTTAATATATATGCATGTGATTATAATGTTACTTGACTTTCTATGTAACTCTAATGGGATAGCCGAATGATCTTATTAGTATATTGTGATTGCGTACTGATACTGCACTTGCTCCTATTTTTGTTGAGCACAACACATCATGATGCGACTATTGACAGACCTCGCTTACATGATCGGTAATCATTGCTTCAAATTCAAGGGTGATCCCACTATCTTGGGCTTCCATGGGATTTTCAATTATCAATGTCCTCAATTTTCAGACTTAGACATTTGTTCTAGTTTGTTGAATAGTTCATTAGTTTGAGGATGTATCCTTTCTTGTTTAGAGTTATAGTTCTTGTTAGATTTTTTTGTACATTTACTTTAAGATGCTTAGGAATTTCAATTTCGCAATTTTTAGTTAATTACCTTGCTTCAGTCACTTAATTGTCTCAATTTTTGTTAGTTGCTTCGTTTGGTTTGCAGTAGTTGTTCACCCACTGGATGGTTCCTGTGGGTGTCAATCACGACGGTTTGTGTCATGAAAAAGTTTTTATAAGATCCTATATTCGTTGATCTCGATGTACTAAAAAGAGTCTAATAGAGTCTCGTAAAATTGTATGAGGGCGCTTTTACTTTTCTTTAAGAGGCTATAGGATTTTATGAAATCTCTATATGTTTTTTCTTTTCTTCTTTCATTCTATAACTTAGTTCCAATTGGTATCTATGTCACACAAATTAATATCTAACCTCATTTACTCTTTCATTTGCAGATGGTTAATGTAAGGTTCTACAGTTTTCGTTCTGCAGCTCTCATCAATGCTCTAGCTGTGGACTTGCAAAAGAAGTTGCAGTCGGAGCAGTGGTAGAGGAAGATCTAGGGATAGTGGTGTGGGAGAGTAGTACATTCTGGAATCGAGGTACCGGTTAGCACTGCTCCTAGAAATGAGATCCCACCAATCCATAATAAGGATATAGAAAAGGATATTAAGGTTGAGGTGTTGAGGAGAATAGACAAGAGGAAGAGGTAACAACACAGACTATGGTTGTTCCCCCCTCCGATCCGGGGTTAGGTAAACAAATATGTACCTAGAACTTTGTGAGATCGCAAGAAATATGAGTTCATAGACTTAGAGCAAGGTGGTATATTTTTTGCTGCTTATTAGGCCAAGTTCCATGATTTTTCTAGATATGCTACGCAGTTTGTGAATACGGAGGAGGAGAGGATCTGATTATTTATTTGGGGATTAAATTCTGAGTTGCAATTATTATCTATTCATATGACTTTTGCAGGCAGAAACTTTAATGATGTGACAAATAATGTTAAGATAGCTGAAGGGGTGGGAAGAGACGGTCAGGCTAAGGAGTTGAGTAAGAGAGCCAATAATTTCGGTGCTCATATTCTAAAGGATCCGATCGAGCAATGTTGTCAGCAAAGACAATTAAGTCTGCAATGCTCGCCTCTATAGGAAAATACTCACGGACTCCATCTTTTAATTTGTAGGATAGTCAATGAACCTCGCCTTTGACGGGTTAATGACCATCCTTTGATCGTATTTCTATAATTGTTGAGAATTTGGACATATGAGGAGAGATATCGATTGCCCCCATCACCATTTACTAGACTCTAAAGAGCACCCATCTAGAGCAGTGGTACCCATGTGGAATGGTTATGATAATAGAGAAATCCACAAGGTGGTCGAGGAGGTAAGCAGTGAAGTCGTGGAGGTAGATGAAATAGTGGTGAAGGCAGAGGCAATTTGCAAGAAGGCTGGGAAATATATTGTTAAGACGATATGGTTAATTGTTATGCTTTTCCGGGCCAAAAATAGGTAGAGGCTTCTGATGCGCTGAACACAGTTATTATTCTTGTATGTGATCGGATGGCTAATGTATTGTTTGATTCGGTTTCTATTTATTCCTATGAACTAATGATATTTGATTCCAAGTTTTATATTATTTGTGATGTTCTTAATGCCCCAATTTATGTTCTACCCCCGTTGGAGGGTCAGTCATAGTTATCCATGTATATCATGTTTGCCCTATTTTGTGTATGGGATATTAGACTTGCGCTGATTTTGTGATTTTGCATATGATTGACTTTGACATAATCTTAGGTATGACATTATTGTCCCTTCCTATTATGTTGTTCTTAGTTTTAATACTAAGTCCATAACTCTAGAAATTTTGAGAAGTGAAAAATTAGAGTTGGGATGCGGTGTACAAGACTAAGAAAGCTAATATTATATCCTTCATTTAGGCAAGTAAATTAGTAGATCATGGAAGTTTGACTTATTTTTCTCATATCAGGGATGTTGAGATTGAGGCTCCATCTATTAAATATGTTCTTGTGGTTTCCAAATATAGTGAAGTGTTTCCTAATGACTTGCATGGCATGTCTCCAGATAGAGATATAGATTTTTGCATTGATTTAGACCTAGTATCTGCTCCATTTCAATCCCTTCATATTGCATGGCTACGGAATAATTAAAAAAGCTTAAGCCTCAAATCTAAGAGCTACTTTATAATGGATTTATTTGCCCTATTGCTTCCCAATGGGGTTCTCTAGTTTTGTTTGTGAAGAAGAAGGATGGTAGCATGAAAATGTGTATACATTACCGCCATTCGAATAAAGTCACTTTTTGGAACATCTGTCCCTTGCCTTGAATAGAGGATCTCTTTGACCATTTGCAAAGGGCTGCGGTTTTATCTAAGATCAATCTATGATCCGGTTACCTTCAGGATTTTCCCAAGACAACATTTAGAACTCCCTATAGACATAATGAGTTTTTGGTTATGTCGATTGGGTTAACCGATGCACCTACAACGTTCATGAGTTTGATGAAATGGGTGTTCAAACCATTTCTTGATTCGTTTGTGAAAGTATTTATAGATAATATGTTGGGTTTTTCAAAATGTGAAGAAGAACATGTCAACCATCTTCGCATTGTTTTTGCGTGTTCTTGGGAAGTAGAAGTTGTACGCTAAATTCTTGAAGTGTGAATTTTGTTGAAATCAATTGTATTTTTTGGGCATGTTGTTTCAAAAGAAGATGTAATTGTAGATTCTCAAAATATAGAAGCTATTAAGAATTGGATTCGGCCTAGTTCTTTGACAAACATTAGGAATTTTCAGGGACTCGCTAGCTGTTAGTGTCGATTTATTATGGATTTTGCCCAAATTTCTACTCACATGACTATTTGGACTTAGAAGGAGATACCATATGAATGGACTGAAACTATGAAGAAATTTTCTAAAAGATCAAGACGTTCTTTGCCGCCACACCTCTTCTAGCATTACTAATTGAAGGAAACAAATAAGTTTACTGTGATGCTTCACATTCTAATTTTCGTGTTGTGTTGATTCAAGGTAATAATATTATACCTTATGACTCGCGTCAATTCAAGGTGCATGAGCAGAATTAGCCGCCACATGATTTAGCGTTTGTATTGGTATTGTTTTATCTTAAAAAAATTGGCGACATTACCTGTATGTATTAAGTGTGAACTTTTTACTGATCATCGTAGCTTGTAGTCCGTGTTCACTTAATAGGATTTGAGTTTGTGACTGAGAAAATGGAAGGAGTTACTCAAGGATTATGATGTGACCATTCAATACCATCTAGATAAAGCTATTGTTGTGGCTGATGCTTTGAGTCAAAAAGCATTTAATCTGGGTAGCTTAGCAAAAGAAATTCAGACATTCAAGTCAGAGTTCATTCACTTTTGCATCTCTGAAATGGTGGGTTGTTAGCTAGAATTGAGTGTAAGTACACTTTCATTTAGGAGGTAAAGTGCAAAAAATTTAAGGATGAAAATTTGAACGAATTCAAGGATAAAAGCACGATGGTAAGGCGCAAGAGGCCACTTTTGATGAGCATGGTGTACTCAGTGTTGAGGGGAGTATCTTTGTTCCTCGAGTTAATGACTTGATTCAATAATTGTTTGCAAAATCTCATAGTTTGTGATATTCTATTCATCAAGGTGTGATCAAGATGTATAGAGATCTGAAGATAATTTATTGGTGTTCGGGTATAAAAGAAGAACTATAATAGTTTGTGGCAAAGCATCTAAATTACCAACAAGTGATATATGAGCATCAAAGGCTAGAAGGTTTTCTCCAAATAATGACAATTCGGAATAAATGTGGGAAATAATACCTTTGTTTTTGGTCTTCCAAATACTTTGGGAAAAATTGATTCTATTTGGGTAGTGGTTGATATATTGACTAAGTCAACGTATTTTATTCTAGTAAAGATAGATTATAATGCTGAAAAGTTTTGAAGATATATGTGAAAGAGATAGCCAGACTGCATGAAATGCCCCTGTCTATCATTTCAAATCGTGTTACCCAATTCACTTTCAAGTTTTAGAGGATATTGCATGATGAATTGGGCACTCATCTCACTTTTAGTAAAACCTTTCATCTAAAGACAAATGCACAATCATAAAGGACTATTTAAGTATTGGATGATATGTTGAGAACGTGAGATTGATTTTGGAGGACATTAAGAAAATTTCTCACCATTGTGTTAATTTTCTTATAATAATTGTTATCACTCAAGCATAAATATGGCACCATTTCAGGAAATATAAGGGAGTACATGTATATCACTGATAGGTTGGTTTGAGACTGAAGATGTGAAACTTTTAGGGGTTGATTTAGTGAAGGATGAGCAAGATAAGGTTAGGAGTATTCAAGCTAAGATTTTAGCAGCCAAGACATGAAACTTCAGACTGGAGAGACCGTTCTTCTTAAGGTATAACCCATGAATGAGGTGATGAGTTTGTAAGAAAGGTAAGCTAAGTCGTAGATACATTGGCCCATTTGAGATTCTTGAATGTGTGGGACCGGTAGCGTAAAGATTGGCCTTGCCTACAAATTTATCAAGAGTTCATTCGGTATTCCATATATTCATGTTAAAGATGTATCATGTTTATGGGGATTATATGATTAAGTGGGACTATATTGTGTAAGACAAGGACTTCCAATATGAGGAGTAACTGATCGCAACCCTTGAACACGATTTGCGGAAGTTGAGGAACAAAGAGATTAAGTTCGTGATTCTTGATCACGATGTGCAGAAGTTCAGGAATAAAGAGATTTAGTCCATGAAGGTTCAATGGAATCATCGTTCTGACGAGAAATCTATTTCAGAGACCGAGAGGGACATGCCAGACTAATATCCTCAAATGCTAATTGAACCAGGTACTACCTCTTTCCTTCCATAGCATTTTTTTCTTAAGTTTTTTTACTCTAGGACGAGTGAAGGGTAAATTGGTATCTTTCATGAGAACCTATTCATGTTTTATTGAAATGCTACCAAGGTGAAATTGAGGGCGAAAATATATTTAAGTAGTATTTGGATTTTCCCAACCATGTCAATATTTGGAGGAAATCGGAGTCACTAAAGTAGAGAGAAATCTTTTAGCAACATGCTGAAATATTTATGATTTTTATTTTATAAGTAGTTAGATAACTCATTAACGAACCCATACGAATTTAAGGAATTGAAATTAAGTGGGTAGATCTCCAAGAATTAAACTTAGAGTATATGGTATTTTCTGAGCGTCCTAGGTTAGAGGTTTGTTGTAGAAAGAGGATGTTGGAATCCGTTAAAAGGCTCTCTGGCTCACTTTGTTCCATTTGGCGAGAGTTTTATCCCTCTGGCGGGGCTTCTACAGTGGGATTTGGGCGTTGTGGCCGGTGCAACGGAATCAAAAATTAAACATGAAAGATGAGGAGGCCACTATTTAATAAGTGCCCTTTTGGAGGGCAGTTGAGTTGGTCTAGCACCGTCCCCAAACCGGGATAAGGGCTGTTTGGCGGGTCAGATGCGACTAAATGTCGTTAATAAACCTCTAAATGACTTTATTTGACACTTTTTGACTTTAGAGCTAAAGAATCACCTGCATGCGACTTCTTGTTTTTCACGATATTTGAGGCTAAAGGTAAGCTTCTTACTCACTGAATCATTTTTCAATCAATAGAATGTTATAGATTTGGTGGATAATGATGTGAAAAGAATTTGTTATGAATTCTATGGTGGAGACAACCCTTAATTAGTTTGTTGGGATCATGAGTTTAATCGACGGTTAATAAAATTCTTATAGTTTGGGGAAATTAGTGATTGTTTGTTGATTACCCTGTTATTGTGATTGTTTTTAGACCAACAACAAGCGAAATGAATCCAGAAAAAAAAGGATCAAATATCTTAAGGTTTCAAGCTTGTTTCGAGGTAGGTGATAGTTGTGATTCTGTGTTTGTATGATTTAAGCATGTTCTTTTTTCGTTGTATTACTTGTATATGTATGAAATGTTTAAATATTGATCACACTTGAAAGTTGAGTCTGAATAACAAAGTTACAACGTTGCTAAATACACTTCAAAACTTTTACGAACTTTGTTTTGACTTTCTTCTTAACTGTTAGACATGACTCTTGACTTCTTCTACTTTGATCTTCACTTTCCAGGAATTTAATTATGGATTGAAGGTCATGATTTAATGTTTATGGATGATTTCATGATGTTTAGATGTACCTTAGAATGTTAGGATCAACTAGAAAACATAGGAACATCACTAGGAATTTAGTACAAAAAGATGGGTGACGAATTGGGAGAACTGGGGATCCTAGTACAAAAAGAGGTTTGGGGTGCAAACCCTCAAACATCAGAAATAAGCATGGGCATCTCTGGCTGGCGTGGCTCCCTAAAGGTCAACGGACAATGACTTACCTTTGGGGCTCTGGGAAGCGCAACACGTGTAGGCTATTCCCAGGAGTTCTCCGACTTTTCTCTTTCATTTTCATCTCTAAACCCTCTAAACTTCCGTGGTTATTTACCCAAACATTTAGGATCATTAGTACTATCAATATAAAATTTATTCAACCCAAAATTACACCCGAAAACATGAATCAAATAATAAAGAAACATCAACAACACAACCATTAAGAACTCAACGAAACCTTAAACAATGTTATACAATAACTTAATATTTTAAAATTCAAAGCTTGATTTTGCTGAATTAAAACATTGTTAGCGCGTGGCTGAACTAACCCAACTTCACGTGATCTGACATCCTTTTTAAAGATCACCCTTGGAGAATTCCACACGCAAAGCTTGTGCATTATTGGTGGTTCTTGATTTCTCTCCTCTTTTTTCTTTTTTTTCTCTCTTATCCAAGCATTAGCGTGAATTCTATCTTTACACTGAACAAAGGCATGTATTAACCCCAATAAATTACTAAAATGAATCTAATTAATTAGGTAATAAAAAAAAACTTTTCCCTTCCCAAATCCGAAGTGGTCTTTCCCTAATGGAACAACTCAACTTCTGAAAGGCATAACTAACTCATTCGAACTCGGAAATACACAAACTCAGGGCGATGGGAAGAATATTCTAAGGGTTTGTAACCATACCTATAAAACATGTAACTCATGCTGATGTTGGAGTTATGACGAATTCAAGTTGACATAAACACATTTTTTAACTTATTTAAAATTTCTAGATTTTCTAACTCTTTTAAAAATAAGTATTTTTAGATTTTAACGTAAATCATCCTGATGAAGGAGTTATGGTCGTTTAAACTCTTTTCTATTTCTTTCTGGTTGTGAGATGTTAAAATATCCGCCCTTTAGTAACATTCGTCCTCTAATGAGGTTACTTTTACTAAACTTAAGGAATCAACATTAAGTTCAAACACCCACTAGCAATTGCAGCCAAGCAACATGCTTACAAAAAATTAAAATATTACTAAGAAGAAACTTAGTTCCTTGGTGTGCATTTTCTTCGAATTCAAACGCATGAAAATATATCTTCTTCATGTCCCTCTTCAGTTTCGCAAGTAGTTTCTTCAACAAATTGGTTCCTTAAAAGTACCTTAAATGACGCTACCTCTTTTGTTCTGAACTTGTGAGCATGGCGATCTATGATTTGCACAAGAATATCCTCTAGAAAACTTATCTTTAATCTCAATATTCTTTGTTGGAATGATAGATGAAGGATCACCCGTGCACTTCTTCAACATGGAGTCATGAAACACCGGATGAACCATTGAAATATCATCTAAGGGAATGAGTTTACGGCTTAGGACAACTCATCATGGCGGTATCTCTATGTAGTAGACGGGAGATCCCAAGAGCTAGGTTAAAGGAGAAAAAAAGTTTGTGATTGAAGGTTTGACATTGTCAACAAACTTAATGAAGACAATGCTAAGGAGGAAGGAAACAACATTAAGGCTTGTTAGTGAGTTAATACAACTTAACATTATTGATTATTTGCAAAGAGGCAGATTTGACCAAATACTGTATCTATTTGATGACACAGTTAGTAATCACCTAAATGAGTTTGAAGTGTGAGTCACTTCAAAGAGAATTAATGTTAAAGCCCTATTATTTTTACACTCATGAAACTGGGAGGCGTTCATGGATAACTCGAACAGAACCATAAGAACCATAATCGGTGGAGGGTTAGTTGTGTGACATATTGTTGTCTACATGTACACCAAAGCTCGATGGTTCAAAGATATCACATCTACCGATTAACCGAGTATATCTGACAAATATTCATTGCAGAAAGTCCAAGGAAATACCTACTTATCTAGATGAAATTAATTCTTGTTTGCAAAGTAAACAAACTTGTCCATTTCTTTGTCTTGAAGTTATTCCCCAGCCATGCAGGGGATTGTCAGGTCTTAAAAGGCCTGAATGGAAAATTAAGAGTTGCAACTTTTATAAAGAATGACGACTTTTATGAAAATTTGTGACTTCAGTGAAAAACTTTTGACTTTTATGAAAAGTTATCACTTCAATGAAACATTGTGACATTAAAAAAAAGTTTTGACTTTTATGAAAGGTTGTGATCTTTTCGAAAGACAGTAACTTTTTCAAAAGTTTGTGACCTTTCCGGTATTGCACACATTGACAACAATTCTTTCTTAAGAAAACTATTTCGTATTTAAAAAAAATAAATATCTGATTCTAGTTCTCTACTAGTTTTAATTTTTCTAGTTGTGAAAATCTTCTTAAACTTTTTTTGTCTTACCAAGTTGTTCAAAGCCTTGTTCTATGTATCTTAGGAATACACGATGAACAACATCGAATCACATATGCAGGTTTGAGAGGATGCCCTTGGAAAAGTGTTGCAACTCCACAAGGACTCCATTATCGATGTTGAAAAGTGTCTGCTTGAGATGAGATGACCTAATAAGGAAGCCTCTCGTTTTGTTATCAATATTTCGAAAGAAGGCAACTTAATCAAAACTGGAGTTGACTCTGCAAACAGTCAACTAGTTGTCACAATGAACACTTCATATTGCTTTTTCTGTCATACTGTTAAGAAATCTCTTACGACTTTCTGTAGGAATGTGGTCATCTCCTCTTCGGTTCTACAAGTTACCATTTTATTATAGGATTTAGGGTGTGTTTGGTGTGAAGGAAAAGTTTTGCATGGAAAATGTTTTCCTAAAAAATAAGTTGATCTATGACTTATTTTCTCATGTTTGGTTAGTGAGTAGAAAATATAATTAGGAAATGACATTTTATGTTTGATTTATGAATAAAAAATACTTTGAAGAAATATTTTTTGTTTTTACTAGAGTAGACATAATTTTTAAAATTAAAAATATTTTTTTATTTTTTATTCGGTGGTGGTGTGTGTGTGTGTGTGGATATGTTTAAAAAATAAAATTATTTTTTTGGGTGTCAGTGGGGGGCTTGTAGAGGGTGGTAGGTCGGCTGGCAGGATGTGTGTATGGGTGAAATAACAAAAAATTGAAGTTTCAAGTATTTTTTAAAAACAAAATGAAATTTATTTTAGGTGGTGGGTGGGTTAGGGGGGGGGGTGTGTTGAGGGAGGGGGCCGAGGTAAGGGTGAAAAAAAAATTATGTAAAATATAATTTTAAAAACAACTTAAATTAATTTTTTTTTGGGGGGGGGGGGGGGTTGGGGCTGGTAGGGGAGAGGAAGGTTATGGGTGAAAAAGTAAAAATTTAATTATGAAAAATATTTTTTAAAAATAAATTTAATTTTTATTTGTGGGGGGGGGGGGGGGAAGGTGCTGGTGTGGTAGGGTATTGGCGGGTGGAGGCTAGGGGTTAAAACAAATTTGATGTTTAAAATAATTTTTAAAAACAAATTGAGAATTTATTTTGAGAAGTGGGGTGGGGTGGGGATGGGGGGGTCGAGGGTAGGAGTGAAAAGAATTAAAATTTGAATTCAAAATTATTTCTTAAACACAAACTGAATTTTTTTGGGGGTGGGAGGACGGGTGGGTGGGGTCGATGGTGTGGGTGATATTTTCTTAAAAACAAATTAAATTTTTTTAAGGGAAATGTAGGAATGATCGAGGTCATTTCCAAATGAGTTGATATATAAAACATTTTTACAAACTTTTGTCCCAACCAAACATAAGAACACAGCCTTAATCTCTACTGCAGGTAGATATCAATTACATCAGTGCAAATCTTCCATGAGGTAAGTTGTGTATTAAACATTGTCCAAAAATGTGTTTCTTTCTTTCCGTTTATTTTTCCATCTTTCATGCTAGGAAGAGAGCCTTAAGGATATCTGGTAAAATTAAAATGGACACATTACCATTCTGAAACTTCAGACGTCAACTATTTTTCTGTGAATGATTATGATCTCTTTCTTTTTCTTGTGGGTGGAGATTTGTTATTTGTTGTAATTGAAGCAAAAGTTTCTGTAGTATTCTGGAAGCCATTTAATGTATATTGCTTTACATATAATTTTTAAATATTTGATTGGTTTTCTAATAGTAAATGCCAGCATTCATAAAACGACGAGGAGTCCTCAAGTTATTTAACTTTTCTTTTATATTCCTAAAGTATTAGTTAAGATAACTACTACTGTAAAAATCTCTAGAAGTTTTCTCTATTGGAAAATACCTATAATAGAATCAAGAACCTGAAATTTTTTTAATGAAGTACTTTTATTCCATAAGTAAATTTTATGAATTGCTAGCCTATTACCAACGAATTTTGAAAAATCGATATTTATTTACCAGCATATTTTCTAGTTACTAAAATATCTAAAGGATCACTAATGAAGGACTTTTTTTACTAAATATACCAACTAATAACTTATAAAATTTAAAATATAAAAAACAAATTTACTCCTTTTTTCTATTCTTTAGTGAAGATATTAATGGGATACCAACCATGTTTTGGTTGGTAATTTGCCAACAAAAATGTTAGATCCAATTTTCATAAATTAGTAGCAAAATCTTCAAGTGGTTACCAACACATTTTTTGTAAGTAAGTTTACCAATGATTATAATTGGTTGGAAAAAATTGCCGACAATCCTTTTATGAATGCTTTGATTTTCTTTTTTAACAGTAAGTAACTCAATTTATCAAAAAATTTGATAGATTTACCAACGGATATTTTTGTTGATACATATGCCCTACTTTGTAGTGTGAGTGACAATAGAAATTAATAAACTTGTCGATACTTATGCCTTAAAGGATCAAGTTTCATATGGTTTCAAGCTTGTTTCGAGGTAGGTGATGGTAGTGATTCAATTTTTGTGTTGTGTATGCATGTTCTTAATAAATTGTGATACCTATACATGTAAGAATGTTGAAATGTTGATCATGCTTGTCGAAAATGATATACATGAATGATGTTTCTATAGAATAATGATATAAATGTATGATCTTGATGATATACTTGTTATTTTTATTGTGGTTTTTGTTTTGGATAGACTTCCACATTTCGGCACAACTAAGTTAGATTTGATTGCAAGATTTCAGCAAAACATTAAATTGGATTGACATGTTTCGGCATAGCTTTAGATCGGATTTCAATATTTTAGCGTAATATTTAATTCGATTGACACGTTCATACGAAAATATTGGATCTGATTGCCACGTTCAGGCAGGGTAAATTTTTTTTTTGTTTGGGTTCCGTCGTCTGAGCCTAGGCATTTAAATTCAACTTTGTTTAATTAACTTGCTTTCGAAACTTAATTGTCTTAGTTTTTGTTTTCTTGCTTAGTTTGGGTTGTAGTAGTGGTTCTCCCACCGGAAGGTTTGTGTGGGTGCCAATCACGACGGTGTATTCTGACTTAGTTGGTATAAGATCCTGGGTTCGTTCATCCCAATCAACAAAACTGAGTCTAATAGAGTGAGGTGAAATGGTAAGATGGAGCTTTTACTTTTCTTCGAGAGGCTATAGGACTTCATAAAATCTCTATATTTTTTCTCTTGTCTCCTTCATTCTATAACATAGTTCCAATTGGTATCTAACCTCCTTTAATCTTCAGTTCACAAATAGTTAATACAATGTTCAACATTTTTAATCTTGTAGCTCCCGACAATGCTCCAACTGAGGGACCTGCACCAAGATATTGAAATTGAGGCAGGGTAGAGGAAGAGATGTAGATAGAGGTCGCGGGAGAGCAGTGCTTGCTGGGATTGAGGTACCAGTTAACAATGCTCCTATAAATGAGATCAAGTCAGTCCATAATGAGAAGATATAAGAGGATATGGAGTTTGGAGATGTTGAGGAGAATACACAAGAGGATGAGCTACTGATACAGACTGTGGTTTTTCCCCCATCGAACTGGTGTTAGCTTAACCGGTTATGGTGTTCCTCAATCGGTTGGATGGTCCTGTAGTGCTTCCACTTATTTAAGTTAAAGCTAATTTAGGAGTTGCTACACCCTCACCCAAGACGAGTGGAAATATAGGTCTCGACACTTTCTTGTGTGCTCTGTTGGGTCCCGATATTACCTGTAACGAGCTTGATATGTTGATTATGTTATTGAAACGTATGATCCTGATACTTATGTGTTCTAGAACTGAAGATGTTTATGATTTTATCATGTTGTTCACCAATATAGGGTAGAGTTCTTATCCCTCAAATTTCAAGGTGAGGCAAACAAATGGTTGAGAGATCATATGGAGTGCACATCTTCTACTTTACCTCCACTCACATTTACCTAGTTTCATGTTCTTTTGTTTGGAAAAAACATTTTCCTAGATCTTTGAGGAATCGCAAGAAATAAAAGTTCATTGCCTTAGAGCAAGGTTGTAGGTTTGTTGATGCTTATGAGACATAGTATTATGCTTTCTATAGATATGCTATGCAGTTGATGAATACAAAGAAGGAGAGGATCTTCTTATTTATTAGGATATTAAATTGTGAGTTACAGGTATTATCTATTTATATGACTACTACCGGGAGGATATTTAATGATGTGAAATATTATGTTAATACAGTAAGGGGTCAGACGAGCCAATCAGGCTAAGACATTGGGTAAGAGAGCCATGAATTTTGGGAATTTTCAGTGCTCATATTCTAGAGGCTCCTGTCAATGAACAGTGGCAGCAAAACCAGTTCACTACGCAATGCTCGATTGTACAGGTAACTACTCGGGAATTCCATCTTATAATTTCTAGGATAGCCAGGGACTTGCACCTTCAATGCGTAGCAGACAATCCTTTGATCCTATGTGCTATTATTGTGGAAAACTTTGATATATGAGGAGATATATTTATTTCCCCCATCCGCATGTACTAGAGTCCGTAGAGCAGGTATGTAGAGTAGTGGTACAAGCAGGCAATGATAATAAAGGTAGATGGCGTCCACAACGTAGGGCGAGGCCGTGGAGGTAGAGGGAATGGTGGTTGAGGCAGTGGCAATAGCCAAGAAGGATTTGAAGTAGCTCATAATGATTATAGGGCTCAACGTTATTCTTTTCCTAGCAACAATTAGGAAGAGGCGTCTGATGCGGTGATCACATGTACTATTCTTGTCTGTTATTTGATGTCTAATGTGTTGTTTGATCCGGTATCTAGTTATTCTTATGTATGCATGAGATTTGCTTTCAAGATTAATATTATTTGTGATGTACTTGAGGACCCTACTAATGTTTCTACCCATGTTGGACACTCAGTCATAGTTACCCATGTATATTGTACTTGGCCTATTTTCTTTATGGGATATCGGACTTGGGCTTATTTGGTGATTTTGGATAGATTGACTTTGACATAAACTTATTGGTTGTCGCCTTATTATGTTGTGTTTAATTGACTACCAATTCTGTAACTCTAAAATTCTGGGAAGTGAAAAGTTAGAGTGGGAAGTGGTGTACAAGCCTAGCAAGCTGAGGTTATACCTTCCATTTGAGAAAGTAAATTAGTAAAGCAGGAATGTTTCACTTATTTTGCTCATATTAAAGATGCTGAGATTGAGGTTCCATCTATTAAGTCAATTCTTGTGGTGTCTGAATTTACTCATGTGTTTCTAAATGACTTGGGTAGCATTCATATAGAGATATAAATTTTGCATTCATGTTGATCCTAGTACGCACCCCATTGTAATCCCTTCATATCACATGGCTGCGGCATAATTAAGACATCTTAAGGCTCAATTCTAAAAGCTTCTTCATAAGGGATTTATTTCCCCTAGTGTTTCCCGATGGGGTTCTCCAGTTTTGTTTGTTAAAAAGAAGGATGTTATTATGAGAATGTGTGTAGATTACCATCAATTGCATATATTTACTATTTGAAAAGAGTATCCCTTTCCTTGAATATAGGATATCTTTGACCAATTTCAAGGGGCAACAATTTTCTCTAAGATACGGTTACCTGAATTCAAAACTAGGCCGGAGGATGTTCCCAACATGTAGTTTAGAACTCTCTATGGATATGATGAATTTTTGGTTATGTCGTTTGGGTTGACCAATGCACGTGCAATGTTTATCAGTTTGATGAATGGGGTGTTCTAACCATTTCTTGATTCGTTTGTGAAAGTTTTTATTGACAAATTTTTTGTTAATTTGAAAAGTGAAGAAGAACATCCAAACCATCTTCGCACTGTTTTGGGTGTTCTTGGGAAGTAAAAGTTGTGTGCTAAATTTTCAAAGTGTGAATTTTTGATGAAATCAATTGTATTTATTTGGCATGTAGTTTAAAAATAAGATGTAATGGTAGATGCTCAAAAGATCAAGACAGTTATGAATTGGGTTTTGCCTAGTTCTGTGACGGAAGTTAGGAGTTTTGTGGGACTCGCTAGATGTTTATTTCGGTTTATTAATAATTTTCCTCCATTGCTACTCACTTGACTATCTTGATGAAGAAGGAAATATCATTTGATTGAATTAGGAAATGTGAAGAAAAGTTTCTAAAATCTCAAGACTCTCTTCACCACTGCGCCCATTCTAGCATTACCGGTTGAAGATAGAGATTTTTTCATTGGTTGTAATAGTTTACATTCTAATTCGGGTGTTGTGTTGATGTTAGTTAAGAATATTATAGCTTATGCCTTGCGTCAATTGAAGGTGCATGATAAAAATTACTCCAACTATGATTTTTGCTTTGCAATGGTAGTGTTTGCACTTAAGATTTGGCTACATTACCTCTATGACTTTAAGTGTGAAGTGTTTACCAATCATTGTAGCTTACATCAGGTGTTCACTCATAAGGATCTGAATTTGAGACAACGAAAATGGATGAATTTACTCAAGAAGTAACTCTTGATGCTGATGATTTACTTAGTGTTAAAAGGGAGAATTTGTGTTCTTCTAGTTGATGACTTTATTAAAAAAATTGTTTCAAAAAACTCATAGTTCGCGATATTTTAGTCATCTTGAAGTGAAAATGATGTATGTAGACCTGAAGCAAATTTATTGGTGGTCAAGTAAGAATAAATTCATTGCAGTGCTTGTCCCTAAAGCTTCAAAAATACCAAAAAGTTATATATGAGCATTAAAGGCTGGAAGGTTTGCTCCAAATAATTCCAATTCAGGAATGGAAATGGGAATGAATAACCATGGATTTTGGTTTTTGTCTTCCCAAGACTTTGGGAAACTTTTACTCTGTTTGGGTAGTGTTTGATAGATTTACTAAGTCAACCCATTTTGTTCGTGTAAGGTTAGACTAAAATATTGAACATTTGGCTAAAGTATATGTGAAAGAGATACTGAGGCTAAATGAAGTGCCCCTTTCTATCATGTCTGATCGTGGTATCCAATTGACTTACAAGTTTTGGAGGAAATTTTATGATGGAATGGGCACACAACTCACTTTTAGTACAACCTTTCATCCATAGACAGATGGACAATCATAAAGGACCATTTAAGGAGTGAATGATACGTTGAGAATCTTTGATTGATTTTTGAGGATATTGGATAAGTTCTTACCATTGTGTTAATTTTCTTATAATCATAGTTATCACTCAAGCATTGATATCACACCATTTGAGGAATTTTCTGGGAGGGGATGTCGGTAACTCATAGGTTTTTTTGAAACTGGATATGTGAAACGTTTATGGGTGGATTTTGTGAAGGATGATCAAGATAAGGTTAGAAGTATTCAAGCTAAGATTATAGTATCTAAGACTACACAAAAGAAGTATGTGGATAATAAGGTAAGAGACATTAAATTTCAGACTGGAGAGAATGTTCTTCTTATGGTATCACCCATGAAAGAGGTGATGAGATTTGGTAAGATGGGTAAGCAAAGTCCCTGATACATTGGCCCATTTGAGATTCATGAATGTGTGGGGACCACTAGCATATAGGTTAGCGTTACCTCTTTATTCATTAATTGTTTATTTGGTATTTCATATATCCATGTTGAAGAGGTATCATGGTGACGGGGATTATATCGCTAAGTGGTACTCTATTGTGTTAGACAAGGACTTCCAATATGAGAATGAATTTGTATCAAATCTTGATCATGATGTATGCAAGTTGAGGACAAAAGAGATTAATTCCCTGAAGGTTCAATAGAATCGTCTTTTTTTCGCGGAAGCTACTTTGGAGACCGAAAATAACATTCCAGACAAGTATCCTCAACTGTTCTTGAAACAAGGTACTGCCTCCTTCTTTCCTTATCCTTTTTCCCTATGTTTTTCCACTCTAAGACGAGTAATAGGTAAATTGGTATATAGCGTAATTACCTATTCCTATTATTTTTCAAATGCCACCCAGGTGAAATTGGGGCCTGAAAAACTTGTTTGTTGTATTTGAATTTTCCAACCTTGTCCAGATGTGGAGTCACTAAAGTGTATACAAATATGGTAGCAACCGGGTGCAACAATTACCATGTTCTGACATAACTTTGTATTAGATTGCCACGTTTCGGCATAATATTGGATCCAACTCCATGTTCCATCATAAATATGGGATTGAATTGCCACATTATGACAAGCAAACTGTTTAGGTTTTGGATTCTTAAGAGGACCAATGATGTGATGATAAGTGTTAAATGTGTTGTTGATTCTTCATGTTGATAATGTTGTATATTTTGATATATATGCATGTGAGTATAGTGTTTCTTGACTTTCTTATGTTACACTAGTGGAATAATCGTGTGATCCTACCAATACATTATGGTTGTTTTCTGATATGGCACTTGCTCTTATTTTTGTTAAGTATAGTGCATTTTCAAGCAACTATTGACAAACTATGCTTTATAGATTAGTAATCGTTGCTTCAAATTCAAGGTTGAGCGAATTATTTCGGCTGCCATGGGATTCTCCTTCATCTATGTCCACCATTTTCTGACTTAGAAATTTTTTCTAGTTAGTTGAATAGTTCATTAGTTTGGGGATGTAACCCATCTTGCTTAGACTTATGGTTCTTATTAGATATTTTGGAATATTGATATTTAGATTCTAAGTATTTAAATTGCGTATTTGTTTAGTTAGTTAACTTGCTTCCATATCTTAATTGGCTTAGTTTTGGTTTAGTTCCTTAATTTAGATTGTTGTAATAGTTCTCCCAGCATAGGTTGTGTGTGGGTAACAATCACGATGGTCTTGATCGTAACAATTTCTTTTTTGATATTAGTGATTTTGATAAATCATTTTCCCTTGTCAATTAGTGATCTAAAATTTTTATTTTATTTTCTATCATTCTTTCTAATGATTTTTTAATTAGAATTTGTGTCATTTTAAAGGTTTATGTTATCCATGTCTTTTATATATGAACTTTTTAAGTATCATTTTAAAGTATGTTTTATCGAAAAAGCATTAAGATCGTATTATAAAGTTGAATGTATAAAGTTATATACTTCTTTCTTCTCTTTTTATTGTGGATGTGTTACTATTTGGGGAGTCAAATAACATTTTCATTGACTATAATTTTCACCCAAATAAAAATCAAAATATTTGAATTATTCGCCATACTGACTTGCAATATTTTTTGTATAATTTTCAAATATGTATTTTTATTTTTAAAAATTTTAACAATTTGTCCCTAGTTAATTAAAACCACGATGTGGGTAGAAGTTGTACAGAACCACAACTAGTTTCATATGGCTTTGAAAAGAGCACATATGTCATTATGGAAGTAGAGGCAAAGCTATCATTTTATGTTAAAGAATTATGATGTTTTTTTTTTGAAAAAAAAAACAAATCAGCTTATTAGGTTATGGATATATTGTTTATACTCCCTTCATCACATTTTATGGTAAAGTGTTACTATTTGAGGAGTCTCATATTTTTTTAAAAACAAATGTTGTTTCATTAGATATGTTTATTTCGAGTACTTATCGTGTAGTTTTTAAATCTATACACATTTTATTTTTATAATTTTACAGAATTTATATTCCAATTCATAGTTTCAAGCCTTATAATTTCACATATCATAATGTCACGCACTGTGCCTAAACCCTGGGTGTGACCAACACTCGAAGACAATTGTTAGCCTCGAGCAGACATCACTCAGTGAACGACTTAATCACAAGATATAACTCATGTCATAACTTAAAAGTAATACTTAGCCAATGTTGCAACTTAGGTCTGAAATGTTTACAACTCAAATGAACAACACTAAAGAACTATGCTATATGTCTATAAAGCCTCTAAACAAAGAAGGATGTTGGGATAGGACCCCTAATAATCCTAATAACTGAAAAATGAAATTCATGCAATAAAAGATGTCCTCCAGAATGTAAGGAGACTCACCAAATGACTCTGAGTTGCTCACTGGATCGACGGTACGCCGGATGACAATCCTAGTTACATGTTTATCCATCATAAGATGATGCAGGCCAATTTGCATCAATACATGGAATGTAAGAATATGCGAGTTTGAAAACTAAAGACAAATTAAGCTACAAAAGTATGTGAGGGGAACACATACCTTGGCTCTTATCATGTCAGTGAATAATTTAACTCAATATAAAGCCAAAAGACAATGGGAAAACTTAGTTAATTAAAGAAAATGCAATAAAAAATCAATTTTACTTATCTAATGAAGTAACATATTTTTTGTGGGAAATTCTATTACCAAAAACCACCACTATGAGCTTAATTGGTGATACAACGTCTTGCCCACACTGCTAGAACAGTTCCATACTTTGCCTTCACATAGAACTAGTTAAATTTGTTTATCTACTATCTTAACTTAAGTGATCATCTAAAAAGTATTATCCTTTGATACCCATGATTGTTACATGATTTATGGAGACTTGAGTTAATATGAACTCGCATTCCTTTATCGGTGCTCAATAATACTCAAAAAATTTCACTTAGCTCATATGTTTTTTTAAAAAAAATTCCTTTTTGGGTTGATATAGTTACTCAACACTCAGCTTACAATCTCTCATGGCATTGATGTTCCTTTCTTGTTGAAATGTGAGAACATTTATGAACTCTTAAAGAATACTTAGTCTCCTTATATGTTTTGAGAATTGAACTTGAATCTTTAATTTTTACTTAACTTGAAACTTTAGTCTGAAAAAAAAATGTTGGTAAAGACTCTTGAAAAGTTTAAAGACCTTTGGTTTGAGTTACTTCTTAACCGTTAGACTTGAATCTTGACTTCTTTGACTTCGATCATACCTTTACAAGAATAGAATTATGGATCCAAGGTTCATGATCTTATATTTATAGATGATTTCATAATGTTTAGATGTACCATGGACTGTAATAATACACTAGGAAACATTGGTACATCACTAGAGAACTAGTACCGAATGATGGGGGAAGAATGGGGAGAACTGGCAACCCTTGTGCTCTAAGAGTCTTGCGGCGCTAGCCCTCAAACGTACAAAGTCTTACCTTTGGGACTCTGGGAGATGCTTTTTCTGGTGCAACACCCCAGAGGCCAACGGACAAAGACTTATCTTTGGGACTCTGGGAGGCGTGACGGCCTGTGCTATCCCAGGCGTTCAACGACTTTTCTCCTTTGTTTTTATCTCTTAATGTTCTAAACATACTTGGATCTTTCACCAAAAACATAGTATCATTATTACTATTAATATACAGTAGATACAACCCGATATTAAATCGACAAATATGAATCAAACTATCAAGAAACTTCAATAACACAATCTAGTAGGAACTGAACGAAACTTTCAACAATGTTTTTCAGGAACTCAATTTCATAACATTCAAAACATTAAGTTGATGAATTAAAAACTGGTTAACGCGTTTATGAACTAACACTACTCTATGTGGTCTCACATACCTTTTAGGGATCACCACTGAGAAATTCCACTGTCAAAGCTTGAGCGTTCTTGTCGATTCTTGATTTCTCTTCTCGTCTTTCTTGTTTTCTCTCTTCTCCAAGCGCTAGAATGAATTCTACTTTTTTTAACCTTAACAAAGATCTGGTTTTACCAAAATTAATTAATTAAAATGAATTAATTTAATTAGGTATAAAAAAGACAACTTTTTCCTTCTCAAATGCGGATTGGGCTTTCCTTTATCCAACAAGCCAACTTTTGAATGGCATAAATAACATATACGAACTAGGAATTGTGGAAACTCGGCTGGAAATATTGTTCTATGGCCTTTCCAACCATATTTCTAACTACAGGCAACTCATCTGGATCTTGGAGTTATGGTCGTTTAAGTTGACAAAAACACACCTTTAAACTTACTTAATATTTCAAGATTTTTTAAACTTTCAAAATAAGTATTTTCAGTTTTTAAACTGTTTTCTAGTTCTTTATAAATCTGAGGTGTTACAATATATCCCTCTTGAGAACATTCGTTATAAAATGAGGTTACTCGTACAATACATAGGGTAGAAACATCAAGTTCAAACACCCAAATGTAATTGCATCCAAACAACATGCTTACTCAAAATTTAGACAGTACTAAGAAGATACTTAGAACCTTGGTGTGCATTTTCTCCGGATTTTTAAAGATGCAAATATCTCTTCTTCATTATCTATTTAGCTTCCGATGTAGTTTCTTCAACAAATGGTTCCTCTAAAGTACCTTGATTGGTGCTACCTCTTTTGTTCTCAACTTGTAAATTTCGCTATCTAGGATTTGCACCGGAATCTCGTCATAACAAAAGTTATATTTAATCTCAATAGTCTTAGATAAAATGATCAAGAAGGATCTCTCATGAATTTCTTCAATGATAGACCGCTAACTCTTGTGGTAGCTCTAACTCATAATCTACTTTCCAATCCTCTTGGAAATTTTATATGGAACAACATACCGGGGACTAGGTAAATACTACAGAAAGGGATACAACGGCAATTAAAAATTTCATTAGAGTCCATAACTATGGCCGCTATAGTCCTTTCAAGCCAATGCCCTTTGGCCGTTGTATCAAAGGCCAGCAAAGGCTTTTTTCAGCCATTTGGGGAAAAGTCGGTAAAGTCAAGCTCTATTAATGCTAAATCTGATTTGATTTAGTCGCAAGTGGCTGTGGCAACAACAAAGGCTACAAATACAATCCAAAGTGGTTAGGTTTCTCATGTAGCATCCATTTATATAGCAAGTAAAACCAACTAAGTTGTCGCTAAAACACATTTGTTCTAGCAGCAATTGCTTGAGGCTATTTAGATTGATCTGAAATCTAATAAAATAGTAGTTATATTTTTGTAGCGTCCATTTTGATATCTAGTAAGTTCGATCAAAATGTCGCTAAAAGTTCATATCATTAAGGACAATTGTTTAATAGTAATTATAAAGGCTAGAATATCCTTTTGAAAGCATATTAATTTCACCTATTTTACGTCCACCATTTTTATCTAAAAAATTCACTTAGTTTGACGCTAAAATTCAAAAACTTTAGTGACCAATTTGTTAGCAATAAATAATAATGACCACATCCATTGATTAATTTATCTAGTTCACACTTCTACCGATAAATCCAGCAAATTTCTAATCAAAACAGAGCCTATTGGATGTGATGATATTTTTCTAATGCAAAAAGATATATAATATAATTCCTAAAACATAATAGATCTCATCAAATCGAAACAAAATAAATTATTAATCAAAATTGTAGTATCATAACCTTAAAACTAAATTTATTTTAATGGACTAGTATCATATGATATTAAATCCAATAACTTAGTGTCTCAAATGAATTTCCACAATGGTTCACCATATTGAAATATTTCACAGGCATTATTTTTTTAAATCATATTGCATGATCTGAAATAATAAAATAAATATGTCAAAAAGAAGAAATTGAATGGATAAAAAGATCATGATATAAAACAAGTTCTCATACCCTTACAAAATATTTACTAGACAAAATGTTTCATAAAAAAAAGCTATGTGCAAATACCAATGACCCTAGTATGCGAACGACACTTCATTATGAAGATATTCACAACCTAGACAACAAACAAACAAAAAGAAAAAGCACATTCATTACATGAGCAATAAACCATGAAAGAACGGAAGCAATCTGCCCGGATGTGTCCTGTTGAATGTACAATACATAAACCCTATGCTTCAAGTAGAAAACATACTTCAAGAAGAATAATGACAAAACTTAGAAGACTATATGTAATATACATATACATAAACATACATTAATTTATGTTTCAAAACCTCTATTCAATAGGGTCTAAGAACTGATCAAATTCACATCAGTATTGAACACTTAGATCCTATTTAAGGTTTACCAAAATGCAATAAATACTAATAGGCAACAAGCAAGAGAATGATAGAAACAGAAAGTTCATACAGTGGAGAAGAAAATCAGTGCACAAAGTAGCTTCAGTAATTAGACCACTAGCATGCAAATATACCTAGAAAACCTATAGTAAAAAGTAACTACACTTCAAGGCAGCGGCGCGGTTTTGATGCTCCAATGTGTATATCTTTTATATTACGTAATCACAACACTAACCAACAATTTAAATTTCTACGAAGTGACGCTAATAAAGGAATCCAACCAAGGGTTGGGGTTGTATCCAAAGGAAGTGGTAGTTAAAGTAGTAGCTACATAGATTTCTTTTTAAAATAGTGATAGCTCAAGACACTTTCAAGTTAAACACAAATTAAATTTAATTTTTGATACCATTGTGTAAAAATATCAAGAAGAAAGCATTTTTGTCACAAGTAGAAGAATAGGAAAAAAAGGAGAAAATAAGTATGGGAGGGATTTCTTAGGGTGTGACAGCAATATATGTAGACAAAAACTAATGGATACGTGCTGTTGATATGAAAATTTGCAAGACAATGGTCACTAGGATTCGATTTAGGTGAAATCACCAATAAAATGCATCTAAACCTATCAGAAAGCATGCCCCAAAAGTAATATCAACATAGATTTCCTAAATCACACCCCAAAATTGGGTTTTTAACAACACATCAAGCAAATCCAAATATACTTAAAATGATAAAGGAATCAAGTGGGTATAAGATATTAAACCCTAATAATAGCAAAGGAGGTAAATGGAGAAAACTCACTTCTAAGATAGGCTTTCTTCAAGCTTCCTCAAAAACCTCTCCAAACTTGAGAGAGACTTGAGAGAAAGGTTTTTAAAATAATATTAAGTGTATATTTTTTACCCTCTAAGATATTCTTCTAAATAATGAAAGAGTTCAGTATCTATACACTTCAAATTTAGTGTCGGTGGATCCATTCGGCGTGTTTAGTCATGATCGCCTAGCCATTCGGTGGCTTTCCCTTTCTCTCGTTCGTCGCCATTTGTGCCTTTTTCCTTAAAATCAATGCATGTGGCATCGTTGGGTCGAATAACTATGGTTCGCTGAACAATTTGTCAAAGCGTCGACTTCTTCTTTTTGTCTCCTTTTGATTCACTTCCTTTAGGGATCACTTTTTCTAGTATTAGGTAGAAGTTTGCTATACGGTGTATCTCTTGAGTGCTTTGCAATGTGCACTTTGAATCTTTAGCTCTTTTATTATGTTTTGTGCCTAATTGTCCATGCTTCACCGAATTCACAAATATCTTAAAAGTAGAAGTTATTATCAGATATTGAGATAAAACACTCAATCTAGGACACTATTCGCATATAAATAAGGCCTAAAGGAGCCCAATTTGATGACTCATTAAACAGAAACACAAATAATTAGCATAGCGCAACGTGATAACTGATCCAAAACTTATTCCGAAACGTTGCAATAGGTCCTTGTTAGTTATCTCGTAATTTCATCCCATCTTTGTGTTGAAATAGGGCAATCTTATCCTAGTTAGTTGTGCCAGAACGTGTCAATCTGACCATTCCACACAGCACAATAAAAAACACAAGTACACACTCAAGTTATACAATCAACAAGTTTTTCATGCATATAGTCACTCATCTATCTCATTTAGAACAAGTTTGACCAATAATGCATCATTCATATGCATCATATATTATTATAAGCATGAAGCTCAAAACATAAAAGTTGAATTACCATTTTATCCCCACATTTAATGAATTATAAGAGGGAACAAAAAAGTTAATAGTTGAATTACGATTTTACCCTTATAATAAATTAAAATATTATAAAAATATTTAACTATTTAATTTAAATATTAAGTTACATTATTTTAATGGAAATGTTAATGACTTTTGCACTTCTTTAGAATAATTCTTAATTAAAATATCTAATTAATATATTTTCTTGAATTATTTACCCTTTAAATAGATACATGTATATGATTTATCTTCTAAATTAATTTATGTTCTTAATTAATATTTGTCTTAAATTTTTGTAACATTTGACCTTTCAACTTTTTGAGTGAATCTTCATATTCCAAAGCTATATTTTTTCCTATAAATACAATCTTTTAACATTATTTTTATAGGAAGATTTATATGTGAGACAATTTTTGTGTGAAAAATTAGAGAAACATTAATCAAGTGAAGAAAATTTCAAGGCAAGAAAATTTATGTCAAGATTACAAGGCATAGTATGATTCTACTAAAGTATCGAAGCTTGATGTATATTGCATTCTGGACAAATATCCCATTTCTCTTATGATGTCTAACTCGTTATGCAGTTCTAACAAACAGTTAATAAAATATTCAATATAAATCTAATTTCATAGAAAAGCCCTATTAAAAATAATGAATTTTTTCATGTAATGAATTAAAAATAAAAACGGACACATCAAAGAAATAAGGGAAAATTGTTAAACCATATTGAAACAAATTGATCACAAAAGAATGTTAATAAATAGATAAATAAATAAATTGTTTGATCAAGAAACGTGATATATACTAAATTCAAGTATAACATACATAGATCATATAAACCTTGAAAATGACAAATTCTATTGCAAAGAACGATACCAAAAAATTTAAAATCAACATCATTACTAATATAAAAAAAAGAAATCCCCAAAAACAAAAGATCAAATTTTAAATTAAAGTTAAAACAAAGTAAATAATATTTAAAAACATAAATATTAAAGATCATGAAAACACAAATACAAATTATTTATCAACATCACTTAAACCAAAATTAAACCCCCTGAAAACTAGCTCTCACCCTTCTATAAATGATCTAGAGTTATTGTTCAACCTCTTGTAATGACGTTTATATAGAATGACTTAGGGTTTGAGGTTATATTAACTAATAGGTCAACTCATTTAGCTAGCACCTCTTATGGGTATATCAGATCTGAAAGATATTTTTGGAAAAACATTATCAGATTTTGACAAAATTTCTCTCTCTCTCTTTATATATATATATATATATATATATATATATATATATATATATATATATATATATATATATCTTACTGTAAGTAAGTTTTATTGTAAAAAAATGAAAATCATATTCATAAAGTTGAATGTAAAAAGTTATATACTTCTTCCTTCTCATTTTAATTTGGGCGTATTACTATTTTTTTGTGTGTGTGAGAGAGAGAGAGACTGTGTGTGTGTGTGTATATATATATATATATACGATAATGTTTTTCAAAAAATATCTTTTCAGCCTAATATATCCATATGGGATGATATCTAAATGAGTTGGCCTACTAATTAATGTAATCGTAAACCCTTATTGTCTAGAGAATGATGAGAACAAAATTGTTTGGAGGTTAATTTTTTATTTGAGTGACGTTGATAAATAATTTGTATTTGTGACTTAATAATCTTGAATTTTTGAGCTTTTTAATATTGTTGTCATTGGTTCATTTGTTATTGAAAAATTGATCTTTTGATTTTGGGTATTTCAGTAACGACCTTATCCTGTGCTCATAGAAATGCCAACAGGGGAAAATTGGAGCCGGAATAACTATTTAGTAGTATTTGGATTTTGTCAACCTTGTGTAGACAGTAAAGGGTAGAAAAATATGGTAGTAATTTATGATTTTGATTAAATTATTAGATATTTAACTCGGTAACGAACTTGTACGACTTTACATAATTGAATTTGACTTTCTATATCTCTGAGAATCTAACTTATCGTGAAGGATATTTTCTGAGCATCATAGGTTAGAGGTGTATTTTACCACTAAAGAGGGATGAGGGCTTCTCTGGGGGGACACACATGACTCAATGTCGTTAATAAACCCCTATATTTGTTTCTTTGACAAAAACTCCCTCCTCACTCTTCTATTTATTTACTTTTGGGGTAAGAAGCATCCAGTTCCATGTATTAAGCATGCTTAGGGTTAAGGACCTTCTTTGCACTTTCAGAATTTTATAGCTGATGAACGATCCATGTGATTACTACTTGTTTTTCACCATTTTTTAGGTTAAAAGTAAGATTTTTCACTCTCTCAATCTATTTTTTGATATCTAGAACATAATAGATGGGTTAATAATAACGTAGAAATGTTTTTTTAATTCTATGGAGAAGACAATCCTAAATTGGTTAGTTGGGATCATGGTTAAATATTGGGCTCATAGAACTATTATATTTTGGAGAAATTTTATTGATTGTTTATTGATTCTTGTGTCATTGTGAATGTTTGTAGACAAAGAACAAGTGGAACGAATCCGGAAAGGAAATGATTGTGTTTCTTAGGGTTTGAAGCTTGTTTCGAGGTAGGTGATGGTCATGATTCTATGTATGTGTGGTGTATGCATGTTCTTGATTAATTGTGATAATTGTATATGTATTTATGTTGCAATGTTGCTCATTCATGTTGAAAATGAGTTAGATAAATGATGTTACTATGAACTTGATGAAATACATGTCATTCTGATTGTGGTGTAACTTATGGATCGCCTACCACATTCCAATATAGATAAGTTCGATCAGATTGCCACATTGCGGCGACACTTTCGATCGGATCGCGATGTTACGACAAAACTTTTGATTGGATGTCCATTTTTTGCATAATATTTGATTGGATTGCCACATTTTAGAGAGCTTACTGTTTAGGTTTGGGTTCCACTAGAGGACAACCGATGTGATGATAGGTGTTAAATGTATTACTGATTCTTCATGTTGATAATGTTGTATATATTGATATATATTTATGTGATTATAATGTTGTTTGACTTGTTTGTGTTACACTAGTGTGATACCCACATGATCCTACCAGTATATTGTAATTATGTACTAATTCTGTAGATTCTCCAACTTTTTTTTAGTGCAACACATCTTCACCCGACTATTGACAAACCTCGCTAAGAAGATCAGTAATCATTTCTTCGAATTTAAGGATGAGCCCATTCTCTCAGGCTGCCATGAGATACTCTTTCGTTTATGTCAACCATTTCCAAACATAGACATTTGTTCTATTTAGTTGAATAGTTCATTTATTTGGGGATGTATCTCTTCTTGTCCAGACTTATGGATCTTATTAGACGTTTTGGTACATTGACTTTTTGATTCTAGGCATTTCAATTCGATATTTTTAGTTAATTAACTTGCTTCCATAACTTAGTTGCTTTGTTATTTGTTTAGTTGCTTTGTTTGGGTTGGAGTAGTGGTTCTCCCACCGAAGGGTTAGGTTGGTACTAATGTGTTATTTTGCCTGGGTTCTATTTATTCATATGTATTCATGAGATTTCCTTCCAAGATTGATATTATTCTATTCATGTTTCTACACCCGTTGGAGAATCATTCATAGTCATTCATGCTTATTGTGTTTGCCCTATTTTTTTAAGGTAAATCAGACATGGGTTGATTTAGTGAGTTTGTCTATGATTGACTTTGACATAATATCAGGCATGACTTGGTTGTCCCCCTAATATAATGTTCTTACTTTAAATACCAAGTGTGTAACTTCAGAAATTCCGGGAGGTGAAAAGTTAGAGTTGGGAGACGTATACAAGCCTAAGTAAGATAACATTATATCCTCTATTTGGGTTTGTAAATTAGTAAAGCATGCATGTTTGTTTTATTTGGCTCATATTAGGAATGTGAGAATGAGACTCCATCTATTAAGTCTATTCATGAGGTGTCCGAATTAAAAGAAGTTTTTCACAATGGCTTCGCTGACATGCCTCTAGATAGGCATATATATATATATATATTTCTGCGTTGATTTTGAGCTTTGTACATACTCGATGCCTATCCCTCCATATCGCATGGCTATGGCAGAATTAAGAAAGCTTAACGTTGAAATCTAAAGCGCCTTCCTGTAGGGCCATGGGCGCTGCGCCTCCCATAGCCTCATAGGACAATCTCTATCCGTAGGGCCTTGGGGAGGCGCGCCAGCCATAGCGCCCAAAATTTTCCTCAAAAGTTTGGAGACTTTCGCCCCATACCTATTTGAGCGCCAAAGACGCCAAATCATCCTATTAATTCTCCACTCTTTCATACTAGTTCCTAAGTTATGTACCAATATTTTATAGTTATTTGCAACACTCTAAGCTACATCGAAACATCACAAAATCATTCATAAACATGAGATCATGAACCTTGAATCAATAATCCAATTCAAGAAAAGTTAAGATCAAAGTCAAAGAACATACTAATCAAGTCTAAAATTAAGAAGCAAGTCATTAGAAGGTTCTTAAGAGTTTTCAAAGGTCTTTACCAACATTTTCGCGTTGTGTTAAGACTCAAGTTTCAATCTGAGTAAAGAGTAAGAAGTTGAGTTCATTTATCAAGATATATAAGGGAACTAAGTATTCCCTAAGAGTTTATCAATGTTTTCACATTTAAAATAAGAGAAAACTAAGATTTCCAAAATAGCTTTGAGCAAGAAAGGAGAACATTGGATCCAAGAGAACTTTTTAAATCTAAGTGTTACACAATTATCTCAACCCTAAGAAAGGAAGTTGATTTTAAAAGCATCAGCCAAAGTACATGTTGGGATTAGTATAGAGAATCGATGTATGAGAGTTCATTTTAACTCAAGTCTCCATAAAACCATGTAGCCATCATTAGTATAAAGGGGTCGTGCTTTTTATATGATCATGTAAGTTGATCTCGTGGATGCACTAAGTAATGTAAGGTCCTATACCAATGGTAAAATATAGAATGGTCCTTGGCAACATGAGGTAAAACATTGAACCATCACGTAAGCTCGTAGTGATGGTTGTTAGTTAGAGAATCTCCCACAGAAACTATATTCCTTTGATATACAAGTAAAGTTATGTTTGTTATTGCATTTCTTTAACAAACTGACTTGTTTACTTTATTTTACAAGTCATGTGTGTGTGTGTCTATATATATATATATATATATATATATATATATATATATATATATATATATATATATATATAAATTGGATGTGTCTTTAATGCATTATATAAAGTTCAGTACTTCATGAGTTGAAAATAACCAAGGTAATTGTTTCTTCTTACTCTTTTTAGGCTTAAGTTTTGTTAGCATTCCAAATCGCATATTCGTATATTCAATGTACTGATGCCAGTAAGCTGCATCGTATTAAAGTGCAAATGTAGGTACCCAGAATAATCACCTAGCGCCTCGTTGATCATGTCTGAGCACTCAATGTAAGTAATGATCCTCTGTGCATCGGGAGGACTCATTTATTACTTTCCAATGTTTTTCATTTATAGATTGTTGTAGGATTTGTCCCAAAAATTCATCCTAGTAATATAGAGGCTTCATAGAAAGATAGTCTGTGAGATAATTCGATTTCACTCTCTCATTATTTTGCATTACAAATATTCTATTTTTAGACATAAGTGTTATTTTAGCCATGACATTTATTTTAGTTATTTTATGAGAATTTTTCTTGTTTTATGATTATGTTAAGTATTCCGCTGAATTAAGTAAGCCATGACAAAGATTGTCTCAAGGCCATCAATGGTCGGTGGGTGCCGATCATGTCCAGGTTGTAGGCTCAAGGCATGAAAAACGTATTAGAAAGTAACTGATTAGTAGTATTATATTATTACCACCTTTGTTTAACATTTTATTATTAGAGAGATTTTTTTTTTAAAAAAATCATAAGTCTTTTATAACATTAAATATATGTATAATTTGTTGTATTAGATAATATACTTGTGTTTTTTCGAATATCATTCAATGCATAGTAAGAAAAGTAGAAAAAACATTCAATATAAGGATGATCATAGTTCAATAGGTATCAACCAAAAGAAATTAAGTCTTTTTTTATCTATAGGATCTAAAGGAGCACTTAAGTATTCCTATAAAAAGCGAGAAAATTTAAGTTAGTATACAAAGGAAAAAATGAAGTTATCTACACATGATGACTCTCTCCATCATCTCCTCTTCGGTTCTCAAAGTGGCCGTTTTGTTACATGGTTTAATATCTAGTTAATGGAGATATCAATAACATAGGGGATAACTCTTTCTTTTTCTTGTTGATGGAGATGAGTTATTTGATGTAATTAAAGGTATTGTTTTCTGTTGTATTCGGAAATCATTTCTTGTATATTGTTTTATATGCAATTGTCAAATATTTTATTTGTCTTCTCCTACTAAATGTCACCATAACATTATTAATGATTCTTTATTTAAGGAAATTTTAACCCTAAATTTATTGGTGATACACAGTTCATGCTTGGAAATGTATGGCCTGATCAAATTGAAACCTCGTTGGAAGATGCTAATGTTTTTCCTGCTAAAACTCAGGCTGATGTCTCTCACTTTTGTCCCCTATCTCTTGGTTTTGAGAATCGAATCTCGCCCATATTTTGGCTACCACTATGCTTCCACGAAAGGGATCTCTTACGAAAATATTTAACAGAGTTATATTTGTTGCTTATTGTCTGCTGAAGAAGATCAATACAAATTGGGTTCTATTAGTGCGCGAACACATGGTTGAATGTTTTGATGATACTAACTCCACTACAAGCTTATCCTATGACTTCTTATCTCTTGTTGATCTCTCTGACTACAGCCTACATTTATTGATGGTACCTATGATACTAGAAATTTTTCAAGAATAGATTATGTGTTGATTACAGAGAAATGGTACAAGAAGGAGTTTATCCGATCAAGGGCTGATACAACCCGAGCTACTAGAATATTTGCCAACACTACAGTATTGATCCTCAAGGAGGCCGAACACATCAATTTAAGGCTCAATGCTCTTGAATTCCATATGCACGTTTGCAAGATGCCTTTGGAAAATTGCTTCAACTCCACAAGGACTCGAGCATCGAAATTGGAAATCTTCGCCTTGAGATGGGAGGACTTCAGAAGGATGCCCCTCATTCTTTTAGCATTATTCTAGGAGAAGAAAACTCAATAAAATAGGAGTTGACTCTACTAATAATCAACTGGATGTCACTATGAACACTTGATATTGATCTTTCTATACGACTTTTGAGAAATCTTTTACCACTTTTTGCACGAATGTTGTCAACTCTCTGATGTATTTTCTCATGAAACATTAATATTATGAGAAACACGAAGTCATGAAAACATTACGGAGAAACAACACAAAGCCAATGATCAAACAAAACAAAATCCAGTATAGATTTACTAAGAAACGATAAAAGCAAGATATCTTCAATCACACAGAACAAACGGCTAATGAAGAACAAGATATATACGCTAATCAATTAACCACAACTAACCGAAAAGATTAACAAATCTTAAGGAAGATCAAACAATATCTCAGGAAACAATCAAACAAATGAAGGAATTGATTTAATCATGTACACATATGATATGGACATATTTCAACAAATCAATTCAACTAAATCAAGGGATCATCCAAGGATCCTTGATTTACAACTCCTTGAGTTTTCGAATAGAGCATCACCTCTCACCGCTATTCAAACCTCTCTCTGTCATATATAAAAAGTAAGAAACTTCTCTTAAGGTTATATTACGATCTTGTTTCATCTTTTATCAAGCTTTGTAATCAAGTTAGTGAACACAACTGAAAAGAAAAGAGAAAAAAAAATTTGAGTGTAGGTTTACTAGTAGATGAAGTGTCAAGAAAGAATTCTGACTTGTATGTAAGACTGGACCAAGTTATGGACACTTTGTACTTCTCAAGACCAACTTCAAATTCTCTAAAGGAAACCCTTTGAAACATAAGGAGACTTGACTAGGCACCACAACAGAAATCTGAAGCTGTATAAACATCCTATGTTATTTATTTTCTACAAGATATTTTAGTGTTTCTTCATTCTACTAACTTGCGGGTGAGACGACAGACCATTATAGGTAGCCGACTAAAAAACAATTTTATTCACCCCTCCCTTGTATATACCATAGTTCCAAAGGTATGTCGAGTCTTTCCATCATCACCTCTTTGGTTCTCAAAGTTTCCATTTTATCGTATGATTTAATCTCTATTGCAGGGAGATATTTATTAGATCACTGCAAATCTTCTATGAGGTATGTTGTGTATTGAACAGTGTCAAAATATTTGCATGGTATTGTGCATGTGTTCTTGTTTGTTTTTTCATTCATTTTTCCACTTTTATGCTAGGAAAATAGGATTAGGGATATCTGGTGTAATTAAAGTGGACACAATACCATTCTTATAATTCATATGTCAACTATTTTTCAGTGGATGATGATGAGCATTTTATTTTTCTTGTTGGTGGAGATTAGTTGTTTGATGTTATTGAAACCATTGTTTATTTGTTGTATTCTGGAAACCATTTCTTGTATATTGCTTTATATGTAATATTGAAATATTTGATTTGTCTTCTGCTAGTAAATTTTAGCATTTTATAATAAAACGTGGGGTTCTCAAGTTATTTAATTTATCTCTTATATTCATAAAGCAGCCGTTAACATATCGACTACTGTAAAACCCTATAATTTTACTCTAATGACATATAATTATAAAAGAATCAAGAACGTGAAAATTTTTTAATATTGTACTTTTATTCCATAAGTAAAACTTATGAATTTCTATCCTATTACCAACAATTTTTGACAAAATCAATATTTATTTACCATCTCATTTTCTCTACACTACTAAAATTTCGAACCGGTTAGTAATAAAGATTTTTGTTATTGAATTTTCCAACTGATTACTTACAATATTTGAAGTGTAAACAACCAAATTAGCTAACCTATTTGATATCCGTTAGTGAAGATGCTAACCGGATAACAACCATGTTTTTGCTGCTAAATTTGCCAACAAAAATGTTATAGCCAATTTTTATAAATTACCAACAAAATCTTCTGGTGGTTACCAACCAATTTTTGCTTAGTCAGTTTACCAATGATTTTAATTTATTGGAAAAATTTACCGATAAACCTTTTAGAAATACTTTGATTTTCGTATGTAACCGTTAAGTAACTCGAATTAACAACTAATTTGATAGATTTAGCTACAGATATTTTTGTGTGTGTGTGTGTGTGTGTGTGCGTGCGTGCGTGCGTGCGTGCGTGCGTGTGTGTGTGTGCGTGCGTGCGTGCGTGGGTGTGTGTGTGTGTGTGTTAATATGCATACTTTATAAAAAAATATTTTTAAAAATATTTTAGAATTATTAATAAATTTGTATATAATTAATTTACTGAAATGGTTAAAAATTTAAGTGACTTTAATTATATATAAAAAAATATTATAATTATATAGTATTTTATTTGTATATCATCTCTTCAATTTCCCCCAAAGTCATTTAAATCTGAACTTATTCTATTCTAATTCCTTTCAATTTAAGTCTATTCAATTCCAAGTGTATTTCAAATATATCCACTCTTCCGTTTCAATTCTAGTTAATTTTTATTGCATTTTTATGATTTTGAGATTTAATCTTATAATATGGAGCATTCATCATTTGATATTGAATTTCAGTCCCTCATCTCTTTAATAATTAATGGTTCAGATTCACCTATCCTTTCGTTTTTATTTGATATCAAAAGACCTAAACCCTCACTATTCCATTTTTTCTACTCTTCCTCGCCTCCCTCTCTAGCCGCTGTCTCTACCACCTTTTCTCTCCACCAATGACTCTCTCTCTCTCTCTTCCCCTTGCCTCTTCTCCTCTCTCCTCCCTTATCTCTCTTTCCGGCAATGTACCGTAGCCAGGCGAGGAAAACAGCAGCTCCGGCAAGTCCACCATTCGCTGGCTGCCTCTGTTTCTCTCCTCTTCTTTGTGTGGTGTGGCTGACAAAAGCAACCGGCCATACAAGCAACGAAACAGTAGCAACCAAGCGACTCCAGTGATGGCATCAGTGCCAGAAGCTCCATCCAGTGGAAACGTAAACAACAACAGCAGCAAGCATCTCCTGCACAAAATCAACAGCCAGCCAGCGAAGAACATCAGTAACCAGACAACCTCCCGACTGCATGCTCGGGCAAAGCCAGCAGCTAAATGACGCCAACATTTAGTTTTTTCTTTAAATAAGGTAAATAAAATGTTACTAATCCTAAATAATTTCTTGCTATATAATATATTTCCTCTCCTCCACCATATAAGGAGATGCCCTCATTCGCATTAGGATAGGCTTTAACAATCATAAAAAGGCTTAGAGGCTTATACTTAGAAATTATAAAAAATTCTCTCTACTCTAAAGAAAAGAATGAAAACAGAAGTCTTGTAAACTCTACGAGGGCTCTCGAGTCAGTTTTGTTGTTTTCAATTCAAATAGGTGTGTGTGTGCGTGCGTGCGTGTTTGTGTGTGTATGTGTGTGTTAATATTATTTTATTAGTTGTTATTTAGTTTTTATTATTATGGTTTTTGTTTGCTTACATACCTAACATGAGATCTTCACGACAGTGTGTGTTTGAAAACATGTATAATATGATTTAGAGGTGATGTGAGATTTACGTGCTAAATGCTAGTCCTATTTGTTTAACTTCTTGTCTAGGTGGCCTATTAGGAGCATAATTTTTTCATTTAGACTAAAACCTCCTTAAATAGTAGTCCAATGCCTCTGGTACATTAAGCGGTGGGCTCTAGGCACCTTTTAGGACGTTATGCATGTGATGGTGGGGTGAGAGTACTTTAGGCCCTACAGATATGATGACATTGCCTCGAGAAGTAAACGACAAACATCTATTTTTTAATTCTCTATATAGAAGCCGAGCGTTGATTCTTAAAGTATGTTAGAGTCTCCCTTAACTTTTTTTCTTTTTATGTGTTGTAATTATATTTATTTAGAGTGTTTTACTATAAAAAAAATTGGACTTGACTATTTAATTGTGTAATATCTGTCACCTCTCTTTTCCCTTTATTATTTGCTTAATATTTGTTTTGTTTACATTATGTTATCATCTAGTCTTCATACTTAAATAGTTAAATATAATAATAAAGTTTTTAATATTATTTATCACCTAGCTGGCATGTTTAAATTGAATAACCTAAATGAAGTGACCTACTTGCTAGTTTTAACCCACAAAAGTTGCATGAGATACTACAGGGATCCACATTTCTGCACCTCGAGAGATACGTAACATCTTCCCCTCGAGGTGATTTTAACCGTTATCCTGATCTCTGGTTCATTTAACTTAGTTAGATGTAGTTACATTAGGTAGCGACTCCTCAAAACATTTAGAATTCCGAAAAGAGTTTTTTGGTCGTGATTAAAACACATTTTGCAAAAAATAGAGCGCGACAGTGATCAATTTATTGCATTTGTTCCTAGTCAACACTACTATATTTTTATGTATTATTAATTAGGGATTTTATGATTAGAAGAGGTGAGTTTTTCAATATGGTTCAATATTTTTTTCTTTTTTTTCTTTTCACTTTTTATTTGTTAATGTATTATATATTATATTTTGGTGAAAAAAATAATTATTTTATATCAATTTTTAATGGAATTTGATTTATTTATGTTTGATATTTTTCTTATAGTTTATAAGAATTGCATAATGAGAAAGGTAAAAGAAGAGAAACTGCAAGTTTGTTTAAAATGCAATATAGATTAAGATATTGTCCCCTCGCGAAAAATCATGTGTGTCCTCTAATTCTAATTTTTTTAATTGTTTTTTAATATTCTTGAATTATTTTATGTTGTGATTTATCTCTTTTTTCTCTGCTTCTAATAAGTAAATTTTATTTGAAAAGATAAAAAAATTGTATAAGATAAGGTAGAACAGAGAGAGTCATATTCTTCCTTCGTCCTATTTTATGTGAACGTACTATTGTTTAGAGAGTCAAACAATTTTTTTCTTTGATTGTAGTTTTAACAATTTATTTTTGAATAATATTTTTTCATGACATACACTATTTTTTAATGTATTAATTATTTTTTTTAAAAAAAGTTTTGAAGTATTTGAACCGAATCAATAGTGAAATTACGTATTTTCACTTTCTTATGTTTACTATAGGCTTAATATTTAAGAAGAAAAATAATTTTCTAATGAAACCATAGATTATTCTTCTGAATGTTTATTGTATCAAAGTTCTTTGTATTCAAATGTTAATGAAACATAACTTGTACTTAAAGAAAACAAGGTAAGGTTGTATAGAAATTGACCTATACACCACTCTTTTGTAAAATGTAAAAGCAACCATTGTCGTTTAATATTGACTTTATTTTCGATAATTATTTATACTATTGTTATCCTATTACATGTTTAAAGTTTGTTATTATTTGAGGAATCAAACAATTTCTTTTATAAATAGTTTGATTTATTCACTATATTGATTTGTGGAAATTTTTGTGTATACATTTTTACTTTAAAAAGTTGAAGAATTTATGCCTGAATTCCTAGTCAAACAATACCTTTTAATCATCGTACTCTGTACCTTTTCAATTAATTCAAGATAAAGAAAGATTAACACTTTAAAATAAAATAGTGTGCAGGGAGTATAAACAATGTATCCATAACATAAAAGAAAATATTATTTGGTTCCCCAAATAATTACTCATACACGGTAAAAAGAGATAACCAAGTATATAACTTTATTCGTTCCACTTTATGAATACTATTTTTATGCTTTTTAAATAAAACTTACTTGGTGGAAGCTAATAAAAATATTTTAAGTGGAGAAAAATATATACCTGATTTTCTGCAAGGGGGCAATACCTAAATCCATATTGCATTCTGGACAAACATCCCGTTTTTCTTTTGATATCTTACTCGTTATGCATTTGTTGCAAACTGTTAAAAAATATTAAACTTACGTTACTCAAATTTCATAGAAAAAACACATTAAAAATAATAAAATTTGTCATGTAATTAATTTTTATTTTTAATTCATTACATGAGAAATTTCTTTAATTTGATTTTTTTTTTAAAAGTATATTTGATTAATTTATGTTTAATATTTCTTTAACTATTTGCAATAAGTGCACAATGAGGAAGATATCAAAAGAAAATGGGGATATTTGTCAAGAATGCAATATGAATTTAGGTGTTGCCCCCTTCTAAAAATTTAGGTATATATTATTCTCCACTTAAAATATTTTGAATTTTAAATTATTCATATATATATATATATATATATATATATATATATATATATATATATATATATATATATATATATATATATATATATATATATATATCACAGTATGCAAGTTTTATTGTAAAAGAATGAAAATCATATTCATAAAGTTGAATGTAAAAACTTATATAATGTTTCTTCTCATTTTAATTTGGGCATGCTACTATCTGGGGAGTCAAATAACATTTTTGTTGACTATAGTTTTCTCCCAAATAAAAATTAAAATATTTGAATTATTGGCTATACTAACTTGCAATATTATTCGTGTAATTTCAAATATGCATTTTGTTTTTTTAAATTATTACTATTTATACCTGAGTTATTTAAAAGCATAATGTGGGATGAAGCTGTACAGAATCACAACTAGTGTCATATGACCTTGACCAGAGCACTTATGTCATTATGGCTGTAAAGGCGGAGCTATCATTTTAAGTATAAGGATTCTGAAGTGATTTTATAAAAATAAACAAATTAGTTTATATGGTTATGGATACATTATTTATACTCCTTTCATTCTATTTTCTATTAAATCGTTACTATTTGAGGAGTCCAGCATTTTTTAATAAACGTATGTTTTTTCATTAACAATGTTTATTTGGAGTACTTTTCGTTTAGTTTTGAAACCTATAAACATTTAATTTTTATAAATTTGATGAATTTATATTAAAATACATAGTTTTCATGCCTTACAATTTTACATATCATAATGTAACGCCCCGAGCCTAAACCGTGGGTATGTCCCACACTCGAAGACCATTGCTGGTCTCGAGATGACCTTTGGCCTTGCTTACACAGTGGAAGACGTGAACATAAGCGATAACTCATCAATTAAATTAAAAGTAATATTTGGACAAAGTGAGAACTCATGTCTAAAACGTTTAGAACTGAAATGAATAACACTAAAGAACTAATTGTATATGTCTATGAATTCTATAATCAAATAGAGATGTCGGGAAAAGACCCCCAGTTATCTAGACAATTGAAAAATGAAATAATGCGATAAAAGATGTCTTCTGTAAAGCAAGGAGGCTCAAAAACGCACTCTGAGATGCTCACTGGATCAATAGTGATCCTAGTTACATGCGTCTGCATCGTAAGACCATGCACACCAACTGACAATAGTACATTGAATGTACGAGTATGCGAGTTTGAAAGGTAAACACAACTTAATCTTGAAAAGGATGTTAAGGGAACACTAACCTTTGCTCTTCTAATCTCAATGAAAAACTTAACTCAATATAAAGCAATAAGACACATGAAATTTATAGAAATGTTGTATGACAATGTAAATACTTAGTTAGTTAAACAAAATTCAATAACAAACTCAACTTTACTTATGTAATGAAGTAACTAGTTTCTGTTGAATCTAACCGACAACCACCACTTTGATCCTAAACGGCATAGAAAATCTAGACATGCTGCTAGAACTATCGTATAATTTTTCGTTACATAAAACTACTTAAATTAGTGGATCTCTAGCTCAAATTAAGTGATCATCTAAAAATATGACTCTTTAATACCCATGATGGCTACATGGTTCATGCATACATGAGTTAATATTAACTCGCATCCCTATATAGTGCTCAATACTACTCCCACAAATATACTTAACTCATATTCTTTCAGAACAACTTCTTTCTCTATGTTGAGATAATTACTCAACATTTAGTTTAAAAGCTCTCTTGGAATCGATATTCCCTTTCTTGTTCAAATGTGAAAAAAAATCTGAACTAGTATGGATTACTTAGTTCCCATATAACATTTGAGAAATGAAATAAACTCATTACTCATTACTAAACTTAAAAATTTAGTCTGAAAAGCAAAGTGAAAACGTTGCTAAAGACTCTTAAAAACTTTAAAGTACTTTGCTTTGACTTTCTGATAGACTTGACTCTTGACTTTTTTGACATTGATCTTAACTTTCCAAAAAATTGAATTATGAATTTAAGGTTCATGATCTCATGTTTATGGAAAATTTCATGATATGTAGATGTACCTGAGAGTTTTAGAATCAACTAGGAAACATAACTACGTCACTAGGGAACTAGTACGGGAAGTTGAGGGAATAATGATGAGAACTGGCGACCCTTGCGCTCTGAGATTCGTGGGGCGCCAGGACTCAAACATCAAAGATTTTGATGGGGCGTTCTTACTGGCGCGGCAATCAAGGAGACAACGGAAAAAGACATACCTTTTGGGCCTCTAGGAAGCGCGACACGCCTGGACTATCCCAAGGCATTCTCAGACTTTTCTCCTTCATTTTTCATTTCTAAACCCTCCAAAATTTTATGGTTCTTTCTCCAAACACTTTGGATAACTAGTACTATGAATGTACAATATATTTACCCAGAAATTACGGCTGGAAACATAAATCAAACCATCAAGAAACTTCAACAACAGAACCATCAAGAACTCGACAAAACGTTCAACAATTTTCTTCAAGAACTCATTTTCTTAACATTCAAAACATGAATTCGCTAAATTAAATTTAGTTGGCGCGTGGCTGAACTAACCCAACATTATGTGATCTCACATACCATTTTAGGGATCACCCTTGAAGAATATCTCACGCAAAGCTTAAGTTTTCTTGACGATTCTTGATTTCTCTCCTCTTTTCTCTTCTTTTTTCTCTTTTCCAAGCCCTAGTGTGAATTCTATTTTTTTTATAAACTGAACAAAGGTAAGGTTATAACCAAATTAATTTCTAAAAAGAATTAATTTAATTAAGTAAGAAAAATACAATTTTTTCCTTCCTAAATCCGGAGCAGGCTTTCCTTCATCCAACAACCCATCTTCCGAAAGTCATAACTCACTTATCCAAACTCGGCAACGCGCAAACTCCGCGGTGCTGGAATGTTTATTATAAGGGATTTTCAACCATATATGTAACTATTACTAATTTATCCTGAGCTTGGAGTTATGATCTTTTGAAGTTTACCAAAACATACTTTTTAACTTATTTGATATTTCCAGATTTTCTTATTCCTTCCAAAAATATGTATTTTCTTATTTTAAACTATTTTCTAGTCCATTCTAGTTGCGAAATATTACAATATATCCACCTTGGGAATATTCGTCCTCGAATGAGGTTACTCTTACACGACTTAAGGTATTAACATCAACTTGAAACACCCACAAGCACTAGCAGCCAAACGACATGCTTACTAAAATTTTGATAGTTCTTAGAAGAAACTTTGTGCCTTGGTCTACACTTTTTCCGTATTTAAACAAATGCAAATATTTCTTCTTCATGTCCTCTTCAGCTTCCCAAGTAGCTTCTTTAACAAATTGGTTCTTCCAAAGTACCTTGACTAATGCTGACTCTTTTGCTCTCAAATTCCGAACTTGGGGATCTAGGATTTGCACTAGAATCTCCTCTTAAGACAAGTTATCATTGACCTTAATATTCTCAACTAGAATGATAACGGAAGGATCTCCCATGCACTTCTTCAGAAATGGAAAAATAAAACACCATATTAACCGCAGCTCTTTCTTGTGGTAGCTCCAAGTCATAAATTACTTTTTAATCCTCTTGGAAATTCTATATGGACCAACGTAACAAGGACCAAGTCATTACAACAACAAGGGATATAGCGGCAATTAAAAATTAAATTAGCGTCCATAACTACGGTCACTGTAGACATTACCATCCAATGCGCTTTGGCCGCTATATTGAGGGTCGGCAAAGGCTTTTGCAGCCATTTGGACCAAAGCTGGTAAAGTCTTGCTCTTTTCCCGCTAAAAACTCATTTGATTTAGTTGCAATAGGTTGCAGCAATTAAAAATTCTAAAAAATACAATCCAGAAAGGCTCGTTTTATCATGTAGCAATCATTTGTATAGAAAGTAAAACCAAGTAGATTGTCGCTAAAACACATTTATTCTAGCGGCAATGGCTTCGGCAATTAAGATGGCTGTTAATCCAATAAAAATAGTAATTATACATTTGTAGTGTATATTTTTATAGCTGGAAAATCCTACAAAATTGCTTCTAAAGGGCATTAGTTCTACTGGTAATAAAGATAATTTTAAATTAAATTTACTACGACAATCATGTTCATGTAACGTTCATTTTGATAGCTGGTAAATTCGATAAAAATGCCGCTAAAAGTTCATATGTTTAACGACAATGGTTTGATGGTAATTATAAAGTCTTGAATTTCCTTTTAAAACCATCTTAATTTCCCCCATTTAGCGTCTAGTATTTTTGTCTAAAAAATTCACTTAGTTTGACGCTAAAATTCACAAACTTTAAGGACCAACTTTTAGTCATAAATAATAATGACCACATCAATCGAAAAGTATCTTGTTCGCACTTCTACTGATAAAGCCAACAAAATTCTAATTTAAGATCCTATAATTGAACATAGTAGATCTCATAAAATAAAAAAAATCATGAAGTTAAACTATTGTATAAAACTTTAAAACTAAACTTATCTTAACGAACCAATATCATTATATAACTATTTCATAGAACGTAGTAGATCTCATCAAATCAAAACAAAATAAATCATTAATCCAAACAATAGAATCAGAACATTAAAACTAAATTTATATTAACGAAACAATATCATTATATAACAAATCTAATAAAATAGTGTCTTCAATAAATTTCCACAATGGTTCGCAATATTGAATATTTTATAGGCATTATTTTTGAAAATCATAGGGCATGACCTGAACAAATTAAATAAATGTATTAAAAGATGAAACTGAATTGATAAATATATCACGATATAAAACAAGTTCTCATACTCTAATAAAATATTTACTAGAATAAATGTTACCTCAAAAAAGCTATGTGAAAATCCCAATTACCCTAGAATGAAAAAGACACTCAGTATGAAGACATTCAAAACCTAGACAAGAAACAAATAAAAAGCAAAAGCACATTCGTAGCCTGAGCAACAAACCGTGAAAGAATGGAAGCACATTAACAACTTAGCAGACTGGATGTACGATACATATACATACACACACATAATTTATGTCTAAAACCCCCTATTCAATTTGTATAGAGAACCGATAAAATTTACATCAGTATTGGACTCTCAAAAAATATTAAGATATAAAAAAATCAAACCAATACAAACAGGGAGCAAGCTAGAGAATGATACCAAAATAAATTTCATACATAGGAGCAGAAAATCAGTGCACAAAGTAGCTGTAATAATTAGACCACTAATATGCAACTATACCAACAAGGCCTAAATTAAAAGTAACTACAATTCCCGGTAGCGGCACCATTTTGATGCTTCAATATGTGTATCTTATATATTTCTTGATCAACGTCACTGACCTACAATTTGAGTGTCTATGAATCGAAGCTAGTAACGTAACACAACGAAGGGTTGGGGTCATATTCCAAGGGAGTCATAGTGGAAGTAGTTACTTAGAATTTAGTTCTAAATAGTGATTACTCATGATATTTTCTAGTTATACAAAAATTAGATTCATTTGTTACACCAAAGTTTCAAATATCAAGAAAAAAGGTTTTTTTCACATGTAGTAGCATACCAAAAATAAAGGACAAAACAAGTATTGGAGAAAGTTCTTGGGTGTGACCACAATATATGTTGACACAAACTAATGGGTACATGATTTTGATATGAAAATTTACAAGAAAATGGTGACTACGCTAAGCTTTAGGTTACAGTAAGTTCCTTCTAGGGCAACTTATCGTATATCAAATGAATTCCCCTCGGACACCACTCGTCTAAACTTAACATTCTATGCTTTTACTACACCCTGACCATTCAATAGAGGTTTCTTTTATATGGGACTAGAGCTTAGCACCTCGGACTGAACCTCATGTCGACCCACTCCTCAGGCCATCAGTCTACTTGTCTAGGTTTCGTGACCTCCCTCTCGGGCAAGGCAAAAATACATGGGTTGTTTTGTATTTGCAACTCCAAACCTATTAAAATAAACTAACATGTAGGTTAAATCACAATTTAAATTCATATTATCCTATCAGCAAGCAAGACCGAACAGTAATATCAACATCCATTTGCAAAATCACACTATAAGAATTGGGTTTTTAGCCACACATCAAGCAATAATAAAACATAATTAAAATTATTAAGGAAGAAATTTCATATAATAGATTAAACCTCAAAAATATCAAAGGAAAGCAAATGAAGAAGAACCACTTCAAACATTGGAAGAACAACTTCTATCCTCAAGTTTCCTAGTAACCGTCTCCGAACTTGAGAGAATAATTAAGAACACTTGATAAAATATAATGTTTATATTTTTTACTCTCTAAGATTTTCTTCTAAATGAGTTCAATGTTTATAGACTTCAGATTTAGAGCATGTGAATCCATTCGTCATCTATAGCTGTGAATCGTTGAGAGATTTTGCGACTTGCCCTTTGTCTGGTTTGTCTCCATTTTTGGTGTGCCTTAATATCCATGCATGCGATATCGTTGGGCGGAATAACTTTGCTTCATTGAATTATTCGGTGAAGGGCCAATTACTTCTTTTCGTCGCCTTTTGATCCATCTCCTTCACGACACACTTGTTGTAAGAAACCGGACCTTTGAGTACTTTGAATCTTTAGGTGTTCTCATCCATTTTGCGCCTAAGTTTTCATCCTACTACCAAATCCCAAAATACCTCAAACTTAAAATTTATTATCTGATATTGAGATAAAATACACAATTAAGGACATAATTTGAATTAAATAAGGCCCTAGATGAGTCCAATTTGAGGACTCATCAAACCTAAACAAAAACAATTAGTATACCGGAAGGTGGTACCCAATGTCATAGCTATATTTGAACGTGGTAATCTGATGCAGTTAGTTAGTCTAGAACGTGGCAATCTGATCCCATCTTTATGTCGGAACATGGCAATCCGATCCTAATTAGTTATGTTGGAACGTGGTAATCCGATCCTTTAACACACACCATCACAAATGCAAGTACAGTCTCAAGTTATCCAATCAAGAAGTGATGCATTCATATAATGATTCATCTTTCTCATATACAACAAGTGTGATTAATAATGCAACATTCATATGCATAGAAGCATCATAATGATGCATGAACATACAAACATCACACAATCATAGAATCACAACCATCACCTACCTCAATTCCAAGTTAGAATCCCCTAAGGAGCTTGAATATTCCCTTTTTCATATTCTTTCCTCTTGTTCTACGTCTACAAATAAATAATATACGCAAGGATAAAAAAGATATCCAATTACTTGGATTAAATTCAATAATATCAATCCTAGGTCAACCCTAGATCTCATGTATCCAAACAATGGCTTTTCCCACCATAGTTTTCTATTATAACCCCTCCCTCGTTGTTTATAACACAAGAAAATATATTCCACGAATCAAAAATTGATCCGGGAGGTGAAAGTCTTACATTAAGCCCCAAGAATGGTGAAAAACTGTCAAGAAGTCGTATGAGGTGTTCCTTAGCTCTCAAAGTCAAAAAGTTTTGGACAAAAATGTTTTAGGGTTTATTTACGACTTTAAGTTGTGTCTGACCCTCCACAACGACACCCGCCCTTATATAGCGGACCAGAAAGAGACACCAAATCCAGCATCAAACATTCTTGTATAAAACAGTGAATCATTTAATTAATTGCAAGACCACCATTCCACAACACACTTCTAACCAATGTAACTAGCAAAATACCATTTACGCTAAGATTGATTCATGAAGTTCTACTCGCCGAATTCAATTTTGTAGATTCATATATGTTCCTTGACGTCTTATATAACTACTAATGTAATAAAAATTATAAATAAGTCACCCGATATCTACGACATTTTCCTACATCTTAATGACTCCGAGTTCGTCCAAATCTAGACTAAGTTGAGAAATGTTTTGTGTCCCCAATCCTTTTCCCATTGGTTTTTCCCTAATGACCTTATAGTGTGTATGTACATGTTATCCCTCTAAGGTAAAAGGTGGTTTCTGATAGACCCTTGATTTAAGTAAAGTGAACCTCTCTTAACAGAAGCAAATAATTTCTCTCCTCTTTCTGCTTTACACTTGTAACGTTATTACACAAAACTCGAATTGAAAAACATTAGCTAGCTATCAATAGTGATCGGTTTACTAAGGTGTATTAAAAATTTAAAATTAGATGGTCGAGGTAATGTCACACATGTTTGGAGATTATAATAAAGCAGAGAACTGTAAAATGGGAAAATTAAAAAAAACACAATGTATTAGGATTTAACTGATAAGTAGTATTACATTAGTACTGATCACCTTTGTTTGACATTTTATTTTTTAGAATGAATTTTTTTAAATTAAAAAAACGGCTTCTAAAAATACATGTCTAATAGCTTGTAATAGATAGTATACTGTGTTTTTTTCGCTTATCATAAATGCATACTAAGAAAAGTAGATAAAACATTCAAGATAAGGATGATTATAGTTCAACCTGTATCAAGAAAAAAAAATGAAGTCTTTGTTGATTTATGGGATCTAAACAAACACTCAAGCATGCCTATAAAAAGGGAGAAAAGTTAAGTTGATAATAAAAAGGAAATTTTTAAGTTTTTTATGAATGTCGAGTCTTTCCATTATCTACTCTCTGATTATCAAAGTGGACATGCTATTACGTGATTTAATCTCCACTGTAAGGATAAATCAATAAGATCGGGACAAACACTTTCTTTTTTCTTACGGGTGGACATTAGTTATTTGATATAATTGAAGCCATTTTTTTCGGTTGTATTCTGGAAACCATTTCTTGTATATTTCTTTATATGTAATTTTGAAATATTTGATTTGTCTTCTACTACTAAAAGTCACCATATTATTATTAATGATTTTCTATTTAAAGAACTTTTTGGTTCTGAATTTAGCAGTGATACACTGCTATGGGTGGAAATGTATGTCCTGATTAGTTTGAAACTTCGTTGGAAGATTCTAAAGTTTTTCTCGCTGACACTGGGGCTGACGTCCCTAACTTTGGTCCCCTATATCTTCGTTTTAAGAATCCATTTTTGCCCATGTTGTGGCTACAACTCTTGTTCAATAAAAGGGTTGTCTTAGAAAAATCTCCAACAGAGTTATATTTTTTGTTTACTGTCTGCTAAAGAAGATCAATAAAAATTGGGCTCTGTAGGTTCGCGACTATTGTTTACTGTATGGACTACTTATTTTCTAAGACTATTGTTTATTCTCTTGTGGATCGCTCTAACAACATGCGTACATTGATTGATTCTACATTTGATACTCGAACTTTTTCGATCATGAATTATGTGTTTAAACGAGAAATGGTATTAGAAGGAGTCGTCCCAATCAAGGGCTAATGCACCCCGGGATACAAGGATATCTGCTGACTTTGCAAGATTACTCCTCGAGGAGGCTGAACACATTAAGATAAGTCTCGATGTTCTAGAATACTATATCCAGGTTGTGGAGGATTCCCTTGGAAAAGTGTTATAACTCCACAACGACTCCAATATTAATATTGAAAAGCTTCGGCTTGAGATGGGAGGACTTCAGAAAGATGCCTCTTGTTATGTTAACACCATGCTAAAAGAAGTCAATTCCATCAAAATTGGAGGTGACTCTTATAACAGTCAATTAGAGGTCACTATAAACACTTCATATTGCTCTTTCTCTAAGATTTTTGAGAAATATCTTACCACATTTGGCACGAACGTGGTCAACACTGTGACGTATTTTCTAGTAAAATATTAAGACTATGACCTCGTTCGCTTTTGTTTGAGGCACTTAGTTTTGTGGATATCTTTCTCCTTATCTGTTGGACTGTATATTTGGGGCTACTTACCCATACTCATTGTCTATTTAGTTTTTTCCTTCTTTCTCTATCTTGCTTGCTGATTTTTTTATGACGTAAAAGGGGGAGAATCTGTACATGGGCATAGAAAAGGGGAAGAACTCATAAAGGGGGAGCACTGAATTGACCATTCATCCAAGAAAATCGAACAGGAAAGGCGTCTTACTCTTTCATTAATTATAGTTGTCAATATCAAAAAGGGGAGATTATTAGCTTATTATATTCTAATTAATGACAAATCGAAGAAATTAACAAACAAAAATAACATTACAAAAAACAACACAAAGCCAAGGATTAAAAAATCAAATCATGTCTGGATTTACTAAGCAAAAAAAAAAGGCAAGAGATCTTCAATCACGCAGAACTAATCGCTAAAGAAGGAAAAGATATGTTAGCACATCAATTAACGACAACTGACAGAAAAGATTATCAAATCAACAAAATTCAAGGAAGATCAGACAATATCTCAGGAAATCATCAAACAAATTAAGAAATTAATTTAATCATGTATATATCAGATATGGACATGATGCGGCAAATCAATTCAATTAAATCAAGGAATCCTCCTAGGATCCTTGATTTAAAACTCCCTTGGACTTTTGAATAAAGCATCACCTGTCACGGCTATTTAAACCTCTATCTTTCTTATATAAAAAAATACGCAACTTCTCTTGAGCTTATATTACGATATTTTTTTAATCTTTCATAAGGCAATGTAATCACATGAGTGAACAAAATTGAAAACAAAAGAGAGAGAAACATTATGTGTGTACGTTTCAAAGTAGAGGAAGTGTCAAGTTAGAATTTCATATTTGCATATCAGAGAGGACAAAGTAAGGGAACTCTATACTTTTCAAGGCTCACTTCAAAATTCTCTATTTATACTGTGGATAGTCTATTTTTTAGACCTAGCGTGAATTAGATGATCCAACAAACAATTTATCAGATGTTGAATCATGACGCTCTAAAGAAAATCCTTGAAACCAAATGGGACTTGACTAAGCACATCATTGGTGATTCAAATCAGTATAAACTTTATGTGTTTTTTATTTTCTACAAGATACTTTTTCTGTTTCTTCATTCTACTATCTTGCGGGTGAGTAGGCAAACTAATATCAGTAGCTGACTAAGGAATAATTTAATTCATCCCAATCTCTTGTATATCACATAGTTAAACAGGTATGTCGAGTCTTTCCAACATCTTCTCTTTGGTTCTCAAAGTTTCCATTTTATTACGTGATTTAATCTCCACTTCAGCGAGATATCAATTACATCGGTGCAAATATTCTATGAGGTAATTTGTGTATTGAACAGTGTCCAAAACTCTGCATGGTATTGAAGCTATTTTTTTTGTTGTATTCTATAAATCATTTCTTGTATATTGATTAATATGTAATATTGAAATTTTTTTTTGTTTTCTCCTACTAACTATTACCATATCATTATTAATGATTCTATTTAAGGAATTTTTTGGCTTTGAAGTAACCGGTGATACATTTTTCATGCTTGGAAATGCATGTCCTGATCTGATTGAAACAACCTTGGAAGATGCAATATTTTTGTTCCTAATAATCGGGATGAAATCTCTCACTTTTGTCCCCAATCTCTTGGTTTTGAAAATAGAATCTCGCCCATATTTTGGCTACAACTACGGTTCATTTTAATTAACTTCAGTTTTTTTTATTTGAGGATGATGATAAATTATTTGTTCTTGTGATTTATGATCTTGTAGTTTATATTTTCTTTTTACGTTCTTTTTTATGTTTATTTTATTGCTCATCAAGAGGAATTATGGAAACAATTTGTCAATCTCTGTCGTTTGCGGTTAGTATCTTCAAACTTACTTTGTGAGAGTACTGATGAACGTATTTTTTTGTAATTTTTCGGTTTCTTTTTCTAAAAAGAAACGATGATTTTGATAAATAAGTTCTTGTAATTTCACGATATAGAATTTTGACTTTCTTTTTCGTTCTTTGCAATTTTTATAAAAAGATTAAATATAATGTAACTTTGGGGGGGGGGGGGTTCATTATTATTTTTATTCAACTTTTTATTTATTTTGTATTTCATTATTTTATGATTGTTGACACCCATTTTTTACCTTTAACTATTAAAATATGCGATTAAATACGTATTTTTAAAAATATATTTCAAGTTTTAAATGTTAGTCCATTTTGTCCAAAAAATATATTTAATATGCATAATTTATAATAATTATTATAAAAATATTTTAGAATTATTAATAAATTTTGAAATACTGATTTTACTGAAATGTTTAAAAATTTAAGTGAGTTTAATTATATAAAAAATATTATATTATATATAGTATTTTAATTGGATATCAACTCTTCATTTCAATTTTCCCTAAAATCATTTATATCTTAGCTTATTCTATTCTAAATTCTTTCAATTCTAGTCTATTTAATATCAAGTGTATTCCAATTATATGCACTTTTCGATTCCAATTCTAGCAAACTTTTATTGCAAGTTTGGCCATTTAATTCCAATCCAATGTGATTTTGAGATTTAATCTTATAATATGGAGCATCCATCTTTTGATATTGAATCATAGTCCCTCATCTCTTAAAAAATTAACCTATCCTTTCTTTCCATTTAGATACGAAAACACCTAAACCCTGACTATTCCATTTTTCTACTCTTCCTCGACTCCATCTCTAGCCGCCATCTCTACAACCTTTTCTCTCCATTTAAATTACCTTGTATTTCTAAGCGTGTTTGGTAGAGTTTTACGTGCTCGTTTTTGATGAAATTCATGTGAGAGGTGCTAAACTCATATACGATCATTTTTTGGGTTGGAAATGTCCAGGAAAACATCCTTAAGCACGACCCAAGGGTCCTAGAAGAAGGACCCAAGTTAGTGCCCTAGATTGCCCAAGACAGCCCAACCAACAGTTGGCAATCGACACCCAGTGGGTCAGTCGATGCCCTGTTGGTGGAGGATCGTCGATTACGAGTTAGTCTTGGGAGAGGAGATTTTAAATACAAGCCTCACTCCCCAACCATGGACCAACAGGATAGTCCTTTGGTCAAGGTACGGGCCGTCGATGGCACTTCCGCCTGTGAGGTTTGTTATACGCACCTTCACTGATAAGTGATAGCTGAAGTTGTAATTTCACACCACAAACAAATAGAAGGTTTTCAGATTACTAAGGGGTATTTTTGGTATTTTAAATGTGTTTATAAGCCTTAAACACATTGAAGACTTCATTCTACAAAATCAAAAACACAAATCTCTTAGAATTGTCTCTATAACTGCATTAGAGTAAAAAATCAAGGAAGGTCTTGGTGTGATGAATTGAGTGTAGATCATTCATAAATTGAATAATTATCTTCATCAAGGTATGAATTTTGATCCTTGAAACTCGCTCCATCAAGGAGCCCAACCTTCAAGTTGTTATCTCAAGTTTTCAAAGTTGAATTTTCCAATTTCATGACTCTACCATTGGATCTTGATTCAATTATTTTTAAACGTTTATTATGGACTAAACTGTTATTGTGTAATAGTTTTAACATAGATTACCTATGAACCCATGAAATGGATGAACCCTAGTTTTTGACTATGTTATGGGTTACTTGATATTGAACTAATATTGATGAATTGTGGTGTACATTTCTATGGGTTGTCTAATGATGTAATAATTGTATTCAATTGATATATATATTGACTTATATTGATGAATATGTAGTGAATTGACCTATTTTCATGAATATAGATATAATTATGGTGAAATGTTGGTTATGGCCATGTGTAAGGGCCTTGTGATATTGAATATGGTGATTTGGCATTGAATTTAGGTACTGAAGGTGGATTGGTGGTAGAATGCCATATTTCCTTTATTTTGATGTTAATTAGGCTTAAATTGTATTTTAATTTTGATTGTCCACTTATGATGGTGGTGTTATGTGTTTTACTTGTAATTGATGTGGACTTGTCGGCATTACTTTGTGTATTATGATGATCATGGCCTTGTCAGAAACTACTTGAAGTAATGTGGATATTTGTGTAATGATTATATAAATCATGAGAATACCTATCTACATGTGAAGTCATATATGTGTTCTTCTATTCATGTCATCTTAGGTGATTATGTTAGATTATGACTTTGACCTAGTGTGCATAGAACTAAAGGTTGAGTCTTTGTTATTCCTAATTGTCTATGAGTCTATATTTTTCATTTATATGATGTTATGATAGTGTGTATGATAACTTGAAGATGATAGTAGTTCCTTCTATGTGCTTCTAGAATGACATGTAAGGTGTGTTAAAGTGAAGTATGTAGTATGTTGTGTTGGTTGACTTGTGTCACTTGCTAGATGTACATATGAACATGAATACGTGATGCCTTGACTGTTGATTTTAAAGTTCTTAGTCTTATATGTATGAATGATATGAGACCTTAAATGATGTTAAGTTAGTATTTTATGTGGAACCTTGAACATTGTGGTAAGGTAATAAATGTTGAAGTTATTAGCCGTAATGGCATCCTTCGGAGAGAAGGTATGATGGACTTCAGGTTAATTGGCTGTAATGAAATCATACTAATCCGTAGGAAAGTCATCATGAGTTTTTGTAGCCATTATAAGGTAAGCCTAAAGGACATCTTTGGTAGGGTAAATTTGATTAGGTTATGAACTAGATATGGAACCCCTTTACATGAACCTTAAATGTTAATTACTCTATGTGAAAGAAGGTTAGCACCGAGAGAGTATGGTAAGCGAAGTAGTTTTAGTCAATGAATGAGACTAGAATACAAATCATGCCCTTCATATTCCTTAACCATGTGGCTACACGAGATGTGTCTAAGTTCTACCATTGGAACGTAGAACAACCTTATCAGAGTAGGATAAAACTCTTGAGTCCACGTCTTGCTATCATTGTCTTTGTCAGTTATTCCTATTCTTATAATATGGAATACCTATAAGAATCAGAGAAGTTCTATGAGGTTTAGGGTATGAGACTCTATCTAGACATTGCACAATAGGTTTTGAAGGTGTTACTTGGATTTCCTAGGTCTTGTCCAAGACCATTACATGAATGTCCATTATGTGTTTAATGTCTTCTAAATGAAATAATGAATGTAATTACTAAGGTTAAGAAAGTATGTTTAATGTATAAGTACTTATCTAGAGTAGTTAAGGATTGTCTAGTTAAGGTGTGAAGGGGGCATAGGAATGTTAACTTTGTATCTTTCCTAGATGAGTCTTAAGAACGACTCTAGTTTAGAGAATAGTTTATTATGTGGAGATGATCTAAACTAAGATAGTCTTAATGATTATTTAGGTAGTCTTGAAGAGGTCAATCATGGACATTATCTTCTTCATTTACTTAAGTAAGTCTTTTGATAGCCTTTGGTAAGATGTCATATCATCAATATATTCTTATGCTAAGTGAGCATGAATTTATCATAGATAGTCTATAGGATCTCTTAAGTGTGTGTAAGGGATTGTATGGTTGGTTTTTTTACAACTCACTCAAGGTTTACTTAGAGTCATCTTTGGTAGAAGTATCTTACATTGATGTTTATGATGTCTTGTAACTCTGTATGTAACTCATCATAAGTAGTCTTGAGGGTCATTTAGGTATGCTTAGAGAGGTTGTATGGGCGGTGTCTCTTGATGTTACTTAAGTGATTCTTAGGATAGCTTTAAGTGGTATAATTCCATACTAGAAGATGTCAAAAGGGAAGATAAGAAACATCACTGTACAGTGAAGGAATTCACTGTAACAGTGAGTTCCGCTTACTAAAATGTTTGTTCAAAATTATGATAATTTGTTTGAATGTTGTCTTATGTGTTTCTAATTTGTTAAATGTTGTTCTTATGATTATAATAGGACTTTTAGATGAAAAGATACATATTTCCAGTAAATGTTCGTTTTCATGATTTCATGCATTATTCCATACATAGTACACGTGGTTGTACTAATCTATACTTTTATCTATCTCTATAGTTGTTGGTAGGTGAGGAACATTTGCGAAGTGAAGACTTGGACCATAGAAAATTGTTCAAGAGAAGTTGAAGTATGTCCTCATTTAACTCGAGGGCATATATGTCTTTTATGTTTTTTTATTTGTAGTATTGTAATAGACTACGTATTTCTATATTCATATTTTGTATGGGTCGTGTACCAAGTATTATTGTGTCTTAAAAGATAATGAGATTGAGACTTAGTATTTCCTATGACTTTATATGAAAGACATTTTTAAAGGCTATGATATGTTTTTGTGAAAATTTTAATTCCGCACTACTTTTCACTATGTTTAGGTGATGAATGAAATGAAAGGGCTTGTACAAGACCTACGAGTGGTCAAGTACGCTAGTTGCGATCCGGGATAGACCATAACTTCTAGGGTGTGGTTTCGAGATTTGACAAGCTTGGTATCAGAGAAAAGTATGTGAAAGTAGTATTAGGAATCAAGAAGTCTCATCAACTCATTTCTAGTAGAGTCTTTACTATCGGTATGAGTCGTGACAAATCTATGGGCGAGACGCTATAGGACGATAGAGTATCCCTTCTTTTCTACTTCTATGTTGTGTCGTATACTAAAAGTAATGAGTACTCTTTTCTTATGATTTTCCTTGTGTTTCTAGGAAGATGAATATGCGAAGGACGCCGGCTAGGGTAGTTGACGAGAATGAGGTGTAAGAGGATATTCTGCCTCAAGTTGAAGAAATTGAGCAAGTTCCTCAAGGTTCTCAAGGTGATCAAGTCTGTAATGATGAAGGAGGTAATGGGGATCCCCCGCAATTGAGTAATAGGGATATCAGAGAGGATTTGCTTGCTTAAGCCTGAGCCATGACTACTCAAGTGAATTTGATTATGGCGCCTAGGGTGAATGTTGTTGAGAGCACTATCATGTCTAGGTTAAAAGATTTTGTGAGGGTGAATCCTCCTATCTTTCTTGGCTCTAAGATAGGAAAGGATCCCTAAGAGTTTCTTGATGTAGTGTACAAGGTTTTTAGTTCTATGGGGGTTACATGTAGAGAGAAGGCGGAGTTGGCTTTGTATAAATTGAGGGATGTTTCTAAAATATGGTACACTCAATGGAAGGATAATAGGCCGGAAGAGTTGTGTCCTATTGTGTGGGAAGAATTTAAGGAAGATTTTCTTGGTAAGTACTTCCTCAATGAGAAAAAGGAAGTTAAGGTAGTTGCGTTTATCAATCTCAAGCAAGGCAATATAAGTGTTGAGTAATACTCTTTGAAGTTCCCAATGTTATCTAGATATATCCCTTCTCTTGTGTCTAATCAAAGAGATGAAATGACTCATTTTGTGACGGGTGTAGCCGACATAGGGAGGGAGTTATGTTGAACTGCTATGCTACGTGATGACATGAAACTATCTACACTAATTGTGTATGAACAATCAATTAAGAGTCTAAACTTAGGAGGATGGCTAGAAACATAAAAAGGGGTGGTTCTAATAACCAAGAGCAAACTAGGTTTATGAAAAGGGCTCAATCTCAAGAAGAATCTAGGAGTTCTAAGTTCAAGCTTGAGAAATGAGGTGGTTACGAAAATGGCAAGCCTATCTGTGTCAATTGTGGAAAGAAGAATTATGGTGAGTGTCTAATGGTTACCGAGAGTTTCTATTGTTGTTGTAAGGAATGACACAAGGTGAGAGATGTCCTATGGTTTCTTTTACAGGAAGAGAGGGTAATAAAGTTGCTCTTTGTATTCCAAAGGATGATGCTCCAACAAAGAGGTGATGTATGCACTCCGGACTAGAAGGGAGAAGACGGGTGATGTGATTATGATGATGGTAAGTCCTTTAATTTCTTTTTAGTGATATGAGTTCCTTCTAAGTGGGGGAGTATGATTCGTAGATGGGATAAAATAGTGATAGAAGCAAGTTTCATGTGCATGGTATGTAGAAGTTTTGTTGAAATTGAATTGCATTAACTTCTTGCATTGTTTATTTTTAAGAAGCCATAATTATATTGTAAGATGTTTTATATGGTGTTACTTTGCATTTTAGTATGTTCCTATCATGAATTGTCTAGAAAGTTGCATTTTTCAGAAAGTTGCAAAAATCAATGTAGCTTGGAAAACATCTCACTTTTAAAATTTTGGGAGTTTAAATAATTTATTCTTTGGTATAGAATTTTTATAATATGATTAGATTTAAGGTGTATAAGTATGATATTGAATACAAAATGAGTTTTTGCTATTCAGAATGAAACATTTGAATTTTATAGCATAATGAGTTATAGAATTGTTTTCTAGTTTCTTGTTGTGTTGTGAATATTTTGACTATTATATTTTCTTATTGATTATCTGTTGTATCGTATGTTTATTATCTTCTAGTTAAATCTCTATTCTTGGAAGTGTTCGGAGAGTGGCAAGTGTCATTGGAGGATGAATATTATCCAAGTGGGGGAGATTGTAAGACCCCGAAAGTGAATTAGGTGAACTAGAGTCTACATGTTTTTTATGATCTTCTAAGGTCCTAAATAGGATTCTTATGGGATATTGAGGCTGTGTCTAAGACTTTAGGTGCATTGGAAGTCAAACGTCAACGAACGGCCAGAAAGTTCTACTACTCTATTACCTATGTTCCACATATGTGATTCTATGAATTTATGTGTGATTCATCAGGTTTTAAGATCCTTAAATGAGTTATTATAGAATGTATAGGTAGTGTGTCAAATTTCGTAATGTTTTGATGGAAAACATCCAATAACGTCCATGAAGTTTAAAAGATGTGCCTTGAAATGACCTTGTATGTCTAAGAAGGTATTGTCAAGTTTTACGTGTTCGTTTTGGATGAAATTCATTTGAGAGGTTCTAAACTCATATAAAATCATTTTTGGGTTGAAAACATCCTTAAGGACTACCCAAGGGTCCTTGAGGAAGGACCCATGTTGGTGCCCTAGATTGCCTAAGACATCCCAACCAACGATTGACAATCGACGCCCAGTGGGTCAGTAGACGCCTCATTAGGGGAGCATCGTCAATTCAGAGTTAGTCGTGGGAGAGGAGAGTATAAATGCAATCCTGTTTCCCCAACAACAGAACAATAGGATGGCCCGTTGGTCAAGGGACAGGCCGTCGGTAGCCCTTCGGTCTGTGAAGTTGTGTTATGCGCAACTTCACTGTTAAGTGAGGGGTGAAGTTGTAATGTAATCCCACTTCCAAATATAAGGTTTGGAGGTCCCTATGGGGTATTTTGTGTATATTAAATGTGTTTATAATCCTTAAGCACATTGAAGACTTCATTCTTCAAAATTAAAAACCCAAATCTTTTAAATTTCTCTCTATAACTCCATTGGAGTAAAAATCAAGAAAGGGCTTGATGTGACGAATTGAGAGGATATTCTTCATATAATTGAATAATTAGCTTCATCATGATATGAATTTTGATCCTTGAAACTCTCTTCATCAAGGATCCCAACCATCAAGATGTTTTCTAAAGTTTTCAAATTTGAATTGTCCAATTTCATGATTCTACCATGGGATCATCCATCAATTGTTTTTAAACGTTTATTATCGATTAAAATGTTATTATATTGATGAATTTAGCATAGATTACCTATGAACCCATGAATTGGATGAATCCTAGTTTTTGACTAAGTTATGGATTACTTGATATTGACCTAATATTGATGAATTGTGGTGTAAATTTGTATGGGCTGTCTAATGATGTAATAATTGTATTCAATTGATATCTAGGTTGTATTGGATTGATGAATATGTAGTGATTTGACCTATTTTCATGAATATAGATATAATTATGTTGAATTGTTGGTTATGGCCATTGATAAAAGCCTTGTGATATAGAATGTGGTGATTTCACATTATATTAAGGTATTGAAGGTAGAGTGGTGGTAGGTTGTCCTATTTACTTTATTTTGATGTTAATTAGGCTTCAATTGTATTGTAATTTTTATGGTCCAGTTATGATAGAAGTGTTATCTGTTTTACTTGTAATTAATGTTGCCCTGTCGGTGTTACTTTATGTATTATGACGATCATGGCCTTGTCGGAAACTACTTTAAGTAATATTAATATTTGTTTAATGATTATATAAATCATGACAATATATATCTACATGTGAAGTTATATATGTGTTATTCTAATCATGTCATGTTAGGTGGTCATGTTAGACTATGACTTTGACCTAGTGTGTATAGTCTTAGGGTTGAGTCTTGGTTATTCCTAATTGACTATATGAGTCTATGATTGTAATATTGATGATGTTATGATAGTGTGTAGGATGACTTGAAGATGATAATAGTTGCTTCTATGTGCTTCTAGAATGACATGTAAGGTATGTTAAAGTGGAGTATGTGGTGTTATGTGTTGGTTGACTTGTGTCCGTTGCTTGATTTACATATCAACATGAATAAGTGATGCGTTGATTTAGGATGTTAATGTTCTTAGTATTGTATGTATGAGTGACATGAGACCCTAAATGATGTAATGAGAGTCTTTTGTCTGGAACCTTTAACCTGTGGTAAGGTTATGAATGTTGAAGTCGTTAGCCGTAATGGTATCCTTCAAAGAAAAGGAATGATGAAACTAAGGTTAATTGGCTCGAATGACATCATATTAATCCTTAAGAAAGTCATCATGAGCTTCTTGTCTCCATTGTAAGGTAACCCTAAATGACCTCTGTGGTAGGGTAAATGTTATTGGGTTATGAACTAGATATGGAACCCCTTTACATGAACCTTAAGTGTGAATTACTCTATGAGAAAGAAGGCTAGCACCGAGTGAGTATGGTACGCGAAGTAGTTTTAGTCCAAGAATGAGACTAGAATACAAAGCATGCCCTTTATATTCCTTAACCATGTGCCTACATGCAATGTGTCTATGTTCTACGAGGGGACCATTGAACAACCTCATTAGAGTATGATAGAACTCCGGATCCATGTCTTGATATCATGGTCTATGTCGGTTATATCGATTCTCATTATATGTAATATATATTAACATAGAAAAAGTTCTATGAGGTTTAGGTGGTGGTATGAGACGCAATCTAGACATTGCACAATAGGCTTTGAAGGTGTTATTAGGAGTTCATAGGTCTTATCCAAGACCATTACTTGAATGTCCTTTATTTGTTGAATGTCTCCTAAATGAAATAATGAATGCAATGGCTTAAGTTAAGAAAGTATGTTAAATGAATAAGTACTTATCTAGAGTAGTTAAAGTTGTCTAGTTAAGTTGTGAAGGGGTCATAAGAATGGTTACCTTATATCTTACCCAGATGAGTCTTAAGAATGACTCTAGTTAAGTAGTAGATTATTATGTGGACATGACCTAAACTTAGGTAGTCTTAAGGATCATTTGGGTTGTCATGAAGAGGTCAATCGTGGACATTATCTTCTTGATTTACTTAAGTAAGTCTTTTGATAACCTTTGGTAAGAAAATGTCATATCATCTATATATTGTTATGTTAAGTGATCATGATTTTATCATAGGTAGTATATAGGACTCTTAAGTGTGTATAAGGGAATGTACGAGCGGTTGCTTAACAACTCACTCAACTGAGATTTAGAGTCACCTTTTGTAGAAGAATCTTACATTGATGTAATAAGTGTGTATGTAACTCATCAGAAGTAGTCTTGAGGTTCATTTAGGTATGCCTAGAGAGGTTGTATGGGAGGTATCTCTTTGTGTTACTTATGTGAGTCTTAGGATATCTTTAAGTGAGACAATTACATACTAGAAGATGTCAAAAGAGAAGATAAGCAACTTGGTACAGTGAAGGAATTTACTGTAACAGTTAGTTGAGCTTACTTAAATGTTGGCTAATAATTATGATAATTTGATTGAATATTATCTTATGAGTTTCTAAATAGTTAAATGTTAATCTTGTAATTATACAATAATTTTTAAATGAAGAGGTGTATATTTCCAATAAATGGTTGTTTTAATGATTCCATGCATTATGCCATACTTAGTACATGTGGTTGTACTAATTCATGCTTTTTTCTATCTTTATATTTGTTGGTAGGTGAGGATAATTTGGGAAGTGAAGACTTGGACTGTAGAAAATCATTCAAGAAAAGTTGAAGTATGTCCTCATTTAACTCAAGAGAGTATTTGTCTTTTATGTTTTCTATTTGAAGTATTATAATAGACTAACTATTTCTATATTCGTATTGTGAATGGGCCGTGTCCAAAGTATTCTTTTGTCTTAAGATGATGCGATTGAGACTTCGTATTTCCTATGACTTCATATGAAAGAGATTTTTAAAGACTATGATATGTTTTTGTGAAAAGTTTTAATTCCACACTACTTTTTAATATGTTTATGCAATAAATGATACGTAAGGACTTGTATAAGACCTCTGAGAGGAAAAGTACGCCGGTTGCAATCCGATATTGTCCCTAACTTCTAGGGTGTGGTTTCGAGATTTTACAAGCTTGATATCAGAGCATAGGATGTCAAAGTAGTATTAGGAATAAAGGAGTCTCATCAACTCATTTCTAGTAGAGTCTTGACTATCGGTATGAGTCGCGACACATCTATGGGTGAGAGGCTATAGGACGATAGAGTTTCCCTTCTTTTCTACTCCTATGTCGTGCTGTAGAGTAAAAGTTTTGAGTATTCTTTTCTTATGGTTTTCCTTGGGTTTATAGGAAGACTAATACGAGGAGGACACCGGCTAGGAAAGTTGAAGAGAATGAGGTACAAAAGGAGATTCCGCCTTAAGTTGAAGAAGTTGAGCAAGTTCTTTAAGGTTCCAAAGATGATGAAGTCCCTAATGGGGAAGGTGGTTATTGGTATCCCCCATAATTGAGTAGTAGGGAAATTAGAGAGGCTTTGCTTGCTTTAGCCTAAGTCGTGACTACTTAAGCTAATTTAATCATGCTGCCTAGGGTGAATGCTGTGGAGAGCACTATGACGTCTATGTTAAGAGATTTTGTGAGGATGGATCCTCCTATATTTCTTATCTCTAAGATGGGAGAGTATACCCAAGAGTTTCTTGATGGAATGTACAAGATGTTGATTGCTATGGGGGTTACATCTAAGAAGAAGACGGAGTTGGCTTCGTATAAATTGAGGGATGTTTCTCAAATATGGTATACTGAATGGAGGGATAATAGATCGGAGGAGTCAGGTCCTATTGTATGGGATTAATTTAAGGATGGTTTTCTAGGTATATACTATCCCCGTGAGAAGAGGGAAGTTAAGTTAGAGGAGTTTTTCAATCTCAAGCAAGGTAATATGAGTGTTGACATATACTCTTTGAAGTTCTCAATGTTATCTAGATATGGCCCTTCTATTATGTCTAATCCACAAGATTAAATGACTCATTTTGTGATGGATGTAGCCGACTTAGTGAGGGAGGAATGTCGTACCGTTGTGCTACATGATGATATGACCCTAGCTAGACTCATGGTGTATGCATAATCAATATAAGAGTCTTAAACTTAGGAGAATGGCTAAAAACATAAAAAGGTTTGATTCTATTGACAAAGAGAAAACTAGGTTTAAGAAGAGGACTCAATCTCAAGAAGAATCTAGGAGTACTATGTTCAAGGTGGAGAAACAAGGTAGTTCCAAAAATGGCAAGCTTACCGGTGTCAATTGTGGAAAGAAGCATTATGGTGAGTGTCTAATGGGTACCAGGAGTTTCTATGGTTGTGTTAAGGAAAAATACAAAGGAGAGAGATTGTCCTATGATTGCTTCTAGAGGAAGAGAGATTAATCAAGTTGCTCCTAGTATTTCAAAGGATGATGCTCCAACAAAGAGGCGTTTCTATGCACTCCGAACAGGAGGGGAGAGGCCACGTGATGGTGATTATGATGAGGGTAAGTCCTTGCCTTTTTTTTTAGTAATATTAGTTCCTTCTAAGTGGGGCAGTATGATTAGTAGATGCAACAGAATTGTCATAGAAATATGTTGCATGTGCATGATGTGTAGGAGTTTTGTTGAAATTGAACTGCATTAGCTCCTTGCATTGTGTATTTTTATGAATCCATAATAATGTTGTAAAATATGTTGATATGGTGTTGATTTGCATATTGTCATTTTCCTATCTTGAATTGTCTAAAAAGTTGTTTTTTTAAAAAAGTTGCAAACATCATTATAGCTATGGAAAAACTGCTCACTGTAAAATTTGGAGAATCTTGATTCTTTAGTCTAAAATTTTTGTAATATGATTAAAACTCAGGTATATAAGTATGATATTGATTATAAAATGATTTTTTGCTATTTGGAATGAAGCATGTGAGCTTTGTAGCATAATGTGTTATAGATTTGTTTTCTAATTTCTTGTGTGTTGTGAATACAATGATTATGTGAAATTGATTTTTTCTTCTTGATTATGTGTTGTATGGTGTGTTTATCGTATTCTAGATAAATTTCTATTCTTGAAAATGTTTGGAGAGTAGCCAGTGTCATTCAAGGACGAATGTTGTCCAACTGGAGGAGATTGTAAGACCCTGAAAGTGATTTAGGTTAACTATAGCCTAACATGTTGTTTATGATGTTCTAAAGTCCTAAATAGGTTTATTATGGGATATTGAGGAATTTTCTAAGATTTTAGGTGCATTGGAAGTCAAACGTCAAGGAACGACCAAAACCTTGGACGATTAAGTCAGCAATGTGCCTCATATGTGGTTCTATGTGTTTATGTGTGATTCATGATATTTTAAGGTACTTAAATGATTAATTATAGCATGTATAGGCAGTGTGTCATGTTTCTTGAAGTTTGTATTTCAAACATCCAAGAACGTCTGTGAAGTTCGAAAGATGTTCCTTGAAATGACCTTATATGTCTAAGCATGTTTCGTCGAGTTTTAAGTGTTAGTTTTTGATGAAATTCATGTGAGAGGTGATAAACTTTTATAAGATCATGTTTGGGTTCGAAACATCCGGACAAACATCCCCAAGGACCACCCAAGGGTTTTTGAGGAAGGAGCTAAGTTGGTGCCCTAGATTGCCGAAGATAGCCCAACCAATGGTTGGCAATAGACGCCTAGTGGGTCACTCGATGCCCCGTTGGTGAAGGATCATAGATTGGGAGATATTCATTGGAGAGTATAGTCTAAATAAAAGCCTCATTCCCCAACCAGGGACCAACAAGACGGTCCGTTGGTCGAGGGACATGCCGTCGATGGTCCTTCCGTCTCTGAGCCAGTTTTAAGCATAGCTTCACTGTTAAGTGAGGGGTGAAGTTTTAATTTCATCCCACTTCCAAATAGAAGTTTTGGAAGTTCCTAATGGGTATTTTGGGTATTTTCAATGTGTTTATATGCCTTAAACACATTTATGACTTCATTCTTCAAAATAAAAACCCTAAATCTCTTAGAATTCTCTCTAGAACTCCATTGGAGTAAAATCTCAAGGAAGGTCTTGGTGTGAAGCATTGAGGTGTGATTCTTCATCAAAGTGAAGAATTAACTTCATGAAGGTATGTATTTTGATCGTTGAAACTCTTTTCATCAAGGAGACCAACCTTTTAGATGTTTTCTGAAGTTTTCAAAGTTGAACTGTCAAATTTTATGATTCTACCATGGGTTCTTGCACCAATTCTTTTAAAACATTTATTAAATATTAAACATTAAATTTTTATGTTATTGATTATTTTAAACTACATTACCTATGAACCCATGAATTGGAACCCTAGTTTTTAACAAAGTTATAGGTTAGTTGATATTAACCTAATGTTGATGAATTGTGGTGTAGATTTGTATGGGATGTCTAATGATGTAATAATTGCATTTGATGATATCTAGGTTGTATTGGATTGTTGAATATGTAGTGATTTGAACTAATTTAATTATTATAGATACAATTATGTTGAATTGTTGGTTATGGCCATGGATAAGGGCCTTGTGATATTGAATGTGGTGATTTGGCATTGAATTGAGGTATTGGAGGTGGATTGGTGGTAGGATTCCTTATTTCCTTTATTTTTATGTTAATTAGACTTTAATTGTATTGCTATTTTTATGTTCCACTTATTGTGGCAATATTGTGTGTTTTACATGTAATTGTTGTGGCCTTGTCGGTGTTACATTATGCATTATGATGATCATAACTTTTGTGGCAACTAGTTGAGGTAATGTGGCTATTTGTGTTGTGATTATGTAAATCATGACAATAACTATCTAGATGTGATATCATATACGTGTTCTGCTATTCATGTCATCATAGGTGATCATGTTAGACTATGACTTTGACCTTGTGTGTAGAGTTTTAGGGTTGAGTCTTTGTTATTCCTAATTGACTATATGATTCTATGTTATTAATATTGATGATTTTATTATAGTGTATAGGATGACTTGAAGATGATAATATTTGCTTCTAGAATGACATGTAAGGTGTGTTAAAGTGAAGTATGAGGTGTCGTGTCTTGGTTAACTTGTGTCCCTTGATTGATGTACATATGAACATGAAAATGTTATGTCTTGACTTATGATGTTAAAATTATGAGTCTTGTATGTATTAATGACAAGAGACCTTAAATGGTGTTAAGAGAGTCTATTATGTGGAACCTTGAACCTAGTGGTAAGATTATGAATGTTGAAGTCGTTAGCCTTAATGACATTCTTCAAAGAAAAGGAATGATGGACTTAAAGTTAATTGGCTTGAACTGCATCATATTAGTCCTTAGGAAAGTCATCATGATCTTCTTGTCCCCATTGTAAGGTAACCCTAAAGGATCTCTTTGGTAGGGTAAATGTTATTGGGTTATGAACTAGATAAGGAACCCCTTTACAAGAACCTTAAGTGTGAATTACACTATGAGAAAGAAGGCTAGCACCGAGCGAGTATGATAAAAGAAGTAGTTTTAGTCAAAGAATGAGACTAGAACACTAAGTATGCCCTTTATATTCCTCAACCATGTGCATACATGGGATGTATCTAAGATATGTCATTGGGGAGTAGAACAACCTCATCTGAGTAGGATAGAACTCTAGATTCCATGTATTGCTATCATGGTCTATGTCGGTAATTTCCTAGTCTCATTATCTCGAACATCTATTAGCATTACAGAAGTTCTATGAGGTTTAGATGGTGGTATGTGACGCTATCTAGAATTGCACAATAGGCTTTGAAGGTGTTACTTGGAGTTCATAGGTCTTGTCTAAGACCATTACTTTGAATGTCCTTTATATGTTGAATGTCTTCTAAATGAACTAATGAATGTAATGATTTAATTTAAGAAAGTATGTTAAATAAATAAGTACATACCTAGAATAGTTAAGGGTTGTCTAGTTAAGTTGTGAAGGGGGCATAGGAATGGTCACTTCCTATCTTACTTAGATGAGTCTTAAGAATGACTCTAGTAAAGGAAATAGTTTATTAATTGGACTTGATCTATACTTAGGTATTCTTAAGGATTATTTAGGTAATCTTGAAGAGGTCAATCATAGACATTATCTTCTTGATTTACTTATGTAATTCTTTTGATATCCTTTGGTAAGAGAATGTCATATAATCTATATATTGTTATGTTAAGTAAGCATGATTCTATCATAGGTACTCTATTGGATATCTTAAGTGTTTGTCTAAGGTATGGTATGGGCGGTTGCTTCACAACTCACTCAAGTGATATTTAGAGTCACCGTTGGTAGAAGAATCTTACATTGATGTTTGTGATGTCATGTAGTGTGTCTGTAACTCATCAGAAGTAGTCTTGAGGGTCATTTAGGTATGCCTAGAGAGGTTGTATGGGAGGTCTCTCTTTGTGTTACTTAAGTGACTCTTAGGATAGCTCTAAGTGGGATAATTACATACTAGATGATGTCAAAAGGGAAGATAAGCAAATTTACTAAACAGTGAAGGAGTTCAATGTAATAGTGAGTTGAGCTTTCTAAAATGATGGCTGAAAACTATGATAATTTTTTTAAATGTCATACTTAGTACATGTGGTTTTACTAATTCATGCTTTATCTTTTTTTTATTGTTGTTCGTAGGTGAGGAGCATTTGGGAAGTGAAGACTCTGACAGTAGCAAATCGTTAAAGAGAAGTTGAAGTATGCCCTCATTTGACCGGAGGACATATATGTCTTTTATGTTTTCTATGTGAAGTATTGTAATAGACTTAGTATTTCTATATTCGTATTTTGTATGGTACGTGTCCCAAGTATTCTTGCGTCTTAAGATTATGAGATTGACACTTATTATTTCCTATTAGTTTATATGAAAGAGATTTTTAAAGGCTATGATATGTTTTGTAAAAAAGTTTTAATTCTGTACTACTTTTGACTATGTTTATGCGATGAAAGATATGTAAGGGCTTGTAAAAGACCTCCGAGAGGTCAAGTACACCGGTTGCAATCCAAGATTGAACCTAACTTCTAGAGTGTGGTTTCGGGATGTGACAACCTCCGGACTGCATGCTCAGGCAAAACCAGCAACCAAATGATTACAGCAGCGACTCCCGGTCAGCTGCCTCCTCTCCACTCTCTCATTTCTGGACACTAGATCCAAACCACTTAACAAAGCGATCTCCAGCGAAGCTTTTGAAATTTTTAAACTGGTCAAAAGACAGATATTTAACCCATCCGTCCGGGTACATTCTCTTCTTAGAAATTCTATTCTTCTTCTTAAAAGCAATGTGATGAAAGTTCTATGCATGTTTGGTGTAGAATTTCTCTTAGTACTAAAATTGAACTACTAGTTATCACTTTGAGATTTTACAAACTGTTCATGTGTGATAGAAAATATAATTATAGTGTCCTACATGTGCTTGCTGGTCTTTATCGCCTAGTTCATTGTCTGCTTCACAAGAATATTGTGTGGAAATTTTCTCTTGTATTTTAAACAATACCTTCACTGTCTATTTTTGATTCAAGTCTATATGTTTGGTTATTAAATCACTTATTATCTGGATGAGATAAACCTATTATTTATTACCTCCAATAATGTCATTATATCCCGTTAATTGATGCAATTTTACTTGTTGTAGTGGTAATAATTTTGTATGATAATTTGCAGTGCTACTTGAGTGTAGATTGATCCTCGACATAATTCTCATTTCTCGTTGTTAATATATTATATTAAGAATGTGCAAATACTTCTTGTCTTGTGTTTTCTTCCTTTAATATTATGATATCATTGCTTGAAATTGAGTAATTGATACTAAGGTGATTTAGATGGTATTGTGCTAATCCGGATAAATTTCGCGTCTCTTGGGTAAGTTAAATTTTTATTATTATTTTATTTATTTATGTCAATTGATCATAATTTCCTTCATTGAAGTTGGATTGATTCCCACTTATTATATTTTAGTAAAACTATATTCATTGAGATAAAAATAATTTAAAATAATATTAATTATTTGGTTTTTTCTTTAAATAAGGTAAATAATATGTGATTCATCCTTAGTAATTTCTTGATATATAATACATGCCCTCTCCTTCAAGAAATAAAGTGATGCCCTTATTCTAATTAAAATAGGCTTTAACAATCATAAAAAGACTTAGAGTCTTACACTTAGAAATTATCAAAAAAATTCTCTACTGTAAAGAAAAGAAGTAACAAAAAAGTCTTGTAAACTCTATGAGGGCTCTCCAATTAGTTTTACTGCGTTCGGGCAAAATAGTTGATTGAGAATGTCTTCATTGCTGATAAATATTTCTGCTTTAACTGTTTAGTTTTTCCTCAATGATAAATATTTCTCCATTTTATCTTGCATTACTACATCGAATGTTTTTGTGTGTTATTAAAGGTAGCACCCGAGTTAGTATGCATTCTTCCTCTCTCTATGTGATATAATGTCTATGGTCACTATGATATTTATGTGATAAATGCTCGTCCTATTTTTTTGACTAGGTGTCTAGGGGACTTATTAGGAGCATACCTTTTTCATTCATTCTAAAACCTACTTAAATAAAAGTCCAATGCCTTTGGGAGATTAAGCGGGGGCGCTAGGCACCTTCTAGGATATTATGCATGCGGTTGTGGGATAGGGATACTTCAGGCCCTATAGAGATGATGACATTGCCTCGAGTCGTAAACGACAAACATCTATTTTGTCATTCCCTATATAGAAGTCAATCGTTGATCCCTAAAGTCTTTTGAGTCTCCCTCCCCTTTTCCCTTTTTTTGTGTTGTAATTATATTTATTTGGGGTGATTTACTATATAAAATAAAATTTTGCACTTGACTATTTAATTGTGTAATATTTTTCACCTCCTTTTCCCTTTATTATTTGCTTAGTATTTGTTATGTTTTACATTATGTTATCACCTACTCTAGCACGCTTACACAATTAATTAAATTCATAAAGTGTTTAATATTATTGAATAACCTAGATGACATGTTTAAATTGAATAACCTGAATGAAGTGTCCATATTTGCTACTTTTAACGTCTCACATAAGATGCATGAGATACGGTCGGGATCCACATTTGTAGACCTTATGATATGCCTAAAAACTTCCCCTCGAGGTAATATGAACCCTTACTCTGATCTTTGGTTCGTTGAACTTACTTAGGTCAGATAAGTGTCCTAACGCGCATCAATTTGTTAGGTGGCGACTAATATTTTGAAGTTCCAAAAAATTTATTAGGTCATGATTAAAACACATTTTGTTAAAAATGGAGCATGACAGTGATATCAATTTATTGAATTTGACCCTAGTCATTAACACTACTATATTTGTATTATTAATTTGGGATTTTATAATAAAAAGAGGTGAATTTTTTGATATAGTTCAACATTTTTCTCATTTCTTTGTTTTCACTTTTTTTTGTTAATTCATTCTATCTTATATTTTGTAAAAAAAAATTATTATTTAATAGCAAATTTTTAATTGAATTTGATTTATTTATGTTTAATATTTTTATTATAGTGTGCCAGAATTGCATAATGAGGAAAGTAAAAGAAGAGAAACTGCAAGTTCATTAATGCAATACAGATTTAGGTATTGTCCCCTGTTAAAAAATCAGGCATATCCTGTAATTTTTATTTTTTTATTGTCTTTTAAATATTTTTGAATTATTATATATTGTGATTAATCGCTTTTTTTAACCTCTAATAAGTAATTTTTAATTTAAAAGACATCTAAATTGTATCAAATAAGGTACAACAGAGAGAGTCATATTCTTCCTTCGTCCTATTTTTTGTGAAGGTATTATTGCTTACAAAGTCAAACAATTTTTTCTTTGATTGTACTTTTAACAATTTGCTTTTGAATAATTTTTTATATTGACTTACAATATTTTTAAATATTTTATTATTTAAAAAAGAATGTTTTAAATACTTTGAACCCAGATCGATAGTGAAATAACGTATTTCGACTTTCTTATGTTGGCTATAGACTTAAATTATAAGAACATAAATACTCTTCTAATGCAACCATAGATTATTATTCTATATGTTTATGCTGATTAGAGTTCTTTTTATTCCTATGTTAATGAAAAATGACATGTACTTAATAAAAGAAGTTAAGATTGTATCAAAATCGACCTTCACACCACTCTTTTTAAAATGCAAAAATGACCATTGTTGTATAATATTGGCTTTATTATTCAATTTGGTTCATGTTATATGGATTCATTATTAATATTATGGTCATTGTATTCCATGTTGAAGTTTTATTATTTTAGGAATCAAACTATTCCTTTATCAAATATTTTGATTAATTCGCTAGGTTGATTTGTAGCACTTTTTGTGTATACATTTTTACTTTAAAAGGTTGAAAAATTTATGGTCGAATTCCTAGTAAAACTAATTTGTTTTATCTTCATACTCCATACCTTTTCACGTAATTAAATATAAAGAAAGTACATATTACAAGTAAAATTTTCAAATACAAGTACATGATTTTGACTCTCCATTTATGTCAAATGAGTAAACAAAAATGTAATTTAATTTATTCTACAAATAAATGTGTATGAAACATAATTGACACAACTTCGTATAATGCTTAGTTTTTAGGCCTGATCACCAAGTTTATAGATCATAGTAAATATGTCATGTAAAAGAAGATAACTTATTGAACGTGAACTAATTCAAAAATTCAAAAAAGGTGAACCCAAAAAAATCACTTGTAAGGATATTTGTATGATTAAAAGTCCTGGCAAGATTATGATACTACACTATCACCTCCTCCTCCTCCTCATGTTTTTGTTGCATCTACATGCTTAAGGAGAATGGAAAAAATCCATTTGTTTCATTGTAAATGATATACTACTTGTTGATTATGATCAAATTTGGAATGAATGCATCATATCGAGTAGTACCGGAAGGGGAAGACGTAGAGATAGAGGTAGAGGAGAAGTGTGTAGATTCGAAACTTAATCACCAACAACAAGTGGTGTAGTCTTCAGTGTGGATGAAATTGAATCCTTATTCCTCCTTGAGTTTGTAGAAACAACAAAAGGAGACGGAGGAGGGAATGGTGAATTATCAATGAGCATGTCAGCAATATAATTAGCATGAATATCGTTAGGAGCTAACTTTTTTGGATTTTTCTATTAGTCCAAGATCAATAATTCTCTTCATTTACTATAGAATATGTGTAATTTACATTTGGTTATCTGACGACATTAAAATTAATCATTATAACGAACTGTTGTTCAATTTCTTTATATAAATAAAATTATTAGGCTTGAAAGCTTTAATTTGGATATAAAATCTTTAAATATATAAAAATAAAATGTGTATATATTTAAAGACTGCACAAAAATTACGCCAAAAAGACATTGCTAATGAATCAACATTTATTTCGTAAAATATTGTTGGACACCAAAAAGATTAACACTTTATCATAAAATAGCATTGAGAGATTATAAACAATGTATACATAACTTAATAAGCTAATTTATTTTCTTTTAAAATTCAGAATCCTTATAATTAAAAGGATAGATAAACCTCCACCGTCGTCATGACATAAGTACTCTTGACAAGGCCATATGAAACAAGTTGTGTTTTTGTACTTGTATTTTCCATATTATGGTTTTAATAAGCTCTGGAACAAATTGTTTAAATTTTAAAAAATAAAAATACGTTTTTTAAAATTACAGGAAAAATATTGCAAGTCAATATAGAGAATGATTTAAAATGCTTATTTTTTTTAGAGAAAGCTATTGTTAAAAGAAAATATTATTTGACTCCCCAAATAGTAACTCATTTGATTTAGTGACAATTAGTTGCAATAATTAAAAAGTCTAGAAAATCCAATCCAAAAACAGTTAGTTTTCTCATGTAGTATCCATTTATCTAGAAATAAAAACCAAATAAATTCTCGCTAAAACACATTTTTTCTAGCGGCAATTGGTTGCGACAATTAACATGACTATTAAATCCAATAAAAATAGTAGTTGTACTTTTGTAGTGTCCATGTTTATAGCAGATAACTTCTACTAAATTGCTTCTAATGCGCATTAGTTTTATTGGTAATAAAAGTAAATTTTTAAATAAAATTTACTACAACAATGTTCTTGTAGCCTCCATTTTGAGAGCTGGTAAATTCGATAAAAATGTCGCAAAAAATTCATATCTTTAAAAACAATAGTTTGGTGGTAATTATAAAGGCTAGAATATCCTTTTGAAACCATCTTAATTTCCCCCATTTAGTGTCGAATACTTTTGTATTGAAAATTGACTTAGTTTAACTCTAAAATTCACAAACTTTAAGGACCAATTTTTTAAGGGTACATAATAATGACCTCATCCATTAATAAAATTACCTTTTTCACACTTCTACCGATATAACAAACAAAATTATAATTAAAAAGAAATTCTATTAGATGTAATGATGTTTGTCAAATGCTAAAAGTATATAATATAATTCAAAGAACATAACAGATCTCATCAAAATTAAACAAAATAAATTATTAATCAAAACTATAGTATCAGAACTTAATAACTAAATTTATATTACCGAACGAGTATAATTATATAACAAATCCAATAAAATAGTGTATTCAATGAATTTCACAATTCTTTGCCATATTAAAGTGTTTCTAGGCATTATTTTTGAAAATTGTACCGCATGACCTTAAATAATAAAACAAAAGTGTCAAAAGATGAAACTCAATTAATAAAAACATCGTGAGATCAAAAAAGTGCTCATAATCTAACAAAATATTTACTAGACCAAATGTTACATAAAATAGCTCTGTGAAAATACCAATGACCCTGGTATAAAAACGACATTTCAGTATGAAAAAAATTCACAACCTAGAAAAGAAACAAAGAAAAAGCAGAAGCATATTCATAGCCTGAGCAACAAACCATGAGAGAACTGAAGCACATTAACAACATAACAGACTAGATGTACAATACACAAATATACACAAACATACATTAATATATGCCTAAAACCTCTTATTCAATAGGTACAGAGAACTGATAAAATTTACATAAGTATTGAACACTCAAAACCTATTTAAGATAATACAAAAAGGCAGCAGGCTAGAGAATGATACCAACATAATGTTCATACATAGGAGCAGAAAATCATTACACAAAGTAGCTTTAGTAATTAGACCACTAATATGCAAAAATACCAACAAAGCCTATAGTTAAAAGTACCTACACTTCCAGGAAGCGACACCACTTTGATGATTCAATACGTGTATCTTTTATATTTCTTGATAAATGCCACTAACCTACAGTTGGAGTGTCTACGAATCGAAGCTAGTAAAGTAACTCAACCAAGGGCTGGGGTCATATCCAAAGGGAGTGTTAGTGAAAATAGTAGTTACTTGGAATTTAGTTCTAAATAGTGATAGCTCATGACATTTTCTAGTTATGAAAAAATTAGATTCAATTTGTGACAACAAAGTGTCAAATATAAAGAAACAATTATTTTTTCAAAAGTAGTAGATTGCAAAAAATAAAGGACAAAACAAGTTTTAGAGAGAGTTCTTTGTGTGTGACCACAATCTATGTTGACACAAACTAATGTTACATGATTTTGATATGAAAATTTGCAAGTCAATGGTGACTAGGCTAAGTTTTAGGTTAAAGTAAGTTCCCTTTGTCGAAACTAAACAGCCTACACTTTTAACACACCCTAACCATTGGATAGAGGTTTCTTGGATATGGGACTAGGGCTCATCCTCTCAAGCTGAACCTCATGTCTACGCACCCCTCATGCCATCAGTCTATTGATTTTGGTTTCTCGACCTCCCTCTCGGGGAAGGCGAAAATACATGGTGACTTTGTATTTGTAATTACAAACCCATTATATTAAACCACAAATGTAGGTGAAATCACAATTAAAATTCATATAATCCAATACAAGCAAGACCCAACTTTAATATCAACACATATTTGCTGAATCACACCCCCTAAATGGGGGAGTTTTTAGCCACACATAAAGCAATAATAAGTTATATTTAAAAAGATATAGGAATAAAGTGGGTATAATAGATTAAACCTTAAAAATAGCAAATGAAGGTAAATGGAGAAGAAGCACCTCAAACATTAGAAGAAGAATTTCTTTCTTCAAAGTTTCTAAAAACCCTCTCCAATCTTCAGAGAAAACTTAAGAATAAAGATTCTAAAATAAAATATTAAGTTCATATTGTTTACTCTCTAACACTTTCTTCTAAACAATAAAAGCGTTCAGTGGTTATAGACTTTATATTTAGTGCTGGTCGATTAATTGGTCATCTTTAGTCGTGAACCACCGAGCGATTCGACGAGTCGCCCTTTCTGTGGTTCATCGCTGTTACTGGCTTGCCTTTATATCCATGCGTTCAGTATCGTTTGGCGGAATAACTTACTTAGTGAAATTATTTGGTGAAGTGTCAACTATTTCTTTTTGTCGCCTTTTAATCCACCTCCTTCACGACTTACTTGTTGTAACAGAAAATGGAACTTTATTTTGAGCATGGATTATGTGTTTGTTAACGAGAAATGGTATTAAAAGGAGTTTGTCCAATCTAGGGCTGATACACCCCGGGCTACTAGAATGTCTGCTGATTTTGCAGCATTGCTCCTCAAGGAGACTGAACACATTAGGATAAGTATCGATGGTCTTGAATCTTATATGCAGATTTAGAGGATACACTTGGAAAAGTACTACAACTCCACAAGGAATCCAGTATTGATATTGAAAAGCTTTGGCTTGACATGGAAGAAATTAAGAAGGATGCCTTTTGTTGGTTAACACCATTCTTAAAGAAGTCAAATCCATCATTACGGGAGTTGACTCTTATAACAATCAATTGGTGGTCACTATGAACACTTCATATTTCTATTTCTCTAAGGCTGTTGCGAAATCTCTAACTACTTTCTACACTAACGTGGTCAACACTTTGACGTATTTTCTAGTGAAACAGTAAGAGTATATATTACCTCGTTTGTTTAAGACACTTAGTTTTGTGGAGATCTTTCTCCTTATCAGTTGGACTGTATTTTTGGGGTTCCTATCAACACACTCTTTGTCTGTTTAATTTTCCTTCTTTCTCTATCTTGCTTGCTGTTTTGTTTTCCTTTTTTATTATGTCAAAGGGGGAGAATATGTACATAAGCATATAAAAAGGGGAATCACACATATAGGGGGAGCACTCAAATTACCATTCATCCAAGAAAAATCTAACAAGGATGATGTCTTAATCTTTCATTAATTATTGTTGTGAAAAGGGGGAGATTGTTAACTTATTATATTCTAATTAAATACATATCGCAGAAATTAACAAAGAAAAATACTAGAAGCATGAAGTCATGACAACATTAGAGAAAATAACACAAGCCTAGGATCATACAAAATAGAATCAAGTCTTATTTTACTAAGCAACCATAAAAGGAAAGATATCTTCAATCACGCATAACAAACGACAAAATAAGGAAAAGATATATCAGTAGATCAATCAACGACGACTTATGGAAAATATTAACGAATTGTCTAATTCAAGGAAGATTAAACAATATCTCAGGAAATCATCCAACAAATGAAGGAACTAATTTAATCATGTTCAAATCTTATATGAATATAATTAAGCTTATCAATTAAACTAAATCAAGGGATCATCCAAGGATCCTTGATTTACAGCTCCCTAGGAGTTCGAACAGAGCATCACCTCTAACAGCTATTTAAACATCTCTACATCCCAGATGAAAAGTGAGCAACTTCTCTATCTTATATTACGATATTCTTTTATCTTTGACCAAGATTTGTAATCACGTGAGTGAACACAATTAAAATAATAGAAAGGGAAAGATTATGAGATTAGGTTTACTAGCATGGGAAGTGTCAAGATAGAATTCTAATTTTCATATGAGACAGGACCAAGTTAAAGAAACTTTGTACTTCTCAATTCTAACTTGAAAAACTCTAAAGGAAACCCGTGAAACCTAAGGCGATTGGACTAGGCACCACAAAAGTGACCCAAACTAGTATAAACATCTTGTATTATTTATTTTATACAAGATATTTTTGTTTTTTCTTCATTCTACTAACTTGCAGGTGAGATTACTGACCATTACAACTAGCCGACAAAAAAGTAATTGAATTCACCCCTCCCCTTGTATGTCACATAGTTCGACAAGTATGTCGAATCTTTCAATCATCTCCTCTTTGGTTCTCAAAGTTTCCATTTTATTACGTGATTTAATCTCTACTGCAAGGAGATATCAATTAGATCGGTGCAAAACTTCTATTAGGTAAGTTGTGTATTGAACAGTGTCTAAAAATCTTTATGGTATTGTGCATGTTTTCTAGTTTCTTTTATTCATTTGTTTTCTCTCTTTTATTCTAAGCATAGAGGCTTAGGGTTATTCTTGTATAATTAAAGTGGACACAATACCACTTTGATACGTCAGACGTCAATTGTTTTTCTTTTGATGATGATGAGCTCTTTCTTTTTCTAGTGGATGGAGATTGGTTATTTGATGTTATTGAAGTCATTATTTTCTGTTGTATTCTGGAAATCATTTCATGTATATTGCATTATATGGAATTTTGAAATATTTGATTTGGCTTCTGCTAGTAAATGTCAGCATTTTATAATACGATGAGGGGTTCCCATGTTATTTAACTTTTCTTTTATATTCTTAAAATAACAGTTAACATAGCTACTACTGTAAAAATCTCTACAAGTTTTCTCCATTGGTATATACTTATAAAAGAATCACGAACCTCAATTTTTTTTACTCGCGTACTTCTATTCCATAAATAAAAACTATGAATTGCTAACCTATTACCAACATTTTTTTTGAAAAATGAATATTATTTACCAACACATTTTCTCTACGTTACTAAAATTTCTAACGAATTACTAATGTAGATTTTTTGTTACTGAATTTTCCAACCAATTACTTACAAAATTCAAAATATAAAGTACCAGATTTACTAACCTATTTGCTATCCATAAGTGAAGATACTAACTGGATACCAACGATCTTTTTGTTGGTAAATTTTCCAAAGAAAATGTTAAAGAGAATTTTCATAAATTACCAACAAAAACTTCTAGTGGTTACCAACCAATTTTTTGTTGACAAAATTTACTGACAAATCTTTTAGCAACACTTTTATTTTCATTAGTAACCGTTAAATAACTTTATTTACCAACCGATTTGATAGATTTACCAACAGATATTTTTGTTGATAATTCTGCCTTATTTTGTAGTGTGAGTCACAATAGAAATTCGTAAATTAGAAATCATAGATTTGCCTCAATCTAAGATTACATGATATGGATGTTGATAGAAACTTGCATATACTAAAAATTATAATAAAGTTGTAGGCAAGTTGACCAGAACACACTTCTAAAAAGGAAAAACAAATAAGAAAAAGAAAAAGCCAAGATCATCGGTTTTATAAGTCATGGAAGAAAAAGTCGAGATAAACTATTATTATCACCCCATTATTTTCCAAATATTATATTTATTTTTCTAAATTGAAAAAACTCTTCACACATTAGCCATTCAAATTATGAAAGTCCCAAAAACAAGAAAACTTCTTTAATTTTTTGTTCCGTTATGCATACTAAATAAATAATCAAGAAACCAAGGAACTTTTCGTTATGTTTTTATTGGTATTGATATGATTTTAAAAAATATTTTATGGTTTGACTACAAATATGGAATGTATACAGTTACAATTACGGAAAACAATATTTGGTTTGGGTTTCCTTTTTATTAATTTTTTTAATATATAAAAGGATATGAATGATTTAGCTAGGATGAAGAGTGTTTTGACATGTAGAATTTATGAAAAGTTACGCAAAGATGTCACAATTATTGCAGAATGTTGTCATGGATATGAAAAAAATTAAATCTTTTTAATCAACTTAGTTTTGGGGGTTTATTTTTTTTATCCTAAGAATGACGATAAATTATTTGTTCTTATGATTTCATGATCTTGGAGTTTTTATTTTCTTTGTTATGTTCTTTTCTATGTTTATTTTATTGCTCATCAAGGAGGAGTTATCAAAAGAATTTGCCAATTTTTGTCATCTCGGTCGATATCTTAGAACTTAGTTTGTGAGACTACTGATGGAGGTGGTTTTTTTTTGTATTTTTTGGGTTTCCTTTCTCTAAAAAGAAAATGGTGATTTTTTGGCTTTCCTTTCTCTAACGATCTAGAATTTTCACTTTCTTTTTCGTTTTTTCCAATATTTTTAAAAAGATTAATTCGAATGTAACATTCGGGGGTTCATTATTATTTTCGATTTAACTTTTCATTTATTTTTATTTCATTCTTGTATGATTGTTGATACCCAATTTTTACCTTTAACTATTTCAAAAATGTAATTTGATTAAATACGTATGTTTAAAAATATATTTCAACTTTTAAATGTTAGTATATTTTTTTCCAAAAACAAATATTTAGTATGCATACTTTATTAGTAAATATTATTTAAATATTTTAGAATTATTTACAAATTTCGAAATAATTATTTTACTGAAATGTTTAAAAATTTAATTAAGCTTAAGTACAAAAAAAAAACATTATAATATATTTATTATTTAAATTGGATATCACCTCTTCAATTTTCCCCAAAATCAGTTACATCTTAACTTATTCTATTCTTATTTCTTTCAATTTTAGGCTATTCAATTCCAAGTGTATTTCAATTATATTCACTCTTCCGTTCCAATTCTAGTAACTTTTTATTGCAATTTTGGACATTCAATTCCAATCAAATGTGATTTTGAGATTTCATTATATAATCTTTAGTATCCATCTTTTGATATTGAATCTCAGCTCCTCATATCTTTAATAATTAACCGTTCAGATTCACCCATCCTTTCTTTTCTTTTTGATATCAAAAGGCCTAAACCCTGACTATACCATTTTTCTACTCTTCCTCTCTAGCGGCTGCCTCTAACACCTTTTATCTCCACCGATGACTCTCTCTCTCCCATTGCCTCTTCTCCTCTCTCCTCCTTTGTCTCTCTTTCCTGCAAGGAACAGTAGCCAAGCGAGGAAAACAGCAGCTCCTATGAGTCTAGCAGCTGCTGGCTTCCTCTGTTTCTGTCCTCTCATTTCTCTGGTGTGGCAAATGAAAGCGACCGGCCATATAAGCTACGAAATGGCAGCAACCAAGCGATTCCAGTGATGGAAGCAGTTCCAGAAGCTCTAGCCGGCCGAAACAAAACAACTAGCCGGCAAAACGTAAACAAGAACAGCACCTGCCATCTCCGGCACAAAATCAGCAGCCAGAAAGCGAATAATAGCATCGACAAGACAACCATCGGACTGCGTGCTTGGGAAAAGCCAGCAACCAAATGACGTTAGCAGTGGCGCATAGTCACCTGCCTCCTCTCCCTTCTCTCATTTCTGGGCTATAGCTCCGAACGAGTGAACAAGGGGAATTCTACCGAAGCTTTTGAACGTTTCAAACTGGTCAAAAGCCAGATATTTAACCGATCTATCCGGGTATATTGCTTTAAAATCATTATTTCATGTTAAAAATTCTATTCTCCTTATTATATTCAATGTGATGAAAGTTCTATGCATGTTCGGTGTAGAAGTTTTCTTAGTCCAAAATTAAAGTACTATTTATGACTTTGAGATTTTACAAACTTTTTATGTGTGATAGAAAGTTTAATTGTAGTGTCCTTCATGTACATGTTCGTCTTTATGTCATAGCTTATTGTCTGCTTTAGAAGAATATGTGTGGAAGTTTTCTCTTGTATTTTAAACAATACCTGACTATCGATTCTTGATTAAAGTGGATAAGTTTTGTTACGAAACCAGTGATTATCTTGATGAGATGTACCTATTGCTTATTACCTCCAATAATGTCATTTTACCCCTTTAATCGATGCAATTTTACTTGTAGTAGTGGTAATATTTTTGTATGATAATTTGGATTGCTACTTAAATTTAGATTGATCCTCGACATATTTCTCATTTCTTGTTGTGAATATATTATATTATGAATGTGTAAATACTTCTTGACTTGTGTTTTTTTTCCTTTAATTTTATTATATCCTTGCTTGAAATTGATTAATTTGATACAAAGGTGATTTTTATGATATTTTGCTAATCCGGACAGATTTCTTGTCTCTTCGGTAAGTTAAATTTTGCTTATTATTTTGTTTATTAATGTTCATTGATCATAATTTCCTCTGTTAAAGTTGAATTGACTCTCATTTGGTATATTTTAGTAAAACTATAGTTGATTGAACCAAATATAATATTACTTATTTCGTTTCTTCTTTAAATAAGTTAAATAATATGATCCTAAGTAAATATTTTTACTTTAACTAATTAATTGTTCCTCCGTTTGTTTAAGTATCATCTTGCATTATTACGTCGAATGTTGTTGTGTGTTAGAATGAATAAAAGGAAGCACTCCAGTTAGTTTGTGCTCTTCCTCTCTCTATGTGAGATAATGTCTATGGTTATTCTTCATTTGTTTTGAATATATATATATATATATATATATATATATATATATATACGGGGGGGGGGGATCGTTCAAGGAGAAGGGAAAGTTACGTGCTCATTGTTTATCATTTATTTTATTAGTGGTCGTTGCTATAAGAACTTCCTATGTGTAAATTACTTGAAGAATGCAAAAGTATTATCATATCTCTTAAATAATCATATAAAATGAACAATTGGTTTGTATTTGTCTTATGTAATATCCAGCGAGTGTAATAAATGTTCCCCGTATGAAAAAAATGTAGTAAATATTTGTTTATAAATAATATTAGATTCCATGCATATACAACCTAAGGTTGCATAAATTTTGACTCTCTGTTCACTTGTTAATATTCCTGCATGTTAATTTGTTTAGAGAACCTATTTAGGATGTAATAATTAATTTTGGTTACTCATTTAATGGCATATTTTGGGATATAAAAATCAATATATAGGCTTTAACGCTATCTATAAAATAAATCATGTTTATATGTGTTCCATAATAATATTGGCACGTTAACTCATTTCTCATATGTTAAGGCTTATGGTTACATATTTTCTTGCATTTAGATTGATTAGTAAGCATCATTCTAGGAATTATGCAATATCAGTGACCTTTGAATCATTTAGAATCATGTTCTTAGGTATTATTATGTAATTTTCAGCATGTCTAAAAAATATGATGATTCTCTACATATTTGATTCACACTCGTAACAACATCTGTATTACAATGATTTTTGACCATTTAAAACAAAACAATTATTTCTAGTATGTTAAAAACTGAGTTACTTTTTATGCCTTTTCTTTCACCATACCTTGACATTTTATCCAAAAAAATAAAAATTAATAACTCATCTTTCCCTCCTACATGCTAGTTTGCTTAGTATATAAACTATCCTCCAATCTAAAAATAAATTAATGCTTTACTTTAAATCTGCTACTTTTAAATTCTTGCAACATAAAATATGTTGTTAAATCTATTTTTGCATGCTCATTTGCCCTGTTCAAATACGTCAATAAATAAATTCTGCATTTTGAATATTGTTTTGCTACTTAAAGCAAGAATTCACCCTTGTAATATTCCACTTTTTCTTATTATTTTATTAGTTGTTCTTTAGTCTTTATTATTATGTTTTTTTTATGGCACACATCCTTAGGACCTTCACAATTATGTGTGCTTGAAATCGTGTTTAATAAAACTTAGAGGTAATGTGAGATTTATGTGCTAAATGCTCGTCCTATTTTTTTGACTTGGTTTCTAGGGGAGCTATTAGGAGTGTACTTTTTCCATTCAGTCTAAAACATCCTTAAATAGTAGTCCAATGCCTTTGTGAAATTAAGCGGGGAGCCAAAAATCGTTAAGGATGTCATACATGCGGTGGTGGGATAGGGCTACTTTATGCTCTACAGAGATGACAACATTGCCTCGACCGTAAAGGACAAATATCTGTTTTGTCTTTCCCTATTTAGAAGCCGAGTGTTGATCCATTAAGTCTTTTAGAGTCACCCTTCCTTTTTCCCTTTTCATGTATTGTAATTATATTTATTTGGGGTGGTTTAGTAGATAAAATAAATTTTGCACTTGACTATTTAATAATGTAACATCTGTCACCTCGCTTTTCGCTTTATTATTTTCTTAGTATTTGTTTTGTTTCACATTAAGTTATCACCTAGCCTCACATGCTTAATAAATTAATTAAAATAATAATGTGTTTCATATTATTCATCACCTAGCTGATATGTTTAAATTGATTAACCAAAATGAAGTGACCATAAATGCTACTTTTAACCCCCACATAAGTAGCATGAGATACGGTCGGGATCCACATTTGTGGACCTTGAGGGAAGCCTAAAACTTCCCCCTCGAGATAATTTGAACCCTTACCCCGATTTCTTGTTCGTTGAACTTGGTTTGATTTAGTTAGTTTGTATAATTTCCCTAATGCGCATCAATTCGTTGGTGGCGACTCAACTAAACATTTAGTAGTCCCAAAAGAGTTGTTAGGTCATGCTTAAAACAGATTTTGCGAAAAATGGAGCGTGACAGTGATCAATTTATCACGTTTGTCCCTAGTCATTAGCACTACTACATTTTTGTATATTATTAATTTGAGATTTTATGATTAAAAGAGGTGAATTTTGCAATATAGTTCGACATTTTTCTCTTTTCTTTCTTTTCACTTTGTATTTTTTGATTTCATTATATATTATATTCTAGTCAAAAAAATAATTATTTTTTATTAATTTGTTTAATTGAATTTGTATTATATATGTTTAATATTTTTCTTATAGTTTGCAAGAATTTAATAATGAGGATGGGAAAAAGAAGAGAAACTGCAAGTTTGTTCAAAATGCAATACAGATTTAGGTATTGTCCCCTCGTTAAAAATCATGTAAGTCCTCTAATTCTAATTTCTTATTGTCTTTTAAATATTCTTTAATTATTATATATTGTGATTTGTCTCTTTTTTTTTCTAATAAGTAAATTTTGTTTGAAAAGACAATAAAATTGTATCAAATAAGGTAGAACAGAGAGAGTCATATTGTTCGTTCATCCTATTTTATATGAAGGTAATATTGTTTGGAGACTCGAAGATTTTTCTTCATTGATTGTAGTATTCACAATTTACTTTTGAATAATGTTTTATCTTGACTTAAAATATTTTTTAATTAATTCATTATTTTAAAAAAAGTTTTGAGGAATTTGAACCCGAATCAATAGTGAAATTACGTATTTTGACTTTCTTATTTTTGCTATAGGCTTAAATTATAAGAACAAAAATACACTTCTAATGCAATTATAGTTTATTATTCTATATGTTTATGGTGATTAGAGTTTTTTTTTCATATGTTAATGAAAAATAACATGTACTTAATAAAAGAAGTTAAGATTGTATCAAAATTGACCTACAGACCACTCTTTTTTAAATGTAAAAACTACCATTATCGTTTGATATTGACTTTATTTTTCCATTTGGTTCATGTTATATTGGTTCATTATTTATACTATGTTCATGCTATTACATGTTAAATAGTTACTATTTGAGGAATCAAACAATTTCTTTTATAAAGTATTTTGTTTTATTCACTATGTTGATTTGTAGGACTTTTTGTGTATACATTTTTACTTTAAAAAGTTGAAGAATTTATGCCCGAATTCCTAGTAAAATTTTTATCTTTGTACCCCATACCTTTTCACGTAATTAAAGATAAATAAGGTACATATTATTAGTACAATTTTCGAATACATATATAATATTATGACTCTAGGTTTATGTCAAAAAAGTAAACAAAACTATAATTTCATTCATTGCACAAATAAATGTGTGTGAAAAATAACTGACACAACTTTGTATAATGCTTAGTTTTTAGACCTTATCACCAAGCGTAAGATATCAGAGACAATTTGTCAAGTAAAATAAGATAATTTGTTGAGCGCGGACTAATTGAAAAATCAAAAAAGGCGAACCCAAAAAAGTCACTCGTAAGGGTATTGCTATGACTAAAAGTCCTAACATGCTCATTGATACTCCACAATCACCTCCTCCTTCTTCTGTTGTTGTTTCTTTTACAAGTTTAAGGAGAATTGAGAAATCAATTCTTCCAGCGTAAATGTTATACTATATGTTGATTATGATCAAGTTTTGAATTAATACATCATATGAAGTAGTACTGAAAGGAAAAGAGGTAGATATAAAGGTGGACGAAGAGTGTGTTGATTCGGAGATTGATCACCAATAACAATTCGTGTAGTATTTACTATGGAAGAAATTGAATCGTTATTTCTCCTTGAGTTTCTAGAAACAAAAACAGGAAAAGGAGGAGGAGGAAATGGTAAATTATCAATGATCATGTCAGCAATATAACTAATATAAATATCCTCAGGAGCTAGATTTTTTTGATTTTTCCATTAGGCCAAACTCAATCAATTCTCCCTTTTTACTTTACAATATGTCTTTTTTACATTTGGTGATGTAACATTAAAATCAATCTTTATAAGGAACTATTATTCAATTCCTTTATATGTGTGTGTGCATGTGTCTCTCTATGTGTGTGTATGATGTTATTAGGCTTGAAACTATGAATTTGATATAAAATCTTTAATTTTATAAAAATAAAATGTGTATAAGTTTAAAAACCACACGAAAAGTATTCCAAAAAACATTGCTAATGAATCAACATTTGTTCCATTAAATATTGTTGGACACCAAAAAGATTAACACTTTAACATAAAATAGTGAAGAGGGAGTATAAACAATGTATCCATAACTTAATAAGATAATTTGTTTTATTTTAGAATTCAGAATCCTTTAAATTTAAATGATAGATCAACCTTTACCGTCGTAGTGACATAAGTTCACTTGTCAACGCCATGTAAAACTAGTTGTGTTTTTGTACTGCTTCTTGCCATATTATTGTTTTAATTAGCTAAGATACAAATCGTTCAAAATTTTAAAAATAAAAACACGTTTTTGAAAATCACACGAAAAATATTGCTAGTCAATATAGCGTGATTTAAAATGTTTGATAATTGTGAGAGAAAACTATATTTAAAAGAAAATATTATTTAACTCGCCAAATTGTAGCTTATCCACTGTAAAAAGAGAAAAAAAAATTATATAAATTTATTCTTTCCACTTTATGAATACAGTTTTTATGCCTTTTTATTAAAAGTTACTTCGTGGAAGATAAAACAATATACATCACTATAACTAACAATTCAAAATAGTTTAAGTGGAGAAAAATATATACCTGATTTTCTGCAAGGGGGAAATACCTAAATCCATATTGCATTCTGGACAAACATCCCATTTTTATTTTAATATCTTATTCGTCATGCATTTGTTGCAAACTATAAAAAAATATTAAGCTTTACTCAAATTTCATTGAAAAAATCCATTAAAAGTAAAGAAAATTTTAATGTAATAAGAAATTTTTTATTTTTATATTTTTTTAATGAAATTTGAATAATTTATGTTTAATATGTTTTAACAATTTACAATAAATGAATAACGAGTAAGATGAAAAAAGAAAAAGGGGACGTTTGTCAAGAATGCAATATGAATTTAGGTGTTGCCTCCTTACAAAAAATCAGGTATATATTATTCTCCACTCACAATACTCTGATTGTTAATTATAGACACACACAGAGGGATATATACATACATACATACATACATATATATATATATATATATATATATATACAGATATATGTATGTATGTATGTATATAGATTTTGATATATATTATAGTAAGTAAGTTTTTTTGTAAAAGTATGAAAATCGTATTCATAAAGTTGACTTTAAAAAGTTATTTACTTCTTTCTTCTCATTTTAATTTTGGAGTGTTACTATTTTGGGAGTCAAATAACATTTTCGTTGACTATAGTTTTCTCCCAAATAAAAATTAAATATTTTAATTGTTCCCTATAGTAACTTGCAATATTATTCATATAAATATAAATATATATTTTTATTTTAAAAATTTCTATGATTTGTACCCGAGTTATTTAAAATCACAATGTGGGAAGAACCTATATAGAATCCCAATTAGTGTCATATGACCTTGACAAGAGCAGTTATGTCATCATGGCGGTTGAGGCGAAGCTATCATTTTATGTTTAAGGGTTATGAATTTTTTTTTTAAAAAAAAAATCAGTTTATATGGTTATGGATACATTGTTTATACTTCCTTCATCCGATTTTCTATTAAATCGCTACAATCCGAGGAGTCCATAATTTTTAAAAAGCATAGGTTTATTTATTTGCTATCTTTATTTGGAGTACTTTTCGTGTAGTTTTTAAATCTATAAACATTTCCTTCTATAAATTTAAAGATTTTATATTAAAATTAATAGTGTCAAGCCTTACAATTTCACATATCATAATGTCACGCCCCGAGCCTAAACCTTGGGTCTGGCTGACACTCCAAGACCATTGGTGGTCTCGAGGGGACCTTTGGTCTTTCTTACAAACTGGAAGAAAAAGAGAAAACTTAACAAATAACTTAAAATTTAATACTTAGGCAAAGTGACAACTCATGTCTGAAACACTAAATTAGTGTCATATGACCTTGACAAGAGCAGTTATGTCATCATGGCGGTTGAGGCGAAGCTATCATTTTATGTTTAAGGGTTATGATTTTATTTTTTTTTAAAATATTAAGTTTATATGGTTATGGATACATTGTTTATACTCCCTTCATCGTATTTTCTGTTAAATCGTTACTATCCGAAGAGTCCATAATTTTTTAAAAAGCATAGGTTTATTTATTTTCTATGTTTATTTGTAGTACTTTTCGTGTAGTTTTTAAATCTATAAACATTTCCTTTTATAAATTTAAAGATTTTATATTAAAATTATTAGTGTCAAGCCTTACAATTTCACATATCATAATGTCACGCCCCGAGCCTAAACCTTGGGTCTGGTTGACACTCCAAGACCATTGTTGGTCTCGAGGGGACCTTTGGCCTTGCTTACAAAGTGGAAGACTTAAAAAAAAGAGATAACTTAACAATTAACTTAAAATCTTATACTTAGGCAATGTGACAACTCATGTCTGAAACGTTTACAACAAAAATGAATAACACTAAAGAACTATTCTATCTTTTTATGACAATCAAAGAGGGATGTTGAGACAAAACCTCCAATTATCCTAAGAACTGAAAAATGAAAATAGTGCGATAAAAGATGTCTCTAGAATGTAAGGAGGTTCACAAAATGACTCTGAGCTGCGCACTGGATAAACGCTGATCCTAGTATCTTGTGTCTACATGATAAGACGATGCACGCCAACTGGTATCAGTATATTCAATGTACGAGTACGCGAGTTTGAAAGAGAATGATAACTTTAGCTTTAAAAGGATGTCAAGGGAACACTAACCTTGGATCTTCTCAACTCAGTGAATAACTTAAATAATCATAAAGCAATAAGACACATAAAACATATATAAAGCTTGTATGAAGGTGGAAGTACTTAGTTCCTTTAAGAAAATTCAATAACTAAAAGAGCTTTACTTATGGAATGAAGAAACTAGTTTCTGTGAATCTAACCGACAAACACAACTATGACCCTAAGTGGTGATAGAACGTCTTAGTCATGCTGCTAGAACTATCATAAACTGTTTCGTTACATAGAACTACTTAAATTAGTGGAGCTACGAGCTTAAGTTATGTGATTATCTAAAAAGTATGACCCTTTAATAACCATTAGGGCTACATGGTTCATGGATACTTGACTTAATCTGAACTCGCATCCTCATATCAGTGCTCAATACTACTCCCAAAAATATTCTAAGCCCTTTCTTGTAAAACAATTTCTTTCTTTTAGTTGAGATAATTACTCAACAATTAGCTTAAAAGCTCTCTTGGAATAGATGTTCCCTTTCTTGTTCAAATGTGAAAGAAATTATTCACTCTTAGGGAATACTTAGTTCCTTTATAACATTTGAGAAATGAACTCAACTCAGTACTCTTACTAGACTTGAAACTTGAGTCTAAAAAAAAGTTAAAACATTCCTAAAGGCTCTTCAGAACATTAATGTACTTTGCTTTGACTTTCTTCTTAACTGTTAAACTTGACTCTTGACTTCTTTGACATTGATCATAACTTTCCAAGAATTGAATTATGTATTCACGGTGCATGATTTCTTGTTTATGGATAATTTCATGTTGTTTAGATGTACCTAAGAATTTTATAATCAACTAGGAAACATAGCTACATCACAAGGAAACTAGTACGGAAAGATGGGGGAATAATAGGGAGAATTGGCGACCCTTGTGCTCTGATAAGCGTGGGGATCCAGCCCTCAAACATCAAAGAGATGGATGGAGTGTTCTTGCTGGCGCGGCGATTCAGAGGCCTATGGAAAGAGACATACCTTTGGTGCTCTAGGAAGCGCTACACGCCTGGGCTATTCCAAGGCGTTTTCCGACATTTCTCCTTCCTTTTTCATTTCTAAACCCTCTAACAGTCAATGGTTCTTTCCCCAAAAACATTGGATCACTAGTACTATCAATATAGAATAGATTCAACCCGAATTACACCTGTAAAAATGAATCAAACCATAAAGAAACTTCAACAGCAGAACCATAAAGAACTCAACGGAACTTTCAACAATGTTCTTCAAGAACTCAATTTCTTAACATTCAAAACATGAATTTTCTGAGCTAAAACATGGTTGGCGCGTGGATGAACTGACCCAACACTATGTGATCTCACATTCCTTTTTAGGGATCACCCTTGAAGAATTTCACACACAAAACTTGAGCGTTCTTGGCAATGCTTGGTTTCTATCGTCTTTCCTCTCTTCTCAAACCCCTAGTATGAATTCTATCTTTTCTAAAAAGAACAAAGATATGGTTTTATCCAAATTAATTTCTAAAAACGAATTAATTTAATTAGGTAATTTAAAGACAACTTTTGCCTTCCCAAATACGGATCCAGATTTTCTTAATCCAACAGCCCAACTCCCGAAAGGCATAACTCACTCATCTGAACTCAGAATAAGTCTATTCTAAGGTATTTTCAACCATATTCGTACCTACACATAACTCATTCTGACCTTGAAGGTATGGTATTTTGAAGTTTACCAACACACACCTTTTAACTTATTTAAAGTTTCAAGATTTTCTTATTCTTTCTAAAAATATGTATGTTCAGATTTTAAACTCTTTTCCAGTTCATTCTAGTTGCGAGATATTACAATATGTCCATCTTGGGAACATTGGTTCTAGAATGAGGTTACTCTTACTAGACTTAAGGTAGCAACAACAACTTAAAACAACTACAAGCAATTGCAGCCAAACAACATGCTTACTAAAATTTGATAGTACTTAGAAGAAGGTTTGTGCCTTGGTTTGCATTTTTTCCGGATTCAAACTAATGTAGATATCTCTTCTTCATGTCCTCTTTAATATCCCAAGTAGCTTATTCATAAATTTGGTAAAATTTTCTCATGTAGCATCCATTTATAAAGAAAGTAAAACCAAGTAAATTGTCGCTAAAACACATTTGTTCTAGGGGCATTTCCTTTCGGAAATTAAGATGGTTGTTAAATCAAATAAAAATTGTATTTATACTTTTGTAGTGTACATTTTATAGAGAGTAAATCCTACAAAAATTGTGCTAACGCTCATATATCAAAAAGGAGGAGATTGTTAACTCGCTAAAATATTGTACACTCAATGGAAGGATAATAGGACGGAGAAGTTGTATCCTATTGTGTGGGAAGAATTTAAGGAAGATTTTCTTGGTAAGTACGTTCCCCGTGAGAAAAAGGAATTTAAGGTACATGAGTTTATCATTCTCAAGCAAGGCAATATAAGTGTTGAGGAATACTCTTTGAAGTTCCCAATGTTATCTAGATATTTCCCTTCTCTTGTGTCTAATCCAAGAGATTAAATGACTGATTTTGTGACGGGTGTAGCCGACATAAAGAGGGAGGAATGTTGTACCGCTATGCTACGTTATGACATGACACTAGCTATACTAATTGTGTATGCACAATCAATTGAAGAGTCTAAACTTAGGAAGATGGCTTGAAACATAAAAAGGGGTGGTTATAATGACTAAGAGAATACTAGGTTTAAGAAAAGGGATCAATCTCAAGAAGAATCTAAGAGTGCTATGTTCAAGCTTGAGAAATGAGGTAGTTCCAAAAATGGCAAGCCTACCTATGTCAATTGTGGAAAGAAACATTATGGTGAGTGTCTAATGGGTACTGCGAGTTTCTATGGTTGTTGAAAGGAAGGACACAAGGTGAGTGATGTCCTATGCTTGCTTATAGAGGAAGAGAGTTAAACAAGTTGCTCTTAGAGTTCCAAAGGATGATGCTCCAACAAAGAGGCGTTCTACGCACTCAAGACTAGAGAGGAGAAGCCGGGTGGTGGTGATTTTGATGAGGGTAAGTCCTTTAATTTGTTTTTAGTGATATGAGTTCCTTCTAAGTGGGGGAGTATGACTCGTAGTTGGGATAAAATAGTGATAGAAGAAAGTTTCATGTGCATGGTGTGTAGAACTTTGGTTGAAATTGAATTGCATTAACTTTGTTGCATTGTGTATTTTTATGAAGCCATAATATTGCATAACATGAAAATATTGCATATACCTAAGTAAATAATAACTAAGCATAAACTAAATAAATATATATGTGACGAGAATTAAGTCCAACTAGACAGAATAATCATAATAAACATAACAAGAGTTTAGTGGTATTTGGAAGGACCACTATAAAACTCAAGATGAATAGACTATTATGTCTCGAAAGCCTCTAACTTAGTTGAGTTGTTAGGAAATTCCCCCAACTAGCTCTAACAAAAATTGAAAATTTGACGAAATGAAGAAAATGAAAAGCATGCCTATTATCCTCATAGTAAGAGGACTGACCATTAATGCTCCTTAAGTTAGCTTGAGAATTAATCTAAGCCTGATTTTGTTGTTAAGTAACTAAGCTTACATCATGAAAGGACATACATCAGAGTATGCGTCAATAATTGGAATGTACTAAGCATGCAACATATGGATATTTAGCTGAATAATAAATAATTGAGAAATGACATAATCCGAGAAAGAATATAAATACTGAAACATAATTTAAAAGCCAAGTTAAATGCAATGACCAAGTAATAACCATGAAGATAACATGTTGAAATGTATATAAATATAAATGTTTAAAACCATGTCAATGCACTAAGAGTCTAACTGTTGCAGGTACAGTTAATTGACATAAACCACATACGTTAAATCTGGAGTGTGAGATATATTTCCCATTGAGCGGAGCATGTATAACTTGCCAGGGGGTATCAAGGCATGACTGTTTTCTGATCAATAAATTGGATGCCCAAAAGTGTGGACCTATGATCATACATAGGCGCGCAAATCTGGTGCTATAACGAAACTCTGAACCCCAGTCTAAGTCGGTGCTAAGTTTACCCTAACCTGAATATGTGTATGCCTAAAATGTAGCTGATGAAATACTGAAATGCTCATAGTACTGACATGCTAACAAAAGATGAAACATTTATATAATGATAATTTGACATTCAAAATATGAAGAATGATTATCTCTTTAACTGACATAGAAAGTTTAATTCATGAATTAAGGGAATCTACAAGAACTATGGTTATGTGTTTTATACAAGAAATAAAACCACGTTACCAAGAAAACATGATATTTCTATTAAGAATACTTTTATAGAGCAATCATAAGAAATCTCCAAGGTCTTAAAACTCCTGGTCTAAACAAGATATGTAGAATGAAGGAACTTACGCAATTATAGAGACACAGTGGATGAAAGGAAACTACTAGTTAAATCCCACATACCCGGTCAATAAATCTATAGTTGAAATCCTTTGGATTTAAGGGCTGAAGTTTGAAAAATTATTCTGCTTGTTCTTCAAAGAGTTGGTCCACTCTTCATCTTCTATTTTCTCTAAGATAGGCTATTTTATAAGAATGAGGTTGAATTTGATGTTCTACCCTCACACCAAAAAGGGGCGTTTCACTTGCATATGGTTAAAATAGTTATACCAAGATATAAGTTGGAACCCCTAGCTAAAAAGAATGCGGGTACATTGTTATCGGATATGGAGATTTCTTCTAGAAATCTTATACATCTAATGTTAAGGTTTCCATATAATGATACACCGTAGTGAGAACCCAACTAATAACATGAAGGAACGTATCTCATAATCATATCCTCTTGGTGTGAAGCAAAATTCCCTTTAAAAGTAACTTCAAGTCATTACTTATGTTCATTGCTTATAGGAGAAATAACATAGGCATTCATCCCAAATAGATCATATTAGCTCAAACATTCATTAGGTAAGAATGTCCTTTCAACCATAGAATCATCACAATGTGAGTAAGCCTTTAAAAATGTCATTTATAGACCTTTCATGAGAATTATCCTTTCAATCAACACAACAACATCCTCATCATTCTAGACAAGTTATACACTTCATGCATAATAATGTGTAAAAGTGGATATGAGAATTATCCTTTTGATTAACGCCAATGATGAATCATGATGATGTTCATGCATGAAGTGGGTATGTGTATGTGTGATTATCCTTACAATTGAACAACAAAAATAACCTTATCATCATAAATACTTTCCTTGACAAAGGGTCACATCATGTGCATAATATCCCATCTTAGATGTAATTCACATATATTGCATTTAAAAATATTAGACCATGTCAATCAAATATCTAATATTTATCATAATGGAAATCTGTGCGTTCATCATTCAAGTAGATCATACACGGAATGTAGAGAATCATGTATTCATATAGGGTCATATGTGGGTAGGGTCCTTCCACAATAGTACCACATATACTTCTTTGATCGTAACATATTATTATTATTCATAACATTTCATAAATAGTCATACATAGAGTTGTAGGGAAGAGGGACCTTATATCAAGACCACAAACAATTTGACAAGTAAGCACCTCCACCATAAGCGGATCAACGACGCCTATAATATAACTTCAAAATATCATACCTTCAAAGATTTCCTTCAAGGCTAAGACTCAATATCATGTCTATCATCCTTGATTTAGAACATTTAGATTGAAGAACATCACAAACTAACAACATAACTAAAATAATTATAATAAAGTCAATTCATGTCTTTAGTGTTTGCTTATAATCAATACAAGTCTCGGTGATCTATTTCTATGGTCATCTATCAATACATAACCCTAGTCCGTACCAATAGAGAAGTATATACATTAACTTCATAGTAAAATTAACTAATCATTTTAGAAATTAAAGATTATCAAAATATACCCATAAATCAATCCACACAATGTCTTACAATTGAGAAAGATGGGGAAGAACACGACTCTTTGGAGATTTTCTTCAAAAGCTATCAATATATCATGAATTTACCCATAATCAATCATATCGATTCATAAAAAATCATATTTTATCAATTGAAACGTTTTTAGAAGGTGATGCATACGTTGGATGAAAACATAGAATTTGGGGGAACTTTAAAAACATAGTCGAAGGGCTTCTTGGTGATAGCTAACCAAGAATAAAGAACACCCATAACTTAGGTGTAGAACTCCATGAAATTCTTATGAAAAAGGTTTCATTTTCAAGCCTAGGTTGAAATCTTCTTGGTCTTCAATGGACGTTTTTGAGAGAAGAGTTTCGAATAAAACTTTTAGTGTAATGTTAGTTATGATTTGGGGTATTGTGTATTAATGATTTAATATGATTAGTTTAGGGTTCAAATACATATATAAAGATGTAATTTAACTAATTAACTGACCTATATCAATTATTCAGCAATAAACTAAGTAGTTCAAAGCTCGTCCACCTCGATGGCTTGTGATTGAGACTCTAATATTCAGGATTGGTGCAGGGTTGAACTAAGAAGCAAGACCTATGGGGTGTCAACTATCTTACTCTCTGTAGATGGCCATCCGTAGGTCACAACTATTAAAAACTTTTTGCTTTAAGGGGAGGCCTTGGGGTTAGATTTAGGGTCCACTCAAGGAACCTTGGTTTGTGTTAGGGGAGTCTTACTTGGTCGTTTTAACCCTAAAAAACATGCTATAATTGTAGAGGTCACATCTACAAGTTTTCACCCTCAAGAAACACCCAAAACATCAATGATACGACCCTTAAAATTCACTAGTTCCAATTACTAATTTTCAAATATTATTTTTCCTCTCTTAATGTTTTACCGTTTAAATCACCAAACTAACTTAAAAATCCATTTTCATCATTTTATAAATTTTTCAACAATAAACTGAGAGGTGAGGCTCTAGTTTTAGCTACATGATTCCATTAGACTCTAGCTTGGTCTTACTAGACTTCTTGGTTGTTATAGTGTGTAAGCAATTATAAGCTAACAACATAAAACAAACAAAAATATGAGTATGGAGACAAGATTCTTGGTATGTGATAGGAATATGGGCTCATATATACCATCGGGTAATTAATTTGCTGTAAAATTGTAACTAAGCTAGACTTAGGTGGGGGTAAATTCTCTCTTAAACAACTTATCCCAAATCAAACCGGTTTCTCTCATACATCAATTTGCCTCGATTTTCCCAGTCTTCACCTTAGCCCCGTCACTCTGTCGAGCTGAAAGTGTGGGGGAGGGTTTAGGATTCACTCTCTTGAAGTTAACACACATCAAACCAATAACCACCGACTATCGATTGAGTAGTCTTGGTCTTAATACATTTCTCTCGAGCAAGCCAAGGTGCAATTATATTTGCATTTAGAATACAATTTTGTACACAATTAGGGAACAAAATCACATTTAAACAACAATTAAACCATCAATAAGAAAGACCCAACTCTTAATTTAACCCATATTCACATAACAAAACCGCAAGAATAGGGTGTTTTGCTAGACATTGTAAAGAGATAGAAATCGATGCAAACCATTGTTTTTATCAACTAGGTATGGCATATAAAATGTCTTTAGACTATCTACAATGATGATCCGTCAACAACCACTTTCAATTTCTTTGATTTGGAAACCTTCAAATCTTTAAAGCTTAAGAATAATGTCTGCCAAAAACAATAAGAACTAAAGTTGAGAAAATATGTGAATAATACCCTCCAAATGTAAAAGTCTACTTAAATTCGATACCAAGATAAAAACACAACAAGAATTAATAGTTTTCAAAAAGTTTTGCTGTGAAGGACCATTAAACGTAGTTAGTCAAGATCATTGATAAACTCAACAATCCGCCCTTTGGTATATCTCCTCACCGTCTCACCTTTGCCTTCCACATCTTCGGGTTTTGTAACTTTAGGCAATTTAGTATTACTTCAACGTATTGTTTAGCGTCAAGACGACTACTCCTTATAACTACCGACTTAGTTCTGTTCTTAAAATCTTAGGACACTGCAACATTAGGCGAGATAGAAGTTGTTCGACGACTAGCCTAATGGGTTAGTCGATCCTCAAGCCGTATTTTTTTCATTCATTCGACCTGCTTGTTCCTTTTTGCTCAGTTGTGTCCATTCTTTGACTCCAAGTCTAAGTACAGGATACTTATGTTTTTTCAACTCTTTTCGATACAAAATAAGCATTTAAGAGCGTTAATTCTACAAAAATATAGCCCCAAATGAGTCCAAATTATGGACTCATGAGCTGACCGATGGCCAAACCGACCATGTCAATGCCATCATAAAGTATAATCTTACAGACTATAACACCTGCTAGAATGGTAAAATCCCCTTTAAATGGAATAGCTTTCTTATAATTTTCAACAAATAGTCCTCCAACCATACCGCGTTAAACTCTACGACTGGCAAATAGCCCCAAACTCAATAGTCTCCACCGAGCTCTTTCCAGGGGAAGATTTTGGGAGCCTACCATCTTGACAAGCAATAGGAGGTGCAGCTCGAAACATCCAAGTAATACTTTGAATGGCAACCCAAAATATGAAGAAATTTTCTAACCGCAAGAGACACAACACGGACTACCACATTGGAGACATGGTCTTGGTTAAATTTAATCAAAGAGAGTATAATGCACTAAGCGGCGTTCATCAAAATTTAGTGCGAAAATATGAATGCCACTTTCACATCCTTTTAAAGATGGGCAATATCTCTTATAAGGTGGAGTTGCCTCCCCATTTCAAAATTCACCCGGTCATTCACGCAATTTTCCTCAAGAAATACCTAAATTACAAGGATTATCCCAGCCGGAGAAAATCATGAGGGAACCCAAAACTGTCACCGCATCGCATGACCTATACCTTAAGTCTATCATAAACTATCAAGCAAATTAGAAGAGAGGTCAGCAAGCAAACGCCAATGATAGTCAACAAGAAAGCCCATTATCCTTTTTCACTATAAGGGACACACTCCAGAGAAGTACACATGAGAGAGATATGAAGACTTGTGGTATTTTAAAGACCAAATCTGGGAGTTTTACTGCAATGTGCCGCGGTCATCGCATCAACAGGTGGGTGAGAATGTAATGCCCCTCCACTTTATTGTCCAGATTCGGCACAATAATAGGTAGATTAATCTAATGTTTAATGGAGTCTTATAGAGAACTCTAGAACCCCCTAGATATTTTCAAGAAGGCTATAGAATAAGTAGAGAATTCTAGAGTGGGACCAAAGTGCAAATATTGTAAGGACTTCTCAAGAAAAATTTATTTTCCCTTTATCCACTTGGTTTAGTATAAATAAACGTGATATTGATACACTCAAAATATAACTAACTAAAGAAGCTATGAGATATTTATCAAGTAAAGAATCGAGCTGGTAGGTCGAGGTCGATTCCACGAGGAATATGGTGTAGACTTAACTTTAACCCACAATTTTATCAAGAATATTTAATTATCAAGTAAGCAATAGTTAATTTTTGTTTTTACCCAGGTGAGAGAGTAAATAAGGTGTACATGTTTCCACAAGCACATAACATGATAATCCTAGTAATAGCAATCCCTTTTTAGTTTATTACATGCAAAGTGGTAAGTTATGTATCTTTAAATCCTTGGTCCGGCTACACATGTATAATTTACTAACTCTTACCTTTACCTTTTATTAGAAATTGCATCGTTGTAAGGCTTAGTTGTAACTATCGCACCAATCGACACTAGGCTATTACTGTAACGACCTGTTTAGTCGTTTTGAGCAGCAGATTTTATTTCTGGAAAAACAGGCTGAGACGACGGAACCCACGATGGAACGTCATGGGCACGACGGATTGTCGAGGGTGTATCGTCCCAAAACACTTAGAACTTTTGAAATTTGGGTGCTGAAATCGACTCTCTGAACTCTATGATGGACCTGCAGGACGGACCGTCACAGGCACGATGAACCGTCGTGATCCACCGTTTCAAAACACTTCAACTCTTGAGAATTTTATACGGGGAACGATTCTCTGAACTTCGTGACGGAAGTGCAGGACGGACCGTCGTAGGTACGACGGGCCGTCACAGACTCCTTAAGGAAATCGAGTCTCTAACGAACCTGCATGACGGACCATCGCAGGCGCAACAGGCCGTCACAGGTTGCGTAATCCCAGTCGGAGTCGGATTTCTGGTTAGGTTTTAAAGGGAAGTTTTGGACTATTCCTGCTATAATTATATATTTCGCGGGTCTATATTAATAACTCAATTTCTTGGGGGATAAAAGAGGTAACCTTGAGTTAAATTGTGGGTTATTATTGTCATCTTTTACACTTAATTACATGTTAATTAGGGTAAAAGAAGGAGGGTTTGAATAAGAAAAGAATAGAAAGAACAGAGGAGAAAGGGAGAAACGATCGAGAAAGGGAGAAAACGAAGAGGATAGCCAAGATCTTGAGAAAATTGCTTGCTTGAATCACTAATCTTCGGTGGAGGTAGGTTATGGTTTTCATTCTTTCATAGTAAACTCTTAATAGAGAATGATATGTATTGATAGTATTGTAAACCCTGCTATGTGCTTAATTGTATGCATGCATGAACGTGATTATATAATTATGATTATATTAAGCATGATGAAGTTATTGAATCCCAAATCTTGATAAAAACCTAATCTCTTTTTAATAATGATGCCTTGATAAGGGAGAAGGCTTGATGAGTTGATAGAATGAGATTAGGGGATCGGGTGTCACGAACCGATATGTAGATTTAGGGGATCGGGTGTCATGAACCGACACGTAGAATTAGGGGATCGGGTGTCACGAACTGACACGTAGATTTAGGGGATCGGATGTCATGAACCGACACGTAGATTTAGGGGATCGGGTATCACGAACCGACACGTAGATTTAGGGGATCGGGTGTTACGAACCGACACGTAGATTTAGGGGATCGGTTGTCACGAACCGACACGTAGATTTAGGGGATCGGGTGTCACAAACCGACACGTAGATTTAGGGGATCGGGTGTCACGAGCTGACACGTAGATTTAGGGGATCGGAGTGTCACGTACCGACACAAGAGGATTAATGAATATGAGGGAGCGGAGTGTCACGTACCGACATAAGAAAAATAAAGATAATGAATCTTGAAAGATGTTAATATACTCAATCGAATGAACATAATTCCCAAATGAGTATGGCATTGAGGCTTGAGTCCTCATGTGTGAACTTGACAGTAATTGTTAATGATATAGTACTTGTTGTTGCTACATGTTGAGTATCATAGGTTATTTTATGATATTACTTGGTATATATTGTTTTCTATTTTGAGTTGGTCGATGATATCTACTCAGTACCCGTGTTTTGTACTGACCCCTACTTTTATGTTTTCTTCTTGTTTATTTATGGAGTGCAACAAACGTACCGTCGTCTTCAACTCAACAGTAATTCTAGCCAGTCTTCGTCACACCGGATCTTCAGGGTGAGCTAATGCTTCTAGCTTGGACTGGATCTTCTTCCTCATGTCTTAATGCCTTGAAGTTCCGGCATGGACTAGCTTTTATTTGTTTTAGCTTCTTAGAATACTCTTAGTTTAGTAATTTGATCATAGATGTTCTTGTGGTGATAAGTTCCAGATTTTGGGGATAACAATAGTTATTGATTTTATTAATGAGTTTAAGTCTTCCGCGTTACTTTTTGTTGATATTATATTGAAATGTTAAGTTTTAGATTTGTTGGTTTGCTCACATAGGAAGGTACGTGTGGGTGCCAGTCGCGGCCCGGATTGGGTCGTGACAAACTTAGTATCAGAGCATTAGGTTCGTTGGTCTCATCACACAAGAACGAGTCTAGTAGAGTCTTAAGGAACGGTAGGGGGACGCCTTTACTTTTCTTTTAAGAGGCTATAAGACTTTAGGAAAATTCCATTCTTTCTTTCTTTCTTTCGTGCTATTACTTGGGTCCAATTGGTATCTAGGTGATACAAATTGGTATCTGACCATCTTCACTCTATTTTCGCAGATGGTTAGAACTAGAGCAACGACTACGCCAGCACCAACACCAGCACCGGCGGGACAGGGTGCGTCTGAGCCAGCCACTGGGGCTGTAGCACGAGGAAGAGCAGCGGCAAGAGGCCGTGGTAGAGGTCGTGGGAGGACGTCCTCTAGGGGAAGAGGACAAGCACCTAGTCCATCTGATACTAGGGTAGTGACTCCTCCACCGACTGAGGAGGTAATAAGAGAAGGGGAGGATGGGGAAAATGAACAAGTGCAGAATGAGGGATTGCCATCCCAGCCTACCCCAGAGATGATAAATCAGGTGCTCGCTTATCTTAGTGGGTTGTCCGATCAGGGTAAGGCACCTCCTGTGTTTTCTGCACCAACACCTCCAGTTTCAGAGGTACAACATGCAGCCACTATGGCTCCTCGTATGGATGCCTCATTGGACATAGGCACGTTTTCACGTCTGACTACTGGGCCTATAATGACAAATGTTCAGCATGAACTTTTCAGTAAGTTCTTGAAATTGAAACCTCCAGTCTTCAAGGGTGCGGAATCTGAGGATGCTTACGATTTTCTGGTTGACTATCATGAGCTACTACACACGATGGGTATAGTAGAACAGTTTGGTGTTGAGTTCGTGAGTTATCTGTTTCAAGGGAACGCCAAAATGTTGTGGCGGTCACATATTGTGTGTCAACCAACAAAGGCACCACCTATGACTTGGGCCTCATTCTCTAGCTTGTTTATGGAGAAGTATATCCCCTGAACTTTGAGGGATAAGAAAAGGGATGAGTTCTTGAGCCTAGAGCAAGGTAGGATGTCGGTCAATGCATATGAGGCTAAGTTTCGTGCATTATCCTGGTATGCCACCCAACATTGTTTCAGTCCACAAGAGCGGATTCCTCGTTTTGTGAAGGGGTTGAGATCAGAGTTGCGGATTTCAGCTTTACAGGTAGCGGCTACAGTGAAATCTTTTCAAGAAGTGGTAGACTTCGTAATAGAGGTAGAGGGAGTGAAGCCAGATGACTTCACCATGGCAACTACATCAAAAAGGTTTCGAAAGGGAGGTGAGTTTAATGGTTCTTACTCTAGAGGGCAAGGTTTCGGAGGTTACTTAGTTCGACCCATTCAGCCTTCACTACAGACTATAGTTGGGGGTCCACCTCAGACCGGTCAACACTTCTCTGAGAGACCAATGCTTGACTCGAGAGAGTGTTATGGGTGTGGGGAGACTGTACATATTAGGAGAAATTGTCCAAAACAGAGTTATAGACCCCCAATGGCTAGAGGTAGAGGTGGTCATGGTAGAGGCCGTCATTCTGGAGGACGTGGTGGTCTATGTAATGGTGGTCACCAAATTGGTCGAGGTGATGGGAAAACTGGAGCCACTATATCACAACATGGTAGGGGCAATGGACAGACAAACGATAGGGCCCATTGTTACGCTTTCCCTGGGCGGTCTGAAGCGGAGGCATCCGATGCTGTCATCACAGGTAATCTTCTGGTTTATGATTGCATGGCTTCTGTATTGTTTGATCCTGGATCCACATTTTCTTATGTATCTTCCTCATTTGCTAATAGTCTAAATTTACATTGTGAATTACTTAATATGCCTATTCGTGTTTCTACTCCGGTGGGTGAGTCTGTGGTAGTTTAAAAGGTATATAGGTCTTGTTTGGTGAACTTTGTGGGGAGAAACACTTATGTAGATTTGGTTATCTTAGAAATGGATGATTTTGATGTAATTGTGGGTATGACTTGGCTTTCTCTGCAATTTGCGATCTTGGATTGTAATTCTAAAACGGTGACGTTACCAAGCCTGGGACAGATCCGTTAGTGTGGGAGGGTGAATACACTTCCAATCCGGTGCGTATCATCTCCTTTCTTCGTGCTAAGAAAATGATTAGTAAAGGGTGTTTAGCTTTCTTGGCACATCTCAAGGATGACACTACCCAAGTACCTTCGATTGAGTCGGTTTCAGTGATCTGTGAGTTTCTGGATGTGTTCCCTGCAGATCTTCTTCGTATGCCACCGGATAGGGATATTGACTTCTGTATAGATCTTGAACCGGGTACTCGCCCCATTTCTATACCCTCTTATAGAATGGCTCCCGCGGAGTTAAGAGAGTTAAAGGCACAACTTCAAGAGTTATTGAACAAAGGCTTCATTAGACCAAGTGCATCCCCTTGGGGTGCTCCGGTTTTGTTTGTGAAGAAGAAGGATGGGAGTTTTCGGATGTGCATAGACTACCGGCAGTTGAACAAGGTAACCATAAAGAACAAGTATCCTCTTCCTCGCATTGATGACTTGTTCGATCAGTTACAAGGTGCTTGTGTCTTCTCTAAGATTGACTTGAGATCCGGTTATCATCAATTGAAAATACGGGCAATGGATGTGCCAAAGACTGCTTTTCGAAAGAGGTATGGGCATTACGAATTTGTAGTGATGTCTTTTGGTCTTACGAATGCCCCTGCTGCGTTCATGAGCTTGATGAACGGGATTTTTAAGCCATATTTGGACCTCTTTGTGATCGTATTTATTCATGATATACTGATATACTCAAAGAGCAAGAAGGAACATGAGGAGCATTTGAGAATGGTATTAGAAATGTTGAGGGAGAAAAAGCTTTATGCCAAGTTCTCTAAGTGTGAGTTTTGGCTAGATGCAGTGTCCTTCTTGGGGCACGTGGTTTCTAAGGATGGAGTGATGGTGGATCCTTCTAAGATTGAGACAGTAAAGAATTGGGTAAGACCTACTAATGTGTCAGAAATAAGGAGCTTTGTTGGGTTAGCTAGCTACTACCGCCGATTTGTCAAGGGATTCTCTTCTATTGCTTCCCAACTAACGAACTTGACTAAGCAAAATGTACCATTCGTATGGTCGGATGAGTTTGAGGAAAGCTTTCAGAAGCTCAAGACTCTGTTGACTACTGCACCGATTCTCACCTTGCCCGTGGAAGGTAAGAACTTCATTGTCTATTGTGATGCATCCTATTTGGGTTTGGGTGCAGTGCTAATGCAAGAGAAGAATGTGATTGCTTATGCTTCAAGACAATTAAAAGTGCATGAACGTAACTATCCAACTCATGATTTGGAATTGGTCGCGGTAGTGTTTGCATTAAAGTAATGGAGACACTATTTATATGGGGTTAACTGTGAGGTCTACACGGATCATCGTAGCCTTCAATATATCTTCACTCAGAAAGATTTGAACTTGAGACAGAGGAGATGGATGGAACTACTGAAGGACTACGACATCACTATTTTGTATCATCCGGGGAAGGCGAATGTTGTAGCGGATTCTTTAAGTAGGAAGGGGGGAAGCATGGGAAGTCTAGCTCACTTGCAAGCTTCTAGACGCCCATTGGCTAGAGAGGTTCAGACTCTAGCTAATGACTTGATGAGATTAGAAGTAAATGAGAAGGGAGGATTGTTGGGTTCTGTAGAGTCAAGATCTTCCTTTCTTGACAAGATTAAGGGAAGACAGTTTGATGATGAGAAACTACGCAGAATCTAAGATAAGGTATTGCGAGGAGAGGCTAAGGAAGCACAAATCGATGAGGAAGGTGTTTTGAGGATCAAGGGAAGGGTATGCGTACCCCGCGTCGATGATTTGATCAACACTATTCTGACAGAGGCTCATAGTTCAAGGTATTCGATACATCCGGGTGCAACCAAGATGTACCATGAGCTAAAGCAACACTTTTAGTGGAGTAGAATGAAGAGTGATATTGTTGACTTTATTGCCAAATGTCCAAACTGTCAACAAGTAAAGTATGAACACCAGAGGCCTTGAGGAACACTTTAGACAATGTCCATTCCTGAATGGAAGTGGGACAGAATTGCAATGGATTTTGTAGTTGGCCTTCCAAAGACAATGAGTAAGTATGACTCTATTTTGGTGATTGTTGATAGGTTAACTAAATCTGCTCATTTCATTCCGGTCAGGGTGACTTATAATGCAGAGAAGTTAGCCAAAATTTACATCTCAGAAATTGTTCGGTTGCATGGAGTTCCACTCTCCATCATATTAGATAGAGGTACGCAGTTTACTTCTATGTTTTGGAAAACATTGCATGCGGAATTGGGTACTAGGTTGGACCTTAGTACTGCGTTCCATCCTCAGACTGATGGTAAGTCTGAGCAAACGATTCAAGTGTTGGAGGATATGCTTCGTGCGTGTGTGATAGAATTTGGTGGTCATTGGGATAACTTCTTATCCTTAGCAGAGTTCTCCTACAACAATAGCTATCACTCAAGCATTGATATGGCCTGATTTGAGGCACTATATGGTAGGAGATGTAGGTCCCCCATTGGTTGGTTTGATGCATTCGAGGTTAGACCTTGGGGTACTGATCTCTTGAGGGATTCGATGGAGAAGGTGAAATCTATTCACAAAAAGCTTCTAGCGGCGCAAAGTAGACAAAAAGAATATGCAGATCAAAAGGTTAGAGACATAGAGTTCATGGAGGGAGAACAAGTCTTGCTGAAGGTTTCGCCCATGAAAGGGGTGATGCGGTTTGGTAAAAGGGGCAAGGTAAGTCCAAGGTACATTGGTCCCTTTGAAATACTTAAGCGAGTAGGGGAGGTGGCTTATGCGTTAGCTTTGCCTCCAGGGCTGTCCGGAGTACATCCGGTATTCCATGTGTCGATGTTGAAAAGATACCATGGGGATGGAAACTACATTATCCATTGGGATTCAGTTTTGCTTGATGGGAACTTGTCTTATGAGGAGGAACCTGTTGCCATTCTAGATAGAGAAATTCGCAAGTTGAGATCAAGGGAGATTGCATCCATCAAAGTTCAATGGAAGAATCAACCCGTTGAAGAAGCCACTTGGGAGAAGGAGGTTGATATGCGAGAAAGATATCCACACCTGTTCACAGATTCAGGTACTCCTTTTCGCCCTTGTTCTCCTTCTTGTGATCGTTCGGGGACGAACGATGGGTAAATTGGTATCTAATGTAACGACCTGTTTAGTCGTTTTGAGCAGCAGATTTTATTTCTGGAAAAAAAGCTGAGACGACGGAACCCACGACGGAATGTCATGGGCACGACAGACCATCGAGGGTGTCTCGTCCCAAAACACATAGAAATTCTGAAATTTGGGTACTGAAATCGACTCTCTGAACTCTGTGATAGACCTGCAGGACGGACCGTCACAGGCACGACGAACCGTCGTGATCCACCGTTTCAAAACACTTCAACTCTTGAGAATTTGGTACGGGGAACGATTCTCTGAACGTCGTGACGGAAGTGCAGGATGGACCGTCGTAGGTACGACGGGCCGTCACAGACTCCTTAAGGAAATCGAGTCTCTGACGGACCATTGCAGGCGCGATGGGCCGTCACAGGTTGCGTAATCCCAGTCGGAGTCGGATATCTGGTTAGCTTTTAAAGGGGCGTTTTGGACTATTCCTGCTATAATATATATTTCGCGGGTCTATATTAATAACTCAATTTCTTGGGGGATAAAAGAGGTAACCTTGAGTTAAATTGTGTGTTATTATTGTCATCTTTTACACTTAATTACATGTTAATTAGGGTAAAAGAAGGAGGGTTTGAATAAGAAAATAATAGAAAGAACTGAGGAGAAAGAGAGAAACGATCGAGAAAGGGAGAAAACGAAGAGGATAGCCAAGATCTTGAGAAAATTGCTTGCTTGAATCACTAATCTTCGGTGGAGGTAGGTTATGGTTTTCATGCTTTCATAGTAAACTCTTAATAGAGAATGATATGTATTAATAGTATTGTAAACCCTGCTATGTGCTTAATTGTATGCATGCATGAACGTGATTATATAATTGTGATTATATTAAGCATGATGAAGTTATTGAATCCCAAATCTTGATAAAAACCTAATCTCTTTTTAATAATGATGCCTTGATAAGGGAGAAGGCTTGATGAGTTTATAGAATGAGATTAGGGGATCGGGTGTCACGAACCGATACGTAGATTTAGGGGATCGGGTGTCACGAACCGACACATAGATTTAGGGGATCGGGTGTCACGAACCGACACGTAGATTTAGGGGATCGGGTGTCATGAACAGACACGTAGATTTAGGGGATCGGAGTGTCACGTACCGACACAAGAGGATTAATAAATATGAGGGAGCGGAGTGTCACGTACCGACACAAGAGAAATAAAGATAATGAATCTTGAAAGATGTTAATATACTCAATCGAATGAACATAATTCCCAAATGAGTATGGTATTGAGGCTTGAGTCCTCATGTGTGAACTTGACAGTAATTCTTAATGATATAGTACCTGCTGTTGCTACATGTTGAGTATCATAGTTGATTTTATGATATTGTTTTCTATTTTGAGTTGGCCGATAATATCTACCCAGTACCCGTGGTTTGTACTGACCCCTACTTTTATGTTTTCTTCTTGTTTATTTATGGAGTGCAACAAACGTACCGTCGTCTTCAACTCAACAGTAATTCTAGCCAGTCTTCGTCACACCGGATCTTCAGGGTGAGCTAATGCTTCTAGCTTAGACTGGATCTTCTTCCTCATGTCTTGATGCCTTGAAGTTCCGGTATGGACTAGCTTTTATTTGTTTTAGCTTCTTAGAATACTCTTAGTTTAGTAATTTGATCATAGATGTTCTTGTGGTGATGACTTCCAGATTTTGGGGATATTAATAGTTATTGATTTTATTAATGAGTTTAAGTCTTCCGCGTTACTTTCTGTTGATATTACATGCAAAGTGGTAAGTTATGTATCTTTAAATCCTTGGTCACACATGTATAATTTACTAACTCTTACCTTTACCTTTTATTAGAAATTGCGTTGATGTAAGGCTTAGTTGTAACTATCGCACCAATCGACACTAGGCTATTACATATCATCATACTAAATCTATGTTGATAATTTTTTCTTATTATCTACCTCTTTTGTCTGAAAAGTAGTAACAAGGCGCGTTTTAACGTTTGTAACCGCTAAAAAGACTTCTACATGAAAAATTATCAATGCATGCAAAACAGTATTGGAAGATTTCTTAATTACTATTCATACATTGTTAGTTGCTCATGGTTCCCATAACCGTAGTTGTAGAGTTTAGTTACCAATGATCACAAGAACACAATTCATTATTTTAGATAAATGAATTATGAACTTACGTAATGAGAATAATAAACACTAAATTTCAGCTTTAATATCAACACAAATAACTTAAAAATCAACTTAAGAAATCAATAGTTGCTAAGGTTTGAAAAAATTAATCTCCAAAAGTGTCAAACTAGAACAATAATAAAAGTAGCCAACCTAAATGATGCGGTTTACATACCCTATATATAGAAAATACAATACTAAATAAAAAGTAAACAAAATAAGGACAGCTTGTTCAGGCACACGTCTTCAATCTTGGAGACTAACTTATGGACTATCGCTGGATCTACGGTCCGTAAGTCCCTTTCGTCAACCAAGACATAGAAAATATTTCAAGGATCTCTAGTACAGTCTGTCAATCAGTTGACCGTTATTCAATGACCCTCTCTGACTCTACACTTAGAATAATAAATAATCATTTATTGTAACTCTCACACTCTTATCGTATAGTTTACTAGGTCGGTGTGTCAATTGTTCGACAAATCCGCAATGGTCCTTGTGGTTCCATACTTAGTCTGACTTTCCTAGTTTTCTCCAATTCCTAGGATTCCCATCTTCCATGACCATTACGGGGAATCAATGGATCTACAATCCGTTAGTTTCCTCTGTGGATGCCCTTTACTGTACTTTTTCAGTTGTCGTCTTTGTTTCACGCCTAAACATCTTGCCTACATAACATGAAACAAAACCATTAATATAAATACAAAAAGTCTGTACACACAACTCTTAAGTTAAATGCCTTAGACATACCGTAAACTCAAAGTATATCAACACACTAAACCTAAATTTTTTGTTTGTCCTCAAGCAACACAATACAATTCTGACGACACATGTATATAAGCAAGAAATTCAAGCTCAAGCAACCACGTGGCTATGTATCACGACTCTCCCTTGCTTTTGTATAAATCTATTGTGGCATACTCGACAAGCTAACTCATATGGATCATAACATGACACTGATTGACCACTAAATAATGACCTTCACTTTTTTCCTATCCCCAAGGTACCGATTCATTATTAATGTAACTAGTGCCTCAATTCAAATGAAATCCTTTATTTTTAGACAATGAATATCGCTTAAAGTACAAGGATTTATTTCAACACTCACTCTCAAAAGTTAGTTGAAGGATAATTAGTGCTCAATGTCATAGGCTTGCCCTTATTTTGAATTCTTAGACACTCCAAGCCAGACTCTAAGATCGCTATAGAACTTTCTTGACTTGTGGTGTAGACTCAGGGTCAGGTGTGACACAGTTGGGTACATTTAGTGAATTTCTACCCTTCTTAAAATTAAATTAGACCTTTTACCTCTTTTTTCCTTATCTGCGACATCCTACCTTTCTCCCTTCTTTCCTTTTGATTCCTTTCAACCATAGATACGACTTTCAACTTTGCAGCTCCTTTTTTAACTTTCTTTCTTTTCCATGCTTTTCATTCTTTTTACTTTCACAGAGTCACATCCTCTTTTGTTTTCACTTTTCTTTTCTTATATTTTCAACACCCAAGTCCTTTTATACCATTTTTCTTTAGATTTTCTCTTTTACAGAAATCCTCAACTTGTGGTTTTTTCATGAGTTGAGGTGCACAATATTCAATATCGGGTCAGGTCAAAGAAAGAGGTCAGTTAAGTTTACATTAGCCACCCTTAACTTTAGATTATGGGAAGGTGAAGTAGGGAGTTAGAAGGAAATGGTCTATTTTAGGCTCAAAGCATTTGGATGAAAGAGAATATTCATTTCATTTGGTCAGACTCTTTTAGGCTAGTTTTGGAATATTCCAAACAAAGGGATATGATTACTTCCTAGTATCTAGAGTAGATTATCTTAGTAGGACTAATCGGGCAAGCTCTAGTTTTGCACTAACTATTAAATAATCAATTATTTTCACACTCACTTGGCACATCATTCCATTATCATATAAGTAGTTCAAGTTTTAGTATCGGGTCATACAGTTGTTAAATTTTCATGTCATACATGGATTCAACACATTCAAGTTATCCTAGCCCACAAATTAAAGCACATTGAACAACTTTTGAACGTGTCTAATTTTTCACAATAGATCATGCTTCAATATTTCATGCTTCTACACGTACAATCCTAATGCATGCTGGTTTAATAGAAGTTTAAACAGTCTCTTGGGAAAAAAGAACACAGGCGAGAAAACCCTATAGAGAATCGTTAGTTAGGTAACTCATAGTTCACCCTATCACTAATTATTCATTTATCCCATCCTCAACAAAAGAGAGTGCAATTGTCCCGAATTCACACAAAATACAATAAGAGTAATGGATTTAGTGAAGCAAACCTGTGTAGCAAAGCCTCAAGGACTTATAACCAAGCAGTTGAGTCTTGTTTCCTAGAGCCCATTTGATTAACAATTGGGTTACCCTTTTTAGTGGCCGCAACAACAAGGATGAGACCATCAGTAGTGCCATAGGATACTCTGTCTGCACTGTCACTAATGCTCCTATCTCCATTTAAGGTCCAAGAACATGATTTCCCAACAACAACCTCATGCACCCTCTTCTGGTGTAGTCCTTTCACTAGAATGGAGGTCGTCTTATCCTGCTCCTCGTGTGCACGCTCTCTTTTCTAGCTTAAGACTGATCAATGGACTTAGCGGGGCAGCTACAAAAGTGCCTCTTTTCATGAGCACGAGTGGGATTGGACGGCATCATTGCATGTGCCTTGATCAAGGCCTCAATTGTAGCGCTCTTAGACAGCTCTATCAGTGCATGATCTGACTCAACCACACGCATATCAGAAATGGAATCTACATCAGCTCTTATAGTAAACAACTCCGCATAAATGGAGGAAAGGTCCATGGTGGGGGCTTATCGTGCCAGTGTTCTCAACTTCAATGAGTCCTCGAGTTTCTGGACTGCGTCAATATGCTACCCTCTCTTCTTACCATCCTTTTCTGTATTCAAGTCTAAGTGTAATGACTACGAGAGCACACCAAAGTCGTTACTAGCCTATTCGATCTCTCAGAGGTCTTATACAAACTTTCAAACATCATTCATTCCATATATATGAAAGGTAGTGCAGATTTAAAAGTTTTCACAAAAATAGTCCTACTCTTTTTATAATATATGAAAGAACTATGTCTTGTAACAGCCAGCTTAGTAACATATAAATATTAGGGTCACAACCCTCACATCAATTGGAACGAAAGCTATCGTCTATTAAAATGTGTTTTAGTAAGGGAAACTAAAACACAAGTCATGTATTCGAACATATTAGGGCACACCAATCTTGACAGAATGTTATTCTCAATCTTCACTTCTAAGAGAATTCTTACTTTCCACCTACAGTTGTAAAAACAGAACAACATAAGAATTAGCAGATTAATTGAACTAAGTATGGTGGACATGAAAGAAAACCAATATAAAACAGACATTTACTTAAAACATTCTTTTCATGCTCCTTTAATAGAAACCTCATAAAACAAAAACAAATTTCAAGTCAATATACAAATATGAGATATATTCAATTAGTTAATAATAGACAACCATAATAATTTAGCATACACATATGCATTTAGACCTTCTACCAAAGGTTATCCTAAGGCGCACCTTAGTAAGTTATGAAAAAGCTGCCCATACAACTCCTTACACATACCTAAGTGATTCTCAAGACTTCCCAAAGTTAGATTATTCCCTTTTCATCAGTTAGACTCCCCACCTAGGGTTACTCAAAGACTCACCTAAGTGACACATGAAGAGATCGCCCATACACCATGTTCAATCCTACATAAGCAATCCTCAAAGGTACCCTAAAAAAAACCTTTCTATTCAACATACATTAACAAAATCAACAATATTTACTTAGACATTTTAAGAGACAATAAAAAAATTAGAGGTCTTCACATAAGGGTCTTAGAGTACCTAGGGAACTCACTAAGAATCTTCAAAGCCTACTCATGCATTGTGTATATAAAGTCCAATTAAACTATGCACACATTTTAGAACCTAGCAATTAACTAGAGTGTACAACCCATATTATGATATGAAGCAGGAATCGACATAGAGCATACTAGCTTGGTATGGAATCCGTTGTCATAAGGACCCCACACACTGGAAGGTGTTCTACTTCCTGAAGGTATAACTAACACTCATCCCATGTTCGCACATGGTTATGGTATATCAAGGTCTTTTTTGTAATCTAGTCTAATTCTTAAGTAGATCTACATCATCTCGGTGGTTTGCCTTTATTCTGATAGAGTAATTCATTCCCTTGGTGTGTTAGAGAAGGTGCCATTACTATGTTCTACCAAGACATAATACTTTTTACATGGGTAGTTCATTCTTAATCTTTTTTTATATTAAATGTTCCATATGAGACTTTCATAGAAGGGCACCTCTTTTTGGTCTACCGATCCTAGACTTCATTCACTCATTCATTCATACACGGACATGACAAGGGTGCCTAAGACTACCAAGCCAAGAGATCACATTCATATAACTGTCATGTATAAATAAGGAGACCAAAGTCTACCAATCAAGACACAATACTCATATACCATATCATTCTTTACATTGATCATCTATACAAGCTATAAAATGATAACATCATTCACATAATAATGCCGACAAGTCCATGTTCATAATCATATATAACACATAATTACTGCCACCATAAGTGGACCATACCAATCAATACAATTAAATATCAATACTATACAAAAAAAATAGAGGAATTAGGTCAACTCACCACATTGAAATCACCATCATCACAATTCCGTATTGATTCTAACCAATTTACATCATAAGGGATCTTACTAATATAATATACACAAGACTAAGCCAAAAATCTACCCATATCAATGATCTAACAATAATAAATATAGTTATCAACATAAAAGGAAAGATATGAACAATTCTGATATGGACAAATACCTAGTTAAACAACCCAATACAAACTACACATGATTTCAATGTAGTTAATCAATGATCAATTCACCCACTTTAGAAAAAAATTAGATATTCAAGAAATACATGCGTTCATGGATCAATTACTTCATACATCATTGACTTAAACCTTTTCATACAAGACCCATGCTTAAAATTCAAAATAGGATTTTCTATTTTTATTATCAATTTTAAAAAGCCTTTGGAATTTTCTCCTTGAATTGAATATGAATGGAGTATGAAATCAACATAATTAAAATTAAATTTATGGAGAAATCAATGAACAAATCTAATCCTAGCTTCAATGGGGTCTAGAGAGAACTTCTTTTGATCTTGTCATTTATTTTTAATAATGAGGTCTAGATCAAGGGTTTAGAGTCTTAACTAACTTAATATACTATATAATACCCAAAATAACCGTACATCACTTAATTATGAACGTAGGTGAATATCCCAACTTGCCCTTTCCTTGATCGAGATACCTGTAGAACGTTGAAGGTGTCATTCGATAGACACAAGTGACGAAGAATTGACCAATCAACATACCATACTGCTGGTCCTTTTTTTTTGTGTGGATATACGCCCCAAACCATGGGGCTTCATTTGATCAATTGAGCGTCAATAGGAGGGCATTTGGGATTGTTTTTGCTACATTCTTGCCAAGGTTTGGGTCCTCCTAAAGAACCCTTTGGATGGTCCTTTGAGAGTCGTATCCAAGAGTTTGAATCCTAAAATTTCTCATATAAGTATTAGATTCCTCTATTATAAAATGAGACACAAAATATTCATGAAACATGCAAAAGAACATAAGAACGCACTAGCACACACAAAGGCTAACTTTCAAACATCTTTCTAGTTCCTTTACATTTGAATTTCAAAATCTATGAATTGACTTCTAATGCTTATATTTATCATTTAAGACCTTATTAACTCATATCACACATTGTAGTCTCTAGTTTAACCTACTTCATTATGAGGGTTGTAAGACTAAGACTCTACTATGGATTTATGCATCCAAGGTTGGATATGATTAAGAAATGTGGCCATTTGAGACTCTAGTTTCTATACACTAGACAATGAGATAATACCAGCTACTAACGGTGGTGTGGAACTCGATGAGCTGAGGGACCTATTAGAGGCCTTAGAAGAGGAACTCGGGGAAGTTTAGGTGTGATATGATACGATTACATAATATCTTTGTGCATGATCTACCGTATCCGCAAGATTTGCGCCTAAGGGAGTGACCTCATTATAGGGCTCTCTAAGAGGTGCAACAACAATAGAGTAATATTTGATGAGGCCTTCCAGTAAATAAGTTTATCAAAGTGTAGATTGGGATTCTGGAATTCCTGCACAACTGAAAAAACAAACAAGAAAGGGGTAAGTCGTTGAGGTCTTCAATGCCTTCTGATAAATCTCTTCCAGCATTATAGGAAAAAAATTAATCTCCTATCAGGATAAAAATGCGGCAACACATGTCGGCCTTCGTGGGTGAGACTCTATTCTGCATCAACAACTAAAAGAATTAGGCCACAAAGATTATCATGTCATTTTGATGCCCATTGGGGTGCTAAGACCCACTCTTCATGCTCACCATTCACATCAATGTATTTAGCTAACCATAAACTAAGAGCATATAACTGCTCTACACTCGTATGAAATTCACTCCCCGAACTATGTTTGACCTATAATCGAGCTCTAAGGTACTAAGGGGCCAATATGACAGAGTGGTAGGTCTATATAGAAATCATCGGATGGTGGCCAGCGAGATGTCCACCCTGCAACTTCTGATCAGGGTGGATGTAAGAGGGTCTTTTACTGTGGGCTTGGATCGCTAGTATATTGACCCTTGGAGAGTAGAAACATAGGAAGCATAGAACTCCACAAAATCTCCTCGCCATACGTACCAAAGTCCTGTTCCATCAATTCGAAGCTGTGTAGATTTAACAAATGGTGCACCTCTTGAACTATGTGCAAGATCCTTATGAGGACTTAACCCTCATCTTTAATCATTCGAGACATTATCTCCTTTTCATTCATCATTATGGCATCTTTATAGATATGCAATTTACCCCCGGCGCATCATTTATTTGGATCGTCGACCACTATAGAATGATCATCATTTTGTTACCTAACCCTATGTCTCCTTTAGAATTACACTTGGAATCATGGGCCGACTCATAACCCTAATAATGTTAAGACCCATAGCCTAAAATGGTGGCCTACTCGGAGCCATATGTTGAACCACCCTCAAAACTAGAAGAATCCCCATTCTTTGATCCGGTCAGTGTGCGCTCCTCATAAGAATGGGAGGCACTAACTACTTCGGGGTTCACCTTCCACGAGTGCCCTTAGTGACCTCGGGTGTAGTGGGTACTGCCCTTAATCTACGAGGATAGAATGTGTTTTCTTCTCTGTATATGTGCCTTCAATAATAAACCAGAGAATTGGGGTAGTCGACTTGGTTTTTCACCTTTTTGTGTGTACCGTTTACCTCTTCGGTGCCATAGCACATGTGGAAGGATTATTTGTACAAAAAAAACTAAAAACACACTCGAAGTAATTCAAGAACTTTAAGTGAACAAAGTTAAAAATAAAAAAAAATAATTGAGAGTGGTTTAAGTTGTTATTGTTGGAGAAGGGTTGGCGGTTCGTAGGCTGATATATACGGTACGTGGAACCTTTCTTTTGAAACGACGAGTGTATAGAACGGTCTGTCGATCAATAGATGGACCGTAATCTACATCAATTGTTTAACACTAATGGTGATTTCTTTGTGTATTAATTCACAGACCCAATCGATTGTTCATAGACGGGGTCGTATTAATAAGGCCTCTTCTAGATAGTAGACCTCTTTCAAATTAACATCCCATTTTTGTGACTATTTCTAATATAATCCCAGTCTACTCATGCATTTCAATATATCATATGCTATTTCTTCATGCTTAAGGTTCCAATTCATCAATGTTTACAATTATTTCATACAAACTATTTAATGATATGTCACAACATACATTTATACTTAATCACACATTTTACAAATAATATAATTAGACCCAATAACAGTCTTATAAAAACTAAGGGTGTTCACAATTTTAATTCTTAGCATGATTTTTAAGTAAAAAAACTTCCATGGTAAGAATCCATCTCCCTACAAGAAAATAGGTGTGGTGTGATTGTGTGATGGCACTAGGATTCACTACCAAAAAAAATCTTCCTTCGCGTGCCGGACCTGAACACCTAACTTGTGGAGATTAGATGGGGACGCGGGGGGGGGGGGTGATTTAGGGAATATAGAATGGGGAGTAAAGTTTTTTGTGTGAACTAATGGAAGTGGGAATGAATCTTAATGGTGGGCTTTTCAATTAAGAATGTTTGGGTCAGGTTGGCAGGCTTAAGGTTTTGATCCACGAGACACCGTTGACGGTCCTTCATTGGGGATTGTAAATCAATTTTTGACTTACACAAAATTATGGACCTACCTCAGATCAACAGACACCATTCACGCTCTGTCAATTAATTTACAGACCATCGATGTGGTCCGTAGACCTCTACACTAGACCATTTTTTGCAGATCTTGACTTGAGCTCCTCCACATGTAACAACAATTAGACCATTCTTTTTCTATTTTTTTGACACTCTTTAGACATGAACCTTGGTCTCTATCTAGCAAAAACATAAACGAAACTACCTTTGTACAAGAAAGCAAATAAATAAAAGAAAACTACTTGATAAGAATTGTAAACCTATGATTGCTAGATTTTACACCTTGTGTTGCCTGCCAAGAAGCGCTTGATTTAACGTCACGCAACATCGCAGGCCTTAATTACTAAGAAATCATCAAGGCAACAAGCCTCAATCACATGATGCACACTCTCTGCCAAATAAAGCTTAATCCTCTATCCGTTCATCTTGAACCTTCTTCCTTCATTATTCTCAGGCTCAACCGCTCTATGCGGGAGCACCTGCTTGAGTAAAAATTGTCTATACCACTTGGACTTGATCTTGCCTAGAAGTAGGCACAGCCTTGAGTTATATATAAGCACAAGATCTCCCACTTCAAAATCTCGCTTTTCAATCCTTTAATCATGATACTTCTTAATCTTCTCCTTGTACAAGGCTGCACTTTCATAGGATTTAAGACGAAAATAATCTAGAAAATTCTAGTAATTCACTCTTTGAGTTGATGTGCCGCCCCAATACAATTAAGTTTCTTCATTATTCTAATGGTTTTACGCTCTAGCCAACCGACAAATGGTAAGACTTCCCACATACTAGTTGGTATCGAGGCATACCTATGGGAGTCGTATATGCGGTCTAGTAGGCCCATATAGAATAATCAAACTGCCTTGACCAATTCGTTCAATTGGTATTCACAGTCTTTGTAGAAATTTGCTTTATGTCTCTATTAGACACGTCGACTTGCCCGCTAGTCTGTGGATGGTAAGGAGTAGCTACATTATGGAAGATACCATACTTCTCAAGCAATAGTTTAAACAACTTATTCCAAAATTGATCCTTAATAACTAATAATTTCCGTTGGGTTATCAAGTCTTGAGAAAATATGCTTCTTCAAGAATGAGGTTACGCTCTTGCCTTCAATATTTTGGAGCAAAATTCTTCTACCTAATTCGATACATAATCAACCGCAAGAAGAATATATTTCATCCCATATGAAACCACAAATGGACCCTTAAAATCAATGTGTTATCAATCAGATAAGTTGATTACCATGATTAGGATCATAGGAAGTTATTGCCTCTTTGAAATCCCACCCTCTCTTTGGAAACGGTCAACAGACATTGCATAATCATGAGAGTCTTGGTGGATTTGTTGCCAATAGTATCCACACTGCAAAACTTTTTGCGCAGTCCAAACACCACTATGATGCTCACGAACGGGCAATGAATAACATGCCTCAAGAACACTCCTACTCGTCTTTCACCGGCCTATTTGTACCCAGCTACAATCTTTTCTCCTATAAAAGAAAAAAGGGCCCTCGGACAATCCTCAATCGGCTCAACATCTCAATTTTGGGAAGAAAACGACGAATAATACAATCAACACAACTACGATACAAGTATGGCTTATCGCAAAAGAAATTTGTTATATCATGCATGAACTTCTTGATTTGGTGAAACGACAGATCCGAAGGTACCACATCGCTTGCAAAATAATTAGCAATGTTTGCAAACCTAGGAATGAAGTTATGGGAAACAACCAATACTTTTTCATATGTGAATTAGCATTTATCTCACCCGTTTCACCAAGTTCGAGTAATGCTTCATCCTCCAATCTAGACAAGTTATATGCGACTTGGTTTCCTATCCCTTTCTGGTCTTTAACAACAAAATCAAATTCTTGCAATAGCAACACTCATCTAATGAGTCGTGGTTTTGCATCCCTTTTGGACATCAAATACATCAACGTCTAATGGTCCTTGTGCATTATGACCTCTATCCCTAGTAAATATGAGGGAATTTTCTCGAATCCAAAAACCATGATGATAAGCTCTAGTTCTGTAATAGTGTAATCACAGTGACAGTTAATGATTTGCTTGCATAATAAATAGTGTGCAATATCTTCTGACCCCTTTTGCCCCATACCATGCCAAGTGGTGTCGCACTAGCATCGTACAACCAAGTTTTTCTTCAACTCTTCAATTGCTATCAGACAACCATTATCAAAGTAAAATTTACTATCCTTTTCATGCAACTAGCACAAAGGAAGTACAATTTTAGAAAAAACATTTATGAAATTCTTATAAAAACCTTCATTTCTCTCAAATCTTCTATAATATTTTATCAAGATAGGTGGAGGAAGCTTTTTTATTGCCTCCACTTTAACCTTGCCCACCTCAACACCTTTCTTAGATATCCCTAGCCCCAACACTCTGCCCATTTTTAAACTAAAGTGGCACTTCTCCCAATTGAGGACTAAATTGGGATCTTCACACCTTTTTAGTACCTCGACTAGATTTTCCAAACATCTATTAAAATATTCACCAACCACTATGAAATCGTCCATGAACACCTCAATTGTGTAACCAACTATGTAAAATAAAATTGACATAATGCAACGCTAGAAGGTTTGTAGAGCATTGTACAACCCAAATGGCATGGGTTTCAACGCGAAGGTCCCATACGGGAAAGTGAAGCTGGTTTTCTGTTTGTATTCCTGGCGATAGAGATTTCATTCTAGCCTATATACCCATCAAGGAAGCAGTAACATCCCTTTCCTACAAGTATATCTAGCATTTGATCCATGAAGGGCATAAAGGAATGATTTTTCTCTTTCCAAGCATTCAACTTTTGGTAATACATACAAGCTCTCTATCCGATCACCGATCGCATCTGTACAAACTCATTTAATTTATTTGGGACCACATTAATACAACATTTCTTAGGTACACACTGTATATGGCAATACCAAACTAAGGCCTACAATAGGGTAGATGACTCCATCATCTAACCATTTAATCATGTCCTTCTTCACTACGTCTTGCATACACGAATTTCATCTTCGATGATGCTTCATACGAGGTTATGATCCGGTATGAGGTTTGATTTAGTGGGAATAAATATAGAGGGGAAATTTTATAATATTTGCAAAAGTCCACCCAATATCTCACTTGAAACTCTTTACTGCTATCAAACACTCGACATGTCGCCCATTAAGATCTGCTGCAATAAGAACTAGGAGTGTCTCATCTATAACAAAGAATGCATTATACAAATGTGGGGGTACAAATTTGAGCTCCAATTTAGGTGCCTCTTTAAATAATGGTCTCGCTCATGGAGTCTTACTATTTTTCATATGGAAGTCCAATATCTTAGAATTTGGTCGATATTCGCCTATAAAATGTAGCAACCAACAAATCATGTATTTCAATTACATAAGTCTAAAAGTTCATTATTACTTCTTCTAAGAACTCCACACCCAGTCTCTCATCGATTTTCACCTTCGAACAACTCTCGCTAAAAGTTCTACTACATAAGGATTTGAGCTCACCACTATTCTTGATGCACCTACAAATATCAAAAGTCTCTTGTTCATTGTTAAGTATAAATTTCATCTTCCCTTTCTCAAGGTCAACGAAAGCACTCCCATTGTTAAGGAATTGTATCCCAAGGATAATGGGAAAATCAAGAATAACAAAATAGTACGGAAAAATTAATGTCACTTTCACTAGCATTTCATGGAGCACTCCAATAGGCCTCTTCATCGTTCTATCCACCATGAGAAACTGCACCGTAGTTGGTTACATATCAATTAATCCCAACTTCCGGTAAATGGAAAATAGCATGAGATTAATGCTAGCGCTATGATCACATGGTGCCTTGGCGAAGTGAAATAACCGTATGGTACAAAGAATAGTGAAAGGAACACGACATTTCTTTTTCTGCATAAGGGACCTTGTAGAAATATCTCTAAAATATGTCAATGTATCATTATACTCAAGACTCACAGATCTCTTGTTTGTAACCATATCCTTCATAATCATTGCAGAGCCAGGCATTTGCTCTAGAGCCTCTATCAATAAAACATTAATAGAAATCTGTTTTAGCGATGAACCTGCGGTATTTTCTTGGTTTGATCTCCTTTGCTAATATTTGAGGAATGGGATGTGGATTCTTAGGGAAGGGAACCACTTTCTCTATGACTACTTCCTCTGTCTTAGTCGCATTCTCATGCTCTCAACAATGCACTGTCACCTCGTTATCTTTTCTAGTATGAATCTCCAAAAAAAATGGAGAAGGTGGATCAATGGTTTTCTTACCCCCTCAAGTAGTGACCACCCTAAAATCCCATCATTAATAGGATTCTTGATGGTGTTGCTTGGTCAATTGCCTTGTTGCCTTGGGTTCTGTGGTAGACAACTAATTCATCCGAACTTCAATATACGTTATTGACATTGCATGTGCATCAACATTTTTACCAATATGAGATAAGTCGTTCCTCATGTCTTTCACATTCTCATCATACGCATCAAACTTTGTCATCATCTTCTGCATCATATCCTCAATTTGTACAACGTTACATCCAGCATCCCTAGGGGCAGATTTTTTGTTTTGAGGGGGAACATAAGCTCCACCTCGATCATTTATGTGGAAATAATTGAACCAATTGTAATTGTTGTCGCTGTTGTAATTCCCATTTCACACATTGGCCCTCTTTGTTGTAATTTCCATAGTACCGACCTTCGTTTCATTGACATTGGCGCCAATAATTCGTGTTGGATCCTTGGTAAATTGGTGGAAAACTCCCCTCTAATAATTCACAACATACACATCCTTTTCATAATAATACTCCTCTACTTGTTGTGGATTTCTAGTAAAATAGTTCACCTTATTCATGTTCTCTACCCATCTATTGTTATGTTTAGCACCAACCATACCTCAATTCTCATCTGTGCCATGTCTTTGTGAATCTCATAGGTGGCCTATTTATTTTTAGCTTGAGCGGTGATGGTGTTTGTCCTAGTGTCTCACATTCTAGTGCCCATGTACATATAAAGTTGTAGGGGAGCTCATTCAACCATATAACAACATCTCCGGTCAAAGATAGAGGGAACACCCTCAGCCCTATGACATTAATATCCCAATATGTTCGACCTATGCAACTTTTTTGCATATATAGTTTAGCTTAGCTATGTGAGAATGTGGATCATTGACAGGAAACCCCTCAAATTAGACTCTCGCTGCAAGAATCTTCATCAAGCTACTGGTTATCTCAAATGTTTCCCCTGGAGGTAGAGGTGGTATGACAAGTGGTCGATCACACATGGCGATATTTATGTTGACCCTTCCATTATCATTCAAACATCACTATTAGCACAATTAAAATGAACTATGATATTCCAAAGCCTCACATGTATTGTATCAGTTAGTATCTTCTTTATAAGGTGAGAAAAACCATATATAAGATGGTTTGAATGGATTTGAGGTCATACGTGAAAGGACGACCAAGACATCTTAAAACGAGTCTTTTTTGTTCTAGTGTGTCCTTGTATGTTATCATTATTTTTAAATGTTAGTTTGAGTTTACAAAAAATGGAGGTAAATATTGTGTCTTAAAATTTTCTTAAGGGTCATAACGTCTGTTACGACTCTCAAACCTAAAGGTCCTTAGAGAGGGCCCAACCTTTGACTACAAGCTGCACAAGACTGCAAAAAAATGTTCATGGGTTAAATATGTTCGCGTTGTAGACAAAGGTTTTCCATAGGAAAAATATTTGGTCAGCGTTGTGGATAAGTCGCGGACTCTACTATTCCAAAATTTAATTCCATAAACTTTTGGGAGCAGCTGCTTGATGCGGACTTACTCCCCCACGGTAATACCAATAAATAATGCTATGTTTCATTTATATTTAATGGGCTAACAAATGTGGGGGTATTTTTGGTTACTTTGGGGGTTTGTAACAAACCGTTTTAAGTCATATTTATCTGCATTCCCAATTAAAAACACAAATACCCTATGAGAAATAAAAATTCAAAATTCTCTCAAAACTATGTTAGAGACCAATCTCAATGTCATGCTAGAAAATTAATTTCGAACTGATTTATTCGCGAACTTATGGGTCTTCAATCAATACGGTATAGTAACCCTTGTTCCTTAGTTAAAATTTCATTTACGGAGTTCAATCAAAGAAATTCAAAAGTGATTCAAAGACCAAAATCCCAAAGTTTTAATCTAAACATTAGTTTATTGTCAAATTGTTTTCAAAGTCATTATAGTGATGGATTTATGGTTAATCATTTTTTTAAGATGAATCCAAATGCAAATCCTTGAAGAACCCATGTTCTCCCTAATCTCTCTATTTAGCCTATAATGTGCGTTATGTGATCTTGATGAGATGGTGATCAAATTGTTATTAGATAGTCATGTAGTGTTTAATCATATTTTTATCTATATCTATTGATTATGAGTTGTTGTGGATTTTTATATGATGATCATGGCTTGGTTAATTGCTAAGTTAACCTATTTTCTATCCTATAGTATTGGGATTGACATTGTATCATTTTGTCCACTTATGGTGGCGGTGTTTACATTCTTGTCTATCTATATATGTTATGACCATGTCCTTGAGGGAAACAGATGTAATGTGAATTATGGTTATGATGACCACAAGTATGAAGGTCTTGTGTTTAGTCTTCAATTCTAGTATCGTGATCTAGATATATTGAAAATGTGAATAATGATGTTAGGGTAAGGTATAGTCTACATCTTTGATGGTGATGAATTCTATTGTAAAATTACCCCTACATCTATAACCCTGTATCAGTGTGTGATCTTACGCATGTTAGGAGTCTTCTGTTCAAATATTGAATATGCCCTTGTCTCCTATAATGTAATGTGGGTTTGTGGTCTATAGTCCGTAATACTCAAATATATGAGTTGTTCATGACTTGAGGGATATTTTATAAGTTTTGTTAACCTTTAGAGGGTGGATCCATCAATGACTAAGTGGGTGATCTTATGTGACCAAGATCACCAATATGTACACACACGCATCTCATGCATACCTATAAGTATGATATGTTCATTGTGTCAATTAAAAGGATGATTCTCTTATTCACCTTTATCTATTATTATGCATTTAATTATATGAGTAATGAAATATAACATTGTGTTGTCTAAATGTGTTTATGTGAAAGGTTTCCTCCTATTTGTACACATACACACATGAATGTATGAACAAAGCATGTTAATATCACTCTAGTTAATGAGAGTATATTGAAAGATCTCCTCAATGGTAATCTTATCAAGACTATGTTATGAATGTTATGATTATGTGAAAGGAGATTCTCACGTGAAGTTGGTTTTGATGAAAGGACACGCTAATGATTAACCTATGAGCTATGTATATGTTATAGAAAGGGTTAATCTCCTAAGTCTTATGTTATGATCACATGTTTAATAAAGACTTCAAGTTTCTTAAAAAAGGGAATTTATATTAGCACTTATTGAACTTGAAGATGAGAGGGGTCTCTTCACGAGGAAGCTTCCACATATGTTTTCATGAGGTCAAAACTACAATACGAATTAGTATTATGCGGGTTTCTAGTAACAAACTCCTAGTTCCTTAACTATGTACCCCCATAGGAACCTAACAAGTAGATCCACCTAGATGCTATCATGATGTTGATGCCCTACCCTGGACGTGGCCTGCACCCAATGACTATTGCTGGCCTTGAGTGAACCTATGGCCTTGATTACCTAACTCAATAGAAGACTTATAATGGAATTTAACTTAAGAATAACTTTAAAATAGTACTTAGCCAAAATGGCAACTTCATGTCATTAATTATGAAAATGAAGGCCAAAGAAAACTAACATTTTCTATCTACGAAGCGTCTAAAATAAAGAAGGATGTTGGGACATGACCACCAATCATCCTAATAAAAAAAAACTAAATCAATATCTAAATGATAAGGATGTCCTCCAGAATTAAGAGAGGCTCACCGAGTGACTCTTAACTTCTAGGTGGATCAAGGGTGCGCTGAATACTAATCCTAATAACCTGTGTTTGCTTCATAATATGATGCAGGCCAACTAATATCAATACATTGAATGTACGAGTATGAGAGTTGGAATGCAAACAACACCTGATCTTCAAACAGAGTAAGAAGGAACAATTACGTTTGCTCTTCTCAACTCATGAACAACATCACTCATTCCACATAATACAATTTAAAAGTAAGGGCAATATAAAGAAAACTTTCTAGAACATGCTGATAACCTATGAATGTATGCAAGATACAATTAACTCTGACATGTTTATAATAATTCAAGTAAATGATGTATATTAGAATACAATAACTTAAGTGGGAGTTTCGCTAACCGACCACCATCACTTAAGAAATACAGTATCGATACATCGATCTAACATCACACTGCAACACATCATATACCCTACAAAAAGTCTACGACTTGAACTGCCTAATGGATCCACTAGTCTACTGTGAAAGGGGTTCATTTAAAAAGTATAAACCTTTTGTACCTATGGTTGCTACATGATTTATGGGGGTTGTGAGTTATATGAACTCTCCCCCATATCACTGCTCAAAACTACTCCAAAAATATGTTGACTCTTAAGTTTAAAAACATACAAAATCTGTGCTTTTGAGATTAGTTCTCAAAATACTTATTTCAAGGCTATCTTGGTAATCATAGTTTCACTATTTGCTTCTTTTAGAAAGCTATAGTTCTTTTTTGAAAGCTTGCCCTAAGTCTCTTGGGAAATAAAATTTTCCTTACTAGTTAAATGTTAGATAATTTTAAGACACTTTGGGAATATTCAGTACCCATATACATCTGAAGAAAAGAACTTCAACTTACTCTTAACTTATCTTGAACTTGAGTCTTAAAATAAAATTAAAATTTTTCAATAAGACTCTTGAAAACCATTAAGGACTATACTTTAACTTACTTCTTAGATTTAGACTAGACTTGTTAAATTCTTTAACTTAAACCTTAACTTTCCTTGAATTTAACTATGAATTCAAAGTTATGATTTGAGTTCTTTGATGATTTCTAGTTTATCAGAAATCATTTGAATGAATTAGAATCATGGGAAAATGTCAATGTACCTTGGAAGGACTTAAACGAAATAAACTACGAAAACTGGATGAAAAGCACTTGATTGGGCGTAGTGGTGGCAGGCCGCGCTAACCTCAATTGACTAAGCGTGCCACGCCAGGCTTCAGTTGATTAAGGCTAACTTTTGGCACACTGCAGGAACGACACGCCTTACTTGCCTAGGTGTGTCTCATGGATTTTCAACTCCTTTTCAAATCGCAAAACGCATAAACCTCTATAGTTTTATCCCTCAACCCTTATGATCATAAATGATATCAATACCCAACAAATTCAACTCAAAATGACATTAAAAGCTACTAATCAACATCAATGGGTAATCAATCAATTTAACCAAAAGAGATTAGATAAGATTAATCAAGAACACATCTCAAATCATATGAACAACTCTAGAACTACAAAACAGAAGCAAGATTGATGTGTGGATGAACTAATACAACATGAAAGATCTCATATATCTAAATAGGTATAACCCCAACTAAGTCTACTAGAATCTATTATAGTTCTTGGATAAGTTTTTATCTTTCCCCTTCTTCTTTATCTCTTCTCTTTTCTCCCAAGCCCAAAGCGTGAGAATACTTTTTTCTATTATGACCAAAACTTTTTTCAACCCCAATTAAACCCTTAACACCATTTAGGAAATAAATTGTCAAAATGGTTACTTTAACCTTCCAAAAATCCAGAATTTGGACTTCCCTTACATAAACAACCCTACTTTCCAAAGGTGTATATCCCTTATAGAATATTGAAATTGTACCTATCTATGAGATTTCCAAACATATAAATATTTGACTCTAACTATTACAGATCTAGACGTTATGGTCGTTTCAAAATGGCCAAACCACACATTTTACACTTACGAATTTTTCTAGATTTTTTTCTATTCTTTCCAAAAATGATAATTTTTAGTTACTTAGCTTATTCTTGGATATGGAAAGTTACAAGATGTTACAATATCTCCCATATGGAACATTAGTCCTTGAATGAGATTTCTTTACTATGCTAAGGATAGTAACAACAAGTCCAACACTTAACAATCCAAAAGAAATTAACAATCATGTTTTCTCATAGTTCAGAAAGTACTAAGAAGAGAATTAGTCCCTTGATCTAAATTATCTATGGATTCATAGAGATATGGGTATGTATTCTTCATATCATCCTCGGCTCCCAAAGCTGCTTCTTCACCAATTTGATTCCTCCAAAGGACTTTTAGTGATGCAACTTCCTCTGTTCTTTACTTGTGAAAATGTCGATCCAACATTTGAATCGAAATCTCTTCATAGGATAAACTATCCTTAATCCAACACTTTCAGTTTGTACTGTCAATGAAGGATCACCTATGCACTTCTTTAACATGGAGATATGAAATACCGGATTGACCGCTGCAAACTCTTGTGGTAGCTCCAACACAAAAGCTACATGGAAAACTCTCTTGGATATCCTAAAAGGTCCAATATGCCAGAGACTAAGTTTCCCCTTCTTACAAAACCTCATAACACAGTTCACGGGTGAAGCTTTCAGAAAATACCCAATAATCCACGTCAAACTCCCATGACCTTCTCCTATGATCGTTGTAGGATTTTAGACGACTTTGTGCCATTATCAATCTCTTTTGGATCACTTTCACCTTCTCCATGGCTTGGTGAACTAGATCTAGTCCTATCAACCCTGACTCACCAATTTCAAACCATCCAATAAGAGATGTGCATCTTCTCCCATAAAGTGCTTCATATGGAGCCATTTGGATGCTTGAACGGTAACCCTTGTGTAGACAAAATCAATGAGAGGTAGGTAATCATCCCAATTTCCTTTGAAATTAATCACACAAGCTCTCAATATATCCATTAAGGTCTTGATAGTACGTTCTTGTCCATCCATTTGAGGACGAAAAGTAGTGCTTAAATTCACTTCTTGACCAAACACATTTTTGAAATAGTTCTAGAACTATGCAATGAAATGTGCACATCTATCATAAATGATTAAAACTCGGATTCCATTAAGTCTCACCACCTCCTGAATGTATATGCTTGCATAATCCCCCACCGATAGAGTGGTTTTCACACGCAAAAAAATTTGTTGATTTTCTCATTCTATCGACAATCACCAAACTCGAATCATGTTGTCTTTGAAACCTCTGCAACCCTCTGATAAAGTCCATGTTAACCATATCCCAATTCTAGTAAGGAAATTGTATATACTCAGCAAAACATCCAGGACTTTGATGTTTCTATTTATAGTTACTAACAATTTGGGCATTTTGCAAAAAAACTCAGCAATGCCCTTTTTTATGCATTCCCACCTATAAACCTCTCATAAATCAGGGTACATATTTGTGGAACCCGGATGAATGGAATACCTTAACCTATGAGCTTCTTTCATGATCCTCTGTTGTTGTCCATCCACCCTTGGTACAGATGACCTACCTTGTTACTTCAACACACCATCTCCCCCTTATTCAAAAGACAAAACTCTTCGTTTATGGACATTGGCCTTCAAGTAAGCCAAAGTGGGATCTCTGTCTTACTTTTCTTACAAATCTTACACTAGTGATGTCTCATCCCCATTGATTACCACTATTCCACCTTCCGTGGAATCCATGAGTCTGACTCCCAAGCATGCAACATTATGCACATATTTGGGTAACTTGCTCTTTTCTTCCTCAACATGGGAAATACTTCCCATGGTGAACCTGCTTAAGGCAATAGCAACCAGATTAGCCTTACCTGGATGGTAAAGAATACTAATTACATAATCCTCGAGTTATTCTAACCACCTATTTTATCTGAGATTTATCTCTTTCACATTGAACACATAATGCGAGCTATTGTGGTCACTGAATATATCCATATGAACGTTGTAAAAATAATGACACCATATTTAGGCCAAAACACACACTTGGAGAACTTGACATATAACTCCTTATCTGTTAATGTTTGATGAACTACTCTAACATGACCAGCATGATCTTCTTCATTCCTTGAATGGACTATAGGCGCAATGGTCAAACCAAATGTCATGGCCAAAAAATCTTAACAGCCATATCTAGATCCAAAAGTTGTCTTTGGAATGTCACATTCCCTAACATTAGAGCGATGGTAGTCGGATCTCAGAAAAAATTTTGAGAAACATGAAGCACCATGAAGTTGGTCAAAAAAACAATCTATCCTTGGAAAAGGATACTTATTCTTTATGGTCAGCTTATTCAATTCGTTTTAGTCTATACACGTCCTAAGGAAATTATCCTTCTTTCTCATTTAAAAAAAAACAGCACCCCAAGGAGAGACATTTGGTTGTAGAAAACCTTATCCTAACACAACTTTCATTTGTCCATTGAAATCTTTTAACTCTATTGGTGCCATTTTAAATGGAAGAATAGATATCAGATGAGTATATGGAAGAAGATCCATGCAAAAGTCTATCTCTCTGTCAGTATGGACTCCGGGTAGATCACATGGGATGGCTTCTGCAAAATCCTTCACTACTAGAACTGACTGAATAGAAGGCATCTCAACACTAGAGTTTTTAAATCGGACTAAGTGTTAGACACACCCCTTAGAAACTAACATTTTTATCATAAGGTACGAAATGAATTGGCCCTTAGGCACTACTTAATTGCTCTTATGGCCCTTAGGCACTACTGAATTGCTCTTACTCTCTAAGACTGGCCCATTTTTTAATTTGAACTTGACTACTCGAGACCTATGATGTACCATAATTTCACTACATTTCTTATGAATTTCACTTAAGAATTATATGTACCTAAAGCCTTTTTGTAGTAATTTTAACAGATTTTATGTCTTTTTTTGCAGGAAATATGTTCTGGTGGCAAGAGAAGAAAATAAGTTAAAATAGTGCAGAATTAGACTTAAAAATGCAATCGATGGTTTGTCGATTGATCGATTGACCTTAGGTGTGATCATAGATGAGCAGCTCAGGACATTAGAGGAAAACCAGGGAAGTTTGACTAAGCATTGAACCACAAGAGGCAATGATAGGCCGTCGGTCAATAGACAGACAGTACTGGTGAACCATTATTTGGTTCATAGAAGGTTCCAATACCACATTTTGGAAAGTTCTATGTATACAGCTACGTAGAGCATTGACGACCTGTAAATGGATCGTCGCGACCGTACTTTTGATCCATTGTTAGATTTACAGATGGTTCCATCCCTAGAGCAAAAATATTTCTAGGTCCTAATTTATAAAGACAGTCTAAGGACAGTTGATTCAGTTGGTTCATCGATTAAATTCGTGTACCTGAATAAAACTTCCCTTATTTGAATTTCTTTGTCAGAAATACTTTGTTTTATCCATAGATGGTATTAAAACATCATTTTTTTGGTTTAGCTACTATTTTTTTGTGTTGAACCTTGTGTATTAGAGATTGATTCTTGCAACTTTGGAAATTACTTGATTCATGGAATTAGTTTGAAGGATTTTTTTTGCAATTTCAAGTTGGATTTCTGGGTCATGATTTCTTCATCAAAAAACTATGAATTGTTATATTGCTAGAATAGGTAACTAAATCCACAACTAGGACTATGTGAACCATGGGTAATTAACAAAATAATCATAGTAATTAAGAAATTCATGAATAGCGTTTTGCATGAATCGATAACTCTTTCGTTTAGGAGTCTTTTTAACAGTGGCCAATGTTACAACTCATCTAGTTTCTACTTTCCTGACCAATGAGGCAGTTCATAGGAAAATAATTATCAACATAGATATAGTGAGATACTATCTAATAGGCTAGTGTCGATTAGTCCCAAAAAAACTAAGACATACATCGATTTTGATGTCTAATATGAGGTAATTGCAAGGGTTATAAAATTATACACTCGTAGCCGGACCAAGGAGTGCGGTGAAATTCTATAGATGTCGTACCAAGGATTTATCGATACCTAACTTATCACTTTGCATTTGCATATAATAAAGTAGGAAAGGATTGTCATTGCTAAGAATTCTACGTTATAAACCTATGGGTAAAACATAGACCATAGTTACTCCACCATCTTAATAACAATCAATGTCCACTTTTATTCACTTGTTAAAGACACTATTGAAGAATTTTGTTTCACAAAACCCCCCTTTACTTATTTGTGTCGGAAAGACATTGACTAAATAGATATAATTGTGGGTTAAGTTATGTCTAAACAATTTTTCTCGTAGGATCGAACCAAACCTACTAGTTGGGTTCTTTACTTTATAGTGATCACTTCCACTTCTTTAAGGAGGTGTAATTAGAGTTTATCAAATTTTGGCGCCGCTAATGGGTAATATGGTTTTTAGATTTATTTTAATTACACTATTGAGATTTAGTGAACTATTTACTAATTTTATTTTTCTTTTGTTTCTCTCAGATCTAGATATAATATATGCCATGTACACGGAGTCAAAGGGAACCAATCACTCCATACAATCTAGAACTAATAATCAAGGGGTCCCAGCTAACCTAAATAGAAGGAATGTAGGTAATGGAGCAGGCAATAAGACTCATATACCAGTTGTGTCATAAAACCAGGAACACATTGAGAATCATTAGGTGATGCATTGAGGATGCAACCTCCAGCAGCCCCACGACCTCAAGATTACTATTGGGGCAACGTGAACATTGTACACTTTGAAGGACCACATGTCCTACCCCCTCTTCCCCCCGGGCATACAATCCAGTGATGAGTAGCTTGATGTAGATGCTCACTGTAAGGGTCTTGTTTTTGGGATTCCCAATGGATAACCCTAATGCTCATATAGCCAACCTGAATTGTGTGTGTAAAAGTTGAATGGGTAGACCAAAAATGGATATGAAATTTATAAAGATGCGAGTGTATCCTTTATCACTGGCAGGAGATGTTTCTATATGGTTCACTAACCCGCCCTACAACTTTATCTATACATATGATCTATTGAGAGAGTTTTTTTAGAGAGGTACTATCAAGTGTCCAGGAAGCTCAACTATGAGGATAAGGTGAACAATTTTGTGACATTTCCCAAAGTCAGTGAGTATCTCTAGGGAAAGATTTAATGCATTCATAAGGGGTGTCCCAAATCATCCTATTGAGGATGAGTCACAGAAGAAGTACTTTTTATAGAGATCAATATCACAACAACAATGAATTGCTTGATACTATTGCGGGTGGCTCCTATAGAGAACACACATATGCTAAGATTATATAGAAGGTGGAGAAGATATTTCGCAATAATAAGGCTTGGGGCACTAGGAAGTCGTACACTAGGAGGAAAACCTTCGCGGTACCGGCTACAAGCAACCCACTTGAGGATGAGATTCATGAAGAGATAGAGTAGATAAATACTGAATTATGGTTGGTCTTGAAGCATGTGAGTAGGGGCACAACAAAAGTGAATGCGATGAATTATTTTCTTAAACTAGCACCACCGAAAGAAGAGTAATACTATGTAAAGGATACATATGAACTTAATGATCAGATGGAGGGTTATGTAAAGGATACATATGAACATAATGATCTGACGGAGGGTTTCTATCCAAACGCCCAAGCTTCAAATCAGTATAATTGGCACCAAGGTGAAGAAAACTAAAGTCGGAACTATGGTTATTACAACCTAAAGTATAAATATGTCCGAAATGGGAACTACAATCGCTACAAAAACTTAAACCGGAACAACTATGGTAACAGGAAGGAACATGGTGATCCATATTTCCCTCCCTAAAATCGGGAAGCTAACCTTAGGGATGGTGGAGATAGTTTGGCGCGAGTTGTGGATATACTGCAAAAGATTATAAGGACATTGAATGCAATTAATGAGAATGTTAATGAGATGAGAGGTGAACTATGAGGCATTGGACAAAAGGTGGGTCTACACATGGTTACGATAAAGCATCTTGAGCTACAGATGAATCGATTTTCTACTATAGTGAACCCACACAAACCTAGCACTCTTCCAATCAACACTATCTAGAATCCAATAAATGATCAGCATTGTATGTTAGTTACTACTCAAAAAGGTAAGCAGACCATCGATCTACTATGTCCTCTGTAGTAGAAGGTGATTTTAGAAAAACAATGATATGGCAGAAGCTAGTTGAGAGTTGGGGGATGCAACAACAAATAAAGCAAATTTACTTCAAAAAGTGGTTCCCATCCCTAGAACTCCACCACTATTCAATAGAGGCTTTGGAGAAAATGCGTGGTTATGTTGTTTTTATGAAGGATACAGTGACTAAAAAGAGGTTGATGAGCTTTGAAGATGATGACAGAATGCACCATTTTAGTGTTATTTCTATAAGGTCTCTTGTGCAGAAGAAGGAGGATCCGACGCCTTCACTATACCATGTACGATAAGTTTGCTTCACATTTCTAAGTCGTCTAGTGATCTTGGAGAGAGCATAAATCTCATGACATTGACAATTTACAAGAACTTGGGTTTGGGAGACACAAATCCTACTACGATGTGATTATCGATGGCTTATTTATATCTGAAGAGGCTTATCAGTATACTCAGTAATGTGCTTGTAAAAGTGGAGTCATTCATCTTTCCAACCGATTTTTTGATTTTTTACTTTGAAGTTGATTTTGAGGTTCCCATTATTCTTGGGAGACCATTCCTTTTCATAAGGCATGCACTAGATAATATGAAAAAATGGAAGATAAAGTTTAGGTTGAACAATGAGGAAGCAATTTTCAATACATTTAGGTACAAGAACATGACTAGTGAGATCCAAACAATATCTGCTATATCCTGCAAAGTTGAGAGCGTTTTAGAAGAGCAAATTCAAGAGAGGCTAGGTATTGAGGCACTAGCACCGGTCATCATGAATTTTTAAAGTGACGGTATTCAATAGTATGATTCTTTCATGGCTGCAGTTGAACGAAATGAATATCTGTCAAAGCCGAAGAAATTGGAGTTTGATATGAAGCATTGCGATTCTCCAACTGTGAGACTATCTATTCTTCAGGCCCCAAAAAATTAGATCTTAAGTCTCTACCACCTCATCTGAGGTATGTACTTTGGGGTATAGATGACATTTTGCATGTGATAATTGTAGAAGAGTTGAATGTTCAACAAGTAGAGTGCTTAGTGGAGGTTTTGAAGAGGTTCGAGCGAACCATGGGTTGGACTATTGCAGATATTATTGGGATCCTTACCCGTATTTGTTCCCAAAAAATTCAAGTCATGCCAGATAACAAACCGAGTATTGACCACCAAAGAAGGTTGACTCCACCTATGCAAGAAGTAGTGAAAACTGAGATTATCAAGCGATCAGATGCGGGAGTCATTTATCCTATTATTGAAAAACAGTGGGTGTGTCATGTTCAGTGTTTGCCCAAAAAAGGTGGGATGATTATGGTACCTAATGAAAGGAACGAGCTTGTCTCGATGCGATCAGTGACCAGTTTAAGATTTAGTATAGACTATCGAAAGTTGAATGCTTGGACTGAAAAGAACCATTTCACCATGCCCGTGATGAAACATAACACAAACTTGAAGGGATGGGATGGTATTATTTTCTCGAAGGATATTTTTGATACAAACAAATCTCTATCACAACATAGTATCAAGAAAAGACCACATTCACTTTTCCTTAAGGGACTTTATCCTTCAATAGGATGTTGTTTTGTTCATGTAATGCACCGGCCACCTTTCGTCTATGCATAATGTAGATATTCTTTAATATGTTGGAGGAGATTATTGAGGTGTTCATGGTTGATTTTTCTTTGGTTGGGGAGTCTTCAGACCGGTGCTTGAATAATTTGGTTGAGGTTCTCAAGAAGTGTGAGGATTGTAATTCGGTTCTACATAGGGAAAAATGCCACTTTTTGGTGAACGATGACATAGAAGGCCATCGAATCTCATGGATGAGAATAGAGGTTGACCGGTCCAAAGTTGAGGTTATAGATAAGCTTTGTCCACCTATGTCTTTCAAGTGTGCGAGAAATGTTCTCGGGCATGCTTCATTATATAGGAGGTTTATTAACAATATTTTGAAAATTGCACATCCTTTGTGTAAACTGCTCGAGAAGTAATGTAAGTTCAATTATGATGAATCCTATTTAAATAATTTAGAGAATTAAACAAGTAGTTGGTGTCCCGCCCATCATTGTTTCACCAGATTGGACTGAGCCATTTGAGTTGATAAGTGATGCAAGTGGGGTTGCACTCGGTTTGGTATGGGGATGGAGAAGCGACAAAATCCTTCATGCCATCTACTATGCAAATAAATCCCTACACAAGCACAATGTAACTGAACATGATTTTCTGATTGTGGTGTTTGCGTTCAAGAAATTTCACTTCTATTTTCTGGGCACGAGGGTCATAGTGCATACTGACCATTCTGTTTTGATGTGTTTGATGGTAAAGAAGGATGTGAATCCGAAGTTGATCAGATGGGTATTGTTGCTGCAAGATGTATATTTTTAGATGAAAGATAGAAAGGGGATAGTGAATCAAGTAGCCGACCACTTGTCTTGATTGGAGGATGAAGCTATGCAGAAATTGGAAGAAAAGTTTGAAATTGATGTTACAGTCCACATGAACATGTATTGGCTGGTTATAAAGATCTAATCCCATGTTTCGGAGACTTTGTGAACTATCTGGCAAGTGATTTGGTTCCATTCTATTTGACCTTCCACCAAAGGAAAAAGTTCTTGCGTGATTTCAAAAAGTTCTTCTGTGATGAGCCTTACTTATATCGGAGTTTCCCGATGGGATCATTCATCTTTGTGTACCTGAGGTTCTTATGGGTGTGTTCTGCAGGTGTGTCATTCCTCGCCTGTAGGTGGGCCCCTTAGTGATATTTGGTCTGGGCATAAGATGTTGTTGTGTGGGTATTATTTGCAAACCTTTCACAATAATTCTCATGATTTTGCATAATCATATGATTGTTTCCAACGAGATGGAGGAATTTTAACGAGGCTATAGTTTCCCTTGAATCCTACTTTGGTGATTGAGCTATTTGATGTATAAGGCGTTGATTCTTATCCGTTTATTTATACAATAACAGTTTAATCCCAAATAAATGCTTAAAAATAATTGATTCAAGATTCAATGGTAGAGTCATGAAATTGGACAATTCAACTTTGAAAACTTAAGATAACATCTAGAAGGTTGTGCTCCTTGTTGTAGAGAGTTTCACGGATCAAAATCCATACCTTGATGAAGATAATTATAAAATTTTATGAATTATGTACACTCAACTCTTCAAACAAAGCCCTTCCATGAGTTTTGACTCTAATGGAGTTCTAGAGAAAATTCTAAGAGATTTGTGTTTTTGATTTTGAAGAATGAAGTATTCAATGTATTTAAGGCTTATAAACAAATTTAAAATACCCAAAATACCCCTTAGTAATATGAAAACCTTCTATTTGTATGTGGTGTGAAATGACCACTTCAGCCCTCACTTAACAGTGAAGTTGTGTATAACACAGCCTCACAGGCGGAAGTGCCATCGACGACCCATACCTTGACCAACGGACCATCCTGTTGGTCTGTGCTTGGGGATTGAGGCTTGTAATTAAACTCTCGTATCGGAAGACTAAATCCTAATCGACGATCCTCCACCAACAGGGCCTCCACTGACCCAGTGGGTGTCGATTGCCAACTGTTGGTTGGGCTGTCTTGGGTAATCTAGGGCACTAACTTGGGTCCTTCATCAAGGAGCCTTGGGTCGTTCTTGAGGATGTTTGCCTGGAAGTTTCCAACCCAAAAATGATCATATACGATTTTAGCACCTCTCACATGAATTTCATCAAAAAGGAGCACGTAAAACTCGACCAAACATGCTTAGACATACAAGGTCATTGCAAGGCACATCTTTCGAACATTATGGACGTTCTTGGATGTTTTACCTCCAAACTTCACAAAACTTTACACACTACCTATACATGATATAGTAACTCATTTAATAACCTTAAAACCTTACGAATCACACATAAACACATAGAACCACATATGAGGCACATAGGTGACTTAGTTGTCCAATGTCTTTATCATCCCTTGACGTTTGACTTCCAATGCACCTAAATTCTTAGACACGGACTTAATTTCACATAATATACCTATTTAGGAAATTAAAACATTATAACCAACATTATAGTCTCTAGGTTCTTACAAAAGGGAGGAGAGAGGAGAAGAGTCAAGGGGGGAGAGAGAGTCATCAGTGGAGAGAAAAGGTGGTAGAGATGGCAGCTAGAGATGGAGGCGAGGAAGAGAAGAAAAATGGAATAGTCAAGGTTTATGTCTTTTATATTAAAATGGAAAGAAAGGATAGGTTAATCTGAACCGTTAATTATTTAAGAGATGAGGGGCTGCGATTTAATATCAAAAGATGGATGCTCCAGATTATAAGTTGAAATCTCAAAATCACATTGTATTGGAATTGAATGGCCAAACTTGCAAAAAAAGTTTGCTAGAATTGGAATGTAAAAGTGCATATGATTGGAATACACTTGATATTGAATAAACTATAATTGAAAGAACTTAGAATAGAATAAGCAAAAATAAAAATGATTTTAGGGAAAATTGAATAGTTGATATCCAATTAAAATACTATATATATTATAATATTTTTATTTAATTAAACTCACTTAAATTTTTTAACATTTCAGTAAAATAAGTATTTCGAAATTTATTAATAATTCTAAAATATATTTATAATAATTCTTATAAAGTATGCATGTTAAATATATTTTTTTGACAAAATACACTAACATTTGAAACTTGAAATATATTTTTAAAAATACGTATTTAATCGAATAACATTTTTTAAATAGTTAAAGTTGAAAAATGGGTGTCAACAATCATAAAAGAATGAAATACAAAATAAATAAAAAGTTGAATAAAAATAATAACTAACTCCCCTCCCCTCCCCCCCCCCCCCCCCCGCAAAGTTACATTCTAATTAATCTTTTTATAAACATTGGAAAGAACGAAAAAGAAAGTCAAAATTCTATATCGTGAAATTACAAGAACTTATTTATCAAAATCATTGTTTTCTGTCTAGAAAAAAGAAACCAAAAAATTACAAAAAGTACCTTCATCAGTAGTCTCACAAAGTAAGTTTCAAGATATTAACCGCAAACGACAGAGATTGACAAATTGATTCCATAACTCCTCTTGATGAGCAATGAAATAAACATTAAAAAGAACGTACAAAGAAAATATAAACTCCAAGATCATAAAATCACAAGAACAAATAATTTATCATCATCCTCAAATTAAAAAAAAAGATGTTAATTAAAATGAACCATAGTTTTAGCCAAAAGATGGGCGAGATTCGATTTTCAAAACAAAGAGATTGGGGACAAAAGTGAGAGATGTGAGCCCGAGTTTTAGCAAAAAAAAAAACTAGCACCTTCCAACGTTGTTTCAATCTTACCAGGCCATACATTTCCAAGCATGAAAAATATATCACCGGTTACTTCACAGCCAAAAAATTCCTTAAACAGAGAATCATTAATAATGATATGGTAATATTTAGTAGGAGAAAACAAATAAAATTTTTCAATATTACATACTAATCAATATACAAAAAATGATTTCTAGGATACAACAAAAAACAATAGCTTTAATACCATGTAGTGTTTTGGACACTGTTTAATACACAAATTACCTCATAGAAGATTTGCACCGATGTAATTGATATCTCGCTGAAGTAGATATTAAATCACGTAATAACAGGGAAACTTTCAGAATCAAAGAGGAGATGATGGAAAGACTCGACATACCTGTTGAACTATGTGATATACAAGAGGATTGGGATGAATTAAATTATTCCTTAGTCAGCTACTTATATTCGTTTGTCTACTCACCCGCAAGTTAGTAGAATGAAGAAACAGAATATGTATCTTGTAGAAAATAAATAACACAGAAAGTTTATACTGGTTTGAATCACCAATGTGGTGCCTATTCAAGTCGCATTAAGTTTCAAGGATTTTCTTTAGAGCGTCATGAATCAATAGCTGATAATTTGTATGTTGAATCATCTAATTCATGCTAGCTCTAAAAAATAGACAATCCACAGTATAAATAGAGAAATTTGAAGTGAGCCTTGGAAAGTATAGAGTTCCCTTAACTTGGTCCTTACTGGTATGCAAATACGAAATTCTAACTTGACACTTCCTTTACTTTGAAGAGTACACACACAATGTTCCTCTCTCTTTTCTTTTCAATTGTGTTCACTCACGCGATTACATTGCTGTATGAAAGATAAAACAAGATCATAATATAAGCTCAAGAGAAGTTGGATATTTTTTATCTAAGAAAGAGAGAGGTTTAAATAGCCGTGAGAGGTGATGCTTTATTCAAAATTCCAATGGAGTTGTAAATCAAGGATCCTTGGATGATTCCTTGATTTAATTAAATTGATTTGATGCATCATGTCCATATCTGATATGTACATGATTAAATCAAATTCTCAATTTGTTTGATGATTTCTTCAGATATTGTCTGATATTCTTTGAATTTTGCTGATTTGATAATCTTTTCCGTCAGTCGTGGTTAATTGATGTGCTGACATATCTTTTCCTTCTTTAGCCGTTTGTTCTGCGTGATTGAAGATCTCTTGCATTTTTTTGTCGCTTAGTAAATCTAGATATGATTTGTTTTTTTAATCCTTGGCTTTGTGTTGTTTTCCTTAATGTTATTTTTGTTTGTTAATTTCTTTGATTTATCATTAATTAGAATATAATAGATAATAATCTCCCCTTTTTGATATAGACAACTATTATTAATGAAAGAGTAAGATGCCTTTCCTGTTCGATTGTTCTTGGATGAATGGTAACTTCAGTGCTCCCCCTTTATGAGTCCTTCCCCTTTTCTATGCCCATTTACAAATTCTACCCCTTTTACATCATAAAACGGAAAACAAATCAGCAATCAAGGTAGAGAAAGAAGGAAAAACTAAATAGACAATGAGTATAGGGCAAGGAGCCCCAAATATACGGTCCAACAGATAATGAGAAATATATCCACAAAACTAATTGCCTTAAACAAAAGCGAACGAGGTCATAGTCTTAATATTTTACTAGAAAATACGTCAGAGTGTTTCACACGTTTGTGCCGAAAATGGTAAGAAATTTCTCAACAATCTTAGAGAAAGAGCAATATGAAATTTTCATAGTGACCTCTAATTGACTGTTATAAGAGTCACCTCCAGTTTTGATGGAGTTGACTTCTTTTAGAATGGTGTTAACATAACAAGAGACATCTTTCTGAAGTCCTCCCATCTCAAGCCAAACCTTTTTAATATTATTATTGTAGTCCTTGTGGAGTTATAACACTTTTTCAAGGGTACCCTCTACAACCTGGATATAGTATTCTAGAACATCGAGACTTATGCTAATGTGTTCAGCCTCCTTGAGGAGTAATGTTGCAAAGTCAGTAGATATCCTTGTATCTCGGGGTGCATTATCCCTAGATTGGGACAACTCCTTCTAATACCCTTTCTCGTTTAAACACATAATTCATGGTCAAAAAAGTTTGAGTATCAAATGTAGCATCAATCAATGTAGACCTGTTGTTAGAGAGATCCACAAAAGAATAAACAGTAGTCCTAGGGATAAGTAGTCCATACAGTAAGATTTTATTGGAGTTCGTACCCTCAAAAAAATTAGACAAGTCTTCACGAACCTACAGAGCCCAATTTATATTGATCTTCTTCAACAGACAGCAAACAAAAAATATAACTCTCTTTGAGACATTTCTAATACAGCGCTTTCGTGAAACAAGAGTTGTAGCCACAACATGGGCAAGATTCCATTCTCAAAACAAAGATATAGGGGACCAAAATTAGGGACGTAGCCCTAGTGTAGGCCAGAAACACTTTAGAATCTTCAAACGAGGTTTCAAACTAATCAGGCCATACATTCCCACCTATAACAGTGTATCATTGGTAAATTCAGAACCAAAAAGTTCCTTAAACACAAAATCATTAATAATGATATGGTGACATTTACTAGTAGAAAACAAATCAAATATTTCAAAATTACATATGAAGCAATATAAAAGAAATGGTTTCTAGAATACAACAGAAAAAATGTCTTCAATTATATCAAATAACTAATGTCCACCGATAAGAAAAACAAAGTGTTTGTCCCGATGTTATTGATTAATCCTTACAGTAGAGATTAAATCACGTAATAACATGTACACTTTGAGAATCAGAGAGTGATAATGGAAAGACTCGACATTTATAGAAAACTTAAAAATTCCCTTTTTATTATCAACTTAACTTTTCTCCCTTTTTATAGTCATGCTTGAGTGTTTGTTTAGATCCCATAAATCAACAAAGACTTAATTTTTTCCTTGATACATGTTGAACTGTAATCATCCTTATCTTCAATGTTTTTTCTACTTTTCTTAGTATGCATTTATGATAACCAAAAAAAAACACAGTATACTATATATTACAAGCTATTAGACATATATTTTTAGAAGCCGTTTTTTTAAAAAATAAATCATTCTAATAATAAAATGTCAAACAAAGGTGATCAGTACTAATGTAATACTACTTATCAGTTAAATCCTAATACATTGTGTTTTTTATTTTTCCATTTTACTATTCTACGCTTTATTATAATCTCCAAACATGTGTGACATTACCTCGACCATCTAATTTTAAATTTTTATTACACTTCAGTAAACCGATCACTATTTGTAGATAGCTAATGTTTTCAATTTGAGTTTCCTTTAATAACCTTACAAGAGTAAATTAGAAAGAGGAAAGATATATTTGCTTCTGTTAAGAAAGGTTCACTTTACTTAAATCAAGGGTCTATAAGAAACCACCTTTTACCTTATAGGGATAACGTGTACATACATACTATAAGGTCATTAGGGAAAAGCCAATGGGAAAAGGATTGGGGACAGAAAACTTTTCTCAACTTAGTCTAGATTTGGATGAATTTGGAGTCATTAAGGTGTCGGAAAATGTCGTAGATATCGGGTGACTTATTTATAATTGTTATTACATGAGTAGTTATATAAGATGTCAAAGAACATGTATGACTCTACAAAATTGAATTTGGCGAGTAGAACTTCGTGAATCAATCTTAGCGTAAATGGTATTTTCCGAGTTTCATTAGTTAGAGTTGTGTTGTGGAATGGTTGTCTTGCAATTAATTAAATGACTCACTGTTTCATACAAGAAACTTTGATGCTGGATTTGGTGTCTCTGGGTGGTCCGCTATATAGGGGCGGGTGTCGTTGTGGCGGGTCAGACATAACTTAAATTCATAAATAAACCCTAAAACATTTTTATTCTAAACTTTTTGACTATGAGCGCTAAGGAACACCACATACGACTTCTTGACAGTTTTTCACCATTCTTGAGGCTAAATGTAAGCTTTTCACCTCACGAGTCCATTTTTTGATTCGTGGAATACATTTTCTTGTGTTATAAACAACGAGGGAGGGTTTTTAATTGAAAACTATGGTGGGATAAGCCATTGTTTGGATACATGAGATCAAGGGTTGACCTAGGATTGATATTATTGAATATAATCCATGTAATTGGATTTTTTTTATCCTTGCGTATATTATTTATTTGTAGACTAGAACAATTGGAAAAAATATGAAAAAGGGAATATTCAAGCTCCTTAGGGTATTCAGACTTGAATTCGAGGTAGTTGATGATTGTGATTCTATGATTTTGTGTTGTTTGTATGTTCATGCATCATAAATGTTTGTATGTATATGAATGTTGTATTATTAATCACACTTGTTGTAAATGTGAAAGATGAATCACTATATGTATGAATCACTTCTTGATTGGACAACTTGAGACTGTACTTGCATTTGTGATTGTGTGTGTTAAAGGATCGGATTACCACATTCCAATATAACTAACTAGGATCGGATTGCAATGTTTCGACATAAAGATGGGATCAGATTACTACGTTTCGGACTAACTAACTGCATCGGATTAGCACGTTCAAATATAGATATGACATTGGGTATCACGTTCCGGTATACTAATTATTTTGGTTTAGGTTTGATGAGTCCTCAATTTGGACTCATCTAGGGCCTTATTTAATAAAAATTATGTCCTTAATTTTGTATTTTATCTCAATATCAGATAAAAACTTTTAAGTTTGAGATATTTTGGCATTTGGTAGTAGTATGAAAACTTTGGCGCAAAATGGATGAGAACATCTAAAGATTCAAAGTACGCAAAGGTCCGATTTCAGTTACAACAAGTGAGTCGTGAAGGAGATGGATCAAAAGGCGAAGAAAAGAAGTAGTTGGCATTTCACCAAATAATTCAGCAAAGCAGAGTTATTCCGCCCAACGATATCGCATGCATGGATATTATGGCACGCCCCAAATGGCGACAAACTAGACGAAGGGCGAGTCGCAAAATCTCTCAACGATTCACAACTATAGAGGACGAATGGATCCAAAAGCACTAAATCTGAAGTCTATAAACTCTGAACTCATTTAGAAGAAAATCTTAGAGAGTAAAATAAATATAAACATTAAATTTTATTTAGTGTTCTTAATTTTTCTCTCAAGTTCGGAGAGGGTTTTTAGGAAACTTGAAGAAAGAAGTTCTTCTTCCAATGTTTGAAGTGGTTCTTCTTCATTTACTTCCCTTTAATATTTTTAAGGTTTAATCTATTATATGAACTTTCATCCTTAATAATTTTAATTATATTATATTATTGCTTGATGTGTGGCTAAAAATCTCATTCTTATGGTGTGATTTAGCAAATATTTGCTTATATTACTATTTGGTCTTGCTTGCTGATAGGATTATATGAATTTTAATTGTTATTTAACCTACATGTTGGTTTATTTTAATAGGTTTGAAGTTGCAAATAAAAAACAACCCATGTATTTTCACCATGCTCGAGAGGGAGGTCGCGAAACCAAGACAAGTAGACTGATGGCCTGAGGTGTGCGTCCACATGAGGTTCAGCCCGCGGGGCTGAGCCCTAGTCCCATATACAAGAAACCTCTATCGAATGGTCAGGGTGCAGTAAAAGCATAGGCTGGTTAGTTTAGACGAGTGGTGTCCGAGGGGAATTCATTTGATATAGGGTAAGTTGCCCGAGAAGGAACTTTCTGTAACCTAAAGCTTAGCCTAGTCACCATTTTCTTGTAAATTTTTATATCAAAATCATATAACCATTAGTTTGTGTCAAAATATATTGTGGTCACACCCAAGAACTTTCTCCAATACTCGTTTTATTATTTATTTTTGGTATGCTACTACTTGTGAAAAAAACCTTTTTTCTTGATATTTTACACTTTGGTGTAACAAATGAGTCTAAGTTTTGTATAACTACAAAAAGACATGAGCAATCACTATTTAGAACTAAATTCTAAGTAACTACTTCCACTAGCACTCCCTTGGAATACGACCCCAACCATTAATTATGTTACGTTACTAGCTTCGATTCATAGACACTAAAATTGTAGGTTAGTGACGTTGATCAAGAAATATAAAAGATACACATATTTATGCATCAAAATGGTGCTGCTGCCGGGATGTGTAGTTACTTTTAACTTAGGCCTTGTTGGTATAGTTGCATATTAGTGGTCTAATTACTACAGCTACTTTGTGCACTGATTCTCTGTTCCTATGTATGAACTTTATGTTGGTATCATTCTCTAGCTTGCTGCCTATTTGTATTTGTTTGATTTTTTTATATCTTAACAGGTTTTGAGCGTCAATACTGATGTAAATTTTATCGGTTTTCTATACTAATTGAATAGGGGGATTTAGACATAAATTATGTGTGTTTATGTATATTTATTGTACATCCAATCTGTTAAGTTGTTAATGTGCTTCCGTTCTTCCACGGTTTGTTGCTCAGGCTACTTATGTGCTTTTGCTTTTTCTTTGTTTCTTGTATAGGTTATGAATGTCTTCATACTGAAGTGTCTTTTTCATTCTAGGGTCATTGGTAGTTTCACATAGCTTTTTTGGGGTAACATTTAGTCTAGTAAATATTTTATTAGAGTATGAGAACTTGTTTGATGTCGTGATATATTTATCAATTCCGTTTAATCTTTTGACACATTTATTTAATTAGTTCAAGTCATGCGGTATGATTTTCAAAAATAATGCCTATGAAATATTCGATATTGCGAACCATTGTGGAAATTTATAGAAGACACTATTTTATTGGATTTGTTATATAATGATATTGGTACGTTAATATAAATTTAGTTTTAAAGTTCCGATACAATTGTTTGGATTAATGATTTATTTTGTTTTGATTTGCTGAGATCTACTACGTTCTATGAATTAGTTATATAATGACATTGGTTCATTAATATAAGTTTAGTTTTAAAGCTCTGATACAATAGTTTAAGTTAATGTTTTTTTTTATTTTATGAGATCTACTATGTTCTATGAATTATATTATAGATTTTTTAGCATTTGACAAACATCACCAAATCTAATAGGATCTTAAATTAAAATTTGTTGGATTTATCAGTAGAAGTGCGAACAAGATACTTTTCAATTGATGTGGTCATTATTATTTACGACTAAAACTTGGTCCATAAAGTTTGTGAATTTTAGCATCAAACTAAGTGAATTTTCTAGACAAAAATACTAGACGCTAAATGGGGGAAATTAAGATGGTTTTAAAAGGAAATTCTACACTTTATAATTACCATCAAACCATTATCGTTAAAAATATGAACTTTTAGCGGCATTTTATTGAATTTACCAGCTATAAAAATGGACGTTACATAAACATGATTGTTGTAGTAAATTTAATTTAAAAGTTAACTTTAGTACCTATAGATCTAATGCCCTTTAGCAGCAATTTTGTAGGATTTAGCAGCTATAAAAATATACACTAAAAATGTACAAGTACTATTTTTATTGGATTAATAGCCATATTAATTGCCGAAGCCATTGCCGCTAGAACAAATGTGTTTTAGCGACAACCTACTTGGTTTTACATTCTATACAAATGGTAGCTACATGAGAAAACTAGCCTTTTTGGATTGGATTTTTTAGACTTTTTAATTGCTGCAACAAATTGCCACTAAATCAAATGAGTTTTTAGCGGGAAAAGAGCATGACTTTACCAGCTTTGGACTAAATGGCTGCAAGAAGCTTTGCCGACCCTCGATATAGCGGCCAAAGCGCATTAGATGGTAATGTCTATAGTGACCGTAGTTATGGTCGCTAATTAAATTTTTAATTTTGACTATATACCTTTTTGTTGTAATGACTTAGTCCTTGTTGTGTTGGTCCATATAGAATTTCCAATAGTATTGAAAAGTAATTTATGAGTTGGAGCTACTACAAAAGTTAGGTGCGGTTAATATGGTGTTTTATTTTTCCATTTTTGAAGAAGTGTATGGGTGATCCTTACCTTATCATTCTAGCTGAGAATATAGAGAATCAAAGATAACTTGTCTTAAGAGGAGATTCTAGTGCAAATCCTACATCGCCAAGTTCGGAAGTTGAGCAAAAGAGGCAACATTAGTCAAGGTACTTTGGAAGAACCAATCTGTTAAACAAAGATACTTGGGAAGTTGAAGTGGACATGAAGAAGACATATTTGCATTTGTTTAAATCCGGAAAATGTGTAGACCAAGGCACAAAGTTTCTTCTAAGTACTATCCAAATTTTAGTAAGCATGCCGTTTGGTTGCAAGTGCTTGTGGGTGTTTGAAGTTGATGTTACTACCTTAAGTCCAGTAAGAGTAACCATTCAAGGACGAATGTTCCCAAGGTGGATATATTGTATATTTCGCACCTAGAATGAACTAGAAAATAGTTTAAAATCAGAAAATACATATTTTTGGAATGAAAAAGAAAATTTGGAAATATCAAATAAGTTAAAGAGTGTGTTTTGGTAAACTTCAAACGATCATAACTCCAAGATCAGGATGAATTAGTAGTTAAATATATGGTTGAAAATCCCTTATAATAATCATTCCAGCACCGGAGTTTGCGCGTTTTCGAGTTCGGATAAGTCAGTTATGACTTTTGGAAGATGGGTTGTTTGATTAAGGAAAGCCTAATCCGGATTTAGGAAGGCCAAAATTGTATTTTCCTTACCTAATTAAATTAATTCTTTTTTAGAAATTAATTTGGGTATAACCTGACCTTTGTTCTGTTTATAAAAAAATAGAATTCACACTAGGGCTTGGAGAAGAGAAAAAAAAAAGAGAAAAGTGGAGAGAAATCAAGAATCATCAAGAAAGCTCAAGCTTTGCGTGTGGAATTCTTCAAGGGTGAACCCTAATATTGTATGTGATATCACACAATGTTGGGTTAGTTCAGTCACGCGCCAACTAAATTTAGTTCAGTGAATTCATGTTTTGAATGTTAAGAAAATGAGTTCTTGAAGAACATTGTTGAACGTTTCGTCGAGTTCTTGATGGTTCTGTTGTTGAAGTTTCTTGATGGTTTGATTTATGTTTCCAGCTGTAATTTCTGGTTAAATTTATTGTACATTGAAAGAACCATGAAATTTTGAAGGGTTTAGAAATGAAAAATGAAGGAGAAAAGTCGCAGAATTCCTTGGGATAGCCTAGGTGCGTCACGCTTCCTAGAAACCCAAAAGGTATGTCTTTTTCTGTTGTCTTCTTGATCGCCACGCCAGAAAAAATGCCCCATCCAAATCTATGATGTTTGAGTCCTGGCGTCCCACGCATCATAGAGCACAAGAGTCGCCAATTCTCCTCATTATTCCCTTAACTTTCCGTACTAGTTCCCTAGTGATGTAGCTATGTTTCCTAGCTAATTCTAAAACTCTGAGGTTCATTTACATATCATGAAATTATCCATAAACATGATATCATGAACCTTGAATTCACAATTCAATTTTCTGGAAAGTTAAGATCAATGGTAAAAAGTCAACAGTCAAGTCTATAAGTTAAAAAGAAAGTCAAAGCAAAGTACTTTAAAGTTTTCAAGAGTCTTTAGCAACGTTTTAACTTTGCTTTTCAGACTCAATTTTAAAGTTTAGTAACAAGTAATGAGTTAAGTTCATTTCTCTAATGTTATATGGGAACTAAGTATTCCCTAAGAGTTCATATTTTTTTTCACATTTGAACAAGAAAGGGAACATCTATTCCAAGAGAGCTTTAAAACTAAATGTTGAGTAATTATCTCAACCTAGAGAAAGAAGTTGTTTTGAAAAAATATGAGTTAAGTATATTTGTGGGAGTAGTATTGAGCACCATATGGGGATGCTAGTTAATATTAACTCATATTTTCATGAACCATGTAGCCATCATGGGGATTAAAGGGTCATATTTGTAAATGATCACTTAATTTAAGCTAGAGATCCACTAAGTTAAGTAGTTTGATAGTTCTAGCAGCATGGGCAAGATTTTCTATATTACTTAGCCTCATAGTGGTGGTTGTCGGTTAGATTCAACAGAAACTAGTTACTTCATTACATAAGTAAAGTTGAGTTTGTATTGAATTTTCTTTAACTAACTAAGTATTTACATTGTCATACAACATTTCTATATATTACATGTGTCTTATTGCTTTATATTGAGTTGAGCTTTTCATTGAGTTGAGAAGAGCAAAGGTTTGTGTTCCCTTAACATCCTTTTCAAGCTTAAGTTGTGTTTATCTTTCAAACTCGCATACTCCTACATTAAATGTACTAATGTCAGTTGGCGTGCATGGTCTTATGATGCAGACGCATGTAACTAGGATCACCGTTGATCCAGTGAGCATCTCAGAGTCTGTTGTTGAGCCTCCTTTCATATAGTGGACATCTTTTATCGCATTATTTCATTTTTCAGTTGTTAGGATAACTGGTGGTCTTGTCCCAACATCCCTATTTGATTATAGGCTTTATAGACTGGTAGAATAGTTCTTTAGTGTTATTTATTTCAGTTCTAAACGTTTCAGACATGAGTTCTCACTTTGTCCAAATATTAATTTAAGTTAATTGATGAGTTATCGCTTGTGTTCAAGTCTTCCACTTTGTAAGCAAGGCCAAATTGCATCTCAAGAAAAACACTGGTCTTCGAGTGTCGACCATACCCAGGGTTTAGGGTGGGGGCGTTACATTATGATATATAAAATTGTAAGGCATGAAAACTATGTATTTTAATATAAATTCATCAAATTTATAAAAATGAAATGTTTATAGATTTAAAAACTACACGAAAATTACTCCAAATAAACATAGTTAATGAACAAACATATGATTTTAAAAAATGCTGGACTCCTCAAATAATAACAATATAGAAAATAGGATGAAAGGAGTATAAACAATGTATCCATAACCATATAAACTCATTTGTTTATTTTTTAAAAAATCATTTCAGAATCGTTAAATTTAAAATGATAGCTTCGCCTCTACAACCATAATGACATAAGTGCTCTGGTCAAGGCATATGACACTAGTTATGACTCTGTACAGCTTCATCCGACATTATGCTTTTAAATAACTCAGGTACAAATAGTAAAAATTTAAAAAAATCAAAATGCATATTTGAAATTACATGAATAATATTGCAAGTCAGTATAGCAAATAATTCAAATATTTTGATTTTTATTTGGGAGAAAACTATTGTCAACAAAAATGTTATTTGACTCCCCAGATAGTAACATGCCCAAATTAAAATGAGAAGAAAAAATTGTATAGGTTTTTACATTCAACTTTATGAATATGATTTTCATTCTTTTACAATAAAACTTACTTACCGTGATATATATATATATATATATATATATATATATATATATATGTATGTATGTATGTATGTATGTATGTATGTATGTATGTCAATAGTTAACAATTCAAAATATTTTAAGTGGAGAATAATAAATACCTAAATTTTTGCAAGAGGGAAACACCTAAATTCATATTACATTCTTGACAAACATCCCCATTTTCATTTGATATCTTCCTCATTGTGCACTTATTGCAAACAGATAAAGAAATATTAAACATAAATTAATCAAATATACTTTTAAAAAAACTTAAAAATAATGAAATTTCTCATGTAATGAATTAAAATAAAAACTAATTACATGACAAATTTTATTATTTTAATGGGTTTTTTTTGTATGAAACTTGAGTAAAGTAAGTTTAATATTTTTTAATAGTTTGCAACAGATGCATAACGAGTAAGATATCAAAATAAAAACGGGATATTTGTCCAGAATGCAATATGGTTTTAATTATTGCCCCCTTGCAGAAAATCATCTATATATTTTTCTCCACTTAAAATATATTGGTTCGCTATTTATAGGGACATATATTTTTATTAGCTTCAACCAAGTAAGTTTTGTTGAAAAAGCATAAAAATAGTATTCATAAAGTGGAATGAATAAAGTTATATACTTCGTTATCTCTTTTTACAGTGTATGAGTTACTATTTGGGGAACCAAATAATATTTTCTTTTAAGGTATGTATGCATTGTCTATACTCCCTTCATACTATTTATGTTAAAGTGTTAATCTTTTTGGTGTCCAACAATATTTTACGAAACAAATTTTTATTCATTAGAATTGCTTTTTGGAGTGCTTTTCGTGTCTTTTATTTTTATAAATTTAATGATTTTATATCAAAATTCATAATATCAAACATAGTAATTTCACATGTTATAAGTAAATTTTCAAATACAACTACAAAAATATGACTCTAAGCTATATCCTTAAAGGAATTGAACAACATTTCCTTATAATGATTAATTTTAATGCCAGATCACCAAATGTAAGGGATCAGAGACATATTCTCAAGTAAAAGATATTTTTATTAATTATATTGCTGACATGCTCGTGGATAATTCACCAGCCCCTCCTCCTTCTCCTGTTGTTGTTTCTACAAAATCAAGGAGAAATGAGGATTCAATATCTTCTACAGAAAATACTAAACCACTTGTTGGTGATCAAGTTCCAAATCAACAAACTCTTCTTCTACCTATGTCTCTACCTCTTCCCCTTCTAGTACTACTTGATATGATGTATTCCTTAGAAACTTGATCATGATCAACAAGTAATATAGCATTTACTATCTAAGGAATTGATTTCTACATTCTGCTAAAACTTGTAGCAGCAAGAGCAAATGAGGAGGTGATAGTGGAGTATCAATGATCATGTCAGGACTTCTATTCATATTAATATCCTTAGGAGCGAATTTTTTGGGTTTGCCTTTTTTGAATTTTTCAATTTGTTCATGCTCAATAAATTATCTTCTTTTACATGACATATTATCTCTGATCTCTTACACTTGGTGATCAGGCCCAAAAACTAACCATTATATGAAGTTGTATCATTTATTTTTCACACACATTTATCCGTACAAATGAATGATATTATAGTTTTGTCTTCTTATTGACATAAGCCTAGAGTCAAAATCTTGTACTTGTATTTGAAAATTTTACTTATAATATATACTTTCTTTATCTTGAATTAATTTAAATGGTACGGAGTACGATGATTAAAACGTATTAGTTTGACTAGGAATTCAGGCATAAATTCTTCAACTTTTTAAAGTAAAAATGTATAAACAAAAAGGGCCACAAATCAACACCAAAGCGAATAAATAAAAATATTTATAAAAGACATTGTTTGATTCCTCAAATTATAAGACACTTTTAACATGTAATACAATAAACACAGTATAAATAATTATCGAAAAATAAAGTCAATATCAAACGACAATGGTTGATTTTACATTTTACAAAAGAGTGGTGGATAGGTCAATTTGATACAATCTTAACTTGTTTTTATTAAGTACATGGTATGTTTCATTATCATATGAATAAAAATAACTTTAATACCATAAACATTTAGAAGAATAATCGATGGTTTCATTAGAAAATAATTTTTCTTCTTAAAAATTAAGCCTATAGTCAACATAAGAAAGCCAAAATACGTAATTTCACAATTGATTCGGTTCAAATATTTTAAAACTTTTTTAAAAAAATAATTAAATATTAAAAAAATATTGTATGTCATGACAAAATATTATGCAAAAATAAATTGTTAAAACTACAATCAAAGAAATAAATTGTTTGACTCTCTAAACAATAGTAAGACATATAATAGGACCAAGGAAGAATATGACTCTCTCTGTTCTACTTTATCTTATACAATTTTTTTTATCTTTTCAAATAAAATTTACTTATTAGAAATAGAGAAAAAAAGAGATAAATCACAACATATAATAATTCAACGATATTAAAAGACAATAGAAAAATTAGAATTAGAGGACACACCTGATTTTTTGCGAGGGGACAATATCTAAATATGTATTGCATTTTAAACAAACTTGCAGTTTCTCTTCTTTTTCCTTCCTCATTATGCAATTCTTGCAAACTATAAGAAAAATATCAAACATAAATAAATCAAATTCCATTAAAAAATTGATATGAAATAATTATTTTTTTTCACCAAAATATAATATATAATGAATAAACAAATAAAAAGTGAAAAGAAAGAAAAGAGAAAAATACTGAACCATATTGCAAAACTCACCTCTTCTAATCATAAAATCCCAAATTAATAATACATAAAAATATAGTAGTGTTGACTAGGAACAAATACAATAAATTGATCACTGTCATGCTCTATTTTTTGCAAAATGTGTTTAAATCACGACCTAACAACTCTTTTTGGAATTCTAAATGTTTTGAGGAGTCGCCACCTAACCTTACTACATCGAACTAAGTTAAACGAACCAGAGATCAGGATAACGGTTAAAATTTTCTCGAGGGAAAGGTGTTAGGTATCTCTCAAGGTGCACAAATGTGGATCCCGATAGTATCTCATGCAACTTATGCGGGTTAAAAGTAGCAAGTATTAAGCAAATAATAAAGGGAAAAGAGAGATGACAGATATTACACAATTAAATAGTCAAGTACAAAATTTTATTTTATATAGTAAACCACTCTAAATAAATATAGTTACAACACATGAAAAGGAAAAAGGAAAGGGAGACTCTAAAATACATTTCGAATCAACGCTCGGCTACTATATAGAGAATGAAAAAATAGATGTTTGTCGTTTACTTCTCGAGGCAATGTCATCATATCAGCAGGGCCTAAAGTACTCCCACCCCACCATCACATGCATAACGTCCTAAAAGGTTCCTAGAACCCCCGCTTAATTTACCAGAGGCATTAGACTACTATTTAAGGAGTTTTTAGACTAAATGAAAAAATTATGCTCCTAATAGACCCCTTAGACACCAAGTCAAACAAATAGGACTAGCACTCAGCACATTAATCTCACATCACCTCTAAATCATATTAAACATGTTTTCAAACACACAGAGTTGTGAAGATCTCATGTTAGTATGTGTGCAAACAAAAACCATAATAATAAAGACTAAATAACAACTAATAAAATAATATTAACAAACATAATATTACAAGGGTCAATGCTGGTTTTAAGTGGAAAAACATTATTCAAAACGCAGACTTTACGTACTGACATATTTGTATAGGGCAGATGAGAATGCAGAGAACGATTTAGCATCTTATTTTATGTGGCAAGAATTTAAAGGCAGCAGATATATACAGTTAAGATTAATTTATTTTAAGATTAGATGACAGTTTATTTAGGAAACAAACTAGCATGTCGGAGGGAAAGATGAGTTATTAATTTTTATCTTTTACATAAAATGTCATGCTACGTTGAAGGAAAAGGCATAAAAGTAACTCAGTTATTTAACATGCTAGAATATAATTATTTATTTTAAGTGGCCAAAAATCTTTGTGACACAGAAATAGTTATGAGTTTATATTAAATACATAGAAAATTATCATATTATTTAAACATGATGAAAATTACTTAATAATACCTAAGAACATTATTCAAAATTATTCAACGGTCACACGTATTGCATAATTCCTACAGTAATTATTACTAATAAATCTGTATGTAAGGAAATATGTAACCATAAGCCTGAACATATGAGAAATGAGTTAACATGCCAATATTAATATGCAACACATATAAAAATGATTTATTTTGTAGATAGCTTTAAAGCATATACGTTGATTTTTATATCCCAAAATATGACCTTAAATGAGTTACCAAAATTAATTGTTACATCCTAAACATCATCTCTAAACAGAGTAGCATTCAGGAAGATTATTAAGTGAACAAAGAGTCAAAATTTATGCAACATTAGGTTGTATATGCATGGAGTCTAATATTATTTATAAACAAATATTTACTACATTTTTCTCATTTAGGGAATATTTATTACACCCGCTGGATATTACATAAGACAATACAAACCAATGGTTTATATTAGATTATTATTTAAGAGATGTTATAATATTTGTGCATTCTTCAAGAATGTTACACATAGGAAGATATTATAGCAATCACACGTAATAAAATAAATGAGAAACACATTAGCACGTAATTTTCCTTTCCCTTGAAGGATCCCCCAATATTTCATATATAATAGAGAGTTAGAGTTATACACATAAAACAAGAGAACGTAAAGAACAAATGAAAAAAATATACAACATTAAAATAAACAATGTAGCTCCGTCAGGAATTCTCTTCTACATTTTAACTCTAAGTTCATAACATGCTAGACGGGATAATGTAATATATAAAATGGCAAAATAATCATAACTTCAAATTCATAGTAACACATTATACACACACATATATATAAAAGCAACACAGATAAGATATCTAAACAAATAAAGAATAGTCATAGACATCATCTCACATAGAGAGAGGAAGAGCACAAACTAACTCGAGAGCTTCCTTTCGTTTATGCCAACGCAGAACAACATTCGACGTAATTATGCAAGATGAAATTTAAACTAATGGAGGAAAAACTAATCAGTTAAAGCAGAAATATTTATCAGCAATAAAGACCAACACAATCAATTATTTGAATTGATCACAGCAAAACTGATTGCAGAGCCCTCATAGAGTTTACAAGACATCTATTTTCATTCTTTTGTTTAGAGTAGAGAAAATTTTTGATATTTGCTAAGTGTAAGCCTCTAAGCCTTTTTCTGATTGTTAAAGCCTATCCTAATGAGAATGAGGGCATCTCCATATATGGTGGAGGAGAGGGAATATATTATATAGAAAGAAATTATTTAGGATTAATCACATTTTATTTACCTTATTTAGAGAAAAAACCAAATATGTAATATTATTTTATATTATTTTTTCTCAATCAAATATAGTTTTGCTAAAATATAATAAGTGAGAATCGATTCAACTTCATTGAAGGAAATTATGATCAATTAACATTAATAAATAAAATAATAAGCAAAATTTACATTGCCCAAGAGACCTGAAATATGTCAGAATTAGCACAACACCGTAATTATCACCTTAGTATCAATTAATCAATTTCAAGCAAGAAAATGCAAGTCAAGAAGTATTTACACATTAGTAATATAATATATTCACAACAAGAAAGAGAAGTATGTTGAGGATCAATCTAATCTCAAGTAGCACTCCCAATTATTAAACAAAATTATTACGACTACTACAAGTAAAAGTTCATCAATTAAAGAGATAAAATGATATTATTGGAGGTAATAAATAATAGGGACATATCACCAAGATAATATGTGATTTCATAACAAAACTTATCAATTTTAACCATGAATTGACAGTTAAGGTATTGTTAATCATACAAGAGAAAACTTCCACTCAATATTCTTGTGAAACAGACAATGAGCTAAGAGATAAAGACCAACAAGCACATGAAGGACACTATAATTCAACTTTCTATCACACATAAAAAATTTGTAAAATCGCAATGTCATAACAAGTAGTACAATTTTAGAACTAAGAGAACTTCTACACCAATCATGCTTAGAACATTCATCACATTGCATATAAGAAGAAGAAGAAAATTTCTAAGATGAGATAATGATTTTAAAAGAAATGTACCCGAACAGATCGGTTAAATAGCCGTCTTTTTGCCAGTTTGAAAAATTCAAAAGCTTCGCCGGAGTTCGCATTGTTCACTTGTTCAGAGATATTGTCTGGACATGAGAAAAGGGCGAGGAGGCAAGCGACTGGGTGCCGTTTCTGGCCTCATTTGGCTGTTGGCTTTGCCCGAGCATGCAGTTCGGAGGTTGTCTGGTTGCTGATGTTCTTCGGTGGATGGCTGTTTATTTTCTGCAGGAGATGGTTGCTGCTGTTGTTTTGTACGTTTCCGCCGGATGGAGCTTCTGGCAATGCTGCCATCACCGGAGTCGCTTGGTTGCTACTGTTTCGTTGCTTGTATGGCCGGTTGTTTTCGTCAGCCAAACAGGAAAAAGGAGAGGAGAGAAACAGAGGCAGCCAGCAACTGGTGGACTTGCCGGAGCTGTTGTTTTCCTTGCCTGAATACTGTCCATTGCCGGAAAGAGAGACAAGTGAGGAGAGAGGAGAAGAGGAAAGGGTGAGAGAGAGAGTCAATGGTGGAGAGAAAAGGTGGTAGAGACGGCGTCTAGAGAGGGAGGCGAGGAAGAGTAGAAAAAATGGAATAGTCAGGGTTTAGGTCTTTTGATATCAAAGAGATACGAAAGGATGGGTGAATCTGAACCATTAATTATTAAAGAGATGAGGGGCTGAAATTCAATATCAAAAGATGAATGCTCCAGATTATAAAATTAAATCTCAAAATCATAAAATTGCAATAAAAATTAGCTAGAATTGAAATGGAAGAGTGGATATATATGAAATACACTTGGAATTGAATAGATTAAAATTTAAAGAAGTTAGAATAGAATAAGTTAAGATTTAAATAACTTTGGGGGAAATTGAAGAGATGATATCGAAATAAAATACTACATAATTATATTGTTTTTTTATATATAATTAAACTCACTTTAATTTTTAAACATTTCAGCAAAATAATTATGTAAGAATTTATTAATAATTCTAAAATATTTTTAAAAATATTTTTTATAAAGTATGCATATTAAATAATATATATTTTCAGACAAAATGTACTAACATTTAAAACTCAAAATATATTTCTATAGAATAATAGTGTTGAAATAGTTAAGGATCAAAATTGACTGTCAACTATCATACAAGAATGAAATTAAAAAATAAATAAAAAGTTCAATAAAAAAAATAATGAACCCCCCAACAGTTACATTCTAATTAATCTTTTAAAAAATATTGGAAAAAGGTAAAAGAAAATCAAGTTTCTAGATCGTGAAATTACAAAAACTTATTTATCAAAATCATCGTTTTCATTTTAGAAAAGGGAAACCCAAAAATTACAAAAAGCACATTTATCAGTAATCTCACATTTTAAGTTGGAAGATACCAACCGCAGGCGACAATGATTGACAAATTATTTCGATAACTCCTCCTTGACGAGCAATAAAATAAACATAGAAAAGAACGTAACAAAGAAAATCTAAACCCCATGATTTTGAAATCAAAAGAAAAAATAATTTATCAGCATCCTTAAATTAAAAAAAAATAAAACCCTAAAAAGGAAGTTAATTAAAATGATTTTAATTTTTTTTAACATCAATGACAAACATTGTTTAATAATTATGCTATCTTTGAATAGATTTTTGTAAATTTTTCTTGTCAAAACACTCTTCATCCTAGCTTGTAGTTTATCAAATCAGTCATATTTCTTTTATACATTTCAAAAAAACATTAATAAAAAGGAAACAAAATCAAATATTGTTTTCCTTAATTGTAAACGTATACATTCCATTATTTGCATGCAAACCGTATAATTTTAAAAAACCATATCAATAGCAATAAAAACACAACAAAAAATACCTTGGTTTCTTGATTTTTTATTTAGTGTGCATATAGAAAAAAAGAAAGAAACTAACAGAAAATTATAGGAGTTCGATTTTTTTGGTCTGTTATAATTTTAATAGGTAATGTGTGGAGATTTCTTTTTCAATTAGAAAAATAAATATACTATTTGGAAAAATTTGGAAGATAATAATAGTTAATCTCAACTATTTCTTCCATGATTTATAAATACAGTTGATTTTGGGTTTTTCCTTTTTTTATTTTTGTTTTACCTCATTCGAACTGTGTTTTGGTCAACTTGCCTATGAATTATTTTTTTTATATATGTAATGATAGGTTGAAGCAAATATATGATTTCTAGATTATGAATTTTTATTATGACTTACACTACAAAATAAGGCATGATTATCAACAAAAATATATGTAGGTAAATCTATTAAATTAGTTGTTAAATCGATTTACTTAACGGTTACGTTACGAAAATCAAGGTGTTTCTAAAAGGCTTATCGGTAAATTTTTCCAATAAATTATAATCATTGGTAAACTTACTAAGAAAAAATTTGTTGGTAACCACCGGAACATTTTGTTGGTAATTTATAAAAATTGGCTCTAACATTTTCGTTGGCAAATTTAGCAACAAAAATGTGGTTGGTATCCAGTTAGCATCTTCACTAACGGATAGCAAATAAGTTAGTTAATTTGGTTGTTAAAAATTTAAATATTGTAAGTAATCAGTTGGAAAGTTCAATCACAAAAAATCTTCGTTAGTAACTGGTTCGAAATTTTAGTAATGTAAAGAAAATGAGTTGGTAAATAAATATTGGTTTTTAAAAAATTGTTGGTAATAAGATAGTAATTCATAAGTTTTACTTTTTGAATAAAAGTACAATATTAAAAAAAATTCACGTTCTTGATTCTTTTATAATTATATGTCATTAGAGTAAAATTATAGGGTTTTACAGTAGTCGATATGTTAACTGTTGCTTTAAGAATATAAGAGGAAAATTAAATAACTTGAGAACCCCACGTCTTATTATAAAATGCTAACATTTACTAGCAGAAGACAAATCAAATATTTCAAAATTACATATAAAGCAATATACAAGAAATGGTTTCCAGAATACCACAAAAAACAATGGCTTCAATTACATCAAAGAACTAATCTCCACCCACAAGAAAAAGAAAGAGCTCATTATCATCAACTGAAAAATATTTGACATATGAATTATCAGAATGATATTGTGTCCACTTTAATTACACCGGATATCTATAAGCCTATTTTCCTAGCATAAAAGTGGGAAAATGAATGAAAAAACAAACAAGAACACATGCACAATACCATGCAAATATTTTGACACTGTTCAATACACAACTTACCTCATAGAAGATTTGCAGCAATCTAATTGATATCTCCCTGCAATAGATATGAAATCACACAAATGGAAACTTTGATAACCAAAGAGGTGATCATGGAAAGACTCGACATACCTTTGGAACTATGGTATATACAGGGAGGGGGAAATAAAATTATTTTTTAGTCGGCTACCTATAATGATTAGTCGTCTCACCTGCAAGTTAGTAGAATGAAGAAACAGTAAAATATCTTGTAGAAAATAAATAACATAGGATGTTTATAAAGGTTCAGATTACTGTTGTGCTGCCTAGTCAAGTCCCCTTAGGTTTCAAAGGGTTTCCTTTAGAAAATTTGAAGTTAGTCTTGAGAAGTACAAAGTTTCCTTAACTTGTTCCTGTCTGATATACAAATAATAATTCTATCTGGACACTTCGTCTATTGGTAAAACCTACACTCGAAATTTTTCTCTCTCTTTTCTTTTCAGTTGAGTAATATAAGCTTAAGAGAAGTTTCTTACTTTTCATATATGACAGAGAGAGGTTTAAATAGCCGTGAGAGGTGATGCTCTATTCAAAAACTCAAGGAGTTTGAAATCAATTATCCTTGGTTGATCCCTTGATTTAGTTGAATAGATTTGTTGAAATTTGTCCATATCACATGTGTACATAATTAAATCAATTCCTTCATTTGTTTGATGGTTTCCTGAGATATTTTTTATTCTTCCTTAAATTTGGCTGATTTGTTAATCTTTTCCATTAGTTGTGGTTGATTGATCAACGTATATATCTTGTTCATCATTAGCCATTTGTTCTGTGTGATTGAAGATCTCTTGCTGTTATCTCTTCTTAATAAATCCATACTGGATGTTGTTTGGTTTGATCGTTGGCTTTGTGTTGTTTCTCCGTAATGTTTTCAAGACTTCATGTTTCTCATATTATTAATGGTTCATGAGAAAATACGTCAGAGTGTTGACAACATTCGTGCAAAGAGTTGTAAAAGATTTCTCAAAAGTCGTATAGAAACATCGATATGAAGTGTTCATAGTAACATCCAGTTGATTATTAGAAGAGTCAACTCCTGTTTTATTGAGTTGACTTCTCCCAGAATAATGTTAAAAGAATGAGAGGCATCCTTCTTAAGTCCACCTATCTCAAGGCGAAGATTTCCAATGTCAATACTGCAGTCCTTGTGGAGTTGAAGCAATTTTCCAAGGGCATCTTGTAAAACCTACATGTGGATTTTAAGAGCGTTGAGCCTTAAATCTATGTGTTCGGCCTCCTTGACGAGCAATACTGCAGTGTCAACAAAAATTCTAGTAGCCCGGGTTGTATCAGCTCTTAATTGGATAAACTCCTTCTTGTACCATTTCTCGATAATCAACACATAATCTATTATTGAAAAATTTCAAGTATCATAGGTAGCATCAATCAATATAGGATGTATTCAGAGCGATTCACTAGAGATAAGAATTCATAGGATAAGCTTTTCGTGGATTTAGTATAATCAAAACATTCAACCATGTGTTTGCGGACCCATAGAACCCAATTTGTATTGATCTTCTTTAGCATACAATAAGCAACAAATATAACTCTGTTAAATATTTTGGTAAGAGACCACTTTCGTGGAACCATAGTTGTAGCCAAAATATGGGTGAGATTCGATTCTCAAAACCAAGAGATAGGGGACAAAAGTGAGAGACGTCAGCCTGAGTTTCAGCAAGAAAAACATTAGCATCTTCCAACGAGGTTTCAATTTGATCAGGTCATACATTTCCAAGCATGAACGGTATATCACCGATAAATTCAGAGTCAAAATTTCCTTAAAAAAAGAATCATTAATAATGGTATGGTGACATTTAGTAGGAGAAGACAAATAAAATATTTTACAATTTCATATAAAACAATATACAAGAAATGGTTTCCGAATACAACAAAAACAATACCTTTAATGACATCAAATAACTCATCTCCATCCATAAGAAAAAAAAAGAGTTTTCCCCTATGTTATTGATATCTCCATTAATTATATATTAAATAATGTAACAAAATGGAAACTTTGTGAACCGAAGAGGAGATGATGGAAAGAGTCAACATGCGTAGATAGCATCATTTTTTCCTTTGTATACTAACTTAAATTTTCACGCTTTTTATAGGAATGCTTAAGTGTTCCTTTAGATACTATAGATAAAAAGACTTAATTTCTTTTGGTTGATACCTATTGAACTATGATCATCCTTATCTTGAATATTTTTTCTACTTTTCTTACTATGCATTGAATGATATGCGAAAAACACAAATATATTATCTAATACAAAAAATTACACATATATTTAATGTTTTAAAAGGCTAATGATTTGTTTTTTTAAAAATATCTTTCTTGTAATAAAATGTTAAACAAAGGTGATCAGTACCAATATAATACTACTAATAAGTTACTTTCTAATACGTTTTTCATGCCCTGAGCCTACAACCTGGACATGATCGGAAACCACTGACCATTGATGGCCTTGAGCAAACCTTTGTCATGGCTTACTTAATTCAACGGAATACTTAACATAATCATAAAATGAGAAAAATTCTCATAAAATGACTGACATAAATGTAATGGCCAAAACAACACTTATGTCTAAAAATAGAATATTTGTAATTCAAAATAATGAGAGAGTGAAATCTAATTATCTCGCATACTATCTTTCTATGAAGCCTCTATATTACTAGGATGAATTTTTGGGACAATTCCTACAACATTCTATAAATGAAAACATTGGAAAGCAATAAATGAGTCCTCCGGATGCACGGAGGATCACCACTGACTTTAAGTGCTCATACTGGTTCAACGAGGCGTTGGGTGCTGATTTTTGGGTACCTGCGTCTACATTTTAATACGATCCAGGCTTATTGGCATCAGTACATTGAATATACGAATATGCGAGTTGGAATGCTAACAAAACATAAGCCTGAAAAGAGTAAGAAGAAACAGTTACCTTGGCTACGCTCAACTCATGAAGTGTTGAACTTTATATAATGCAATAATGACACATCCAATTTTTATATATATACACACACACACACACATGACTTGTAAAACACTGTAAACAAGTCAGTTTGTTAAAGAAATGCAATAACAAACTTAACTTTTCTTATATATCAAATTATATAATTTCTGTGGGAGATTCTCTAACTGACAACCATCACTACGAGCTTACGTGATGGTAAAATATTTTACCTCACGTTGCCAAGGAACATTCTATATCTTACCATTGGTATAGGACCTTACTTTACTTAGTGCATCCAATAGATCAACTTACGTGATCATATAAAACGTATGACCCCTTTATACTCATGATGGCTACATGGTTTTCATGGAGACTTGAGTTAAAATGAACTCTCATCCCCACAACGATGCTCTATACTAATCCCAAAATATACTTTAGCTCATGCTTTTAAAATCAACTTCCTTTCTTAGGGTTGAGATAATTGTGTAACACTTAGCTTTAAAAAGCTCTCTTCGATTCAATGTTCTCCTTTCTTGCTCAAAGCTACTTTGGAAATCATAGTTTTATCTGATCTTAAATGTGAAAACTTTGATAAACTCTTAGAGAATACTTAGTTCCCTTATATATCTTGAGAAATGAACTCAACTTCTTACTCTTTACTTAGATTGAAACTTGATTCTTAACACAACGCTAAAATGTTGTTAAAGACAATTAAAAACTCTAAAGAACCTTCCAATGACTTGCTTCTTAATTTTAGACTTGATTATTAAGTTCTTTGACTTTGACCTTAACTTTTCTTGAATTAGATTATTGACTCAAGGTTCATGATCTTATGTTTATGAATTATTTTGTGATGTTTCGATATAGCTTAGAGTGTTGCAAATAACAATGAAATATTGGTACATAACTTAGGAACTAGTATGAAAGAGTGGGGAATTAATAGGATGAACTGGCCTCTTTGGCGCTGAAAGATGGATGGACGCAAGGACCCAAACTTCTGAGGCCAATTTTGGGCTCTATGGCTGGCGCGCCTCCCCAAGACCCTACGTATAGAGTTTGTCCTATGAGGCTTGGGAGGCGCAGCGCCCCACGGCCCTACAGGAAGGCGCTTTAGATTTCAACCTTAAGCTTTCTTAATTCTGTTGTACCATGCAATATGGAGGGATAGACATTGGGTGTGTACAAAGCTCTAAATCAATGCAGAAGTATATATATGTCTATCTAGAGGCGTGTCAGGCAAGCCATTGTGAAAAACATCTTTAAATTCGGACACCACATGAATAGACTTAATAGATGGAGTCTCATTCTCACATTCCTAATATGAGCCAAATAATCCAAACATGCATGCTCTACTACCTTACAAACCCAAATGGAGGATATAATGTTATCTTACATAGGCTTGTATACGTCTTCCCGCTCTAACTTTTCACCTCCTGGAATTTCAGAAGTTACACACTTGGTATTAAAAGTAAGCTCATATTAGGGGGAAAACCAAGTCATGCCTAAGATTATGTCAAAGTCAATCATAGCTAAACTCACTATATCAACCCAAGTTTGATATACCATAAACAAAATAGGGCAAACACGATAAGCATGGATGACTTTGAATGATTCTCCAACGGGTGTAGAAACACGAATAGAATAATATCAAACTTGGAAGGAGATCTCATGCATACATATGAATAAATAGAACCCAGGCCAAATAACACATTACTATCAACATTAACCCTTCGGTGGGAGAACCACTACTCCAACCCAAACAAAGCAACTCAACCAATAACAAAGCAACTAAGTTACGGAAGCAAGTTAATTAACTAAAAAATGTCGAATTGATATGACTAGAATCTAAAAGTGGGAGAAAGGACGGCTAGAGAGGGAGGAGAGGAAGATTTTATAAAAATGGAAAATTTAGGGTTTGGGTCGTTTAATATCAAAAAAAGCAAAGAAAGGATGAGTGAATCTGAACCGTTAATTATTAAATAGACGAGGAGCTAAGATTCAATATCAAAAATTGGATGCTCCAGATTATTAGATTAAATATCAAAATCACATTGGATAGGATTTAAATGAACAAAATTGCAATAAAAATCAGCTACAATTGGAATGGAAGAGTGGATATAATTGTAATACAATTCTAATAAGATAGACTAGAATTGAAAGACATTAGAATAGAATAAACTAGTATTTAAATGATTATGGAGGAAACTTAATGAGATAATATCTAATTAAAATACTATATATATTTTAATAATTTTATACAATTTAACATACTTAAATTTTTAAACATTCAAGTAAATAATTATTTCAAAATTTATTAATAATTTTAAAATATTTTAATAATAATTTTTTGTAAAGATATTCATACTAAAATATATATTTTTGGACAAAACCGACTAACATTTTAAACTCAAAATGTATTTTTAAAAAAACGTATTTATTTGAATAATATTTCTAAAATACTCAAAGGTCGAGAATTGGGTGTCAACAATAATACAAGAATAACTTAAACAAATTAATTAAAATTTTAATCGAAAATAATATGAACCCCCAAAAAGTTACATTCGAATTAATAGTTTAGAAAACATTGTAAAGAACGAAAAAGAAAATATAAGATTCTAGATAGTGAAATGACAACAACAACTTATTTACCAAAATCATTGTTTTCTTTTTAGAAAATGGAAACCCAAAAATTAAAAAAATCGCCTACATCAGTAGTATGAAAAAGAATGTATCAACATACCAACCGCAGACGACATAGATTGACAAATTTTTTCGATAACTCTGCCTTAATGAATTATGAAATAAACATCGAAAAGAACGTAACAAAGAAAATATGGACTCTAAGATCTTGAAATCAGAAGAACAAATAATTTATTAACATCCTTAAAATAAAAATGAAAAACCCCAAAAATTAAGTTAGATTAACATTTTCCACATCTATGACAACATTCTTCAATAATTAAGACATTTTTTTCATGTGTTTTGCTAAATTCTACATGTCCATACACTCATCATCCTAGCTCGTTGTTTATCAAAATCAACCATATTTTTTTTATGCATTGTAAAAAATAAAAATTAATACAAAGGAAATTACAACAAATAAATTCTTTCCTTAATTATAAACATATACATTCCATTATTTGCATGCAAACCAAATAATATTTAAAAAGATCATATCAACAGCAATAAAACACAACAAAAAGTACCTTGATTTGTTGATTCTTTATTTAGTGTGCATAGTGGAACAAAGAAAAAAACTAACAAAAATTTAAAGAAATTTGAATTTTTTTGGACTATTATAATTTTATTAGTTAATGTGTGAAGAGGTTTTTTGAATTAGAAAAATAAATATAATATATGGACAAATTTGGATGATAATAATAGATAATTTCAACTATTTTTTCCATGAGTTATAAAGCACAGAAGATCTGGGTTTTTCCTTTTTCTTGTTTGTTTTACATTATTCAGAATGTGTTTAAGTCTACTTGCCTACGACTTCATTAGTTTTATTTAACATATGCAACTTCCCATCAACACCTGTATCATGTAATCTTAGATTGAGGAAAATATATGATTTCAAATTTATGAATTTCTATTGTGACTCACTCAAAAAAATAAGACATAATTATCAACAAAAATATCCGTCGGTAAATTTATCAAATTGGTTGATAATTACAGTTACTTACCTGTTACTAATACAAATCAAAGTGTTGCTAAAAGGATTTTCGATATTATACCATCCAATTATAATCGTTGATAAACATACTTACAAAAAATCTGTTGTAACCACCTGAAGATTTTGTTAATAACTTATGAAAATTGACTCTAACCTTTTAGTAGGCAAATTTATCAACAAAAACTTTGGTTGTATCCCGTTAGTATCTTCAATAGCAGATATAAAATTGGTTAGTAAATTTGGTTTTTTATATTTTAAATTTTGTAAGTAAACAGTTGGTAAATTCAATAAAAGAAGAACTCCATTACAATCCTGAAAAACTTTAATAACGTAGAGAAAATACGTTGGTAAATAAATATCGATTTTTCAAAATTCGTTGGTCATAGGTTAGCAATTCATAAATTTTACTTATGGAATAAAATAACATTAGTAAAAAATATTAAGGTTCTTCATTCTATTATAAGTATATATCAATAGAGTAATCTTCTAGAAATTTTTATACTAGTAGGTATGTTAACAGTTACTTAAATAATATAAAAGGAAATTTAAATAACATGACAACCCCTCGTCATTTTATAAAATACTGACATTTACTAGCAGAAGGAATTCAAATATTTCAAAATTACATATAAGAACTATACAAAAAATGGTTTCGAGAAAACAAAAACAGATAATGGCTTTAATTAAATCAAATAACTAATCTTCACGCAAAAGAAAAAAAAATGGCTACTACGAGTTACGAGATGTTACAATAGAAGGTTTGCACCGATGTACTTCTAGAATACGAATGTTAGATTAGAGATTAAGGGTATTTATTGTATGGAGAAAAACGTTTTCTAGAATTTTGTTTTACAATTTTCTCATGTTTGGTTCGGACAAAAGTTCTGAAAAGATTTTCTAACATTCTCGTCTAACTTCAAATTACATTTTTTTAAATTCAAAACAGCAATTTCTACAAAATATTTTCAATTCAATATTTTTTATTTTCACTACGCTTTCCCCCCGGCCACGATGATCCCTCCACCTCCTCCAAAAAAAATTTAATTTGTTTTTTTTTAAAAAAAAAATTCAACTTCAAAATTTTATGTTTTCACCCGTACCCTCGACCCTACCACCAACCCTAACCCCCCCCCCCCCCCCCCCCGAATAAAAAACAGTAAAAAAATGAACTTTGTTTTTAAAAAGTATTTTCGAATTCAAATTTTAGTTTTTTCACCCTTACACTCGACCTCCACACCCCCACCCCACCTCACCTCCCAAAATAAATTCTCAGTTTGCTGTTAAAAATAATCTCAAATTCAATTTTTTATTATCTCACCCCTAGCCTCCACCCCCAGCCCCCTACTACCCTAGCAGCCCCCCCACCCCCGCCCCCCAAAAAAATATTTTTCAACTTCAAATTTTATTTTTTTCACCCATATCCCTCCTCCCCCCTCTTTAACCCCGCACCTCCCAAGAAAAAAATAAAATCATTTAAGTTTGTTTTTAAAAAAATATTTTCGACTTCAATTTTTTGTTATTTCACCCCCTTCCCCTCCCCCCTCCCCCCCAAAAAAATAAATTAAAAATTCAATTTTAAAAAGATATTTTCTATTATAATAAAAATAAAAGATATTTCTTATAAATATTTGTCATTCATAAACAAAACATTAAAAATCATTTACTAAAAATATTTTCTACTCACTAACCAAATATGAGAAAGAAGTTATAAATCTACTTGTTTTCTAGGAAAATATTTTCTAGCAAAATTTTACAAGGAAAATTTTTTCCTTCAAACCAAACACACCCTAAAACACATAAGAAAATGGCAACTTTGAGAAATGAAGAGGAGATGACCACGTTCCTGCAGAAAGTTGTAAGATATTTCGCAAGAGTCTTAGAGAAAGAGTAATATGAAGTATACACAGTGACAACCAGTTGATTGTTAGCGGAGCCAGCTCCATCTTTGATGGAGTTGACTCCTTTAAGAATAGTTTTAACAAAACGAGAAATCCTTCTTAAGTGTTCCCACCTCAAGCCGAAGCTTTCCAATATCGATATTGGAGTCCTTGTGGAGTTGCAACACATTTCAAAGGGCATCCTTTAAAACCTTCTATATGGGATTCATGACCATCGAGCCTTACCTTTATGTGCTCAGCCTCCAAGAGGAGCAATGGTACTAAGTTAGCAGAGATTCTAGTAGCTTGGGGTGTATAAACCCTACATTGGACAAACTTCTACTTATACCATTTCTCGTTAATAAACACATAATTCATTCTCGAAAAAGTTCTAGTAACATATGTAGCAGTAATCAATATAGGCTTGTATTAGAGAGCCCCACAAGAGAATCGGCAATATTCCTAAAGATAAGCAGTCCATAGGGTAATTTTGCAGTGGAGATCGTATTCGAAAAATTTCTACAACTTATTTTCGGAGTCGTAGAGCCCAGTTTATATTGATCTTCTTTAGCACATAATAAACAACAAATATAATTCTGTTAGAGAATTTGATTAGAGATCCATTTCGTGAATCTAGAGTGGTCGAAACAATTCGGGTGATATTCGATTCTCAAAACCAAAGTGAGAAACATCAGCTCCAATTTTAGCAAGAAAAAAAATCTTCCAATGAGTTTTCAAAAAGATAATGCCAAACATTTGCATGCATGAACGGTGTATCACCATTAAATTCAGAGCCAAAAACATCCCGAAACATAGAATCATTAATAATTATATGGCGTCTTTTACTAGAAAAAGACAAATCAAATATTTGAAAATTACATATAAAGCATTATACAAGAAATGCTTTCCATAATACAACAGAAAACAATGGCTTCAATTAAATCCAGTAACTAATCTCCACCAACAATAAAAAGAAAGTCTTTGATCTGATGTTATTGATATCTCCGTACAGTAGACATTAAATCACGTAACAAAATGGCCACTTAGAGAACCAAAGAGTAGATGATGGAAATAGTCGACATTCGCAGAAAACTTCACGTTTCACTTTTATAGTCAACTTCACCTTTCTTCCTTTTCATAGGCATGCTTCAGTGTTCCTTTATATCCCATAAATCAACAAAGACTTCATTTATTTTTCTTGATACCTGTTGAACTATGATCATCCTTATTTTGAATGTTTTTTCTTATTTTGTTATTATGCATTGAATGATATGTGAGAAACACAAGTACACTATTTAACAGAAGTTATTAAACATATATTTAATGTTTTCGATGCCTTTTTTTTTTTTACTTTCTTTGTATTAATAAAATGTCAAACTAAGAAGATCAGTACTAATGTAGTACTACTTATCAGTTACTTCCTAATATATTATCTTTTTCTATTTTTCAATTTTTCAACTTATTTATGCTATATTATAATCTCCAAAAGTGTGTGAGATAACCGCAACCATTCAACTTTAAAAGATCAATACACCTCAGCAAACTGATCACTATTTATAGCTAGCAAATATTTTGAATTCAAGTTTCCTATAATTACCTTACATGTGGAAAATAGAAAGAAGAGAGACATTTTTTTCAATCTTTTAAGAAGCGTTGACTTTACTTTAATCAAAGTTCCAGAGGAAACAACCTCTACCATATAGGGATAACGTGTACATACACACTATCATTTTAAGACCCCATTTATAAGATTGCACTTTGTAACGACCTGATTTTCCTCGTTATGAGAAATCTAATGGAAAAGAATTGAGGCCCGAAAAGATTTCTCAACCTAGTCTAGATTTGGATGAATTGGGAGTAATTATGGTGTAGGGATATGTGGTTAAACTCCGGCGACTTTTTATAATTTTATTACATGAGCAGTTAGATAAGTCATTAAGAATCTCGTATAGCTTCACAAAATTTAATTAGGGCAAATCAAACTCCCAAAATCAATCTTAGAGTAAAAGTTATTTTCTGACTGGCGTTGGGTAGAGGTGTATTGTCAAATAGTGGTTTTGGAATTAATTAAATGACTCACTGTTTCATGCAAGCAACTCTTGTGCTGGATTTGGTGGCTCTGGCGGGGCCGCTATTGCGGGGTGGGTGCCTTGGTAGCGCGCCAAATGCTACCTAAAGTCGTAAATAAATCCTAAAATGACATTATTATGTAATTGTAAGCTTTTAGATCTAAGGAACGATCACATACGACTTCTTGAATGTTTTTCACCATTCTTGAAGCTAAAGGTAAGATTTTCACCTCCAGAATCAATTTTTTCGATCAGTAGAATTTACTTTCTTGGGTTATTAGCAATGGGGGAAGGTTTGGAATTTAAACCATGGTGCAAAAAGCCCTAGTTTGGATACATGAGATCAAGGGTTGACCTATGTTTTACATGATTTTTAAGATCCGGGTAATTTGATATTGTTTGATGATCCTTGCATATATTAATTATTTGGAGACCTAGAACAAGCAGAAAGAATCAGAAAAAAAATCAGATTCAACTTCCTTAGGGAATTCAAATTTTTATACGAGGTAGGTGATGGTTGTGATTCTATGATTGTGTGATGTATGTATGTACATTCTTCAATTTTACATTTATATGCATATCAATGATGCATTATTGATCACACTTGTTCTAGATGAGATAGATGAGTGACTATATGCATGAATAACTTGTTTATTGTATAACTTGAGAGTGTACTTGTGTTTTTTATTGTGGTATGTTGAAGGGGCAGATTGACATGTTCTGGCACAACTAACTAGGATAAGATTGACCTATTTCAACATAAAGATGGGATGAAATTATGACATAACTAACAAGGATCATATTTCCACGTTTCGATATAACTTTTGGATCGGGTATCACGTTGCGGTATGCTAATTGTTTGTGTTTAATTAGTCGTCAAATTGGGCTCACTTAGGGCCTTATTTTTATGAGAATAGTGTCCTAGGTTGTGTGTTTTATCTCAATATCTGATAATAACTTCTACTTTTAAGATATTTGGGAATTTGGTGGACATGGACAATTAGGCACAAAACTTAAGAAAAGAGCTTAAGATTCAAAGTACACATTGCAAAAAAATCTAGAGATACACCGTATATCAGACTTCTACCTTATGCTATAACAAGTGATCCCTAAGGGAAGTGAATCAAAAGGAGACGAAAAGAAGAAGTCGACGCTTTGACAAATAGTTCAGCGAAGCAGAGTTATTCGACCCAACGGTGCCACATGCATTGATATTAAGGCAAGGCACAAATGGCGATGAATGAGACAAAGGGCAAGCCAGCGAACGTCTAGGCGATCATGACTAAATACGCCGAATGGATCTACCGACACTAAATTTAAAGTCTATAAATACTGAACTCTTTCATTATTTAGAAGAATATCTTAGAGGGTAAAAAATATACACTTAATATTATTTTAGAAACCTTTCTCTTAAGTTTTCTCTCAAGTTTGGAGAGGTTTTTGAGGAAGCTTGAAGAATGTCTTTCTTGGAAGTGGGTTTTCTCTAATTACCTTACTTATATTATTAAGGTTTAACATCTTATACCCACTAGATTCCTTTATCATTTTATGTATATTTGGTTTTGCTTGATGTGTTTTGAAAAACCCAATTTTGGGGTGTGATTTAGGAAATCTATGTTCATATTACTGTTGGGGCATGCTTTATGATAGGATTAGATGCATTTTATTCGTGATTTCACCTAAAACGTAGCCTAGTTACCATTGTCTTGCAAATTTTCACATCAAAAGCATGTAGCCATTAGTTTGTGTCTACATATAATGCGGTCACACCCAAAAAATTCTCTCCCATACTTGTTTTCTCCTTTTTTTTCTATTCTACTACTTGTGACAAAAATGCTTTCTTCTTGATATTTTGGCACTATGGTATCAAAAATTATATTTAATTTGTGTTTAACTTGAAAGTGTCTTGAGCTATCACTATTTCGAAAAGAATTCTAAGTAGCTACTACTTTGACTACCACTCTCTTGGGACACAACCCCAACCCTTGGTTGGGTTACCTTATTAGCGTTGCTTCGTAGAAACTTAAATTGTTTGTTAGTGTTGTGATTACGTAATATAAAAGATATACACATTGAAGCATCAAAACGGCGCCGCTGCCTGGAAGTGTAGTTACTTTTTACTATAGGTTTTATAGGTATATTTGCATATTAGTGGTCTAATTACTGAAGCTACTTTGTGCACTGATTTTCTCCTCCACTATATGAACTTTCTGTTTCTATCATTCTCTAGCTTTTTGCCTATTAGTATTTATTGCATTTTGGTAAACCTTATATAGGATTTGAGTGTTCAATACTGATGTAAATTTGATAGGTTCTTAGACCCTAATAAATAGGAGTTTTGAAACATAAATTATTGTATGTTTATGTATATGTATATTACATATAGTCTTCTATGTTTTATCATTATTCTTCTTGAAGTATGTTTGCTACTTGAAGCATAGGGTTTATGTATTCTTCATTAAACAGGACACATCCGGGCAGATTTCTTCCGTTCTTTCATGGTTTGTTGCTCATGCAATGAATGTGCTTTTGCTTTTTGTTTGTTTGTTGTCTAGGTTGTGAATATCTTCATAATGAAGTGTCTTTCGCATACTAGGGTCATTGGTATTTGCACATAGCTTTTTTGTATGAAATATTTTGTCTAGTAAATATTTTGTAAGAGTATGAGAACTTGTTTGATCTCATGATCTTTTTGTCAATTCAATTTCTTCTTTTTGACACATTTATTTTATTATATCAGATCATGAAATATGATTTTAAAAATTCATGCCTGTGAAATATTTTAAGGAAAAATTACTTAAATACACTACTTTAATTATCTTAATAACCATTTATCCCAACTTATTTTAAAAATTTCAAAAATCCCTTATTCCTCCAATTTAAAAAAATATAAATGATACATCATGATTTCCACCTTTTTTTCACCCAATTGGCAAGTTTAACTTTACCAAAAACTAAATCCTATTTTTAAGCTACCCACTTCCCCATTAACATCCCCAATTAAAATTTATCATATTAATTTTTATTCCTTTTCCTTTTTAATTTCCTACATTGTAGGTGTATCAATGTCTACTTTTAATTCCCTTATTCCACACGTTTACATTTGCAGGTTTATTTTGAATTCCAGTTCAAATTTCATCCATATCTATTTGATATTCTAGGACTCTCTTTCCATCTACCAAATTTTCTCCTTCAGTCTATTTCTTGCAGGTAAATTTTGAATTCCCTTCAAATTTTCATCCATATTTATTTGTTATTTTGTAGGACTATCTTTACATCTAAATAGATTTTCTCATTCATTCAATTCATCGTGTTAGTATACAAATATCATGGAAGAGTGTGGTAACTCCAAACGTGTGTATGATTCTGATGATGAGTTGTGGGCTGAGAATAGATCTAAGCGATTGCATGACCCATTGTTGATAAAGAACAACAATGATGAGCCAAAGAAGAAGACTGAAGAAATCAAGAAAAAAAGGCAAAGAAAAGTTACATCAACAGTGTCAAGACCCACACTTCCTAAAGTATGTGTTTAAAATTCATAATTTTGTTTTTTTGTTTATAATACCCTAAGTGTAAACTGTTGTATGCGTTTGTAAACTGTAATTAACAATGAAGATTGATACATTTAAATTAAAGTACAACCAACATGTTTCTGTAGATTTTATAGTGTGTATCAGATTCATAATTTTTGTCAATAATTTTGAATTGTGTATCACTGAAAGCACACTGTCTGTAAAATTTTAAGATTCTTCAGTAAAATTTCGATTAGTAAAAGCATTATGTTGTTTTTCAGTTTTAGGGTCTATAATATGGTAATAATTTTGTGGGTTGTTATTAGTAAAATAAAACTGTGTGGTACAGTTGTGTGATGTATCAGATACACCATGTCTATTTACAATATTGAGAAGTTCAGTTTATAAGATGTATCATATACATATTATGATTCCTATGTCTTATAATTTTAACTTTAATGTATCATATACATTCAATTAAAATTGAATATGATGGTTGTTATAGATTATAATAGGTGCTAGTTATAGAATGTATCATATACATCCTAAAAGCATTATGTGGTTTTCAGTTTTAAGGTCTATAATATGGTAATAATTGTTTGTTCAGCACACATATCAACAATACCCATGACAGGTATTATAACAATGAGGCTGATGATGATATTAGTACCCAAGAACACATTGATCATGCCAGAGATGTATCAGTACACGAAAGGTCAATAATCAACGTAATGAAAGGTTTTTCAATACCAGCTGGGTTACCATGGCATCTGGTGGATGATGTTTATATTCCAATCAATTATGATGGAGATTTTCATTGGGTATTAGCTGTGGTTGAATTGAATAAGAGGGTAATACGCGTGTATGACTCTTCTCTGGGCACAAGGAAACGTGTATATTCCGACGAGATAAAAAAATTGTCAAAGATGTTACCTTCTTACCTGATTGACAGTGGTTTCTTTGAAAATAATGAGCGGACAAACTGGTCAGTTCTTGATGCATACAAGGACAAACAAACAGGTGTACCTTTAGAGTCACATATTCCTTTCAACATTGAATATGCTGAAGGTATCATGCAACAAGAAGACGATAGCCTGTAAGTATTTTCAATTCTGGTTTACAATATTTGTGTAAGCTATTTTACAAATTTGTATTTCTTGTTTTATTGTAGGGACTGCGGGTTATACGTAGCTACATTTGCAGAGTTTTTGAGTGACCAACTTGTTATACCACCTGATACTGATGGACATCTTGCAAATTACCTACGCAATAGATATGCTGCATTGTTATGGAGATACGGCAGTGACAAGGTCAATGGTGGATACATAAGTGACAATGATGATCCACCAAAGCCTAAGAGTCAATTCACAACACCAACTGAAGATGACATTGTTAATATAGATTAGTAATTAGTTGGGACAGGATGAACAAGTTTATGTGTTGTTTTGTGTTGAAGACAATTATCTTTTGTGTTTTTCTAAAATATTATTGGTATTACAATATTTTATTAGTTATGAATGTTATATTTTTTCAAGTTATTGTTTTAGAAACAGTTGTTGCTTTACAAATTTTTTAGTGTTTCATTTTAAGTAATTTTGACAGCTAATTTACAAAATGAAGTATATTACACTTAAGTTCTAATGTGTATGATACATTATTACGTTTTTTTCACTTTATACAAATGATGTATATGATACATAAGTATAATATACACTTGAAAAAATATTGCAGTTATATATTTAACAACTTGAATTATGAATGTATATGATACATCATATACATAAACAAACTTAACCCTGATTACTATTACAGTGAAACGCACCACTAGAATGTACTATATCAAAATTACAGTTCATAAGGTTGTACACACTAAACATGTCGTACACATTTAAACAAGTCAAGTTTTGGGACACTAGAATAACTCATGATTTGCCGAATAAACGAAAAATATAACATATTTTTCACTAAAATGAATGTATCTGATACATTACTTGTTACAAATAAGCTCAGCTTGAATTACTGTAAAACTGAAACCCAAACACTGTTGAATATAATATATCAAATTTATAACTCATAAGTATGTATACACGAATCATATAGTAAACAATTGAACAAATCAATATTTTGTACACTTGAATATCTCAAAATACAATATACACGGAACACATAACATCTTTTCAATAATATTCATGTATATGATACATCACATACACAAACAAACTCCTATATCATTACTGTTACATTGGAAACGCACCACTGTTGAATCTATTTATTTATAAAATTTGGAGTTTAAATTTGGCACATAATTAAACTGCAAAGCCATATATTTGAACATCAAATTAAGTTATGTAACCAATACACTTTATTTAGTCAAAATTATAAAGAAAAAAATAGATAGAAGTACCATAAAACACTAATGTCTTATTCTTTCAATCCTCTTTCGGGAAGAAAGTACATGTTTTCCTGTTATGTCCTTCTTGTCCACACTGCCCACAACAATTATTGTTCACTGTTATTTTCTCATCCGCATTTTTCTTTCTTCGCTTTCTTGGTCGTCCAGCCAACCTTCTGTACCTAGGTGGCCGGACAATTTCATCTAAAACATGTTCTGGAACGTTCCAATCCTCCTTATCTGGCATTGGAACCATTACAACCTCGTACATTTTTTCTAATGCATACGGCTTGTAGTAATCAGAGCAATATGGCTGCAAATTGGTAACATTCTTGTGCTTCAAAACTGCAATTGCGTGTGCGCAAGGTATCTCATCATGTTGAAACCTTCCACATGTGCAAGTTTTCCTCTCAATGCATACAATGTATCTTTTTCCGGCTTCATGAACTGTGAAAATATATTCCGATGATGGAACAACCTACAAATTTAAGAAGTTAGTGATACATTACGTAATATTCAATTTATATATCATTTTTTTTTAAAAAACAATTAACATTGAAAATTACTTTGTATCTTATACATAAAACAGAAGGTCAATGAAATTGATAAATACCTTCATCTTTGAATTTTTAGATGCGTTTACAATCAATATCTCCTCAAATCTTCGGCCCAATGTGTCCTTTGTATATGACGCTATTTCTCTATTTTTATAGTTCCAACTACCAAATAAAAGTCTAGCTTCCTCCAAGAAGTCTATTATAGTTAACTTACGTGCATCGACAAGGCATCCATTGATACACTCAGCGATGTTCGAAGTCATCATTCTACCTCTGTTTATGGTTGAATGAACTCTTGACCACTTCTCATAACCAGCTTCTTCAAGGTAATCCTTCACCCTATGATCAACCTTCACAACCTTAGCCATTAATTTATCAAAATCTTCCTTTCTGTATGCTTTTGCCATTGAGTAAAATATATCACTTAGTGTTTTTTTACTCCTTTTGAAGCTTGAACATACATTCTTCCACAGATGCCATATGCATGCACAATGAGGTACGTTTGGGTATACAATGCTTACACTCTTTATGATACTTTCATTTCTATCCGATACAATACACATGTTTTCATGCTCACCAAATGCATTTTTGAAATTTTCGAAGAACCATATCCACGAACAGTCATTTCAGTGTCTACAACACCATATGCCAATGGCAATATGCATCCTAATTACAAAGAATATCACATTTAATTTCCCGATACACAATGTTTACACTAATATAATATAAGTTATAAATTACATCAGAATTATAACACTCATACCTGCACCATCGAGTGTGCTTGCTGATACAAAAGTACCCTTGTAAGCCCCGCCAAGATGTGCAGCATCCACTACAACTACAGGCCTGCAGTAGTCGAACCCTCTTATCAACGGTCTTAGGGTTATGAACAGATACATGAATTTATTATCTTCCGTCTTTTGCATCCTTATATATGAATTTGGATACACTTTATTTAGCATCCATATGTATCTCGGCATCTGTTTATATCCTTCTGATGGCTTACCCTTGAGCATTTCTAGTGCACGTTCTCTAGCACGCCATGCTTGTTGGTACGATATCAACCCCATACAATTCTCTAATATCTTCAATTACATCCCGAGGTGTATGGATTCTTTTATGATTTACCAATTTAGGGGCAGTCACACCACTAATAAATCCAATTGTTGCTTGTACTTTTGTTAGTATCCTATTGCGCATCGGACAAGTATGTTCACTATTGAAATATCTCACTTTGAATACATCAGATTTTTTTCTGCAAGATGATTTTAATGTCCATCCACATTGGTCGCTGAAGCAAACCAACACATAGCTGTCCAAAATTTTTAAGTGGTTTAATTCATATAAGAAAAGCAATGCTATAAATATAACAACAAGATATACACTGTTTTGAATTATGTATCAGATACAATATAAAGAAATATAAACAGAGAAAAACAAACAGATCATTGAGTAAGCATTGAAATACCTTTTCTTATCCGATCTTTTCACTCGAAAATTGAAGTTGTTCTTTATTTTATATTTAGCCATTACAGCAACGAGTGTATCTTTGTCCTTATACAACAACCCAGTCTTCACTTCAGTACTATTGGAATCAGTTATGTAATTCATAGCATTTAATTCTGGAATATAATCAATGTCACAAATTCTAGACTCGACCAGAGCAAGAGCTTCAGTATCTCTTTCGGTACCTTCCACACATACGACTTCACCTGATGAACGATCAAAATTACGTATATCCCCAACAATTTTATCAGTTGTATCAATACAAAGCGGATACATGCCAATTCCAGTTGCATTCTTTTTCACTTCGAAATAAAGTTTCACACCCATGTCGTTTTTGATTTTCAACGGACATGAGCTTCCCTCGACAATGTATCGTATTTCAATATCCTTTGTAACATTGTCGATCTCAAGCTCTGCTAAAATCAACGTTTTCAGATTCACAAACGAAATAGATTGGCCAACAACAATTCCATCAACTTTGTAACCTTCATAATTAATATCGCTTACCCAAATTCCAGAATGCCGCAGCAGAATTGAGATATTCATCTTCAAAACCTTTTTTTTTTGAATTCTTAGTATGCAGATCAACCTTTACAAGAATATTTTTGAATTATGAACCTAATCTGATTTAAAATTTGAATTTACTAATCAGTTACACAATCTGATGACCATTAATTACGTGATTTCAGTTAACAATAACAGGAATCACGTTAATTAATCCTAATTAATCGCAGCAGCCTTTTTTAATTATGATATATCAGTTAATATGTATCCCGTGCCAGAGTGATGTATCCCTTGCCAGAGTGATGTATCCCTACTAATCCGTTACACAATCTGATGACCATTAATTACGTGATTTCAGTTAAGAATAACAGAAATCACGTTAATTAACCCTAATTAATCGCAGCAGCCTTTAACTTTGATGTATCAGTTCTTATGTATCCCGTGCCAGAGTGATGTATCCCGCTTCTTTGCTTTTTAAGGGATTTTTTGTAATTTCAATTCTTAAAGGGATAAATGGTTATTTTGTATTTATAATATTTGGTTCCTATAATTTATACATATTTTAATATGGTGCACCACTGTGGAAATTCATTGAAGACACTAAGTTATTGGATTTGATATGTAATGATACTAGTTCATTAAAATAAATTTCGTTTTAAGGTTATGATGCTACAGTTTTGATTCATAATTTATTTTGTCTCGATTTGATGAGATATATTATGTTTTAGGAATTATATTATATATCTTTTAGCATTTGACAAATATCATCACCTCCAATAGGCTCTCTTTTTATTAGAAATTTGTTGGATTTATAGATAGAAGTGTGAACTAGATAATTTTATCAATGGATGTGGTCATTATTATTTATTGCTAACAAATTGGTCACTAAAGTTTGTGAATTCTAGCGTCAAACTAAGTGAATTTTTTAGATAAAAATGGTGGACGTAAAATAAGGGAAATTAATATGCTTTCAAAAGGATATTCTAGCCTTTATAGTTACTACTAAACCATTGTCCTTAATAATATGAACTTTTAGCGGCATTTCAATCAATTAACTAGATATCATAATGGACGGTACAAGAACATGATTGTTGTATTAAATTTTATTTTAAAACTACGTTTATTGCCACATGAAGTAATGCGCTTTAGCACCAATTTAGTAGGATTTACCGGCTATCAAATGGACACTACAAAAATATAACTACTATTTTATTAGATTTAAGAGCAATCTAGATATCCGCAAGCAATTGCTGCTAGAACAAATGTGTTTTAGCGACAATTAAGTTGGTTTTACTTGCTATATAAATGAATGCTACATGAGAAAACTAACCACTCTGGATTGGATTTTGTAGACTTTTTAGTTGCCACAGCCAATTCCCACTAAATCAAATGGGATTTAGCGTCAATAGAGCTTGACTTTACCGACTTTTCCCCAAATGGATGCAAAAAGCCTTTGCTGGCCTTTTATACAGCGGCCAAAGGGCATTGGCTGGAAATGACTACAGCAGCCAAAGGGCATTGGATTTTGTAGCCTTTGCTGGCCTTTTATCCCTTTTTGTAGTATTTACCTAGTCCACGGTATGTTAGTCCATATAGAATTTCCAAGAGGATTGGAAAGTATCTTATGAGTTAGAGCTACTAGAAGAGTTAGCGATGTATCATTGAAGAAGTGAATGAGTGATCCTTCTTGATCATTCTATCTAATATTATTGAGATAAGATATAACTTGTGTTATGAGGAGATTCCGGTGCAAATCCTAGATAGCGAAGTTCACAAGTTCAGAACAAAAGAGGTAGAACCAATCAAGGTACTTTGGAGGAACCATTTGTTTAAGAAACTACATCGGAAGCTAAATAGGAAATGAAGAACAGATATTTGCATCTTTTCAAATCCGGAGAAAATGCATACCAAGGTTCTAAGTTTCTTCTTAGTACTATCTAAATTTTTAGTGAACATGTTGTTTGGATGCAATTAGTTGTGAGTGTTTGAACTTGATGTTTCTACCCTATGTATTGTACGAGTAACCTCATTCATGAATGAATGTTCTCAAGAGGGATATATTGTAACACCTCACATTTATAAAGAACTAGAAAAGAGTTTAAAAACGGAAAATACTTATTTTGAAAGAATAAAAAAATCTGGAAATTTTAGGTAAGTTAAAAGGTGTGTTTTTGTCAATTGAAACGACCATAACCCCTAGCTCGGGATGAGTTGCCTGTAGTTAGAAATATGGTTGGAAAGCCCTTAGAAGAATATTTCCAGCCGAGTTTCCACGATTCCTAGTTCGGATAAGTTAGTTATGCAATTCAAAAGTTTGCTTCTTGGATTAAAGAAAGCCCAATCCGGATTTGAGAAGGAAAAAATTGTCTTTTTTATACCTAATTAAATTAATTCATTTTAATTAATTAATTTTGGTAAAACCAGATCTTTGTTAAGTTTAAAAAGAATTAGAATTCATACTAGCGCTTGGAGAAGATAGAAAACAAGAAAAAAGAGAAGAGAAATCAAGAATCGACAAGAACACTCAAGCTTTGACAGTGGAATTCCTCAGTGGTGATCCCTAAACGGTATGCGAGACCACATAGATTAGTGTTAGTTCAAAAACGCTCCAACTATGTTTTAATTCATCCTGTTAAAGTTTTGAATGTTATAATTGAGTTCCAGAAAAACATTGTTCAAAAGTTTCGTTGAGTTCCTGCTGGGTGTGTTATTGAAGTTTCTTGTTAGTTTGATTCATATTTCTCCGTGTAATTTTGGGTTGGATCTATTGTATATTAATAGTAATAATGATCCTCTGTTTTTGGTGGAAGAACCAAGTATGTTTAGAACATGAAGAGATAAAAACGAAGGAGAAAAGTTGTCGAACGCCTGGGATAGCTCAGGCCGTCGTGCCTCCCAGAGTCCCAAAGATAAGTCTTTGTCCGTAACCTCTGGGGTGCCGCACCAGAAAAAGCGTCTCCCAGAGTCCCAAAGGTAAGAATTTGTACGTTTGAGCGCTAGCACCACAAGCCTCTTAGAGCACTAGGGTCTCCAGTTCTCCCTATTCTTCCCCCATCATTCAGTTCTAGTTCTCTAGTGATGTACCAATGTTTCCTAGTTTATTATTACAGTCCATGGTACATCTAAACATTATGAAATCATTTATAAATATGAGATCATGAACCATGAATCCATAATTCTATTCTTGTAAAGGTATAATCGAAGTCAAAGAAGTCAAGATTCAAGTCTAACGGTTAAGAAGTAACTCAAAGCAAAGGTCTTAAAAGTTTTCAAGAGTCTTTACCAACATTTTATATTTTTTTTAGACTAAAGTTTCAAGTTAAGTAAAAATTAAAGAGTCGGTTTTTTTTCTTAAAACTTATAAGGAGACTAAGTATTCTTTGAGTGTTCATAAATGTTCTCACATCTGAACAAGAAAGGAACATCAATTCTATGAGAGATTTTAAGCTAAGTGTTGAGTAACTATATCAACCCAAAAAACAAGCTTTTTTAAAAAAAATAATCATATGACCTATTTGAATTTTTTGGAGTATTACTGAGTACCAATATAGGACTGCGAGTTCCTATTAGCACAAGTCTCACAAAATCATGTAACAATCATGGGTATTAAAGGATAATACTCTTTAGATGATCACTTAAGTTAAGCTAGTAGATAAACAAACATAAGTAGTTCTCTGTGACAGTAAAGTATTGAACTGTTCTAGCATTGTGGGCAAGACATTGTATCACCACTTAAGCTCATAGTAGTGATTTTCGGTAATAGAATCTCCCACAAAAAAATATGTTACTTAATTAGATTAGTAAAATTGAGTTTTTATTGAATTTTCTTTAATAAACTAAGTTTTCCCATTGTCTTACAATATTTATATATATTGCATATCTCTTTTGGCTTTATATTGAGTTAAATTGTTCATTGACATGATAAGAGCCAAGGTAAGTGTTCCCTTGACTTACTTTTCTAGCTTAAGTTGTCTTTAGTTTTAAAACTCGCATATTTTTACATTCCATGTATTGATGCAAGTTGGCCTGCATCATCTTATTATGGATACACATGTAACTAGGATTGTCAACGGGCGTACCGTCGATCCAGTGAGCAACTCAGAGTCAGTTGGTGAGTCTCCTTACATTATGGAGGACATCTTTTATTGCTTGAATTTAATTTTTCAGTTATTAGGATAATTGGGGGTCCTATACTAACATCCCTCTTTGTTTAGAGGCTTCATAGACATATAGCATTGTTCTTTAGTGTTGTTCATTTCAGTTGTAAACATTTTAGATATGAGTTGCAACATTGGCTAAGTATTACTTTTAAGTTATTACACGAGTTATATCTTGTGTTGCAGTCGTTCACTTATTAATGTGTGCTCGTGGCTAACAATGGTCTTTGAATGTTGGTCACACCCAGGGTTTAGGCACAGGGCGTGACATTATGATATGTGAAATTATAAGGCTTGAAACTACAAATTTGAATATAAATTCTTTAAAATTATAAAAATAAAATGTGTATAGATTTAAAAACTACAGGATAAGTACTCGAAATAAACATATCTGATGAAACGACATTTGTTTTTCAAAAAATATGAGACTCCTCATATAGTAACAGTTTAACATAAAATGTGATGAAGGGAGTATAAACAATATATCCATAACCTAATAAGCTTATTTGTTTTTTTTTCTAAAAAAAAACATCAGAATCCTTAAACATAAAATGATAGGTTTGCCTCTACTGCCATAATGACATAAGTGCTCTTTTCAAAACCATATGAAACTAGTTGTGGTTCTGTACACCTTCTACCCACATCGTGGTTTTAATTGACTAGGGACAAATCGTTAAAAATTTTTTTTTAAAAAATATATATTTAAAAATTATACCAAAAATATTGCAAGTCAGTATGGCGAATAATTCACATATTTTGATTTTTATTTGGGAGAAAACTATAGTCAATGAAAATGTTATTTGACTCCCCAAATAGTAGCACATCCACAATAAAAAGAGAATAAAGAAGTATATAACTTTATACATTCAACTTTATAATACGATTTTCATGCTTTTTCAGCAAAACATACTTTAAAATGATACATAGTATGTTCATCTACAGAAGACATGGATAACATAAACCTTTAAAAGGACACAAATTCTATTTAAAAAATCATCAGAAAGAACGATAGGAAAAAAATTAAAAATCAAGATCATTAATTGACAAGGGAAAATGATTTATCAAAATCATTAATATCAAAAACGAATTGTTACGATCAAGACCATCGTGATTGACACCCACATACACCCTATGCTGGGAGGACTATTACAACAATCTAAACTAAAAAACTAAACCAAAACTAGCCAATTAAAATATGGAAGCAAGTTAACTAACTAAACAAATATGGAATTTAAATACTTAAAATCTAAATGTCAATATTCCAAAACATCTAATAAGAACCATAAGTGTAAAAAAGATGGTTTACATCCCCAAACTAAAGAATTATTCAACTAACTAGAAAAAATTTCTAAGTCAGGAAATGGTGGACATAGATGAAAGAGAATCCCATGGAAGCCCGAAATAATTCGCTCAACCTTGAATTTGAAGCAACGATCACTGAACTGCAAAGCATAGTTTGGCAATAGTCGCCTGAAAATGCATTATACTCAACAAAAATAAGAGCAAGTGCAATATCAGAAAACAACCATACTGTATTGGTAGGATCTCACGATTATTCCAATAGTGTAACATAAGAAAGTCAAGAAACACTATACTCACATACATATATATCAAAATATACAACATTATAAACATGAAGAATCAACAAGACATTCAACACTTATCATCACATCATTGGTCCTCGCAAGAAACCAAAACCTAACAGTTAGCTTGTAAAAATGAGGCAATTCAATTCAATATTTATGACGGAACATGGAGATTGGATCCAATATTATGCCGAAACGTAGGAATCTAATACAAAGTTATATCAGAACATGGTAATTGGTGCACCCGGTTGCTACCAGATTTCTATACACTTTAGTGACTCAAATTTCCTTCACATCTGGACAAGGTTGGAAAATTCAAATACAACAAAAAAGTTTTTCAGGCCCCTATTTCACCTCGGTGGCATTTCAAAAAAAATAGGAATAGGTCATTACGATAGATACCAATTTGCCTATTACTCTTCGCAGAGTGGAAAAACATAGGGAAAAAGGCTAAGGAATGAAGGAGGCGGTACCTTGTTTGAAGAGCAGTTGAGGATACTTGTCTGGCATGTTATTTTCGGTCTCTAAAGTAGCTTCTGCGACAAAAAGATGATTCTATTGAACCTTCAGGGACTTAATATCTTTGGTCCTCAACTTGTACACATCATGATCAAGATTTTCTACCAGTTCTTTCTCATATTGGAAGTCCTTGTCTAACAAAATAGAGTACCACTTAGTGATACAATCCTCGTCATCATGATACCTCTTCAACATGGATATATGAAGTACCAAATAAACACTTGATAAATAAGGAGGTAACACCAACCTATATGCTACTGGTCCCCACACATTCATTAATCTCAAATGGGACAATGTATCTAGGACTTTGCTTACCCATCTTACCAAGTCTCATCACCTCTTTCATGGGTGATACCTTAAGAAGAACGTTCTCTCTAGTCTGAAATTTAATGTCTCTTACCTTATAATGCACATACTTCTTTTGTATAGTCTTAGATACTATAATCATAGCAGGAATACTTCTAACCTTATCTTGATCATCCTTCACTAAATCCACCACTAAAGGTTTCACATATCCTGATTCAAACAAACCTATGAGTGACCTACATCCCCTCCCATAAGATTCCTCAAATGGTGCGATATCAATACTTGAGTGATAACTATGATTATAAGAAAATTAACACAATGGTAAGAATTTATCGCAATATCTTCAAAAATCAATCAAAGATTATCAACATATCTTTCACTACATAAATGGTCTTTTATAATTGTCCATCTGTCTATGGATGAAAGGTTGTACTAAAAGTGAGTTATGTGCCTATTCCATCACAAAATTTCCTCCAAAACTTATAAATCAATTGGATACCACGATCTGACATGATAGAAAGGGGCACTTCATTTGGCCTCAGTATCATTTTCACATACACTTTAGCCAACTATTCAATATTATAGTCTATCCTTACACGAACAACATGGTTGACTTAGTCAATCTGTCAAACACTACCCAAACAGAGTCAAAGTTTCCCAAAGTCATGGGAAGACCAAAAACAAGATCCATGGCTATTCATTCCCACTTCCATTCCGGAATTGGAATTATTTGGAGAAAACTTTCTAGCCTTTAATGCTCATATATAACTTTTTGGTACTTTTGAAGCTTTTGGGACAAGAGGTACCCTTGAACTTAATTTGTCGAGGAGGACGCGGGGCTAGGTTTTGTGTCCTACTGGTTAGTCTCCCACGGATGCAACCACAAACCGTTGTCAGGACCACAGACCGTGATGGCCCCTATGGTCCTAACTTGGGTGAGGGTATTCTTTTTACAACTGAGTCCACAAGCAGGTCAACGGCCTATGGGCCCTGTCAGGATTTGTGAACCTTGCCGTGGTTCACTAGTTCAGGTATGTTCAGAATGTTTTTTTTGGTTTTATCTCTGAGGTGTTACAATAATGACATGTTGTTAAAGGACATTCCCTGAAATGAGGGCTTAACAGATGGACCTCAACTATTGAGTCTTCATTAGCAAACACAAATTTTGCTTCTTTCATTCATATGTACTACATTTCATTTCATTCATAGGCCATTGTAAACAGCAGCTATACCTAGGATGTAGTTTAAGACTTTCATAAGGTTCGTTATGCAATGACCAAGAATGACCTAAAGTCATTACTTGAATCTAACTCACCTTTTGATTATCCTATCCTAACAGATTTGGTATCATTCATTTCATTACGTGTATCATTTGAGGCTGGCCTAATTCATTCATTGAGAAATTTAACTTTAGCCGACATAAATCATGTGAGCATCATGAAATTCAGTTTCTCCCCCACATTCAAAAGAGGTGGAATCATCGGCCCAAGTGACCCATAACATGCTAGCGTACATGAGAATTTAACCATGCCAAATCCCTATATTGGTTGTATAGGTTTGAAGACTAGGATATATAAGGATAACCATACCCAGCAAGGCTTACTGTCTCATCTCATGAGAGTAACGTGAATCTCCACCCTTTCCCACCAGTGAAATTTGTGAGACTTAATTATGATTTTCTTGTTGAATGTCATTTTGGTTATCAAGTGGTGTGTAATTGAGTTTACCAAGATTTCCCCTTCGTGATTCAAAAAATGTAGTCTTCCCTGTTGATATGATTGAAAGCCCTTCAAGGATTTTGATGTTATTATAGGAATGTATTGGATTTATAAATATTACGCAGTGGTAGATACTAGGTCAAAGCATGTGACCTTTAAAGATCCTACATTTTCTCACGTCATCTTACAAGGTGAAAGATCATTGGCATTCAGTATTATTTTTGCAGCCTTGGCAAGAAAGTCTATGCGTCAAGGTTGTGGGGCATACCTTGATCAAATAGTTGATACACAGTTGTTGAGTACTTGTATCGAGGACATACCTACACTATCTGATTTTCCTGATGTCTTTCCAAAAAACCTTCCGTTTTTAACACCGCATGAATTGAATTTTCTACTCATGATCTTTAACTTGGTGCTATAGTGTTTGGTTTGAAAATATGGTGGCATTATTTTTATGGACAAAAATGTCATATATTCACTAATTGCGAGAGCTTAAAGTAATTTGGTAATCAAAAGGAGCTAAAACTGAGACAACGTAGATGGCTATATCTCATCAATGATTATGACTGCACATTTGATTATCATCCACGTGAAGTTAATGTGGTTGCGATGCCTTAATTAGGAAAATCTTTCGCAAGAATTTATTTGAGTGGTTTGACCTTGCTCCTTCAGATAAGAATCATATTTGTTTCTTATGCACCATATTCAAAAGGTTTAGTTATTGTTAATTTGAATGTATAGCCAATATTTCTTGAGAAGGTGAAGAAAGCACAAAAGTTAAAATGACAAACTTGAAAAATTGACGAGATAATACTATAAAGGGGAAAATTTTGATTTCAAATTAATAGCGGATGCGGATGCTATATTACTATATCAAAACAGGTTATGTGTCCCCAATAATGATAAATGGAGGAGAGAAATATTGAATGAAACAGATACTTCACCATATGCAATGTATCCTCGAGTTACAAAGATGTATGAGACAATTAAAGAAAATTATTGGTGGAATGGTATGAACAAAGAATAGTGGATTTCACTTCAAAATGTTTGGTTTGTGGACATGTAAAGGCAGAACATCAAGTCCCAATAAGCTTACAACAATCCTTGTCAATGCCAAAAATTCAGTGGGAGAGAATAACTATAGACTTGGCTTCTGCACTTCCTCGCATTCTGAAAAATCATGATGCAATATGGGTGATTATTGATAGGCTAACCTAGAAAAAATTGAACATATACACTTAATGTACGTATATTCATTGTTCAGAAAATAATTATTGTACTTAACTCTAGCGATTCATGTTTTTGTATTATGTATTAAAAATACTATATATATACTTATATATTATCTTTTTTTACATAGATGTGTAATTTTTCACTTATCAATTGAAAAAATTCATTATACAAGTTCAAAAGTTATAATTGCTTTTTGTTCAAGCTTAATTTTTTTTTTTAATATGTTAACAAACTTTTGAATTTACTCCTAAGACATAAATCACAATTGTATAATCTTAGCAACTTATATGATTCTTTTTATCATGAAATGACTTTGTATATATATTATTATTTTCTTCATTAGTTTCCTTTTAATGTTAATTAAAGAACCAATGATTTATTCTTTCATAAAAAATTCATTCATTTACAGGTTCTTGGGTTGTGTGATAATGATAAATAATCAAATTGATGTAGGAATATTGCTAAATTTTTTATGAACCTATTTCCCATTATTTTTAAGGTATGAATATTATTAAAAAATTATTTACAATTGCAATGCAATTATTATTTATAACCGTACGATGCGCCGACAAATTACCTAGGGTTAATAATTAGAGCTCTATATATCATTTTCAATAATCGGTATATGATACATAATAGTGACAATATTGACGACTTTATCATGTATCAAATGTTGGGTCTAACAAAATGTGAAAAACAAAAAAGAAGAGAAAAATGAAAAAATTGAGGTCACCGATTTGGAGGGAAAATAAAAAGTCATTTACAAAGTGAAAATGAAAAATCATTTCATGCATATCAGTAAAAGAAAGGAAATCATTGTCCTTATATTACGTAACACTTACTATAATTCTTAAAGGGTTAAGAAGAGGATGTCCCCTCGTGCTGTCGTCGTCGCTCGCTCGGCCTAGGCTTCGACTTCGGTAAATGATTTGATTGATAAATTTTTTCGACAAAATTTGTTTAGTTAATTTTGTTAATCGAATAAAACTTATTAATAAATTTCTTGTCTCTTATAATTTTTTTCAGAATGTTAGATAAATAAAATAGTTTATGTTATCGCAACAGAATTTATTTGAAATTCACGTGCAATGGTATTAACGATTTGATTTCTAAAAAGTCATTAATTTTCCAAAAAGACAAATCTTTATGACAAGTTTTTATTTTCCCCAAAATACACAACCTTCTACAAATAACGGGTCTGGACAGATGTGTAGGAACAAACACGTTTCATGCTGAAAATTGCTATAAAAAGGAAGTCATTTTTCGTTTTCAAACTTTGAAAAAAATTTCTTCTCGACATACATTTTCTCTCATAAAATAAAATTATCAATCGACTAAGTCTTTGTGTGGCTTGTTAAAGTTGTTACGTTCATTGAAATTATTGAATTTTGAGGTATTGCTACTTCTTTAAGAAGTTATTCGTTTTATCTTGGGAGAAATTAATCTGTAACCTCGGGTATAGTGAGGGTATTCAATTTCTTAAGGAGACAGTAATTTCTATGCACTCAAATTAAAAGTATTTTTTCTGTCTATTTCATCTTCTTTCAGGTTCTGTATTTTTTGCTAACCTTAATATAGGTCATAAAATCAAATTATCATAATTATTTTTTTAATTCTTAAATTACAATTTTTAGATTGATTATGCAAAACATTAATGTAATTTTCTATTACTTTCGGAAGAAGTAAAAACTTAAAATTTGCGACCAATTCTGATATATATTAATGGCTAATGTGTATCACACGTATTTGATATACATTATGATCATACTACATTAATACAAATTACTACTAAATATCAATTGTTTTGACAACGAAATTTGTACTTGATACTGAATAACTAACACACACTAATGTATCAATCTAAAATCAACTACATAATAAATTACAATAGCTGATGATACAACTATACACAAAAAATTGATGGAACAATCAAAAAATCAACTACAGTACATCTTTTGTAAAGAACATAAGGTTCAATCAAATTTTACATTTCACCTACATCATAATAACCTGTAATATTTGTCTAAAAAAATCAAAACTGAAATTCATCACAAAACATTTAAAACAATAATATAGATAATTAATTTTATAATAACATGCCACACTAGTAATATAATGAAACAAAAGAACTCCAAAACATTCTATTTTGTGATATAAACCATAGTTTACATGGATGACTGAAGATAAAGAAGAATTTACTTAATAACAAGGAAAAGAATTTATCATATTAAAAGGTTCAACAATTGGTTAAGTCATTTAAAAGCTTAAATCAAATTTAAAGAACTCCAATTACCAACACCATGATAATAATGAGTTCAAGAACTATCACACCCCGAGCCAACACCCTGAACGTGATCGACATTCGATGGCCATTGTTCTCGAGCCGAACCTTGGTATGGCTTGGTTACCTTAGCGGAAGACTTAAATCAATGCAATAGTCTCATTCAATAACATAAAGTAAATAAATTGGCCAAAATGACACTTAAGTCTCATAGCAAAAAGTGTTCAATAAAAAGATAAAAGACTCAACACTAACTGCCTAACCGTCTATGCGAACTCTATAATACTAAGATTGATGTTGGGACAAACCCCACAACATCCTCTAAAAAGAAAGACTGGAAAACGAATAAATGTATCCTCTAGAATGTAAAGAGGCTCACAACCGTCTACCTCGTGATACGATGCAGGTCAACTGGAAACAGTATATTGAACGTAAAAGTATGCGAGTTTGAAATCAAACAACAACTTAAGCTTGAAAGAGAGTAAGAAGAAAACTTACATTGGCTCTTCTCAACTACTTAATAACTAGACAAAATATAAAGAAATGAGACACATGCAATATACAAAATATTGGAAAAGTAAAAAAATACTTAGTTCATTAAATAAATGCAATAAAAAACTTACTTTAGTTATATATGAAATAACATAGTTTTTGTGGGAGTTTCTCTAACAAAAAACCACAACAATGAGCCAAAGTCGTGATATAGCATCTTGCCCACCCTTCTAGCAATGTCATATGCTTTGTCGTCGCACACAACTACTTAACTTATTGGATCCACTAGCTTAACTTATGTGATGATCTAAAAAGTATTGACCCATTAACACTCATGACAGTTACATGGTTTTTGGAGACTTCATTTATTATGAACCCGCATCCCCATATCGGTGCTCAATAAATTGATGGGGTTATAGAGGAAGGACATATTCAAGCCTCTTTTGTACCACCAAGAACATACAACAACAATTTTTTAATAGCTAATGAGAAGTACACCCTTTTTGGTTTTGCATGTTGTCACATATATATCTTTCTATTGACTGATACATGATGTGATTCGTATGTACAAAAATGAATTCCTACTCACTCCTGCATTGAGATTTTCAGTCTGGTCTTGAAGGGCCAACAAACTCTAAATTGAAGATCATAATTTGTGAGAATAAATACACATACTATTTTATTTCCCGTTATTATGTCATAAGAGTTAAACTAGTTAAGTGAAGATTGCAATAAATATATAATTGAAAAGAAAAGAAAGAGAAGGCGAAAGAAAATTTAACATTGGAAAATCGGTAAGATACAGTGGTTATGACATAAGATCAAATGAATAATTCACTTTCGCAAATCATGGGGTGTACATTCATAAAATTCGTGGTAACAATAATGAGAACTCAGGAATCATTCCTTTGGAATCCAAAAGGATAAAGGATTTCTCGGAACAATGGAAACATGGAATATGTTTGTTCCATTAGCCAAAACAACAATTAGGGTCCCATAAAGGAATAACAAATTCCCAAAATATTAGGAACCATACAAATAAGATGATGATTCTTGTCTTATATAGAATATTCTAGAGCAATTTGCTGCAGAAGTCATAATTCTTTCAGGTTAAAAATAATAAATGGCCTCATTTTGATATAAGATGTTTCATGTACTAGTACGACACTGCAATATAGTTAATTTTCTTTTCTTCCCAATATTTCACGATTTAAAATTATTGTAGTGCTTCCTGATCCTGAAATAACAATGATATAATATGTAAATAGTTTACACGAAATACATCAATTTATAGAAAAATAAATTCTTTTCAAATAATCAACAATCATTTTTTATTTCTTTCATGCTAACTTTAAGGAAAGAAAAAACCAAAATAAGCAGACAATTATTTTTCAAAAAGGAAAAGTTCAATAAGAATATAAAACTAAAATTTTAAGATGCTCCACTATTTCAACACAACATACACCGATATCATTTTGTATATTGCTCAATTAGGTATATTTGTAATGCACATTTAACACATTAGTATAATGAAAAAAATATTTCAAGTGATTACAATCGATTCTTTCATTTCTCGGACCTCGTTAACACTTGAAGTAAAGACCTTAAAAATTATGCAAAACCAATAAGAAGACATACAATCACATGAATTTATTTAAAAAAATATCAAAAATATCTTTAACGGAAATATGTTTTACTCTACAAAAGATGTCTTGATTTCCAGAAAGATCTACGGAAAACACAGAAGGAAATATATTCATTTAATTTATTGATAAACACAACTTGTGAAGTTCAAATAGCGATGATCGAAAGCTGAACAAATGATGTTCTGCTATTAACATTGGATCGGGTACCACATTTCGTTATGCTAATAGTTTTTGTTTGGATTTTACGATAGAACCAATGGCCTCTTATAAATGAATATGTTTTGAGCATATCATAATAAATATTATATACATTCAGTATTTTGCATGTTTATAATGTTTTATTGAATTGCTTATGTTACACTTAATGGGATAGGAGTGTGATCCTACAAGTACACGGTGATTCTATACTGATTTTGGAGTTGCTCTTAATTTTGTTGAGTACAAGTCATCTTCAGTCGGCTATTGATAGACCTCAGCTAGGTGATTGTTGAGCGCGACCAGATTCAAGGGTGAGTAAGTTCAATCAGGATGTCGGGACTCTCTCGTTTTGATATAATGACTTTCAGGTTCTACGGTTTATCCTTCCGCAATAGTTTTTTAGTGTTTTATTAAACCTTTGGAGTTTATGGAGACTCGGTATTAATTATATAACTAGGTAAGTAGTAATTGCATTGAACTTGCAAAAATGTTTTTACAAATATTTTTACAATAAATAAGGAATATAGGTTCTTAAAAAGTATTACCAATATTCAAATGTTAATTTGATTATTTTTAATTATCATAGAACTGAACAAAGTCAAATGAATGAATACTTCACGAAATAATAATTTATTTGTTCTTTAATCAACAGTAGAAGTAAACTAAAGAAGAAAATAAGAATATATACACAAAGGAACTTCATAATAAAAAGAACCATTTAAGTTACATAGATCAAACAAATGTGATATATGGCTTAGGAGAAAATCAAAATTTTGTCATCATATTCAAAAAATAAAGTACGCTTGAAAATGAAAGAAATGATTACTTATGAACATGCATAATTAATTTCATCAATTGATAGGTGATAATTTCATATCTACGTAAAAATATATAATATCTAAATTTATATGCACTACTTTTAATTTATAGAATATCAAAACATGAATTCATGAAAATGAATACAATAATTATTTTTTGTACAATGAATAGACGTACTATATGTGTATATTTTAAATATAACTAAAGACATTAACTTTGTAGAATAATAAACAATAGAGTTCAAAACATGTAATAAAAACAACAATTAATATCATAAGCATAAATTAATGAGTGTAAAAAATATAACAGGATACTTAAAAATAGAATGAAATAGAAACATCAAAATCAAGTCCACTAAAATGAACAATGTCCCCTTTAGAAAACTATTCCCCTCCAATACCAGAGGTTTAAAGAATTACGTCATCTTAGGAACGAATGATTTTATTCACAAACATATTGAAGAAAAAATATTGGTGTCAGTAAGTCAATCAACAGGAGCAAAGTACACGAATTTTAATTTTGTAGAAGTAGAAGAAGAATATGATGATTTTTGTCGTTTTAAATGAGTTGAAATCCCCTAATTTGTAGACAACAAAGAGTAGTGTGAACAAATATTTATTGTGCTTTACGAGAAAGGTTACAATTATTAGGAAAGGTTGAAAACATTCGAAAAGTTCACAACCTTTCATAAAAGTCACAATTTTTTCATGAAATCACAACTCTTCATTAAAGTCGCAACTTTTTATAAAAGTCAAAACTTCTGATAAAAATCACAACTCTCCATTAAAGTTACTACTTTTCATAAAACTTACATCTATTGGTAAAAGTCTCAATTATTCATTAAATTCGCAACTTTTCATAAAAGTAACATCTTTTCATGTAAGGAGAGTAGTAGTTTTGGTAACAAATAAATTTAAAAGGAAATTTTGTCTTGAGGTGGATCAACATAGGCAGGGCTAAGTTTGTCTTTAATATGAATATATTATGTGATATGATATGACATAATTTCTTCATTTCAACTATCTTCCATATCTTTAACTATATAGAACTTTGATTAAATTTGTTAGTACTACTTCAATTTGTTCAAATATATTTTTTGTGGCAAGTTTTTCATAGATGAGAAAGATGATTTTTATTTTCATTCCAATTGTATTCTAGCATTTTACCCTTTCACTTTTCTTTTCAGTGAGAAAAGTTATTTTGTGCATTAATGATAAGTTGTGCACTTTGATTATTTTCCCTATGTTCTTGGTTTTGTATAACTATGAAAAGAACTAAATGAACAAGTGTTTTCTCCTAACAACATTTCAACATGAGTTTATTTTCTCATTAAAATTAAATTTCTTCTAAGGAATATTCGAATATAATGTAAACTAGGTGGAAAGGAAATAAATAGTAAGAAAAGTAACTTGCATGGAATCAATGTCGATAGATTACATTTCAATGATTGTAAAAATCAGGTTATATTTTTATCTTCCTTGATTATTTTTATTATTTCTATCTTTTATATATTATTTGATTTATTTAATAAAGTTAGGATAGATGGTCATTATGTGATGATCTCATAATATATCTTTATTGCTTTTAGTATGTATTTTATTTAGAGGAGAATTACTTATTTATTTTTTGTAATTTCTACTCCATTACAAATTTAATTTTGTCTTAAATTTGTAAACTTTGAATCCTCTCATTTTTTATTCCTTTGGTTTGAAGTATATAAGAATATCACGTACAAATAAGATTGTGCATGGCTTTGAAGAATATAGTAATTTAACCAACTTGTTAAATACTCTTTTTGAATGAATATTTTGACTTCAAGAGTACAAAGTCTTCATCAATAATCTTAAGGCTAATTTACTTTGAAAACATAAAATCCTTTTTGGTTTATTAGTAATGTGAAACTAAAATGAAGAATATTAAAGCGTCATCAAAATTCAAGGTGTATCCGGTTAACGATCAGAAGAACTAGAACAACTCTTTAAAGATTGAATCTTTATTATTAGTATTCTGAATACTAATTGGTATGTCTAGTTGTGATAGAAAGGCAAAAACACTAGTACCATAAAATTATTGATTTTTTAGCATGCAATATGTGAATCCTTTGATTAAATCTCCAATGGAAGACTTGGTGTTGCCAATGTTTAGTTTGACGGTATACAGTTTTAAAGCATGGAAAAAGAATATGTGAAAAATAATTTCAAACACTTCAAAATATTTTTGAGAACATCTTTAATTGTTTGTGTGTGGCGGGGGGGGGGGGGGTTACGTGTGATAAAGACAAATTTAGTCTTACTATCTAATTTAAATTTGAAAGTACTAGATAAGAAATTTAATGACATTCAATTATTTTGTTAAACCCATAAAGTTCTTTGAGTATATTTTATATTGTAGTTGTTGAATGTCTCTTTACTAGTATATGTTATGATTAGTACAAAATCTTAAAATGATATAACTCTTTAAAAAGAATTGTATTCTTTGATGAAAAGGTGTCATTTGAAATATTATGATTTTTATGAGATATGTCCATTTGTTTAGACGCGAACTTTGGTGAAAAGTGATTTGTTATGTTTGTGTTGTAAAACAAACATATGGGTCATATTGTCCTTATTTGACACAAGAGAATATGGTCATGGGTAATTCTATGATTGAATTTTATGGAAAGGTCCTTCATCAAAGGATATCTGGCAAGGTGCTAAATCTAAAACACTGTATGTATTTGATAAAATTATAAAATGTAAAGAACAATATATTTGTACGAAAAAGTTACCTCACGGATAGTCTTTTCTAACACATTATTTTTGTTTCTTCTTACTTGAATAAAATTGTCTATGACATGAATGCTTAGGACATGTTAGCTGCAAAACCTTGAAAAAACTGATCATCTTAGAAATTTATCATAACTTTTAGTGCAATAAATTCAAATGTCAAGTATGTGTTGAATTTAGGTATGTTAAGTATACATATAAATTTGTTCCAAGAAATTTTAATCCTTTAGAATTGATTTATAATAACATTCTAATATGAATTCAAAACCATCTCTAGGGGTGGGGGGGGGGGGGATGTTCCATAAATTTTATTGACAATTGCAGTAGATAATGTTATGTCTATTTGTTGAATGGTAAGGATGAAGAAATTGAAAATATAAGCAATATAAAATTGAAGTTGAAAATCAATTGGCTAGAAAAATTGTCATTATGAGAATTGGTCGATGTGGAGAAAATGAATCTTCTTTTGCATATATATATTTGGAAAATGGAATCATCCATCAAATTAGTGCACATATTCTCCTCAACTTAATGAAATTTTTGACAGAAAAAAAAACAAATTTTTAAGAAAAGGTTGAATGTCATACTTATAAGTTTAGGTTTAAAAAAAATATTGTGGGATCCTATCATTATAGCAAAACTGAACAACTAAAGTTTGTCTGGTCAGAGTGAGGATAATTTATTTCTTAATAAAGGTAGCAAAAAATAAAAAGGAACTTTTGTGTTTTAAGCAATGGAGAAATATAAATTTTTATTTGTTTATGCTTTGTTGTATCCTAATAGATAACTACTTGTCTCTCCTTTAAGTATATATAAGCAATAACACATGAAAGTTAGCGATCCGACAATTTCCAATACAGTCTATTCCATATGAGAAAAGGAAATGAAGGAACTATTCCCAAAAAGGTAAAAACAAGACCTGAGACTCTACATTTTATGTTCATTTGATATGCTACAAATAGTAAATCATATCAATTTATTGTTCATATGTCCGAACCATCAGATAGTTAGGTTAAGTTTCTAAACGACCTTGGAATAAACCAAGAGAGAAAGTACTTAATAAAGGATCTAGAGGCATAGTAAAAATAAATGGACAAATTAATTTCTTTAAGTTTGATTTTGTAACATTTCTTTTTTAAAATGAGTCTCATATATCTGAACAAGCTACGCCCTCTATGGAATCATTCTATTTGGAAAGATGCAATCAATAGCAAGATATATTCAATCTTGAGCAACCATACTTGAAATTTAGTTGATCTTCCCATAAGAAATAACCTTTTCGGTTCAAAGTGGATCTACAAAAGAAAATTTGATGTAACAATTAACAAATAAAAAGAAAAATTTCTTTTCATTGACTTTAACAACAAGAAGGCATTGCTTATTATTACATATTCACTTACTTGGACTACATCAATTCAGATATTACTTGTTCTAGATATGGTATATGACCTTCAAATTTGTCAAATTAGATGCAAATTTTTTTTTAATTTTAAAAATGATAATTGGTGGAAGAAATTTTCATAGAACAGCACAAGTGCTTTATGGTTCTTGGTAAAGAAAAGAAAGTTTGTAAGCTTGTTAAGTAACTTTATGGACAAAAATATGGTGAAAAAATAATGACATTCACCAAACTATGTCGAAAAATGAATTATAGATTAATGAATGTGATAAATGTTTTTACATTAAACACATTTCAAATCACAAGGTCATTGTTTTTTTATGTTTTTGACATGTTGATCATAAAAATAGACATTTCTAACATAAATGCTACTAAGAATATTCTAGAAAGTAACTTTGATATAATAGTCATCGAAGTTAATAATCTCATTGAAAAAGTACTTGACAAGTTCAAGTATTTAGATTTTAATTTGGTGGAGACTCTAATAAATGTTAGATTTGTACTTCAAAAGAATCAAGGCAAAAGTGACTCAGAATATGATTAAGTTATAATATTGAGAATTATGATATATTTCATGAATGTCCACAATAATATATAACATGTCTCAATGGTAAGTTGAATCCGTTCACAAGTAATCTCAGTCAAACTCGTTAGATGACATTCAAAAGAGTTTTGGGTTTTTTAAGATACTTAAAAACTATTTCTTTCAGTATAACTATTATTCAAACGCACTAGAATAATATAGTTAGGTAAAGTGAATCACCAGGTCAAATAAAGTAAAATCCACAAGCGGATATATATCTTCTCTCTGTGGAGGTATCAATCTTTTGGAAACCTTCAAAATAGAAATATGTTCTCTATTATGAAATCAGTGATTATCTCTCAAGATAAGGTTGCTTAAGAAGTTTAATGACTCAGAATTTTTTTGAAAGATTTTTTACCCGATCTTTTAGCTCTGGTATGCATAGACGTGAGAGTTTTTTTTAATAGGTGGGGCATGGAGAATGATGTATAACATCAATTATAGTCATATATGATTTAGACATAATATTTTTAGAGAACTACTCTCTAGTTGAAATATCATAATTGGCTATGTAAACTGAAAGTATAATGTGATGGATCAACTTACAAAAGGCTTGTCTAGAGAGGGAGTTGATAGATTATCAAAGGGAATGAGACTATGGTGGAGGAAAACACATTGTAGCAGTAACTCTACCAAGAAGACTAGAGATCCCAAGATCTAGGTTCAAGGAGATCAAAATAAAGTCATTGGATTACAGTTCAACATTGTCAAATTTTTTTTATGGTCCATTCTCTTGATAATAACATGTTCAGTAACAATAATAAATACATTAAGACTTTTATAATTTCTCAGATTGATACAAGGCATATCAAATAGTGTATCCATTGGATAACACTTTTACAAATCCATTCGTAAGTGTGAATTGTATGAAGTTTCAAGAAGAATACAGTAAGTCTACTTCTTTACGCACTTATACGCAAAGACGTGTTCATGGTTAAAACTAACAAAAAATTAGAACCAAAATAAGCTAAATGTTCTATTTTGTGGCTTATATTGTGTAGCGATACTCCAAAGTTTGATGGTTCAAAGATATCACCGATTGATCGAGTATATCATAGATATATTCACTGTTGAAAGTTCAAAAAGAAACCCAGTTGTCCAGATGAAATCAATCGATATTTACGAATCACACAGTTTTTCATGCATATGTTTTAATAATAATCATTACATATTCACGTGAGGCATTTTTGGCCTTTAAAGGTTTGAACAAAAACTTATGTATTGTTACTCTTTTGAAGGGTTGTGACTATACTGAAGGGTTTTTACCTTTATGAAAGGTTGTGTCCTTTCTATAGGGATGTGACCGTTTGAAAGATTATGTCTTTTCCAAAATGTTGTGACTTTTATAAATGATTATCTTCTTTCCTAAGAGTTGTATTTTTACCCTTTGTTGGCTATACATATAGAGGTTTTCTCTCATTTTTCTACATTGAATTCTTACCTTCTTATGCAAACATTTCTTACAAAACAAAATTGCTCAATTGTGTCTTTGTGTGACTTGTTGGTGTCATTTCAAGTTTGTTGAAATTATCGTTGTTTTAGGTTCCACTACTTCTTTAATAGTTAATCTATTTTATCTTGGGAGGAATTCATTTTCAACCTAGGTTACTTGAGGGGTTTACGTTTCATAAGAACACACAACATGTTTTGTGGACTCGGATTAGTTATTTGTTTTTTCTTTACTTCTTTTATATTTTTTGGTTTTCTAATCTGAACCTATTAGATAATAAACACTTCATTAACACTTTCACAAAGTATTATTTATTGAAGGCATCACTTCAAGAAAATAAATTCAGGATGATATATTTCCCGATATTAGGATTAAACACCAATCACAAACAACATGTGCATCATCTAAACCACAACAATTACGTACATAGAAAATTACAAAAAATTACTCAATGATTATAAATACCTATTAAGAGTCTCTCTATCACATAAAATAAATCATAACCTACCTTCATCGAAGTAAAGGAAGCTAATTCCCTATATTTATTTCTATCCTTAATGCCTTATAACGTCACTAATTTATGAAGTGTAAAATATTAAAAAAGAGATGATTCAATAGACATCCATATTTCTATAGGTCCAGCCTACACTGATCAATTCAATTAACTAAAATCCTAAACGTTGATACCAACAAATACATCACATCTCGTTCATTCCTATATATTGAAGACTAGGGTTAAGTTTCAATTCGTCCAAGTAACATAACTCTAATGGAATTCATATAATTCAATATACTTAATATATAATTATGTATCTCAAAATATCAATACTTAAGCATAATATGATAATAAAATAATAATATTGAAATCACCTACATATAGCAACACAGTCTATCAAACCTAAACCATTCACAATGAATGAAAAATTGCATAACTCAATCGTAATGATTGAATTCTCTAATGACAAACATCATTGAACTGATAGTCATAAATAGTGGTGGCAAATGGGCGAGTATGGTTAAATGTGGGAAAATTGAAAATGGCTAAACCTAAAATGGGTAATCATTTAACCTTCCATATTTAATATGGGTCAAAATGGGTTGGCTACTAAATAGATTGGGTAAAATACTAGTTTAACCATTTTTCATGAATAAATAGGTTTTTTACTTAACAATTCAATATGGAGAAAATATTTTAGTCTTATTCTTTACATGAAACATGTTGAAAAAGCTTCATTTAGTTTTATTTTATTATAAAAGTAAAAAAAAAAACTTTTTAAAAAAATTGGGTGGGGTGGGGGGTGGGGGGGGGGGGATGATAGAGGCTAGCGGGGGTGAGGGTACGATGGTAGGGATGCAAAAATGAAAATTTTGAAGTTGAAAACATTTTTTAAAATAAACTTTAGTTTTTATTTTTGTTATGGTGGGGGGTGAGTTGAGGGTATGGGTGAAAAATGAAATTTTGACGTTCAAATTTTTTTAAAAAAATAAACTGTAATTTTTTTTAAAAGCGTGGGGTGGATGTCGAGAGTTGAAATATTAATAGGGACCCATATATGAAAGTTTTGACAAATCGCTTGTAAAACATGGTAACAAAATGTTTTTTGAAAAAATGGAGAAAAATTGCAATAATTATATTTGACCCCTAGTTGACCTATAATATACCAATATTTTAATTGGTAAAATATGGGTATAATACCGAATATTATCCATATTTAAAATCACTCTTTCAACGCATATTTGATGGGCTATTTAGGCGGGTCAGTGAAAAATGTGTTTAAATTGCCAACACTAGTCGTAAAAATATTTGTAAAAGACATGCATAGTACTAACACATTGTAGTGCATCAATTCAAATTCACATTGGCAATTACATTCCCTCCTATCTAATATATTAAAATTATCCAACCCATGTTTCTAATATATTAAAGATTTAGGGGCGTATTGATTTACCGAAATATCTATATTTTTCTCTCCCAATCACAGAGTTTTCCCCTTTTTCTCTTTTCTTTCAAAAAAATTATTTACTACCATTATTATTTTACATGATTAACTATAAAGTTCTGAAAGTTGTCCACTACTAATTTAAAAGTTATTTTCATAACTACCAATTAAATTAATTCTTAAAATTATCCCATTAATTATATAATTGTACTTATAAATAGTCTAAAATACCCATTTAGAATGTACCTGAAGTCATTTATGAAATAAGAAACTCTATTACTCAAAAGGGCGTAATGGGTTCTTATAGAGTCAGTCTCTTGGAGGGGATTGACTGAGGTACTTGTCGTGCAAAAACGATAGCTTTGTAACATAACCAATGCATTCTCTATTATAAAGAAAATGTTCAAAGTAAAAACTAATCCCCTTGTGCCGCTCCTCTTCCTTTCGTTTAATGCTTGTTCTCTATTTCACCAAATTAAAAATCAGTTTTCCCAGCTTTGTTTCCATTGAAACTCTCTCACGTTATCAAACTTCAATCCCACTTGAGTGGAGCTTAAATAAATGGATGGTGTATGCAGGAAAATACACATATAGTTAAATGGAACTTATTTTTTTTATACAAAATCGAGGGTATTTCTTTTCTTGTGAATAAATATTTCTTTTTTTAAAATAATGTTAAATTTTAAAGTTTATCAAAATTTGAGATGTATTTTAAGAGGCATTAACTTCTTCTTCTTCTTTTTGATTTAAGGTGGCAGGAGCCCATGTTTTACTAACATAAAAGGAGACAAAAAATGAATAGGCCCAAATGAGATCTGGTCAAGCAAATTACCAAGAAAAAAAACCCTAAACATAATAAAGAAACAAAGAAGAAATCAAGTCTAGACAAAAATTTGAGTCTTGATGCTTGTCAGAGAAGGCTGATTAAGCATCTTCATCATCTTTGAGTCGGCATTTAAGAGTTCATTGGGGATATTATTAGTTAAAGGGATCTATTCTTGTAAGAACAAGCATAACCTTCTTCTACCAGAGCTTTGTCATACCGTGATTCTCTATGCCACAACATTTAGTTGAATCATATCCCTAGTTAATTCGTAGACGTAAGTAAATCAGATTAACTTATTTATCAGCTTTTTATCTAGTATTTATCAATTCTTGCTATCTACAAATAGAAAAATGAGGCTCGATCAACCTACCTAATTTTTGTAATCTCTCCCCTCCAATGTATATCTTATGGATTGAACCAAATATAAGATTAATACCACCATCTAAATTTGGAGCTATGACAAAAACTACTAATGTAAGAGACTGAATCTGATCCTAAAACTATATAGAAACAACACTATACTCATACGTGATCAACATAATTAAGAATAGGAATGTGTAACCAAACTCATAGGAAAACTAGTGAATACACTATCTAGAAGTAAAGAAAATACAAATTCACTTGTCCTAGTTTTTTTTATCATTAATGAAGCCTCATAGCTCTCACAAAGTGCATGATATATAACCAATAGAATTTAATTCAGATAAGGTGAAGAGTACATGACCAACTACTAGATGAATTCATTAACAACAATTGAACCTTCATAGGTATATAGTGAAGTTTCAATTGTACTAGATCCTAAACCCCCTTGCTCCTAAAAGATCACTAGAAGAAACTCTAACACAAAATTCAATAGTGCTAGCACCAAGATTACCTCTTAATGCCCCATCACTGTTACATTTCAACCATCCCAAAGGTGGTAACTCCACCTTATCACCGTGGATGTAAAACTAGGCCTGAAACTATCAAATAGAGTAACAATCTAAGGCCAATTATTTAGAATATTGGGTTATTTTAAATTAAAAATTAATGAAATTTTTTTAGTGTTGAAATTATCCCAAATAACTCTATTAGTAGAGTAACAAGCACCATGTATAATGGTATTTGTCCTTTTCCGAAGAACCCATAAGATGATATTAGGAATTGCATTAAATAATGTTATCCTTTGCCTAGAGTTACCTTTAACATTCAAAACATTTTTCATTTTAACCCATGGTCCCAAAAGACCAACTGCACAAGCAAAATATCTTCATAATGAATCCGCAACTTCTCATTTTTAAACATAGCGATCCACTGTCTCATCAGCTGGAACCTCTAGAAACAGTAGTGTCATTTAAGTAGCCACTGTAAAAAATTCCACACCTTAAAAGGTAAGAAAGATATATTAAAAGGGATGCCTTGTACCCATATCTTCTAATAAGAGTCAGTTTTCTTTGCTCTCTTTCATATATTATTCCAAGCACTTTTAACTGAAATTGTCCAGAAATGAAATGTCCACCATGATTTATAACTTTAATCTATCTGTCTAATCCGATCGATGGAAGATTTTGACATGATCCACTATATTTTGAGGCATGCACATTTGCATTTTCACATAATCCAAAAAATATTAATTCATATAACAGTTAATATCTATCAAATTGTGGCAGGTTTTCACTTCTTTTTGTTGTGAATATAGAGGACCTAACCCTAACCAATTATCAAACAATATTAATGATGTTAAACCTCTAGGTTCCCGCCAAATAAGTTGTTCAAAGATATCCCTGTTATTGAGTATTTTTTCCACAATTGAGATCCACCCCTCCATTGTACCAAACTAGGATTTTCTTCTCACTATATTTGTTCCACATATTATTTGCCCATAAAGAGTTTTGATTCTGAACCTCCAATGGAATTTAGCATATCAATCTTGAGATAAATTAAATAAAGACCTAAAAGAAATACAACCCTCTTTTTTGGGAAAGCAAATATCATTCCAAGGAGCCTAGCAGACAAGACGAGAATTAGAACACATTGCAAAACACTATTTATCAGAATTTCATTGCCTCCATAGGATAACATATTTTCAGTCCAGGATTGTAATTCAGATTTGACCCTTGTAATAAGATCAAAGTAATTCTCCTTCCTGTTACTTTTGTGTGATATAGGACACCCCAAATAATTTAGTAGAAATCTTCTTGTATAAAAACTTGTACACTCCTGAACCAGCAATGTGCGAGCAGGTGCTTGATTTTGATGTATAAAGAAGGCTCTTTTATCCGTTTTAATTTTCTGTCCTGACTGAATATCATACTTCTTTAAAATTGACATGATCTTTACAGATGAGTATCCACTAGTATGTGCAAAAATTATATTTCTATCTACATAAGCAAGATGATTTATATTGGTAATCCAGTTTAGCATCCCATAACCCCGAATAGATCATCCTTACATAAAGAATCCATGTGACTTCATATTAATAACAACCAAATGTTTGCAAGAAACTTCCAATTTAAATCCACCACAAATTCATTAAAACCCATCTTTATCAACACTTTCATCATACAAAACCACGATACTCTATCATGAGCCTTTGTCATATCAAGCTTAAATACAGTTTTAGAAGGCTTGCCCTCTTTCATGATTTCTTGACAATCTTTTATAATAAGGGAACATTTTCTATAAACTCAGATTGATTTGCAGAGATGAGTTTAGGGATCATACCTTCTATTCATTCATGACCTACTCTAGATAGAATTTTTTAGATTAAATTATTCAAACAAATTGATCTAAAGTCTGCAAATGTGTAAACTTGGTAACTTTTGGGGCAATAATACAACTTTGTATGAATAATATACTTAAAAAGAGTAATACTATCTACATTATCAAACCAGCCATACTCAACTTACTGAGGAAGAAAAAACTCCTCAAAATCAAAGTAGTTTTAATACTTCACCTGGACTCTATAAAATAGTTTTTTTTCAGCATTACAAGCTTCCTCAAAATAGTTTTTCTTTGATTTTGAAGATATCTCTCTGATTAGTAGTTACTGAAAAATATCACCATAAACTTCCTTGATCAATTTGGTCAAAGATGATTTTGCCGTTTTGATGTTTACTTTAAAAAGAAAATACACAAACTCTTCTATTATGTATTGATCATGGTAAGTCCACAACATAAGAAACCTCAATATTTTCCTTTATGAATTCATCCCCTCTTACATGGTCAATAACAAAGGGGAATGATTTGATCCTATTCTTGCAGGATGTTCAATTTCCATAAAATTAAATCATTGCACATATCCAGATAAGAGAGAATCCAAGTTTTCTAATCCACCAAGTTAAAGGGCTGCCTCTGAATGGAATCTCTGATAAATCACAACATCTAAATACATGTCTTAAAGTTTTCATAACCAAAAGCTATTCATAGTTGTTGTCATCTAATATATCCATCCATAATATTTGTCTATCTTAAACATTACATTTGACATGGACGGAAGTGACATGAAATCTATTAGATTGTTGTTGTTGTGTTAAACACGGTGTAAATTGTTGCTTGGTATCCACCACCACGGTAACATCAGACTCTAAATAAATGAAACACCAAATGTTTCCATTGTAATTTTCTTTCACTAGGGGCATCTTTAACCTTCTTCTATATTTGTTGATATATGACATGTTAAAATGGTTCAACAAAGCTAATAAGAGAAAAATAATGAAAAATATGCAGTATTTGTACTGTATGGAATGTTTCTTGGGCATTTATTAGTTGATTGGATGGTGTAGATCTACATTTCTTTGCTTCTTCCCTATTTTTGGCAGATTTAATCAATTTTGGAGATATATCTGCTTCAATAGGCATAGTATCTACATTTTCTTGAGAACAATAATTTTCCAAACCCCTAATGCTTGATCCTCTTTTGTGCTACTAATTACCTCGTGTTAAGAATTATGAGTGATTATATAATTCAAAATCTCATGAGAATATACCAAACATTTAATATTCTCCTTAAGATGCTCTTGGTTACCATTAAATTTAACTACTGCTTCGCTCAATTCAAATTTACTCTAATCAACTATGTTTGCATCGTACATTTTGTCAATAATATCTACTTCGACCTATACATCATTAATTATTGTCATGCTAACACCGACATAATAATTAATACCAATAGTGATTAGGGAAACATTCTTCTAGAAGAATTTCAAATAACATGTAGTATGCACATGAGAATGATTACATGATTGTTCAGTTCCACTTTATTTACAATTGTGGGCTAAATTAAGCATGGTTAGGTGAATAGGACTCAAGTAGAAGGACATTTGATGTCAAATCTAATTCACAACTTATCAGATGTTAAGAGCGAACAATACCAAATACTTGAAAAAAATCTCTGTTTTGTGTTCCTCTAGATATCTCCATATCAGATTTTAAGTAATGCACAATATCTTATCTCACATTCTAATCAACATAAAGTAATACTAACTGTTTATGCTTGTGTTATAATCTCATTACAAAATATTTTACCATCTCATAGACATCAAGCTCAGGGGTAACATGTAAATGCACCAATTTCCCGAGTGTTAGAACCTTGACTGAACCTTAATTTGTGCATGAGTATTCACTTTGATTCATCACTTTCATTGTTCATTAGTTTAGAAAAGTCTTCAGTTGATTTACTAATTTAAACAACTCATAATATCATAAATACTAAAGAAAAAAAACACTAAAAAACATAATTTTATACAAACTCCAAAACCTTCTATTTTGTGATCTAAGAAATTGTATAAATGGACGACACAAGATTAATTAACAATGAAAAGAATTAATCACATTAAAAGTTTCGATCAATGGTTATGTTATTTCCAAGATTAACTCCATTTTCAAGAACTCCAGTTAACAACTCTATGATAATAATGAGTTCAACAACTGTCCTCCGTTTTAATCTACGTTAAAACTATTAAATCAAACTTTAAATGCTCGATCAAAGTAGAAGTTTTTGTTTCTTCTAGAACTTCCCAACCCATGACTTTATTCCCATCATTTGCTCCTCCATGTGTTTATTTGGAGGTATTTCTTATCTGTGGTGCATTACCTTATAAATTAGTATTATTTCGTTTTCTTTCTCATTGCATGCTTCTAAATCTTTAAAGGGATCTTCCATTCCTTCAAAGACATTTGATAGTTCCTCAACATAAACATGTTGAGGATACGTAGATTTGTTTTGACAAATTTATCAATTTTTTCTTCTATACTTGTGGACAACACAAAGTTCTCCACAAGTATTTTAGAGATAATTGATAATTTTTTTGAAGTGAAAGTAGTGGATCGCAAAAAGGATTATGCTAAGGGAAAACAAATAGCTTTGAGGCAATAAAGATCTTTGTAAATAATTACAAATATTGAACGAGAAAAAAAAAGTATAAGATTATACACCCTGACACATAAACATCTCATGGTAAATACATGGAGGAGTAGAAGTTGGCCATTAATTTGCAGGTGGAGAATAATAAAGAAGATATAAGGAGGTTCTATTTTGCTCGAGCATTTAAAATTTGATTTAATTGTTGTATTTGAGCCAGATGAGGAGAGTTATTTAGCTTATAATTTACATTGATTTGGTAGATGGTGTTCTTTGAAGTTGGAGGATACCTTACCAATGATCGAATCTTCTAATCTAGTAAATCTTTATTTTTATTATACGTGAATTAGTTATTTTAGTGGAATGATTTGGCATTTAGTATTTAATACCTATGTACATTGCTATGTTTTCTCTTTTATCCATCACTTACATTGTGCACTTGTTTAGAAAAGGCTTTAATTGATTTACTAATTTAGACAATTCATGATATAATAAATATGAAAGATGAAACAACAAGAAAACTTCATTAATTTCATAAGAACTCCAAAACCTTCAATAATTTTGTGATCTAAACCATTGTATAAATGGATGAGTGGATATAAACGAGAACTGACTTAATAACAATGAAAAAAAATTAGCATCTTAAAACTTTCGTCAATTGTATAAGTCATTTCGATGCTTAACTCAAATATCAAGAATTCCAATTACAAAATCCATTATAATTATGAGTTCAATGACCTTTCAACCTTTTGTAGCTCAGGGGCAACAATTCAATCTAACTATAAATACTTTTGCAAAGTAGCACTTTTTTTTCTTCTAGAACTTCTTCTACCAGCAACTTTATTGCTTGGTTTTTCTCCTCCATGTGTTTATCTGGATGTTTTTTTTTATCAGGGAAGCAAAACAGATAAACTAGTATTCGTTTGTTTTCTTTCTCGTTCAATACTTCAAAATCTTTATTGATATCTCCCAATGCCACAAGGCCATTTAATTTTCCCTCAACATAATAACGTTGACGATTCTCTAGTTTCCTTTTGAAAAATTTATCAATTATTTGTTCTATACTTGTGGATAACACAAGGGTTTCCACAAATATATTAGAGATAATTGATGAATTTGTGAAAGTTAAAGTAGAGGTTGACCAACATGATTATGCTTACGGTATATCAAATCGCTTTGAGGTACTAAATCTCTTTGTAAAGAATTACAAAAATTTAAAGAGAAAAACAAATATTAATGTATAAAATTATACACCCTGACTCTGAACATCTCATGATAAATACACGAAGGAGTTGAAGTTGGCCATTATGTTGCAGTTGGGGAATGATAAAGTAGAAATAATTAGGTGCTATTTTTGTCGAGCATCTCTTATTTGATTTAGTCGTAGTCTTTTAGCTATCATAGGATAGCTTATAAGCGTATAATTAACTTTGATTTTGTAGTTCTTTTTCTTGAAATTGGAGAATACCTTACTAGTGATCGAATCTTCTAATTTGGTCAATCTTTGTATTTATTATTAAATCATTCATTTATACGAATTTTTATACTTGAACTTATTTTAGTGGAGTGATTTTGCATATATGTTGTTAATACGTACCTTGCTAATTTAGTAATTGAATGTACACAAAATAGGAGCGAGGGAAGTAATAAATCCAATTTGAAAAAGTACATTCCAAGGGTATCAAAGTAAATAGAATTAAGCACAAATTCATTTTAAACTTTACCATTATCAAAACTTGAGATGTATTTTAGGAGACAATTACTTAAAAGAGTGATTAGGGAAAAATTCTAGCAGTAGTATTTAAAATTACATGTAGTATCCACCTTAGAATTATATTTAATATTACATAATTTTTCAGTTCAAACTGTTTTATACTTGTTTGGTATATTAAGCTTTGATAGGTGATCCGGACTCTAGTAGTAGGACATTTTATATTAAATCTAGGTCAAAGCCTATCAGATTTTAAGAGCGAATATTACAAAATACTAGGCAAAATTCTCCTTATCGTGTAGCTATAGATGTTTACGAGTAAGTTGATTGGCAGCAAAAGACAGTGTGATTTTCCACTGTGCTCGATTTGGTTTCCTTGCCAACTACAAATCTTTAATAAGAGATGGATGACAGATGTATGTGTACTATGTGCCAATAATTTGGATATTACTTATGCAAACTCTGATTAATGTTATTTCACTCCTTATGAGATAAAAAAACAAGGTTGTCAAAGTGTACCTACTAATGTGTTTGTTATTATAAATTATCAAAAACTATAAGGACATGCATCTTAACAATAAATGGTATATATGTAATGCAGATTTCAACCACTGACGCTCGTTATGCAGTGTGGGCGCCTTTAAATCACTTATGTTGTCCTTCTAATTTGATTACAAACATCATGTACTTCGTTTTGACCATTCATTCAGGATCACATATGAAGTTTACCCTCTAATTCTAGATTGAAAAGTATACCAAGATTGATAGATTAATTCTTTTCCATTAAAAAAAGATATCTAACATCTTTTTCTTTGAAATTTCAAATGGGAATCGATAAAAAATTTCTCCTTCTTTTTGAAAACTGAGAAAGCAATTCACTTCCTTTTGAAGAAAGTATTTTCCATGAAAACCAAACACACCCAAGGAATTGGGTGTTAGTGAGTTTTGATAGTGATGAGAAGAAAGTAGGTCTTATGAATTGATATGTCATTTTAGTTGAAACAACTTTTGTATCACCAAGAACATATTTATAGATCATTCTGTTGACTTATACATGATGTGATTCATACGTTCAAAAATGACTTCCCTATTCAATCCTGTATTTTCAGTTTGGTCTTGATGGGTGAACAAACACTAAATCAAAGATCATAATTTGTGGGAAGAAATACACAGACTATTTTGTGTCCGTTAATATCTCATAACAAAAAAATAAACTAGTTATGTGAAGATTGCAATAAATTTATAATTGAAAGAAAAGAAAGAGAAGGCAAAAAAAAATATTAAACTTTGGAAAATTGGTAAGACTCAGTAGTAATGTCATATGATCAAATGCATGATTCACTTCTGCAAATCATGGGTTGTAGTTCCATAAAATACGCAGTAATTATAATAAAATCTCTGGAATCAATCCGAGTTAAATCCAAAATGAAAAAGTATTACTTGGAAAAATGAATACATAGAATATGTTTATTCCATTATCAAAAACAACAACTACGCTCCCATCAAAGGAATTATAAATATCCAAAATATTAGGTATCATACCGATAAGATGATATTTTGGTCTTATTTAGAATATTCTAGAGCGATCTGTTGTAGAATTCATAGTTCTTAAAGGCCCAAAATCATAAGCGGACTCATATTTGTATAAGGTGTTTGATGTTTTAGTACTACACTGCAATGTTGTTAATTTTCTTTTCTTCAAAATGTTTCATGATTTACAATTATTGTTGTGCTTCAAAAATTTTAAATCACAATGACAATTATATATTTGATTTGCTATGTAAATAGTTTACATGCAAGACATCAATTTAATGAAAAATAAATTATTTTTAAATAATCAACTATCTTTTTTTGTTTCTTATATACTAAGATGAACGGAAGATCAAAAAAAAAATAAGTAGACAAATATTATTTTTAAGAAGGAACAGTTGAATAAAAATATAAAAAATAAAATTTTTGATGGGCTTCGTGATTTCAATAAAACATAAAAGGACATCAATTTGTATATTGCTAAATTAGGTATATCCACATTTAACACATTAGTATAATCAAAATGAAAATTCAATTGATTACTAGTGATTCTTTCCTTATTCGGCCTTCGTTAACACTTGAAGTACAGAAAATAAAGTATGAAAAACCAATAAGAAGACATACAATTACATGAAAATTTTCAATGAATATTAAAAACAACTTAACCAAAATATTTCAAGTCTATAAAAGATGTCTTGACTTTCCGAAAGATCTACGAAAAACACAAAAGGAAATATATTCATGTAATTTATTCCTACCACGACTTTTGTAGTTTAAATTAAATATAGACAATTCGAAGTTGCAAGAACCATGTTCCGGTATAAACATTAAATCGGGTACCACATTTTTGTATGGTAATGGTTTTTATTTGACTTTTATCAGAGGACCAATGAATTCTTATAAATTTATATTGTTTGAGCATGTGATAATCAATATTGTATATTTTTTGTTTGTTCATGTTCAGAATGTTATAATTACTTGCTTATGTTACACTTAATGGGAAACTCTCGTGATCCTATTAGTACACTATAGTTGTGTAATTATACTGCGCTTGCTCTTATTTTTGTTGATTATACAACAACATTAGTCGGCTTTTTATAGACCTCAACAAGATGACTATTGAGCAAGACCAGATTCAAGGGGTGAACAAGTTCTCTCAGGATGTCATTCATCTCTCCCATTAAAGTCAACTCTTTTTAGACCTAGACTATTTGTTTACGGTGTATGTTTAGTTTAGGGGTTGTACCCCCTCTTCTTAGACTTATTGTTAATATAGTTTTGGTACAATGACTTTCACATTGTAGGGGTTTTCTTTCACAATTGTAAATTAGTGTTTTGTTAAACCTTTGGAGTTTATAGGGACTCCTATTAATTATATAACAAGGTAATATTTCTGTATTAATTGCATTGAACTTGCAAGTAATTTATTTACTAATATTCAGTACATAAAAGCTAATGAAAAGTAGGTTCTTAAAAAGGTTTCAATATTCCAACCTAAATTTGATTATTTGTCATTATCATAGAGCTCAAGATGGTCTAATGAATGAATTATTCATGAAATAATAATTCATTTGTTCTTTAATCAACATTAAAAGCAAAGTAATGAAGAAAGTAAGAATATAGATAATAAAGAATTTTGTAATAAAAAGAAACATGTAAGTTTCATAGATCAAACAATAGTTATATATGTCTTAGGAAAAAAATAAAAATTTTGTTAACATATTCGAATAAGAAAGTACACTTGAATATAAAAGAAATTATCTCTTTTGAACTTCCATAGTTAATTTCTTCAATTGATAAGTAAGTAATTTCAAATCTATTTAAAATATATAATATCTAAGCTTATATGTAGTACTTTTAATTTATAGAATATCAAAATATGAATTCTTGTAATATGATACAATAATTATATTCAGAACAATTAATATACATACTATATGTTGATATGTTACACATAAAAAGAGTCGATAACATCGCAGAAACATAAAACAATCGATTATAAACCATGTACTCAAAATCACGTAATGGGTCCAAATAGAGTTGGTCGATTGGAGGGAAAGGAATGAGCTAGTCGATATGCAAAAAGAATAGCTTTCTAACATCACCACTGCATTATCTTTTTCAGACAAAAGTTCTAAGTAAGAACTAATCTCCTTTCGCCATCCATTCTAATTCATTTTTTAACTACTATGAGATCTCTCTATTAAGCCGAAGTAGACTTTCCTCTTCCTTCCTTTCAATGATTGTGTTCTATTTCACTAAATTGAATGTTTTTTTTTCTGTGATCTATTTCCATTGAAACTCTCTCACATAATTAAAGTTCTACCTAATATTAGTGGGGAATAAATAAAGGCAGGTTGTAGGCGGGAAAATACACGGCTAGTGAAATAGAACTAATTGTTTAAAAAAAATTGAGGGTCTTTTTTTTCTTGTGAATAAATATTTAATTTTTATAAATTATTTTTAACTTTATTCATTATAAAAATAAGAGATGTATTCTAAGAGGCGTTAACTTCTTTTTTTGGGGGGGAAGGGGGGGGGGGTTTAATGTGGGAAAGAGCACTTTTTTTATAAACACAAAAGTATCTAACAAAATGAACAGGACTAACCGAGATCTGGTCCTGCGAATTTCTAAAGTCAAAACAAACTAAGAAGAAATAAAGTATAGATAAAATATGAGGATTTCTGCTTGTCAAATAAGACTGATCTAAGCCTCTTCATCGTCTTTGTGTCGTTGTTCAAGAGTTTGTTGAAGATAAGCTTAGCTAATCGGATCCATTCTGTTAAGATTAAGCATAAACCTCTTCTACTAAAGCTTTTTCTAATCCTGATCTCTATGCAACTGCCACTCCTTGATGAGCCAATAAGTTGATTCATGTCCCTAGTTGATTCGTAGATGTAAGTAAATTAGACAAACTTCTTTATGAAAAATGGGGCTCGATCATCCTAGATAATATTAGTAATCCCTCCACTTCAATTACAATCCGATGGATTGAACCACACATAGGATTAATTCCACCATCTAGATTTGGATCTATGAGAAGAGAAACTAATGAACGAGATTGAATTTGATCCTAAAACTATATCGCACAAACACCATACTCATACGAGATCAGCGAAATTGGGAGACAGAATGTCCAACTAAACTCATAGTTGAACTGGTCAATAAACTATCTAGCAGAAAAAAAATACAAATTCACTCGTCATAATTTTTTTTTAAATTATGAAAGACACCTTAAAGCTTTGAGGTGCATGATATATAACAAATAGAATCTAATTCAAATAAGGTGATGAGTACATAACCAACTACTATAGTAATTTATTAACAACCATTGAACCTTCAGAGGTATAGATTGATTGGTAAATGTTTTTTACTAGTTAAATTAATGAAGTAATTATCAAGAGTATTTCCCTCCCTTAAGGTGTGTAGTACTCTTGTTGTCATCAATGAATTTACATCCAAAGTCACTACCAAGAAACAATCCGATCTTCATTCCATGTATAAATCAATGATAAAGAATTTGATTCCATATTAACTAGTAAAAAACATTTACCAATCAATATTGACTTCCCTCTTCAAAGCCATAGTTGCAAATACTATGTTTGTTGTTTCTTAAATCCTAAGCCCCCTTGCTTTCACCAAATTGCAAGAAGAATCCCTAACACAAAATTCAATTGTGATGGCGCAAGGATTAACTCTTGATGCCTAATAAGTGTTAAAATTCAACTATCCCAAAGGACGTAAATCCACCTTACCACTCTAGACGTAAAACTAGGTCTGAAACTATCCATTAGAGCAACCATAAGCGATCAATTATTTGGAATATTGAGATAATTAAATTTCTATTTAATGAAAGTATGTGTAGTGTTGGAAACATCCCTAATAACTCTATTAGTATAGTAAGAAGCACCATGTAAAATGGTATTTCTCCTTTTCCAAAGTAACAATAACATATTGCATAAAATGTCATCTTTCTATAGAATTACCTTAAGCATTTCACCATTTTATAAAACATGTTTCTCCTAATCCCACAGTCCCAAAAGACCAGCTTCACCATCAAAATATCTCCATTAAGAATATTCTACGTCTTCTTTTTGTAATGATCCACAATTTCATAAGCTTGAACCTCCCAGCAACCACATAAATGAGAAACATTAGGATTCCATTGTGTCAATAAAGTACAAAATGATATTTTTTCCCCACATATTCCAAGCAATTTTGACATAAAATTGTCTAGAAATTATCGATCCACCATGTTTTGTCACTTAAATATGACTCTCTAATCAGATCCATGGATGATTTGACATGATCCACTACATATTCTTCAAACTGCGTTGTCATTTTATCATATTTCCATCAAACTTTATTGATATAGGTGTTAATATCTGTTAAATTGTGGAAGGTTGGCACTTCTGTTTATTGTGAATATAGAGAACCTAACCCTGTCCAGTTATCAAACCATGTTTAAAGTGTGACGCCTCTAGGTTTCCACCAAATAAGTTGTTCAAAGATATCCCTGTTCATGAATGATTTTTTTCAAAATTGTCATCCACCCATACATTGTACAAAACAAGGGATTGGCTTCTAACAATATTTATTCCACATGATATTTGCCAAAGAAGATCTTTGAGTTCTCAACCTCCAATAGACTTTAGCTTATAAAGCTTAAGATAATTCAAATAAAGACATAAAACAAAGACATCCCTCTTATTTTGGCAAGCAAACGTCATTCCAAGTAGCCTAATGCTTTCTCATTCCTGACACTTTATTACTCTAAAAGCATTAGCCAATACTCCATGGATTTATTTGAGGACACATATAGTGGGCACAATAAAAGACATGAATGGGAACGCATTAAAAAAGACTATTGATTAGAACTTCTTTACCTCCATAGGATAACATATTTCTTTTCCAGGCTTGTAGTTTATATTTTACCCTTGTAATAAGATCATAGTTATGCTCCTCCTCTTCCTTGGTTGTGATTTATGACACTCCAAATATTTTAGTGGAAATTTGCCCTTATTTAAACTTTTACACACCTCAATCACCAATATTCCAGCAGCTGCTGCATTTTGATGCAAAAAGAAGACACTTTTATCCTTGTTAATTGTCTGTCCTAACTGAATTTCATACTTCTTTGAAATTGATATGATCTTTACCAGTGAGTATCTATTAGTAGATGCAAAACTAATTGTATTATATTCATAAGCAAGGCTATTTATATGGGTACTCCATTTTGGCATCCCACAACCCTGAAATAGATCATCCTCAAATAAAAAATTTAAAGACCTAGATAAAATTCCAACAGCTAGAATAAAAAGGGCTGACAATATCATGTCCTTCACTATCCAAACAACATTAAGAAAAAATACCATTATCCATCAAAATCTGCAGCACTATCTCCTTTCAAGTTGAAAACAACTCCCTTTACTTCCAGAAACCAATTTTTACCTCGTTTGTAACAACAGTAGGAATATGTCTTAACAACAGAAAAGATGTAGAAACTCTATCCATATGAAACTGATCTTCATAGAATTTAACATCTTCAACAACTATTTCACTTTCCTTCTAATATTAACAATGTTGTGAAAAGATCTATTATTACTATATCCAGTATCAAACAAGTCATACCAATTTTTCTGTTGCCAAAAAAACATCCTAAAAGTATAAGTATTTGTTATATTCAGTCTGAGCGACATGCAATACTTTTCTGTTTTCAACAGTATGAGCTTTCTCCAATAGTTTTCTTTGATTTTGACAATAGTTTCCCTGATTAGTAATTGTTAAAAAATATCACCATAAAATTCCTTGATCCACTTGGTCAAATAAGATTTGAGCCTTTTAATGTTTTCATTAAAAAGAAAACTGGATTTTGGGACACATCTATAGACAAATTCTACCTTACTATCTTCATGAATTTTTCATGGTCAGTCCAAAACATTGGAAACCTGAATGGTTTCCAATATATATTCATCCCCTCTCTCATGGTAAAAAACACAGGGGCATTATCTTATCATGTTCCCGAATGATGTTTAATTTGCCTAAAATTAAATCAATGTTGCATGTGCTGATAAGAGAGAATCCAATCTAATCTTTCAAAAATTCAATCATTTGCAACTCTAAATACAATTCTTGAAGTATTGATAATCAATATCATGAATAGGCTTTCCGCCAATCTTTTCATCAACAATCAAAACTACATTAAAGACTCCACAATTAACAAAGGGCTATCAATAGTTGTTGTCATCTAATGTATATCCTGCAATAGAATTTCTCTATCTTAAAAAATACATTTAACAAAGACTAAATTGACATTAAATCTATTAGACTGTTGTTGTTTTAAACACAGTGTCAATTGTTGATTTATAGCCATCACCACGGTAACATCACAGATACGTCACCACAGTAACATCAATCTTTAAATTAATGAAACACCAAATGTTTCCATTGTAATTTCTTTTACTAGTGAAAACTTTAATCCTCTTCATATTTATTGATATATGTCACATGTTTAATTTATTCAACCAAGCCAATAAAAGAAACTTTCTGAAAACTATGCAACATTTTCACTCAACAGAAATCTTGTTGGGACTTTATAGACCGAGTATTACGAATTAGAGCTTTTATAAATATATTAAAAGATTTATTTCGTCTTCTCTGTTTCATGAGTAGATGATGTAAATCTAGATTTTTTTGCTTTTTCCTTGTTTTGGAGACTTAAAATCTTAGGACACATCGTCCTCAATAGGCAGATTATCTAGATTTTTTTCTGGAACCATTATTCCTTAAGTCTCCTTTGTGGGGATAGCAAAATTTTAATAGCATCTATTTGGTTAGGGATACTAATGATAGCTTTCTCATTACATATGTTCTTCTTTTCACTCTCTTGGTTACCATTAAACTTAACTACTTCTTCTCTCACATCAAATTTACTTGCATCAACTAAATTTGTATCCTGCATTTTGTCAACACAATAAAGTCCGACCTCTTAATTATTAATTATTTGCATGCTATCACCAACATCATCCTTAATACTAAGAGTGTGTTACAACCCTAAAATGAATCGGATAAATATTTAAGGTGTCAATAGTGCTTGTGAATAGGCCAAGGTTTAAACTAAGTGATACGCGTAGAACCAGACCTCAGAATCCTTACTACGACCAAGTCAACTAACTTGGGGAGTTAGTTGAGCTTGGAAAAGTTGGAACCAACCATGTGAGTCTATCATAAACAATGATTTAATCAAAAGAGTAAACTTTTCATCAACATTCAAGACTACATTAAACTCTCCACAATTAAAAAAGGGCTATCAATAGTTGTTGTCATCTAATGTATATCCTTCCATAGAATTTCTCTATCCTAAACATTATATTTTGATGAAATAAACTTTGATACAGAAATCAATAGTTTAAAAAGAAAATAATAGGAAGAATAAATAAACGCAAAGATTGTTTCTGAATGATTTTTTCAATAGGATCTGTAGCCTTATATAGAGGTTTACATACTATGGAATCATGTTCCAACTTAACAATTAGTTCTACTAAACAAACTCACCTAAACATAGGGACACAATTCTACAAATACTACACAATAGGAAAACTATCAGGTTAAAGGAAAACAACTACCAACTGAAAGCTAAAACATAGCTATGCTGCAGACTTAGTCAAACTAAACAATACAGGCTGATATTCTACAACTTTGAACACCCCCTCTCGACATTATCTCTAGTCTTAACAAGGCCTAGTTGTAAACACAAACTTTAAAGCTTACAGACACTTAAGCCTTTCGTCAGCATATCTGCAATTTGTTGCTCAGTTTTTATATGCTTTAAGACAATATCTCCTTCCAACACTTTTTCACTGAAGAAGTGGCAATGTGATTCCATGTGCTTCGTCCTAGCATGAAAAACCGGAATTTCAGCCAAGCAAATGACTGATTGTCACATTACAAGGTAAATGAGTAGCCAACTGGTTGGTGTACATCCTTCATTAATTGCATAAGCCACACACTTTCTTGAGCTGCAACTATTGCTTCCATATACTCTGCTTCTGTTGTTGACAATGACACAGTTTGTTACCTTTTGCTGCACCAAGAAATCGCTCCAGCTCCAAGCTTAAACACATATCTAATTGTTGAACGATGGGTATCATGATCCCCTGCATAGTAAGAGTCACAATATCCGACCATCTTGCATTTTTCACCTTTCCTGTACAAAATATCATAATCAATTGTATTTCTCACATATCTTAGTATTCGCCAAACATCCTCTATATGTTGCTTCTTTGGATTGTGCATGTAGCGACTCATCACACCAACTTCAAAAGAAATATCAGGTCTAGTCTGAGTTAAATAAATCAGACTACCTAGCAATTGTTTATACATCATCACATCTGCTAAGTCTTTTTCTTCATGTGCACTCATCTTAGCATTTCGCTCCAATGGTGTTGATATTGGTTTGCAATTCAACATTCAAAACTTCTTCAACAAATCTTTAGAATATCTTTTCTGAGGCAAAAAACTTCATACATCATTATGATCAACCTCCAAGCCATGAAAATGGTTGAGTTGTCCAAGTTCCTTCATCTGGAAGCGAATTGAAAAAATTTCTTTGTTAGAAGAATTTCTTCTTTACAGTCTCCTGTAAGGATTACATCATTCACATATACTAGCACAATAGCTAGTTTCTTTCCAACAACTTTAAAAAACAAGTTGGAATTTGCTGGTGCTACAAAATAATAACTATGAGTAAGAAAAATCAAAAATCTTACCACACCATGCCCTTGTTGCTTGCTTTAACCCATATAGCGCTTTTCGAAGTTTACATTACATACTCAGGATGATATTGACACTGAAAGGCCATTGGTTGACAGATGTAGATCCCTCGATCCAACTCTCCAGCGAAAGGCATTCTCTACGTCCATCTTCCATAGGTTCCATTTTTTACTAGCAGCAAGTGCAAGTATGTTACGGACTGTAGTAAGTTTAGACATTGGACCAAATGTTTCATCATAATCTATTACATATTGCTGAGAAAAGCCTCGGTATACAAGATGATCTTTGTACCTTTCAATTGACCCATTTGTGTGACGATTTATCTTGTAAAACTATTTGCAAGAAATAGGTTTGACATCACATGACTTTACCACGAACTCCCAAGTTTGATTCAGTTCTAGCACTTAAATTTCCTCCTTCATTGCTTTAATCCACTTTGGATTTTGGAATGCTTTCTCAAAATTCTCTTGTTCCTTTTCATCATCTTCTTCTACTATAGCAGCATTTACATACTTTGGATTAAGCTTCCTGATCCTTGATGAACTTCTAAAAGTCTGGGGTGTGGTTCTTCCACTTAGCTTGTCTGCTTCACTTTTTTGTGGATACACAGTAGTTTGTCAAGGATTTTAAACCAAGCCTTCTTCAACAATATCTTCTTTAGCTTCATCTAGACTCAGCTGGATATGGGACGAGTACAGTACATCTTTGAGAACATTTGAAACTTGAGGAATTTCCTTATTTGAATACCACCATGAAGAAGGTTCCTCAAATATCACATTCTAAGAAGTGTAACACTTTCCCGTGCTTGAGTCACAACAACGCAATCCTTTTCATTTATAGTCATACCATACAAAGATACACCTAACAGCCTTTTTGTCCATCTAGCTACGTAAATGGTTAGGTACAAATATATAGCATACACATCCCAAAACACAAAAATAGCTAAGTGATTGTTTCATATTCCGTAACTTCTCAAAAACTTAAAGAAAACTTAACCTTTGTTCGGGAATTATTTTTATAAAAAAGCTCCAGTTTTCATAGCTTCCGCCAAAAATTGTCCCGAAATATTTTTTGCGTGATGCAAGCTCCGACAAATGTTTGCGAGATATCTATTCTTTCATTCTTCTACACAATTTTGTTGTGGCATATTTGGACATGTGAGATGACGACGTATTTGATACTTCTGAAGGAATTCGGAGAATTCATACTAGGTGTATTCCCCACCATTTTCAGTTTGGAGGCAAAACATTTTCTTGCCAACTTCTACTTCACCATCCTTTTTAAATTCTTTATATTTTAAAAATGTATCAGACTTTTCTTTCAGAAAATAATCCATCCATACCTGGAAAAATCATCAATGAAGGTTAGCATATATTTCAGTCCACCAACAAAGAGTTTCGTGACAGGTCCAAATACATAAGAGTGAATTAACTCTAATGGTTCCTTGGCATTATATTTGTACTCCTCATCGGCAATTGATGTGATTTACCATACTGGTAACCCGCACATATAGCATCTGTCCTTACTGAGAGTTTTGGAAGACCCTTCAGCATAGAATTTTCTTTCATGACACTTAGTTTAGAAAAGCTAACGTGGCTCAACCGCATATGCCATAAGTCTGCAGTTTCATTCTTCCTTGTCTTGTCTATTTATGCGGTTTCTGCCGACATTACGTAGAAGGAATTTAATATTTGTCCCTTCATTGCTGGCTCTTTTTTAATCTCAAGATCATGATATATTCTTATATCTTGCAGACCAAACAGAATAAAATGACGCGTCGATGTTACTTGTGAAACTGTGAGGAGATTTTTCTTAATACCTGGGACATGATAAACATTTTGAAGCAACATCCAATCAGCACTACTATTTGGTGACACTACAGCCTTATCAATATGAGCAATCGATAAATTTTGTATCATCGGCTGTCACCTTATCATGACTTCCTTTGTACTCGGTTAGATTTTGCAACTTCTCCTTGTCGCCAGTCATATGGTTTGAGCACCCTGAGTCAACAATCCAATCATTCTCATAATCGATTTGTTCAGGGGTTGTTACTATAAGAGCTAACTCCTCTTATTCTAGAGCAAAAAAATGCTTCAGCATCCAAACAATCTTCACTCTTTTCCTTTGCACTAGAAGTTGCTGCATCGTTGCTCTTAACAGACTTTTTGTTGAAGCAACAAATCTTGTCTTTATGTCCCTTCTTTCTGCAGCGATTACACTTCCTTTCAAACATCTTACTTTTGCAACAATAGTTCTTTGAAACTCCCCCTGGACGATAATTCTCCTCTCCCTAATGATTTTTTCCTTATCATCATTTCTTTTTGTCCAAGCTACATTCTACATCGTGGAGTTCTCTCTGCTTTCGATGATATAGAGTGCTTCCTCCTCACCTTTTTGTGAAACTCCGCCCATTTTCTTAGCCATGGATTCTTGGCCTGCAAGCATATTATCAAACTCAACAAGTGATGGTTGAATTTTCCATCCCTGTACTGTAACGACAATGTTTCTGTACTCAGATCTCAAACCATGAATGATTATTCTTCTCATTCTGGTTTCCCCCGAATGGATCTGTTAATTACAATTCTGAAATTTCATGGCATATTGACTTCACTTTTTGATGTATTGTGCAATGCACATATCATTTTTAGATATGGACAATAACTCACTTTCAAGAAGTTGTAGTCGTGTGACGTTCTTCTTTGAAAAGTGTGCAGCCAGCATGTCCCAATCTTTCTTTGGTGTTCCAGCATCTCATATATTTTCCTACACGTCTTCTTCGATGGTTGTCTTGAGGGAAAATAATGCTTTTCCCGCTTTAATATTCCATTTTCTCAAATCCCAATTTGGTTCTTCTTCCCATGGTTTGACTGCACTTCCATTGATGACCTCCCAAAGATCTAGACCATCTATGTAGGAAGTCATACATGTAATCGGTTTTGTAATTATGATGGTTGAGTTTCTTACCTCTACCTATGGCTTATAAATCAGTCATCATAATAGATGTGTGACTTGCCTTTATCTCTTTCAATCCTTGCTCTGATATGAAATGATGAAGTCAACTTTGATAGAGAAATCAATAGTTTAAAAAGAAAATAACAGGAAGAATAAAAGATTGCACAGATTTTTGTTAATGATTTTATTCTATTGGCTCCGTAGCCTTATATAGATGTTTACATATTATGGAATCATATTCCCACTAAAACACTATTTACACTAAATAACCTCACCTAAACATTAGGAACACAATTATGCAAATACTACACAATAGGAAAACTATCATGTTAAAGGAAAACAACTACTAACTTATAAGCTAAAATATAGCTACACTGCAGACTTAGCCAAACAAAACAATAGGGGCTGATGTTGTACAACTTAACAAATTTAACATAGATTAAAGTGACATGAAATCTATTAGACCGTTGTTGTTGTAAACACAGTGTCAATTGTTGATTTGTAGCCATCACCACGGTAACATCGTAGATCCATCACCACGGTAACATCAAACTCTTAATTAATGAAATACCAAATGTTTCCATTGTAATTTGCTTTTGCTAGTAACAACTTTAATCTTCTTCATATTTGTTGATATATCTTACATGTTGAATTGGTTCCACCAAGCAAATAAAAGAAACTTTTTGAAAATTATGCAACATATGCACTCTACGGAAATCTTGTTGAGACTTTATAGACCGAGTATTACAAATTAGATCTTTCATAAATTATTAAAAGATTTATTTCTTCTCGGAAGTTTCATAAGTAGATGATGTAAATCTTGATTTCTTTTCTTCTTAACTGTTTTGGAAGATTTAATCAATGTTGGAGACATATCTGCCTCAATAGTCAGATTATCTAGATATTTTTGAGAACAATAATTTTATGGAACCCCTATTGCCTAAGTCGCCTTTGAGGGGATACCAAAATTTGAATAGCATCTACTTTGTTAGGGATACTAATGATACTTTCTCGTTACATATGTTCTCCTTATGACGCTCTTGGTTATCATTAAAGTTAACTACGACTTTTCTAACATAAAATTTACTTGCATCAACTATGTTTGCATCCTGCTTTTTGTCAATAATGTAAACTTTGATCTCTTAATTATGAATTATTTCCATGCTAGCAATGACATCATCATTTATACTAAGAGTGATTAGGGAAACATTCTTTCAAAATAAATGAAAAAACATGTAGTTTCGACTTTTTTATACTTGTCGAGTAAGTTAAGTTTGGTTGAGTAATTCGGACTCTAGTAGTTGGATATTTGATGTCAAATCTAGTTCACAATTTATCAGATTTTAAGAGCAAATATTAAATAATACTTGACAAAATTCTCCATATCGTATATCTATAGATATCTCCAGATCATATTAAATTAATGCACAAATTCATATCTCACATTCTAATCGACATAATATAATACTAAAAGTTAATGGATGTGTTACATTCTCATTACACAATATTTCAACATCTCATAGACAGCGAGCTCAGGTGTAACATGTCTATGCACCAATCTCTTTAGAGCTAGAACCATTAGCGAACATTAATGAAGGCATCAATGTTCTCTTTGATCCATCACATTCATTGTTCACAAGTTTAGAAAAGGTTTCAATTGATTTACTAATTTAAACAACTCACAATATCATCAATATTAAAGATAAAAATAAAACAAAAACAATATAAATAATTTAATAAAAACTCCAAAACCTTCTATTTTGTGATCTAAACAATCGTATAAATAGATGAATGATGATTAACGACAAATAACTTTATAAAAAGAAAAGAATTGAACATATTAAAAGTTTCGACAATTGTTTAAGTAATTTCCAAGCATAACTCCAATTTCAAGAACTCAAATTACCAACTCCATGATAATTATGAGTTCAAGAACTCTCCTTCTTTTTAATATCAGGCGGAACAATTTTATAAAACTTGAAATGCTCGATCAATGTATTATTGTTGTTTCTCTAGAACAACACCTACTCGCAGCTTTATTGCCAAATTTTGCTCCTCCATGTGCTTATCTGGAGGTATTTTTGATCCGGGGTGCATAAACTGATAAATTAGTAGTCCTTTATTTTCTCTCATTGAATTCTTCTAAATATCTATGGAGATCTTTCAATACCCGAAATCCATTAGATTTTTCCACAACATAATCACGTTGACGATTCAATAGATTCCTTTTCAAAATTTATCAATTATTTGTTCTACACTTGTGGACAACACAAGGTCTTCCACAAGTATAGTACAGACGATTGATAAATTTTTCAAAGTGAAAGTACAAGATCACTGACATGATTATAAAGAATTATAAATATTTAATGACAAAAACAAATGCTAATGTGTAAGATTATACACCCCGGCTAATAAACACCTCATGATAAATACATAGAGGAGTAGAAGCTTGCCATTAAGTTGCAGGTGGAGAATTATAAATAAGAAATAAGGAGGTTCTATTTTTGTCGAGCAACTAAAATTTGATTAAACTGTTGTCTTTGAGCCAGATGAGGAGAGCTATTTAGATTATAATTAACATTGATTTGGTACTTGGTGTCTTGAAATTGGAGGATACATTTACAATGATCAAATCTTCTAGTTTGGTCAATAATTATCTTTATTATTAACTCATTGATTTAAACTGATTTTTATACATGAAATATTTATTAGGGAAGTGGTTTTGCATTTATGTAGTTAATACCTACATTGCTAAGATTTCTCTTTGATCTTCACTTTCATTGGTCACTCATTTGGAAAAGGGTTCAATTGATTTACTAATTTAGACAACTCAAAATATCATAAATATTAAAGATAAAACAAACAATAAAACTGATAATTTCATGAGAATGTGATCTAAACCATCATAAAAATGGATGACTGAAGATTAATGGTAACTGCCTTAATAAAAAAGAAAACAATTGATCATATTAAAATTTCCGACCACTAGTTAAGTTATATCCAAGCATTACTCCAATTACAAACTCTGACATAATAATGAGTTCAAGAACTCTACTTTGTTTTTGTATCTGGGGCATCAGTGAAATTTAACTTTATATGCTCGATCAAATTAGCACTTTTTTTTTTTTCTAGAACTTCCCCTACATGCAATTCTATTGCCAGGTCTGCCTCCTCCGTGTGTTTATCTAGAGGTATTTCTTATCCGGGGTGCATAACCTGATAAATTAGTATTCTTTTGTTTTCTTTATCATTAAATGCTTTTATATCTCTATAAAAGTCCTTCAATGAATGAAAGCTGTTTGAGTTTTCCTCAACATAATCACGTTCACGATTTTCTACATTTCTTTTGAAAAATTTATCAATTATTATTTCTATACTTGTGGACAACACAATGTTTTCCATAAGTATGGTTGAGATAATAGACAAATTTTTCAAAGTGAAAGTAGAGGATCACCTACATGATTATTCTTAGGGAAAATCAAATGTCTTTTAGGCACTAGAGATCTTTCTAAACAATTACAGACATTTAATGGCAAAAACAAATTCTAATGTATAAGATTATACAACTTCGCTCATAAACACCTCATGATAAATAAATGGAGGAGTAGAATCTTTCCATTAAGTTAATGGGGAGGATTATAAAGAAGAAACAAGGAGCTGCTATTTTGGTCGAACATCTAAAATTGAATATAATTTTTGTCTTTGAGCCAAAAGAGGATATCTATTCAGCTTAAAATTAATATTGATTTGGTAGTGGGTGTTCTTGAAGCCAGAGGATAACTTTTAAATGATGGAATCTTCTAATTTAGACAATCTTTATTTTTATTATTAACTCATCAATATGGATTTTCATACATGAATTATTTATTTTGGTGGAATGATTTTGCATTTGAGTAGTTAATACCGACATATCTTAGTATTCTCTTTGATCCATCACTTTAATTGTTCAGTAGTTTTAAAAAAGCATCGATTGATTTACTAATTTAGAAAACTTATAATATCATAAATATTAAAGATGAAACAAACAAAAAAATTTACTTAATTTCATAAGAACTCCAAAATCTTATATTATATGATCTAAACCATCCTATAAATTGATAACTAAAGATTAACGACAACTAATTAACTTAATAAAAAATAAGTGATATGATCATATTTAAAGATTCAACAATTTTTTAAGTCATTTCTAAGCATAACTACAATTTAAAGAACTCCATTACCAACTTCATTATAATTATGAGTTCATCACCTCTCCATTTTATAACATGGGAATCAATTAAATCAAACATGAAATGCTTGATCAAATAGTACTTTTTTGTTTCTACTAGAACTTCCCCTAACCGCAACTTTATTGCCAGCTATAGCTCCTCCATGTGTTTATCTGAAGGTATTTCTAATCCTTGGTGCATAACCTTATAAATTAGTATTCTTTTGTTTTCTTTCTCATTCCAGGCTTCTAAATATTTATGGATATCTCCCAAGTCCTCGAAGTCATTTGATTTGCCCTCAACATGATTACGTAGACGATTCTCTGTATTTCTTAAAATTAATAGAATTATTTCTTCTATACTTGTAGACAACACAACGTTTTCCACAAGTATTGTGGAAATAATTGATAAATGTTTCAAAGTGAAATTAAAGGATCGCCAACATTATCACAATTAGAGAAATAAAATGTCTTTTAGCCACTGAAGATCTTTATAATGAATAACAATAATTTAACAAATAAATACTAATGTATAAGACTATACACTAACTCATAAATATCCCATGATAAATATATGGAGAAGAAGAAGTTGGCTATTAAGTTGTAGGTGGAGAGTGATAAAAAAGAAATACGGAGGTGCTATTTTGGCTGAACTTCTAAAATTTGATTTAATTTTTGTGTTTGAGACAAAAGAGGAGAGATCTTCATCTTATAATTAACATTGATTTGGTAGTTGCCTTTCTTGAAATTGGCGGATAACTTACAAATGATCTAATCTTCTAATTTTGTAAATCATTGTATTTATTTTTAACTCGTTTATTTGTACAAATTATTATACTCCCTCCTTTTCAATAAAAATGACTTTGTTTGACTTGACTCTGTATTTAAGAGTATAAAGAAGACTTTTTGAATCTTGTGGTCCTAAATTAAGGTTAGGTGAAATGTACAAAACCGTTCTTTGGTCTTGTTTCCATTAATATGCTGCATGGAGAGTTTAAACTAAAGTCCTGCACAAAAAAGAAAGAGGTTATTCTTTATTAAACAGACTAAAAAGGAAAGGCATTCATTCTTTTAAAAACAAAGAGAGTAGATGAATTAGTTAATGCCTACATTGCTCTGTGTTCTCTTTGAACCATCACTTTCATTATTCACCAGCTTAGAAAAGGTTTCAATTGAATTACTAATTTAGAAAACTCCTCATATATTATTATAAGTGGGAAGCTCCAACCTTCAAAGTTGGATTATCATTTTCCCCTCCATTAAATCAAAATTAATTAATTTTTTAAATACTAATACTATGATTACATAATTGTAGAATATGAAGTCAAACAACTACACTTTAATTTTTAGTTATGACATTATAATTATGACTAATTAAGAAAATTAAATAAGATTAGAAAACAATAATGTATGGAACTCTTCAAATTTTTTGATTTTTTGAATTTTTAAATTAACATAAATATATATTATGAAACAATAAGGTATGACACTCTTCATATTTTATGATTCTTTTAATTTTGAAACAAAAATAAAATTTATCTATCATGATTCAATGTGCCTCATTAAAATATTTTTGTAGATTAAAAGACAATCAACTATCACTATAAATACCAGTTAATTTCTTTCTTGGTCATCCTATCATCTCCTATTGTTTTTTCTTCTTTCCTATATTATGATATGAATATATGTCGTCAAGAAGCTAATTAGGGAGAAGAACAAATAGCTTTATTATGAAATTAAAAGAGAATGTTCTTATAATATAATTCAATTGTTAAACTTAACCGTAGAAGATATATCTTATATATTCCTTTAGATTTTTTTTTATGTAAGATTATGATTTTAAGTTTTTTCTTTTTCATTTTGGAGTTAACGTATGATTGTCCAGTGCATTTTTTATGCAACCCATATTTTTTTTATATAATTATGTATTATTTTGCATTTTTATGAAAAAGAATATTTGTTTTTGTTTTATTATTCTTTTAAGTGTTATTTCATTGACAAAACTTCTATTAATACATGTGAGTTTCATAATACTTGAATAATTTATGCAAAACGTGTTTTCGTCAAAATAGAAGTAATTTAAATAAATACATAATAGTGATGTTAAGAGAAATAATAATGGTTTTAATAAAAGTCAAACTATATATATATATATATATATATATATATAGGGAGAGAGAGAGAGAGAGAGAGAGAGAGACTTACATGAAAACCACGTGTCGAGAACTAATCATATATTTATATAAAAGAGAACCCTATGCCTGCCTAGTTGGCGCAACCACAAGCAAGAATTTCGTTTTAAATTTAGTTATTCCAAAAACTAGCCTTCGCTTTTTGTGAAAAGATCTGACTTTTATGAATAGGTGCAACTCTAATTAAGAATTGTGACTTTTATCAAGGTTGTGACTTTAATGAAGAGTTGTGACGTCTTTCAAAAGTTGCGACTTTAACGAAAAGTTTCAACTTTTATAAAGTTACGACTTTTATGAAAGTTTGTGAACTTTTTGAAGGGTTGGAAATTTTTCAAATAGTTGTAACATTTCTTATAAGTCACAACAAACATCTGTTCATAGTAACCTTTGTTGTCTTTATATAGAGGGATTTTCAGTCATTTTAAAAAAAATTCTGATCTTCTTCTTCTACTTCCGCAAAATTAAATATTTTTTTCATTTGCTCCAGTTGAGTAACTTACTCACACCACTGTTTTGTTATCAGTAAAGTGATGAATAAAATTGATATACCAGGAGAGGATGTAATTCTTTAAACCCTTGGTATTGGAGGAGAATAATTTTCTTAAGGGGAATATTGTCCATTCAGTAGGCTCGATTTTTAATTTCGGTTGCATTTTTTATATATATATCTTGATATAGTGTTTACACGAATAAATATATGCATAAGATATTAATTATTGTTTTTGAGTAACTGTTTTAAACTCTTTTGTTAATATTTTTGCAAAATTATTGTCTCCAATTATATTGAACATACACACTTACAGTACGTATATTCATTGTGCAGAAAATAATTATTTTAGTCATCTCCTACGATTCATGTTTTAAAATACTAGATTAAATTATATAACTTAAAAATACTAAATATAAACTTACATATTATCTATTTTTACGTAGATATGTAATTTCTCACTTATCAATTGAAGAAAATCATTATGCAACTTAAAAATTATAATTGCTGTCATGTTCAAGCGTAATTTCTTTTTTGAATATGTTAACAAACTTTTGAATTTACTCCTAAGAAATATATCTCAATTGTATAATCAGAGCAACATAAATAATTCTTTTTATCATGAAATGCCTTTATATATATATATATATATATATATATATATATATATATATATATATACATATATATATTCTTATTTTGTTCATTATTTTACTTTTAATGTTAATTAAAGAACCAATGATATATTATTTAATAAATAATTCATTCATTAGAGGTTCTTAGGTTATGTGATAATGACAAATAATCAAATTCATGTTGTAATATTGCTAATATTTTTTATGAACCTATTTTTCCATTCTTTTTAATGTATGGATATTAGTAAAAAATTATTAACAATTTAAATGCAATTATTATTTGTGATCCACAACGCACGGACAAATTACCTAGGGTTCTATAATTAGAGGTCAATGAATCATTTCCAATAGTCGGTATATGATACATAATAGTGACAATGTTGACAACTTTATCATGTATAAAATGTTGGGTTTAACAAAATGTGAATGAGAAAAGACAAGAGAAAAAAGGAAAAAGTGAGGGAACCAATTAGGAAGGAAAATAAAAAGTAATTTGCAAAGTGCAAACGAAAAGTCATTTCTACCATATCGGAAAAAGAAAGGAAATTTTTTTCCTTATATTGGGAAACACTTCTCATACTTATTAATGAGTTATGAAGAAGATGCCCCCTCGCGTTGTCGTTATCGGTCACTCGGCTTCGATAAATGATTTGATTGATAAATTTTATGGAAAAAATTGATTTAGTCAATTTTGTTAATTAAATAAGTATTGTTAATTGATTTCTTGTCTCTTATAAATTAATTCTGAATGTTAGTTAAATACATAATTAATTTTGGCGCAACGGAATTTATTTGAAGTTCACGTACAACAGTAATAACGATTTGATTTTGGAAAAGTCATTATTTTTCCAAAAATACATATCTTTATGATAATTTGTTATTTTTCCTGAAAGACATATATTTTACAAATGCATACATTTTCTATCATAAAATAAATTGTCAATCGACTAAGTGTGTGTTTGGCTTTTTACAATTCTTACGTTCGCTGAACTTATTGAAGTTTGAGGTACCTCTACTTCATTAACAAGTTATTCGTTTTATCTTGAGAGATATTAATTTGCATCCCGGGTAAAGTGAGGGTATTAAATTTCTTAAGGAGACAATAATTTCTGTGGACTCAAATTAAAAGTGTTTTTTCTGTCTATTTCATCTTCTTTTTGTTTCTGTATTTTTTACTAACCTTAATATAGGTTATAAAATTAAATTATCATAATTATTTTTTTAATTCATATATTCCAATTTTAGATTCATTGTGCAACACATTATTATAATTTTCTAGTACCTCCGGAAGAAGTAAAAACATCAGATTGGCGACCAATTAGGATATATATTACTGACTAATGTGTATCACACATATTTGATTTACATTATGATCAAACTATATTAATACAAATTAATTTTATATATCAATTGTTTTGGAAACTATAACTGTTTTTGATACTTAATAACTAACAAACACTAATGTATCAATCTACAATTAACTACCGAATACATTACAATACCAATGATACAACTATACACAAAAAATCGATTGCACAACATTTCGAAATCACATATAAAAAATCAACTACAATATATATACCTGTAAAGAACATAAGGTTCAAGATGAGATTTGAGTAGATAATCAACACCCCACTTACCAGCATCCATAACATGGCTACGTTCATGTCACGTTCCGAGCTACCCCTGAGACGCGGACACGGAACCTAAGACCACAAATGATCCCAAGCTAACCCTGCTGGCATGATCATGAGCATACTAAAGAATAGTAAATTGATGTGGACGCTAATTCATAATTTAATCTGAAAATATCGGGAATACCCATATTCTATAGCTGAGATATTTGAAAAAAATGAGTTTAATAAAAAAGAAATATTAACTCAATACTAAGCTGAATCTAACTATATCTGCATTAAGCCTCTAAACTCGACTAGAAATACTTGGACAAGCCCCAGCTAAATCTAGGAAAAACTGAAACTAAATGCCTAAACACTTGAATGAAACTCATGATTGTTGTCCTCGGAGAATGAGGACTCACTACTGAATCTACGAAACTGGAGGTCAGAAAATCGATCTATGCTTGATCTGGATGCAAAGAACCTGAAGTTACATCAGGAGAAGATGTAGCTCACGTATGCGTCAGTACTTGAAAGGTACTGAGCGTGTAGGATAGAGTAAAGCTTAAATAAAACATAATTGAACAATCATAATAGCAAGTATAATAATCTGACATGATAAACTGAATTCTGAGCTAACTGGATGCAATGACAAGTTTATAACACGCTAAAACTGAATACTGAATATACTGATAAATGGTCAATGTAGAGAGTCGGTCTGCTCTGTTGGAGTTACTAATAACCGATAATAAAATAACATGAGCTAAATATGGAGTCTGATGTTTAATCCCTATCAAGAGGAACCAGTATACCCTACCAGAGGTATAAAGGCATGCTGGCGTGATCACTAAAATGATTGCCCACAGAGGGGACTTACAACCTACTTAAGTACTAGTTTTGGGACTATTTGGTTAGGCTGAACCCTAGTCCAACTCGGTATTATGTTACTCCCATGAATTCTTAAAATTTAACTTATAATATCTCAGTTTTTGTAAATAATTGATAGCTACAAACTTAACATGCAAACTGAGAATGCAACAATTAATCTGGTAATTATGTATTTATAAATGAGGCATGTGTATCTGAAGTGTCTGAAATATCTGACCTAACATGTGTAATTAAAGGACTAATGAAATAAATAGCTAGGGTACTGAAATTCATGTTATAACTTGAGTAATAACATGACAATCTGGTTTGGAACGTATATTTAACTAAATCATTAAGTTCTATCAAAGTTCTAGAAACCCTAGGTTTAATCATGATAAGAGGATCAAGAATTTGACTGAAAACTAAGGACCCAATGGGTGAAACGAACCCACTAGTGAAATCCCACATACGTGGTAATGAAATCCACAGGAAAATACTTAGGTTTCAGAGCTGGAACTGCTGAAACTTGTGGCATTCTTTAACTAGGGTTCTTGATCATCTTGTCCTCTCTTGCTTCTAATTTTCTATGTTTTGATTTAATTTGACTTGGATATGTATTAATAATGCCTCTAGGCTTAAACTGACTAATATATGATGATTTAAGGTCAAAAAGACATTACTTAGGGTTTAAACGGAGTGGAAAACGTGAAAACATCACTGGGAAAATTGTTGTAAGGCAAAACGACGGCCACGACTGATGATCCGTTGTTTGCCCGATGCCCCGTTGTTGGGTCCGTCGTTTGGGCCTATTAGACAGGCCTTTACTAAATGGGCATAACTCTTTACTCAAAGGTCTAATTTAGCAAGTAGGTGGCTATGGAAATATAATGAATTTTTCTATCCGAGGGTAAGTCATGGAACAGCTAATTCATTTTGTGATAAGATTTATGACCATTCAAAGTATATATAATTTCATTTCCCCTTAACTATCTTCAAAAACTTCAACCTACAATCATATCAATGGACCGTAGGTCCACCTACGGACCGTAGGTCCACCTACGGACCGTGCTGCTCATCTGTACCTCTTGTCAGAGATTGAGTTAATGGGGGTCTCGATTGACGGCCAAGGACTATGGACTGTCATCTTACCTATGGACCGTCGGTTCGTCTGTTCATGAAGACTTAAACAATTTTTCTGGGCTTAAAATTTTGAAAGTTTCTGATCCCATCGACCGTTGTGCAGGACAAACCGTTGTCTTTCTTATGGACCATCGACGCCACCGTTTGCTGCACCTTTAAATTTTTCTGAAAAACTGATTTTTGGTCTATTTTAGCTACACGGTGTTACAATTCACCACTAACAGTCATTTGTTTACCATATTCCTAAATACACAAAGAGAACATCTAATGGGCAATCCAAATTTAAAATTATCACCAGCATTATAATAACCCCAAACAAATTCAATCTGTAAAATTTCTCTAAAAAATCAAAATTCAAATTTAGCAAAAACCATTTACAACAAAAATAAAGCTAATTAATTTTATAATAACATTCCCCACTAGTGATATAATAAATATTAAGAATGAAACAAACAAAAAACTTTCTTAATTTCATAAGAACTCCAAAACCTTCTATTTTGTGATCTAAACAATAGTTTACATAGACGACTAAAGATAAAATAGAACTTACTTAATAAAAAGGAAAATAATTTAACATATTAAAAGGTCAACAACTGGTTAAGTCATTTAAAAGCTTAACTCAAATTTCAAGAACTTTATTTTCCAACTCTATGATAATAATGAGTTCAGAAACTGTCACACTCCAAGCATAAACCCTAGACGTGGCTGACACTCGTTGACTATTGTTGCCCTCGACCAGAATCTTGGTCATGCTTGTTTAACTCAGCAGAAGCCTTAAATCAATGCAATAGTCTCATTCAATAACTTAAAGTAAATAAATTGGCCAAAATGGCACTTAGGTCACATAGAAAAAAGTCCTCAATACAAAGATAAGAGACTCAACACTAACTGCCTAATTGTCTATTTAACGTCTATAATACTAAGATGGATGTTGGAATAGACCCCACAACATCCTTTAAAGAGAAATACTGAAAAGCTAATAAATGTATTTCCTAGAATGCAAAGAGGATCATCACTAACTACGAGTGCTAAGTATGATGAATGAGGAGTTGGATGATGTTTATCCCGGTTACCACCGTCTCCATCATGATAGATTGTAGGTTAGCTGGCATAAGTACATTGAATGTAAATGTATGCGAGTTGGAATGCAAACAACAACTTAAGCTTGAAAAAGAGTAAGAAGAAAACGTACATTGGCTCTTCTCAACTATTTAATAAATAGATTAAATATAAAGAAATGAGACACATGCAATATTTTAAATATTGTAAAAGTGTTAAAACACTTAGTTCGTTAAAGAAATGCAATAACAAACTTACCTTAGTTATATATGAAATAACATTGTTTCTGTGGGAGTTTCTCTAACCAACAACCACAACTATGAGCTAAAGTCTTGATATAGCATCTTGCCCATGCTGCTAGCAATGTCATATACTTGGTCGTCGCACAGAACTACATAATTTATTGGATACAATATCTTAACTTATGTGATAATCTAAAAAGTATTACCCATAAATACTCATGATGATTACATGATTTATGCAGACTTGAGTTATTATGAACCCACATACCCATATCTGTGCTCAATAAATGGATAGGTTAAAGAGGAAGCACATATTCAAACCAATTTTGTACCACCAAGAACATATATGAATAATATTTTAGTAGCTAATGAGAAGTACACCCTTTCTAGTTTTTTATGTTGTCACTTATAGGTTTTTCTGTTGATTGATACATGATGTGATTCATATGTGTAAAAATGAATTCCCTGCTTCCTGCATTGACATTTTCAATCTTCTCCTTAAGGGCAATCAAATCTTAAATTCAAGATCATAATTTGTGAGAAGAGATACATATACTATTTTTTCCATTATTATGTCATAACACTTAAATTGAACTAGTTATGTGAAGATAGCGATAAATATATAATTGAAAAGGAAAACAAAGGCAAGGCGAAAGAAAATTTGAGTTTAGAAAATTGGCAAGACGCAGTGGTAATGTCATAAGACAAATGAATAATTTACTTCCGCAAATCATGGGGTGTAAATTCATAAATACTTGGTAATAGGAATGAAAAATCGGGAATCATTTCTTTTGGAATCGAAAAGAAAAATATATTTCTCGGAACAATGGAAAGATAGAATATGTTTGTTCCATAAGCCAAAACAACAATTAGGCTTCCATCACAGGATTAATAAATTCCCAAAATATTAGATGCCACACAAATAAGGTGATGATTATTGTCTTAAATAGTTTACATGAAATACATCAATTTATTGAAAAAATAAATTCTTTTCAAATAATAAACTATCTTTTTTTGTTTCTTTTATACTAACTGTAAGTAAAGAAAAAAAATAAGCAGACAATTATTTTTTTAAAAAAAGGAAAAGTTCAATAAGAATATGAAAAGTAAAACTTTCATATGCTCCATAATTTCAACACAACATACAAGGACATCAATTTGCATATTGTTCAATTAGGTATATGTGTAATGCACATTTAACGCATTGGTATAGTGAAAAAAATGTTTCAAATGATTACTAATGATACATTCATTTCTCGGACCTCGTTAACACTTGAAGTAAAGACCTAAAAAAATATGCAAAACAAATAAGATAACATTCAATATCATGCTTTTTTTAAAAAAAAATTATCAAAAATATCTTTAAAGAAAATATGTTGAACTCTATAAAAGATATCATGATTTCCCGGAAGATCTATGGAAAATACATATGGAAATAGATTCATGTATTTGATTGATAAACACGACTTGTGACGTACAAATAGAGATGATCGTAAGTTGTAACATTGATGTTCTGGTATAAACATTAATTGTAGTTTTTGTTTTGCTTTTAAGATAGAACCAATGACCTCTTATAAATGAATATTTTTTGAGCATGTGATAATAAATATGATATACGTTCGATATTTTGCATGTTTATAATATTTTATTGAATTTGTTATGTTACACTATGGAATAGTAGTGTGATTCTACGAGTACACGGAAGTTATGTACTGATACATCACTTGCTCTTAACTTTGTTGAGTACAATTCATCTTCAGTCGGCTATTGATAGACCTCAGATAGGCGACTATTGAGCGTGACAGGATTCAAGGGCGAGTAAGTTCATTTAGGATGCCATGTATCTATCCCTTTTTGATACAATCACTTTCACGTTCTAAAGGTTATTCTTCCGCAATAGTTAATTAGTGTTTTTTTAAACCTTTTGGGTTTATGGGACTCCATATTAATTATGTAACTAGGTAATTTACCCCCCCCCCCCCTTAGCACGTTGATGAATAATAATTTTATTGAACTTGCAAATATTTTTTACAAATATTCATACAATAAAATAAGGAAAATAGGTTCTTAAAAAATATTACCAAATATTCCAACATTAATTAGATTATTTCTCATTATCATAGAACTGAAGAACGTTAAATGAATGAATAATTCACGAAATAATAATTCATTTGTTCTTTAATCGACAATAAAAGGAAAATAAACAAGAAAATAAGAATATAAATATATATATAAATATATATAAAGGAACTTCATAATAAAAAGAATCATTTAAGTTGCATAGATTAACAAATGCGATATATGTTTTAGGAGAAAAATCAAAATTTTGTTTACATAATTGAAAAAGAAAGTACGCTTGACAATCAAAGAAATTATCACTTATGAACTTGCACAATGAATTTTTCAATTGATAGGTGAGTAATTTCATATCTATGTAAATATAGATAATATCTGAGATTATATATAGTACTTTTAAATTATACAATATTAAAACATGAATTGATGCAACTGAGCAAAATAAATATTTTATGTACAATGAATATGCGTACTATATGTGTATATTTTCAATATAACTAAAGATATTAACTTTGTAGAAACATAAACAACAGAGTTCAAGATGTGTACTAAAAAATAACAATTAATATCATAAACATAAATTAATGAGAGTAATAAATATATCCGGATATGTAAAATTAAAATGAAATAAACAAATTAAGTACAATAAATGCACAATGTCCCCTTTAGAAAAATATTTCCTTCTAATACCACATGTTTAAAGAATTACGTAGTCTTAGGAGTGAACGACTTTATTCACAAACCTCTTGATGCAAAAATATTGGTGTTATTAAGTTAGTCAACAGGAGCAAAGTACACGATATTTAATTTTGTAGAAGTAGAAGAAGGTGATGATGATTTTGGTCCTTTTAAATGACAGGAAATTCCCTAATTTGTAGACAAAAAAGAGTGGTGTAAACTAATATTGTTTGTGTCTTATTATAAATGGTACGGCTATTCGGAAAAGTTGCAATCATTCAAAAATTTCACAACATTTCATAAAATTTACAATTTTTTATGAAATCACAATCCTTCATTAAAGTCGCATTTTTTCATAAAAGTAAAAACTTTTGATAAAAATCAAAACTCTTCATTAAAGCCACTACATTCCATAAAAGTGACAACTTTTGATAAAAGTCACCACTTTTCATTAAAGTCGCAACTTTTCATAAAAATAACATCTTTTCATGTAAGGGGAATGGTAGTTTTGGTAACAAATAAATTTAAAAGGAAATTTTGTCTTGTGGTTTATCAACGTAGGCATGTCTATGGTTCTCTTTTATATGAATACATAATACTGTCTTCTGTATCGTTAAATGTGTAGAACTTAGATTAAATTTCATAGTTGGGTTGTAATAATGGTTCTTTCACATGAACGTTAGTGTTAGCGCCAATCATGACGGTATGGGTCGTGACAAAAGGTGTAAGTAGGAATTTAAGTATTTTGTCTTGAAGAGTTAGAGGACATTTGGGATGAATTAGTACTACTTCAGTTTGTTTGAATATATTTTTTGTGGTAAGTTTTTCATAGATAAGAAATATTATTTTTACTTTCATCCAAAGTGTATTCTAGTATTGAACCCTTTCAGTTTTCTTTTCGATGAGAAAAGTTATTTTGTGCATTAATGATAAGATGTGCACTTTGATTATTTTTCCTATATGCTTGGTTTTATATAACTATGAAAGAAGTTAATGAACAACTCTTTTCTCCTAACAACATTTGAACGTGAGATTTTTTTTCTCTCGTTGAAGTTAAATGTCTTCTAACGAAAATTTGAATATCATGGAAACTAGGAAGGAAAGGAAAAAATTAGCACGAAAGTAACTTGCAAGGAATCATTGTTGACAGATAAAATTTCAATGATAGCAAAAATCAGGTTATATTTTTATCTCCCTTGATAATTTTTAATATTTCTATCTTTTATATTTTATAAGATTTATTAATTAAATTTTAGGATAGATGGTCATTATGTGATGATCTCATAATATATCTTTATTGCTATTAGTATGTGTTCTATTTAAAAGAGAATTGTTTTTTTTTGTAATTTTCTACACCATGTGAAATTTTATTTTGTCTTAAATTTGTAAACTTTGACTCCTCTCATTGTTTACTCCTTTGGTTTGAAGAATATAAGAACATTACGAACAAATAAGATTGTGCATTGGCTTGTAAAATATAGAGATTTCACTAATTTGTTAAATACTTTGTTGAATATATTGACTTCAAGAGTACAAACTCTTCACCGAGAATCTTAAGTCTAAAGGTCATGGAAAAGATACAATCCGTTTTCGTTTACTAGCAATGTGAAACTAATATGAAGAATATATAAGCGTCATCAGAGTTCAAGGTTTATCCGGATGACGATCAGAAGAACTAGAAACAAGTGTTTAAAGATTGAATCTTTATTATTAGTAATCTTAATACTAAGGGGTGTCTCTAGTTGTGATGGAAATGGGAAAAACAAGTAACATAAAATTAGTGATTTTTGAGCCTGTAATAAGTGAATCCTTGAATTAAATATTCAATGGAAGATTTGGTATTGCCAATCTTTAGTTTGATGGTATACAATTTGAAAGCATGGAAAAACAATATGTGGAAATTTCAAACACTTGAAAAATATTTTTTAGAACCTAATTAAAATGTGTGTGTGTGGGGGGGGGGGGGATTTCTTTACTTGTGATAAAGATAAATTTAGTCTTACTATCTAATTTAAATTTAAAAGTACTACATATGGAATTTTATGACATTCAGTTATTTTACTAGTGCATTTTATAATTAGTATAAAACCATATAATGATATTGCTCTCTCAAAAGAACAGTATTCTTTGATGAAAAGGCGTCAGTTGAAATATTGTGATTTTTCATGGAAAGATATATCTATTTGTATAGACATGAACATTGGTTAAAATTATTGGATATGTTTGTGTTGTAAAACAATCATATGGGTCATATTGTCCTTATTTGACCCAACAGACTATTGTCATAAGTAATTCTATAACATATTGAATTTTATGGAAAGGTCCTTCATCAAAGGACATCTGACAAGGTGATGACTCTAAAACAATGTCTGTATTTGATAAAATTATAAAAAGTAAAGAACAATATATTTGTGAGAAAAAGTTTCCTGGCAGACAGTCTTTTCAAACCCATTCTTTATTTTTCTTCGTACTTGAATAAAATTATTTTACATGAATGCTTAAGACATGTTAATTACAAAACCTTGCAAAAACGATCATCTTAGATTTTCATAAATTTTATTGACAATTGCACTAAAAATTCATAAATTTTATAGACAATTGCACTAGATAATGTTATGTCTATTTGTTGAATGGTAAGGTTAAAGTAATAAAAACATATAGGCAATATTAAAACGTGAAGTTGAAAATCAGTTGGATAGAAAAACTGTCATATTTAGAAATGGTAGATGTGGAGAATATGAATCGTCTTTTGCAGAAGTATATTTAAAAAATGAAATCATCTATCAAATTACTACACATACTCTCCTTAACTTAATGAAATTGTTGACAGAAAAAAAACCAAATTTTGAAGGAAATGTTTAATGTCATACTTATAAATTTAGGTTTACCACAATTTGTGGGATCCTAACAAAAGTTTGTCTATTCAGAAAGAGAGGAACAAAAGTTTTATTTCATAGTATATGTACCAACAAATAAAAAGAACTTTGTGTTAAGAAATGGAGAAATAATTTTTTTTGTTTGTTCAGGCTTTCTTGTGTCCTAATAGAGAACAACTTGTTTCTCCTTTAAGTATATGTAGGTAATAACTCTTGAAAGTTAGTGATAAAAAAATTTCCAATACAATCTATTCCATATGATAAAAGGAAATGGGGGAACTATTCCCAAATAGGTAAAAATAGGACCTAAAAATGTGTATTTTATGTTTATTTGATATGCTACAAATACTAAATCATATTAATATATTGTTCGTATGTCCAAACCGTCGGATAGTTAGGTTAAGTGTCTTAACGACCTTGGAATGAAAGAAAAGAGAAAGTACTTTATAAAGTGATCGAGAAGCGTAGTAAAAATCAATTGAAAAATTACTTTCTTCGAGTTTCATTTTGTAACATTTCCTCTTGAAAATTAGTCTCATATATTTGAACAAGCTATGCCCTCTGTGGACTCATTCATTTTGGAAATAGGAAATAAATAGCAAGATATATTAAATCTTGAGAAGCCATACTTTAAATTTGGTTGATTTTTACCTAGGAAATAACCTTTCCGGTTTAAAGTAAATCTACAAAAGGAAAAAGAAAGTTGATGAAACTATTAACAAATACAAAGCAAGATTTATTTTCAATGGCTTAAGACTATAAGAAGGCATTGCTTATTATTAAATATTCATTTACTAGGAGTACATTAATTCAAATATTAGTTGCTCTAGTTGTTGTATATGCGCTTCAAATTTGTCAAAATGGACGTGAAAATATTATTTTTAAAAAAATGGATAATTCGAGAAATAAATTTTCATCGAACAACACGAGTGATTTATTGTTCTTGGTAAAGAACAGAAAGTTTGTAAACATATTAAGTAACTTTATGGACTAAGAAATGGAAAACATATAATGACATGCATTATTTGACCAAACTATGTCGAAAAGTGAATTATAGATTAATGAATGTGATAAATGTTTTTACATTAAACACATTTCAAATCACAAGGCCAATGTTTTTTTTAAGTTGATGACATGTTGATCATCAAAAGTGACATTGCAAACTTAAATGCTACTAAGCATATGCTAGAAGTGACATCTATATAATAGTCATTGAAGTTATTAATCTGATTGAAAAGGTACTTGACAAGTTCAAGTATTTGAAATTTAATGTGGTGAAGACTTCAATAAATGTGAGTTTTGTACTTCAAAAGAATCAATCAAAAAGTGACTAAGAATTTGATTAATCTACAGTATTGAGAAGTATGATATATGTCACGAAATGTCCACAATAATATATAGCATTTGTGAGTAGTAAGCTAAATCAGTTTACAAGTAATCTCAGTCAAACTCATTAAATGACAATGAAAAAGAGTTTTGGAGTGTTTTAAAGATACTTAAAAAATATTATTTTTCATTATACTATTATTCAAACGCACTGGGAAAATAAAGTAATTCAAAGTGAATCACTAGGTCAAATAAAGCAAAATTTACAAGTGGGTATATATTTTCTCTTTGTGGAGGATCGATCTCTTGGATATCTTCCAAATACAAATATGCCCTCTATTATGATATCGGTGATTATCTCTCAAGATAAGGTTTATTAACAAGATGAATGACTCCGGAATTTTTTGAACAATTTTTTACCCAAACTTTTAGCTCTAGTATGCATACACGTCAGAGTTAATTTTTAATAGATAGGGCATGGAGAATGATGTATAACGACAATTATAAGAATATATGATGTAGGCATAATATCATTAGAGAAACTACTCTCTAGTTGAATTATCATAATTGGCTATGTAAACTCAAAGGATTATGTGTCCGCTCCACTTACAAAAGGCTTGACTAGAGAGGGAGTTGATAGATTATCAATGGGAATGATACTATGCCCGAGGGCAAAAAACTGTAGCAGTAACTCTACAAAGAAGACTGGAGATCCCAAGATCTAGGTTCAAGGAGATCAAATAAAGTCATTGATGACAATTCAACATTGTCAAAATATTTTTTTATTCTCTTGATAATAAAATGTTCAGTAACAATAATAAATACATTAAGACTTTTTAATGATTTTTGAGATTGAAACATGTTATATCAAATAGTGTATCCACTGGATAACACATTTGCAAATCCTTTTGTAAGTGTGAGTTATAAGCTGCTTCAAGAAGAATATAGTAAGGCTAGTTCTTTACACACTTACAAGTCAAAACGTGTTCATGGATAAAACGAACAAAATAATGAGAATCAAAATCAGCTAAAAGGTCTATTTTGTGACTTATATTTTCTGTCTATACTCCAAAGCTTGACAGTTCAAATATATCAAATATGCATGTTGATTGAGTATATCTGAGATATGTACACTATAGAAAGTTCAAAGAGAAAACCACTTTTCCAAATGAAATCAATCCTTATTTACGAATCACATAGTTTTGCATGCATATATTTTAACAATATTCAGTAAATATTCATTTGGGGGATTGTTGTGCCTTAAAGATGTGAACAAGAAATTATGTATTGTTACTCTGTTGAAGGTTGTGCCTTTTTCAAAGTGTTTGACTTTTCTGAAAGATTATATTCTTTCCTAAGAGTTGTGACCTTTATCTATTGTTGGCTATAAATAAATAGGTCTTCTCTCATTTTTCTGCATTGAATTCTTCCCTTGTTATGTAAATTTTATTACAAAACAAAATCAATCGATTGTGTTTGTGTGTGAATTGTTAGTGTCATTCCGAGTTTGCTGAAATTACCGTAGTTTGAGGTTCTACTACTTCTTTAGTGTTTAATCGGTTTTATATTGGGAGGAATTAATGTGCAACCTAGGTTACTTAATGGGTTAAATTTCGTAAGGACATACGATATGTTCTGTCGACTCAGATTCGTTCTTTGTTTTTTCTTTACTTCTTTATTGTTTTTGGTTTTCTAATATGATCATATTAGATAAAAAACACTTCATTAAAACTTTCACAAAGTCTTCTTTATTCAAGGCATCACTTCACAAAATAAGTTCAAGATTATGTATTTCACGATTTTGGAAACACCAATGAAAAACAACACATGAATCATCTAAATCAAAACAATTACGTACATAGAAAATTTCTCAAATTTACTCAATGATTATGAATAAGTATTAAGAGTCTCTCTATCACAAAAAATCATAACCAACCTTCATCGAAGTAAAGGAAGCTAATTCGCTAATTTGTTTTTGTATTCTTAATGCCTCACAACATCTCTGATCTATCAAGTGTACAATATTTATAAGGAGATGAGTCCATAGATATCTATATTACTATAGTTGTAGTCTAAACTCATCCATAAAATTAATTAAATTCCTAAATTTTGATACCAACTAATACATAACGTCTCGTTCGTTCCTATATATTTAAGCCTAGGATTAAGTCTTAATTCCTCCAAGTAACATAACTCTCACGGAATTCATATAATACAATGCAGTTAATATATAATTATGTATCTCAATATATCAAAACTATAGTATTATATGATAACAAAATAATATTATTGAAATCACCTACTTATAGAAACACAATCTATCAAACCTACACTATTTACAATGAATGAAAACTACACAACTCAATCCTAATGATTGAATTCTCTAATGACGAACATCATTGAACTGATAGTTCGTAAACATATTGGTAAAAGACATGCATATTAGTAACACATTGTAGTTCATCAATTCAAATTCACATCAGCAATTACATTCCCTCCTATATAATATATTAATATTATTCAACCCATATATCTAATTTAATGAAGATCTAGGGGCGTATTTATGTACTGAATTCTCGCTCTTTTTCTCTCCCAATCACTGATTTTTTCCCTTTTTCTCTTTTCTTTTATACATATTATTTACTTCTATTATTATTATATATGGTTAATTATAAAGTTCTAAAAGTTGTCCAATACTAATTAAAAATTTATTTTCTTTAACCACAAATTAAATAAATTCTTAAAATTACCCCATTAGTTGTAAAATTGAACTTACAAATAGTCCAAAATATGCATTGTAAAATGTACCTGATGTTTTTTAGTAAATAAGAAACTCTAGTACTTAAAAGGGCCTGATCGGTTGTTACAGAGTCTCTCTTGGAGGGGAATGACTGAGTTACTGGTCGTGCCAAAACGATAGTTTTCTAACATAACCAATGCATTCTCTGTTAAAAAAACAAAGTTCAAAGTAAAAAGTAATCTCCTTGCACCGTCATTCTAATTCTTTCTTGAGCTATGGTGAGATCTCTCTATTAAGCGTGAGTAGACTTTCCTCCTCCTTCCTTTTAATAATTATGCTCTATTTCAGTGAATTGAAAGTATTGTTCCCTGATACGTTTCCATTGAAAGTCTCTCATTTCATCAAACTTCTATTCCATTTGAGTGGGACATAAATAAAGGCATGGTGTAGGCGCGAAATACACTAGTAGTTAAATGGAACTAATTGTTTTTATAAAAAACCGAGGGACTTTCTTTTCTTGTGAATAAATATTATTATTTTTTAAAATAATGTTAAATTTAACCTTTATAAAAATTCGAGATATAATTTAAGAGGCATTAACATGTTTTTTTTGGGTTTAAGATGGTAGGAGCAAATTTTTTATTAATATAAAAGGAGAGAAAAAATGAACAGGCCCAAATGAGATTTGGTCAAGCAAATTACTAAAGAAAAAAAACCCTAAACTGAATAAAGAAACTAAGAAGAAATCAAGTCTAGAAGAAAATTTGAGGTTGATGCTTGTTAGAGCAGGCTGATCTATGACTCTTCATCATCTTTGAGTCGTTGTTTGGGAGTTCGTTGGATATGAGATTAGGTAAGCGAATCTATTCTGGTAAGATCAAGCATAACACACATCTACAGAGCTTTGTCTAACTCTGATTCTCTATGCAACAACCTCTCCATGACGAGACAATGAGTTGAATTATATACCTATTTGATTCGTTGAGGTAAGTAAATCAGACTAACTTATTTACGGGCTTCTTATCTAGTATTTATCAATTCCTTCTATCCATAAATAGGATAATGAGGCTCGACCAACCTAGATACTATTAGTAATATCTCCCATTCAATCCATATCTATGGATTGAACCACACATATGATTAGTACCACAATCTAGATTTGGAGCTTTGAGAAAAACTACTGTTGTAAGAGATTGAATCGGAGCCTAAAACTATATAGAACCATTACCATACTCATATGTGATCAGCACAATTGGGAATCTGAATGTCCCACAAAACTCATAGGTAAATTGATCAATATAAAATCTAGCACAAAAGAAAATACAAATTCACTCCTTCTGGTTTTTTTTTTATCATAATAGAAACCTCAAAGCTCTCTACAGGTGCATGATACATAACCAATAGAATCTAAGTAGGACAAGGTGAAGAGTACATGACAAACTACTAGATGAATTAATTAACAACCACTGAACCATCATAGGTATAAAGTGAAGTTTAAATAGTTGTAGATCCTAAGCCCCCCTTGCTCCCTAGAGATCACCAGTAGAAACTCTAACAAAAAATTCAATAGTGTTAGAGAAAAGATTACCTCTTAATTCCCAATCAATGTTACATTTCAACCATCCGAAAGGTGGTAACTCCACCTTACAACCCTAGATGCAAAAGTAGGACTGAGACTATTAAGTAGAGCAACCATCTGAGGTCAATTATTTGGAATATTGGGATATTTAAATTTAATCTTAATGAAATTCTTTGTAGTGTTGGAAATATCCCAAATAACTCTATTAGTAGAGTAAGAAGTACCATGTAGAATGGTATTTTTCCTTTTCCAAAGAAACCATAAGATTACATTCCAAATTGCATTAAATGTCATCTTTTGACTAGAGTTACCTTTAACATCCCACCATTTCCTCAAATAATGTTTCATTTGAACCCATGGTACCAAAAGACCAAATATACCAACAAAGTATCTCCATAAAGAATCTGCAACTTCTCCTTTTTTAAGTTAGTGATCCACAGTCTCATCAGTTAGAACCTCGCAGCAACCATTGTGTTATTTAAGTAGCCACTGTAATAAATTTCCACACCTTCAAAGCTAAGAAAAATATCATAAACGGAATGCCTTGTACCCATATGTTCTAATAAGAGTTTGTTTTCTCCTCTCTCTTTCTTATATAATTCCAAGCACTTTTAACTGAAATTGTCCATAAATGGAATGTCCACCATGGTTTATCACTTTAATCTTACTGTCTAATCTGATCCATTGAAGTTTTGATATGATCCACTTTGACATGATACAATACATATTGAGGCAACAACATTTGCATTTTCTCATAATCCAAAAAATATTAATTCATATAGCCATTAATCTATGTCAAATTGTGGCAGGTTTCATCCCATGAAGCCTAGCAGACAAGACGTGAATTGGAACACATTGCAAAACACTATTGATTAGAACTTCATTACCTCCATATGATAACATATTTCCATTCCAGGCTTGTAGTTCACATTTGACCCTTGTAACAAGATCAAAGTAATGCTCCTTCCTATTCCATTTATTTTATATAGGACACCCCAAATACTTGAGTAGAAATCTGCTTGTATTAAAGCTTCTACAATACTGAACCAACAATGTGTGAGCAGCTGCTTCATTTTGATTTATAAACAAGGCACTTTTATCCATTTTAATTTTCTGTCCTGACTGAATTTCATACTTTTTTAAAATTGACATGATCTATACGGATGAGTATCTATTAGTAGATGCAAAAATTATAGAACTATCTGTATAAGCAAGATGTTTATATTGGTACTCCATTTTAGCATCTCATAACTCCGAAATAGATCATCCTTACATAAAGTGTTTATGAATCTTGATTAACTGCTCGCAGATAGATTAAATATGGCACGGGATAGTGGATTACCTAGTTTCACCAATTTAGTAAAGTGAAAGAACCCATGTGACTTCCCATTATAACAATTGAATACAAAATTTTTGCAAGCAACCTCCAATTTATATCCACCTCAAATTCATGAAAACCCATCTTCATCAACACTTTCATCATAAAGAACCACAATACTCTATCATGAGCATTTGTCATATCAAGCTTAATCACATTATTAGAAGGCTCACCCTATTTCCTTATTTGTATCACAATTTTTTTGTTAAGAAAACTATATCTAGAAAATCAGATTGATTTGTAGGAATGTGTTTAGCAAAAATACCTTATATTCATTCATGAACTACTCTAGATAGAATATTTTTTGATTATATTGTCGAAACAGATTGATCTGAAGTCTGCAAAAGTGTTAACTTGGTAATTTTTGGGCAACAAGACATGTTAGTATGAATAATAGACTTAGAATGAGTAATACTATCAACACTATCAAACTAGTCATACCCAAGATTCTAAGGCCGAAAAACCTCCTCAAAATCAAAGTACTTTTAATACTTCGCTTAGACTCTATGGAATACTTTTTTGTTTTCAGTATTACGAGCTTCCTCAAATAGTTTATCATTGATCTTGATGATATCTTCCCCGATAAGTAGTTGCTGAAAAATATCACCATATACCTCCTTTCTCCATTTGGTCAAAAAAATTTCTCCCTTTTGATGTTTTCTTTAAAAAGAAAATTAACAAACTCTTCCTTTATCTATTGATCATGGTCAGTACAGAACGTAAGAAACCTCAATGGTTTCCTTTATGAATTCATCCCCTCTTCGATGGTCAATAACATAGGGGAATGATCGGATCGTGTTCTTGCAGGATGTTCGATTTCCATAAAATTAAATCAGTGTTGTATACGCTAATATGAGAGAATCCAACTTTTCTAATCTTTCAAAAAAAACAAGCATTTCCAACTCTTCCATTCCACAAGGTGAAGGGCTGCCTTTGAATTGATCTCTGATAAATCGCAACTCTAAATACATGTCTTAAAGTCTTCATAATCAATATCTCGAACCAAGACTACATTAAAGTCTCCATAAATTAACCAAGAGCTATCAATATTTGTCATCTAATATATCCAGCGATAACCTTTTTCTATCTTAAACAATACATTTCACATAGAATAATGTGACATGAAATCTATTAGACTGTTTTTTTGTATTAAAACGGTGTAAATTGTTGCTTTGTATGCACCACCATTGTAACATTAGACTCTAAATTAGTGAAACACCAAATGTCTTAATTGTAATTTACTTTAACTAGGGGCATCTTTAACCTTCCTCTATATTAGTTGATACATCTCACATGTTGAAATGGTTCCACAAAGTTAATAAATGAAAATTTAGGAAAAATATGCAGTATTTGCACTTTGCGAAAAGCTTCTTGGGCCTTTACACACCGAATGTTCAAAATCCGAGATTTCATTAATCATTAATAGATTTATTTCATCTCATCTATTTCTTGAATTGATGATGTAGATCTACATTTCTTTGCTTGTTCCATGTTTTTGTAGATTTAATGAATTGTGGAGACATATCTACTTCAATAGGCATATTATCTACTTTTCTTGATAACAATAATTTTCTGAAGCCCTATTGCTTGACCTCTTTTGTACTACCAATAACATCATGTTCATAATTATGAGTGATTATATCATGCAAAACCTTATGAGGGGACACCAAATTTTAATATTCTCCTTATGATGCTCTTGGTTGCCATTAAATTTAACTATTCATTCAATTCAAATTTACTCTCATCAACTATGTTTTCATCCTACATTTTTGTCAATACTATCAACTCCGACCTGTCCATCATTTATTATTGTCATGCTTACACCGACATAATAATTAATGCCAAGAGTGATTAGGGAAACATTCTTCCAGAAGAATTGAAAATAGAATGTAGTATCCACATGCGAATGATGTTGAATATTACATAATTGTTCAGTTCCACTTTATTTACACTTGTGGGGTAAATTAATTATGGTTAGGTGATCAGGACTCCGGCAGTAGGACATTTGATGTCGAATCTACTTCACAACTTATCAGATTTTAAGAAAGAACAATACCAAATACATGAAAAAATTCTCTGTATTGTGTTCCTCTAGATATTTCCATACCAAGTTTTAAGTAATGCAAAAAATCTTATCTCACATTCTAATCAACATAAAAGAATACTAAATGTTAATGGATGTCTTATAATATCATTACATAATATTTCATAATCTCGTAGACAGCTAGCTTAGGTGTAACATGTAAATTTACCAACCTTCCTAGTGTTAGAACAATGATTGAACCTTAATTAGTGCATGAGTATTCTCTTTGATCCATCACTTTCATTGTTTACTCGTTTAGCAAAATGCTTTAATTGACTTACAAATTTAAACAACTCATAATATCATAAATATTAATGATCAAACAAACTAAAAAACATACTTAATTTTATGAAAAACTCCAAAACCTTTTATTTTGTGATCTAAAAATTCTATAAGTTGATTAAAGAAGATTAACGACAAGTGACTTAATAACAAGGAAATGAATTGATCACATTAATAGTTTCGACCACTATTAAGTAATTTCCAAGCATCACTCCAATTTCAAGAACTCCAATTACCAACTCCATAATAATTATGAGTTCAACAACTCTTCTCAAATTTAATCTCATATAAAACAATTAAACTTGAAAAGCTCGATAAATGTAGAACTTTTTGTTTTTTCTACCACTTCCCCAACCCACGACTTTATTCCCAGCTTTTGTTCCTCCATGTGTTTATTTGGAGGTATTTCTTATCCGGGGTGCATAATCTTATAAATTAGTATTATTTTGTTTTCTTTCTCTTTGCACACTTCTAAATCTTTATAGAGATCTTCCAATTCCTCAAAAATATTTCATAGTTCCTCAGCATAAACACGTTTACAATACTCTAGATTTATTTTGAAAAATTTATCAATTATTTCTTCTATACTTGTGGACAACATAGTTTTCCACAAGTATCGTAGATATAATTGATAATTTTTTTGAAGTAATAGTAGAGGATAGGCAAAATGATTATCCATAGGAAACATAAATGGCTTTGAGGCAATAAAGATCTTTGTAAAATATTACAAATATTTAATGAGAAAAAAATTAATGTGTAAGATTATACACCCTAACACATAAACACCTCATGAGAAATACATGGAGGAGTAGAAGTTTGCTATTAAGTTGCAGGTGGAGAATAATAAAGAAGAAATAAGGAGGTCCTATTTTGATCGAGCATTTAAAATTTAATTTAATTGTTGTATTTGAGCTAGAAGAGGAGAGTTCTTTAGCTTATAATTTACATTGATTTGGTAGTAGGTGTTGATTAAATTAGAGTATACCTTACAAATGATCGAATCTTCTAATTTCGTAAATCTTTATTTTTATTATTGACTCATCCCTTTAGACGAAATTTTTAACCATACAAATGATCGAATCTTCTAATATTGTAAATCTTTATTTTTATTATCGACTCATCCCAATAGACGAATTTTTATACGAGAATTAGTTTTTTTATAGTAATGGTTTTGAATTTAAATACATTGCTATGTTTTCTCTTTGATTCATCACTTTATTTGTTCACTAGTTTAGAAAAGGCTTCAATTGATTTACTAATTTAGTCAATTCATGATATATGATAAATATTAAAGATGAAACAAACAAAAAAACTTCATTAATTTCATAAGAACACCAAAAACCTTGAATAATTTTGTGATCTAAATTATTGTATAAATGGATGACTGGAGATAAACGAGAACTGACTTAATAACAATGAAGAGAATTCATCATCTTTAAATTTTTCTGACAATTGGATAAGTCATTTCAATGCTTAACTCAAAATCAAGAACTTCAATTACAATTTCCATTATAATTATGAGTTCAAGGACTCTCCACCATTTCTAGCTCGGGGAAACAATTCAATCCAACTTTAATACATGATCAAAGTAGAACTTTTTATTTCTTCTCGAACTTCCCCTACCGCAACATTATTGCAAGGTTTTGCTCCTGCATGTGTTTACCTTGAAGTATTATTGATCCGGGGCGCACAAAATTATAAACTAGTATTTTTTTGTTTTCTTTCTCGTTCAATACTTTAAAGTCTTTATAGAGGTCTTCCAATACCTCAAAGAGATTTAATTTTCCATCAACATAATAACGTTGACGATTCTCTAGTTTCCTTTTGAAAAAGTTATCAATTATGTCTTCTATACTTGTGAACAACACAAGGGTTTCCACAAATATAGTAGAGACAATTAATAAATTTGTGAATTTTAAAATAGAGGTTCGCCAACATGATTATGCTTAGGGTAAATCAAATGACTTTGAGGCACTAAAGCTCTTTGTAAAGAATTACTAATAATGAGAAAAACAAATATTAATATATAAAATTATACACCCTGACTCCAAACATCTCATGATAAATACACGGAGGAGTAGAAGTTTGCCATTATATTGCAGGTGGGGAATGATAAAGAATAAATAATGAGGTGCTATATTTGTCGAGCATGTCATATTTGATTTAATTGTTGTCTTTGAGCTAGCATAGGATAGCTCCTAAGCTTATAATTAACATTGATTTGTAGTTCTTGTTCTTGAAATTTGAGGATACCTTACCAATGATCGAATCTTCTAATTTGGTCAATCTTTATTTTTGTTATTAAATCATTCATTTATAAGAACTTTTATAATTAAATTACTTATTTTAGTGGAGTGGTTTTGCATTTATGTAGTTAATACCTACCTTGCTAATTTAGTAATTGAATGTACAAAAAATAGGAGTGAGGAAAGGAATATGTCTGAATTTGAGAAAGTACATTCCAAGGGTACAGATGGATATTGAATTAAACAATAATTCATTTTAAATTTTAGCATTATAAAAAAATGAGATATATTTTAGGAGACACTAACTTAAAAGAAAGATTAGGGAAAATTTCCAGCAAAAGAATTTAAAATAACATGTAGTATCCACCTGAGAATGATGTTTAATATTATATGATTTTTTAGTTCAAACTGCTTTTATAATCGTTGGATATATTAAGCTTTGTTAGGTGATTGTAACTGTAGTGGTAGGATATTTTATGTCAAATATAGTTCAAAGTCTATCCGATTTTAAGAGCCAATATTACAAAATACTACACAAAATTCTCCGTATCGTGTAGCTATAGATGTCTACAGGGAAGTTGATTGGCAGAAAAAGACAATGCGATTCTCCTATGTGCTCGAATTGGTTTTTCCTTGCCAACTAGAAATCTTTATTGAGAGATGGATGAATGATGTATCTGTACAGTGTGCCGATAATTTGGATGCTACTATGCAGACTCCCATTATTGGTATTTCACACCTCATGAGAACAAAATACATCGTTGTCAAACTGTACCTGCCGATGTGTTTGTTATTATAAATTATAAAAAACTATAAGGACATGCATTTTATCGAGAAATAGTGTATATGTGGTGAATATTTCAACGACTGACACTCATTTAGGCAGTGTGGGCACCTATAAACCACTTACGCTCTCCTTCTAATTTGATTACAAACATCATGTACCTCATTTTGACCATTCTTTCAGGATCACATACAAATTTTACCCTCTAATTCAAGATTGAAAAGTATACAAAGATTAATAGATTAATAATTTTCCTTTGAAAAAAAGATATCTAAAATCTTGTTCTTTGAAATTTCAAAGTGGAACCGATACAAATTGGCGCCTTCATTCTTGAAAACTGAGAAAGCAATTCACTTCCTTTTCAAAAAAGTATTTTCCATGAAATCCAAACACGCCCAAGGAATTGGGTGTTAGTGAGTTTTGGTAGTGATGAAAAAAAAGTTGGTATGATGAGTTGATATGTTATTTCAGTTGAAGCAAATTTTGTATCACCAAGAACATAGTTATAGATCTTTTTGTTGAGTGATACATGATGTGATTCATACGTTCAAAAATTACTTCCCTACTCAATCTTGTGTTGAGATTTTAAGTTTGGTCTTGAAGGGCTAAGAAACCCTTAATTCAGGATCACAATTTGTGTGAAGAAATACACATACTATTATTTGTTTGTTAAAACTTCATAAAAATTTAACATAAACTAGTTATGTGGAGATTGCAATAAATCTACAATTGAAAAAAAAGAGAAGGCAAAAGAAAATTTAACTTTGAAAATTTGTAAGACTTAATGGTTATGTCATATGATCAAATGCATGATTCACTTCCACCAATCATAGGGTGTAGTTCCATAAAATATGGGGTAATAATAATAAAAACTCGAGAATCATTCCTTCTGAAATTCAAAAGGAAAAAGTATTGGTTGGTACAATGGATACATAGAATATGTTAGTTCCATTAGCCAACACAACAACTACGCTCCCATCAAAGGAATAATAAATATAAAAAATATTAGGTACCATACAGATAAGATGAGATTATGGTCTTATATAGAATATTTTAGTGCGAATTGTTGCATAAGTCATAGTTCTTACGGGACCAAAATCATAAATGGCCTCATTTTGATATAAGGTGTTTGATATACTAGTACGACACTGCATTGTAGTTATTATTCTTTTATTCTTAATGTTTCATGTTTTAAAAGTAGTGTTGTTCTTCAAAAACATTAAATCACAATGAAAATTATATATTTGATTTGCAATGTAAACAGTTTACATGCAACACATCAATTTAATGAAAAATAAATTCTTTTAAAATCATCAACTATCATTTTTTGTTTGTTTCATACTAAAATGAAAGGAAGACCAAAAATAAACAGACAACAATTATTTTTAAAAAGGAACAGTTCAATAAGAATATAAAAAATAAAACTTTCATGAGCTTCGTGATTTCTACACAACATAAAAGGACATCAATTTGTATATTGCTCAAATAGGTATATCCACATTTAACACATTAGTATAATGAGAAAGAAAATTCAATAGATCACTAGTGATTTTTTCCTTATTCGGCCTTCGTTAACACTTGAGGTAAAAAAATAGTATGCAAAACTAATAAAAAGACATACAATCACATGATTTTTTCAAATGTTAAAAACAAATTTAACCAAAATATTTTCAAGTCAATAAAAGATTTCTTGGTTTCCATGAAGATCTATGTAAAATACAAAAGGAAATATATTCATGTAATTTATTTACTACTACGACTTCTGCAGTTCAAATTTAATATAGATAATCCGAAGTTGGAGGAACCATGTTATAGTATAAACATTGAATTGGGTAGCACGTTTTCGTATGCTAATAGTTTTTATTTTTCTTTTATGAGAGGACCAATGAATTCCTATAAATTAATATTGTTTGAGCATGTGATAATCATTATTATATATTTTTGGTATGTGCATGTTTGGAATGTTGTATTGACTTGGTTATGTTACACTCCATGGGAAACCCCCCAGATCCTATCAGTGCACAATAGTTGTGTACTGATATTGCGCTTGCTCTATTTTTTGTTGAGTACAAGGCATCTTCAGACAACTACTGATAGACCTAACAATGAAGTTATTGTGCGATACTAGATTCAAGGGTCAACAAGTTCATTCAAGATGTCGTGCATCTCTCCTGTATAAGTTAACTCTTTTCGGACTCAAACACTTTGTTGAAGGTGAATCTTTAATTTAAGGGTTCTAGCCCTTGTTCTTAAACTTGTCGTTAATATAGTTTTGATACAATGACTTTTACGTTATAGAGGTTTTTCTTCCGCAATAGTTATTTATTGTTTTGTTAAACCTTTGGAGATTATATGTACTACTATTTATTATATAACTAGGTAATTTTTCCGTAGTAATTGCATTGAACTTGCAATGAATTTAGTTACCAATATTCAGTGCATAAAAAGTAATGAAGAATAGGTTTTTAAAGAAGTTTCAATATTCCAACATAAGTTTTATTGTTTGTCATTAACATAGAACTCAAGAATGTCTAATGAATGAATTATTCAATAAATAACAATTCATTTGTTCGTTAATCAACATTAAAAGAAAAGTAATGAAGAAAATTAGAATATGTATACAAAAGAATTTCATTATAAAAAGAAAAATTTAAGTTGCATAGATTAAACAATTGTTATATATTTCATAGGAAAAAATTTGAAATTTTTTGTTAACATATTCGAATAAGAAAGTACACTTGAACATAAAATAAGTGATACATTTTGAACTTTCATTATGAATTTCTTAAATTGATAAGTGAATAATTTCATATCTATTTAAATATATATAATATCTAAGCTTATATGTAGTACTTTAAAGTTATAAAATATCAAAACATGAATTTTTGGAACATGATACAATAATTGTATTTAGAACAATGAATATACATACTATATATGTATATGTTCAAAATAACAAGAGACGTTAACATCGCCGAAACAGAAACAATCGAGTGTAAACCATGTACTCAAAATGACCTAATGGGTCAAAATAGAGTCGGTCTATTGGACGGAAATGACAAAGCTGGTTGTTGTGCAAAAACGATAGATTTCTATCATCACCACCACATTCTCTTTTTATAGACAAAAGTTCGAAGTATGAAATAATATCCTTTCACATTCATTCTAATTCATTTTTGAACTAGTATGAGATCTCTCTATTAAATTTCTATCTCATTTTAGCAGGGTGTAAATAAAGGCACGGTGTAGGTAGGAAAAACACACTGCTAGTGAAATAGAATTAACTGTTTTTTTTAAATAAATCGAGGGTCTTTTATTTCTTGTAAATAAATATTTATTTTATTAAAGTTCTTTTTGAACTTAACCATTATCAAAATTAGAGATGTATTTTAAGAGGCGTTAACTTCTTTTTTGGGGGGGGGGGATTTAAGGTCGGCAAGAGCCCATTTTTTATGAACACAAAATGAGCCAACAAAATGAGCAGGCCGAACCGAGATCTGGTCCTGCAAATTACTTAAGTAAAAATAAGTTAAACATAATGAAGAACTAACAAGAAATAAAGTCTAGATAAAAATATGAGGCTTGATGCTTGTCAGATCAGGTTGATCTAAGCCTCTTCATGGTCTTTATGTCATCGTTCAAGAGTTTGTTGAAGATAAGCTTAGGTTAGCGGATCCATTCTATTAAGATTTAGCATAAACCTCTTCTACTAGAGCTTTGTCTAGTTCTAATCTCTATGCAACAACCTCTCCTTGATGAGCCAATGAGCTGATGTATATCCCTAGTTCATTTTTAGAAATAAGTAAATTAGGCAACTCTTTATGAATTAATCATCTAGTAATCATCAATTCCCCCTTTTCTACAAACATAAAAATAGAACTCAAACAAACCTAGATAATATTAGTAATCCCTCCCCTTCAATTCCAATCCGGTTGATTAAACCACACATAGGATTAATTCAACTATATAGATTTGGATCTATGAGATGAGATACTAATAAAAGATATTGAATGTGATCCTAAACCTGTATAGCACCAACACCATACTCATATGAGATCAGAACGATTGGGAGTCAGAATGTCCAACTAAACTCACAAGTGAACTGGTCAATAAACTATCTAGCAGAAAAGAAAATACAAATGCACTCGTCGTGATTTTATTAATCATAAAAGACACTTAAAATCTCTCACTAGGTGCATGATATATAATCAATAAAATCTAATTTAAACAAGGTGATGAGTACATAACCAACTACTAGAATAATTTATGAACAACCACTTAACCTTCAAAAGGTATAGATTGTCCTATACTAAGATAAGGAACGCCATACTTATATGTTTTAATGATTCTTCTACTTGCAACATGTATATCTTGAATGTGTTCACATTCAAAAGTATCTTCAAAATTAGAAGTTAAATTAGTGAGGTAACCTGCCAGAGTATTTCCCTTTATTAAGGTGTGTAGTACTCTTGTTGCCATAAATGAATTTACTTCCAAAGTAACTTCCAAGGAACAATCCGATCTCCATTTCAACGATGAATCAATGATAAAGCATCGATTCCATTTTAAGCGGTGAAAATCATTTACCAAACAATATTTAAATCCTTCCTTAAAAGCCATAGCTACAATAACTATGTTTGTTGTTTCTTGGATCCTAATCCCCCTTGATCCAACAAGATCACAAGAAGAATCCCAAACACAATTTTAAATGGTGATAGTGCCAGGATTACCTCTTGATGCCCCATCAGTGTTACATGTCAATCATCCCAAAGGAGATAAATCTACCTTACTTGTCACACCCCCAGCTACCCCCGAGATACGGACACGATACCTAGGACCACAAGTGATCCCAAGCTAACCCTGCTTCCATGATTATGAACATACTAAAGAATATAAACTATTTCGGAAGCTAAATCATAATTTAATCTGAAAAGATAGGGAATACTCATATACTAAAACTCTGATATATGTAAAACTGATGAGTTTAATTCAAAGAAAATATTAACTCAATACTAAATTGAAATTAAATAAGTCTGAAATACAGGAACAAGCCCCAGCTAAATGTATCAAAAACATAAAAAAATGACTAAAAGACAGAAATGAAACTCGTGATTGTTGTCCTCAATGAATGAGGACTACCACTGGATCTGCTGAACTCAAGATCAGAAATCGATCTAAGGATGATCTGGACGCTGAGAACCTAAACCTACATCATGAGAAGATGTAGCACACGTATGTGTAAATGCTTGAAAGGTACTGCGCATGTAGGATAGCTATAGATGAAATAAAATATAACTTAACAACCACAAAAACAACTATAAAAATATGAACATGATATAGGGAATTTTGAGCTAACTGCATGCAAAGAAAAAATTATAACATGGTGAAACTAAATACTGAATATACTTATAAATGGTCAATGCAAGAGAATCAGACTGAACTATGGGAGCTACTAATAAACGATAATAAAACCACATGAGTTAAATGTGGAGTCCGATCTATGCTCCCCATCGAGAGGACCCAATATACCCTGCAAGAGGTATAAAGGCATGTTGGCATGATCACTGAACTGATGCCCAAATATATGACTTACAACCTACTTGGATAGTAGTTGTGGGACTGATTGGGTACGTTGAATTCTAGTCCAACTCGATATTATACTTCTCCCATTGATTTATGTAGTTAACTGATTAGGTTTGAATTTCTGTAAATACTGGATAGTTCAAAAATGAACGTGCAAACTAAGAATGGAACATTTAATCTGATAATTATGCATTTATAACTGAGACATATATATCCGAAGTAACTAAAATATCTATCCTAGGTGTGTAAGAATGGAACATTTAATCTGATAATTATGCATTTATAACTGAGACATATATATCCGAAGTAACTAAAATATCTATCCTAGGTGTGTAAATAAAGAACTAAAGAAATAGAATGCTAGGGTTATAAAGTTCATTAGACAAACTAATTAATAACTTTACAATCTTATTTGGAACAAATATTTTTGACACCCCGTAGCAAAAATGGACCAAAAATCAATTTTCAAAAAAATATGTGGGTGCAACTTACGTGACCATCGACAGACCATAGTCTGACCCATTGTGCGTCCTACACAATAGTCGATAGGATCAGAGACTCCCAAAAAACTCAGCTGGGGGAAATTGGCTTTGTGTTTATGGACGTACCAACTTACGGTCCATAGGTCAGACGGCGGTCCATAGTCCGTGACCATTGATCGAGACTCCCTTCACCAACTATGTGACAATAGACACAGATGACGATCACAGTCCGTAGGTGGACACACGGACTATAGGTGGGAAGCAGAAGACAGTTAAGGTGGAAATATAGTTTGGTCAACTTAAATTGGTCATAACTCTATGCACAAAGTGAGTTAAGTATCCCATGACCTACCCACATATTTATAATTGATTTATCTTTCCATAGCCACCGACCTCGCTAAACTCAGACCTACAAATAAAAAGTTATGCCATTTTCTTAAAGGCCTGTCGAACAAACCCAACCTATAGACAAAATGATGGACCGTTGATGGAACGACGGACCGTCAGTCCTGGTCGTCGGTTGGTCCGACAACAACTTACCCAGGGGTCCTTTGGTGTTTTCCAACTTCGTTTAAACCTTAAGATACATTGTTTTGACCCTAAATCATAATATTTTAGTCTTCTTATGCCTAGAAATATAACAAGAACATACCTAAGTCAAAATCATAAATCAAAAGTTAGAAAATTAGAGACAAGAAAGGAGAAAAAGCTTAAGAACCCTAGTTCAAGAACGCGACATGTTTCCAACAGATCCACTCACGAAATGTAAGTGTTTCTTTGTGAAATTCATCACCAGATATTTGAGATTTCGGGAGTGGGTTCCTTTCACCCATTGGGTCCTTAGTTTTCAGTCAGTTCTTGATTCGCTTATCATGATTAACCTAGGGTTTCTAGATCTTCGATAGAATCTGATGAATTTATTAAATATTTTTTCCGAATCATATTGTAAAGTTATTACTCAGATTATCCATGAGTTACAGAAGCCTAGCTTTGTATTTCTTTATTTCATGAACTACACATGATAGGTCAGATATTTCAGTTATGCAATTATACATGCTTCAGTTTTTAATGCATCAGTTATTGATTAAATATTGCATTCCCAGTTTGCATGTTCACTTTTGAGATATCCAGTATTTACAAAAATTTTGGACATAATTTATTTTCTACATTAATCAATAGGAGTCACATAATACCGAATTGTACTAGGGCTTAAGGTAGCTAATAGTCCCAGAACTACTAGCCAAATATGTTGTAATTCCCCTCCGTGGGCATCAGTTAAGTGATCACTCCAGCATGCCTTTATACCTTTGGTAGGGTACATTGTGTCCTCTAGATGGGGCGTATACATTGAACTCCACATTAAGCTCATGAGGTTTTATTATCGGTTATTAGTAGCTACCATGGTTCAGTCAGTCTTTCTGTATTGACCATTTATAATTATATTTATTATTAAGTGTCACCACGTTATTAATTGGTCATTGCATCAAGTTAGCTCAGAAATCAGCATATCATGTTCATATTATTATAATTACTTTTGTCTTGTTGAGTTATGTGTTATTTCAGCTTTATTCTATCCTACATGCTGCAATACCATTCTAGTACTGATGCATACGTGCACTACATCTTCGCGTTATGTAGGTTCAGGTTCTTACCATCCAGATCACGCATAGATTGATTTCTCGATCTCAAGTTTAGCAGATTTCGTGGTGAGTCCTCATTCTCTGAGGACAACATTTATGAGTTTCGTTTTAGTCTTTTAGTTATTTAGTTTCATTTTTCTAGGTTTAATTGGGGCTTGTCCCAGTATTTCTAGTCTAGTTTAGAGGCTTATTTCAGACATAGTTAGATTTACCTTAGTATTGAGTTAGTAAATTTATTGTATTAAACTCATTGTCTTCATGTTATATAAGTTTTAGCATATGTGTATTCCCATCTTTTCATTGTAAATTATGATTTACCTTCCGCATCAGTTTGTTATCTTTCGTATGCTCATGATCATGCTAGCAGTGTAATCTTGGGATCACTTGTGGCCCTAGGTTTCGCCATCCGCGTCTCGAGAATCGCTCGGGGCGTGAGAAAACATAGTATCTGAGCACTAGGTTTAAGTTTCTTAGGATGTCTGAAAATTCACACTAAGCAGATTCCTTTTCATTGTTGTGAAGTACACCATATCTAATAAGAGGGAGACTACTAAGTGTTCAAGGAATAAACCTTCACTTTCTCTATAACTCTTACCGTGCGTAAGGTATGATCTTATTCCATTCTTAATTAACGTTCTACATTTCACATCATGCTTCCTCGTAGAGCTAACGCTAGGAATAAGAATTCTAGGATTGCAAACGCAACTCCTCCAGTCCCAGATCAAGAAGTCCCCAATATTGAGTTCAGGAATGCCATACAGATGTTGGCTCAAAATATGATTAACCAGAACAATCAAGTTCGTGCTCATGCGAATAAAAATGGTGGATCAGTAGAAGCAGGGATCCATGACTTTGTTAAGATGACTCTACCTGAGTTCTTAGGTGCACAGACTAATGAGGTTCTCAAAATTTCTTGGACTAGATCAAGAAGATCTTTGAGGTAATTCAAGTCATTGGGAATTATCGGGTTGAGTTAGCGTCATACTAGTTGAAGGATGTTGCTCATATCTGGTACACTCAGTGGAAGGAGAAAATGGTGCAAATGCAGCTCCTATATCTTGGGTTTGCTTTAGTGAGACTTTTCTCAACAGGTTTTTCCCAATAGAGTTGAGAGAGGCAAAGGCTTTTGAATACATTAAGTTTAGGAAGGGTAACATGACAGTCCATGAGTATGGGCTAAAGTTTTACCAACACTCTAGGTATGCTCCTCACATGGTTGCTTACTCCAACGCTCATATGAACAAGTTCTTGTATGGAGTGTTGGATTTCGTGATAACTGAGTGCAGAAATCCCATGTTACTTGGAGATATGAACATCTCTAGGCTTAGTACTCATGCTCAGCATGTTGACGGTGATAAGCTTAGGGAACAGGCTGAGGAAAATAAGAAGGCTAGGACTGTGAACTATGACTATTCTAAGAAAAAATAGAGTGGTGGAAATCGCTCGAAAAGTTAGCATAATTTTTTAGCTGCACCCCCTTCATCAACTAGTGCTCCATCCTCCAAGAACAGGTATTACCATAAGGGTAGAGCACTAGGCTCTAGGTATCAGGGAAACAAAGTCTCAGGGAAGTGTTTTAGGCACCAGGACTTACCCCACATGCCCTAAGTGTGGTAAGAACCATCATGGCAAGTGCCTTGCATGAAAAGAAGGGTGTTTTGGATGTGGTCAGTCTTGTCACAGGTTGAGGGACTATTCTTTTAGACAGGGTCAAGGAGGTGCTAATGGTAGAGCTCTGTCTACAAATTCAGCAACACCAACAAGTCGCCCAACTCAGCAGGGTAACTCATCTGGTGTAGGTGGCGGTCAGCGCCAGAACAGATTGTGTGCTCTTCAGGCTTGCTAGGATCAGGAATGTTCTCCTGATGTAGTCACTGGTACATTATGAGTCTTTGACCGTGATGTTTATGCATTATTAGATCCAGGGGCTACTCTTTCTTTTGTAACCCCTTACATAGCAGTCCAATTAAGTGTTAGTCCAAAAACTCTCTCAGAACCTTTCTCAGTCTCTACTCTAGTCGGTGACCCAGTTATAGCTAGACGGGCATACAAAAATTGCCCTGTCACAGTCTCTGAGAAAGTCACCTCAGTAGATCTAGTAGACTTAGAAATGGTATACTTTGATGTAATCTTAGGCATGGATTGGTTACACTGATGTTATGCCTCAGTTGATTGTAGAACTAGGACTGTTCATTTTCAGTATCTAGACGATCTAATCTTAGAATTGAAGGGTAGTAGCTTAGGGACAATGGGTCGATTTATTTCATACCTTGAGGCTAGAAAGATGATATCTAAGGGTTATCTCTATCATCTAGTTTGGGTTAACGATTCTAGCCTTGAAACCCCTACTCTTCAGTCAGTTCTAGTAGTTTTTCAGTTTCCAGAAGTGTTTCCATAAGATCTTCCCAGATTCCCTCCCGAAAGGAAAATCGACTTTACAACTGATGTCCTTCCAGATAACAAGACTATTTCTATTCATTCTTACCAAACCAATCCATCAGAGATTAAGGAATTGAAAGAGAAATTTAAAGACCTTCTATATAAGGGCTTCATCAGATGTAGTATTTCACCATGGGGTACACCACTGTTGTTCACAAAGAAGAAAGATTGTTCTCTTAGAATGTGCATTGACTATGTATAGTTGAACAAGTTCACAAAAAAGAATAAGTATCCCATCCACAGTATTGATGACTTGTTTGACCAACTTCAGGGTTCTAGCCATTTCTAAAAGATAGACCTCAGATCGGTTTATCATCAACTTAGAGTTAGAGATAGTGACATTTTGAAAACATTCTTCCGAACTCGGTATGCTCATTACGTATTTATAGTTATGTCGTTTGGATTAACTAATGCTACTGCAACTTTAATGGATATGATGAACAGAGTGTTCAAATAGTACTTTGACTTGTTTATTATCGTCTTTATTTATGATATCCTCATTAAGTCTAGGAGTGAGGAAGAACAGGCAAGTCATTTGAGATTTGGCATGCAGACTCTCAAGGATCGCCAGTTATATTGTATGTTTAGTAAATGTGAGTTCTGGTTGAAATCCGTTGCTTTTCTTGGTCACATTGTATCTAGCGAAAGGATCCGAGTGGATTCACAAGATATAGCGGTAGTGAAACAATTGACTAGACCAACCTTTGCTACCTATATCAAAAGTTTCTTAGGCCTAGGTTGATACAGGCATGTATAACTGAATAACTGAAATATCAGACCTAGCATGTGTAATTCAAGAACTAAAGAAATACAAAGCTAGGATTCTGAAACTCATGCGATATTCTGAGTAATGACATGATAATCTCATTTGGAACATATATTTAATAAATTCAGAAGTTCTATCAAAGTTCTAGAAACCCTAGATTTAATCGTGATAAAAGGATTAACAACTGACTGAAAATTAGAGACCCAATTGGTAAAATTAACCCACTATTGGAATACCACCTACCCGGTGATGAGATTCACGGAGAAACACTTAGATTTCGGGGCTGGAGCTGCTGGAAACTTGCTGTTTTCTTCAACTAGGGTTCTTGAGCTTTTTCTCGTTTCTTGCTTCTAGTTTTCTAACTTTCAATTTATGATTGTTACTTAGGTAAGTTCTTGTTATGTTTCTAGGCTTAAAGTGAATAATATATGATGATTTAGGGTCAGAACGACGTATCATTGGGTTTAAACAAATTTGAAAAAGACTAAAAGAAACCTGAGTTAATTGATATCGGAACAAACGATGACCTGGATTGATGGTCCATCGTTTAATCGATGGCCCGTCATTTTTTCTGTAGGTTGGGCATGTTCGACATGCCTTTACTACAATGAGCATAACTTTTCCCTCGGAGGTTTGAATTTAGAAAATTCGGTGGCTATAGATAGCTAATTCAATTATCTATATTCGGCTTTGTCTTGGACACCTAATTTTTTTATGCTATGAGTTATGATCAATTTAAGTTGACTCAACTGCATCGCCCTAACAAACTGCTAATTCCCACCTACGGTCATACCTATTGACCATAGGTTGAATGACGGTCTGTGTTAGTTAATCATTGTTCGTGTCAGAGAACGGGTAAATGCGGTGTTGATCGACGGACTGAGACTACGGACCGTAGGTCCGTCCATCGTTCCACACTTAGTCAAATTTTCTTGACAGAGATTTTGTGGGTTTCTTACTCAATTGAGGGATGTGCAGGACGGAACAATGGTAATTATACGGTCCACCGATGGCAACCGTCGATGCACCTGCAGATTTTTTGAAAAGCTAGTTTTTGGTCTGTTTTGGATACGGGGTGTTACATTACTACTATAGATGCAAAACTAGGCATGAAACTATCAATTAGAACAACCATCTCAGGCTAATTATTAGGAATATTGAGATAATTAAATTTCAACTAAATGAATGTTTGTGTAGTGTTGGAAACATCCCAAATAACTCAATTAGTATAGTAAGAAGCATCATGTAAAATGGTATCTCATTTTCAAAAGAAATAATTAAATATTGCATTAAATGTAATCTTTGTCTAGAATTACCTTTAGCATTCCGCCATTTCATAAAACATGTTTCTCCTGAACCTATGGTCCCAAATGTCCAGCTGCACAAGCAAAATATCTCAATAAAGAATATGCCACTTCTTCTTTTTGTAGTGAGTGAGCCACAGTCTCATTAGCTAGAACCTCGCGTAGCCACATAAAAGAGAAACATAAGGATTCCATTGTGTCATTAAAGTACCAAATGGTATTTTTTCCTCGCACATTCCAAGCTAACAAAAATATCTTAAAAGGGATGCCTTGTACCCTTATCTTCTAATAAGAATCAGTTTCCTCCTCTCTCTTTCTGATAGTATTCCAAGCACTTTCGACTAAAAATTGTCTATAAATTGTCTTCCAAGGAAGATTTGGCATGATCTACTACATATTCTGGCAACTACATTTGCAATTTCTCATAATTCCAACAATCTTCATCGATATAACTGTTAACATCTTTCAAATTGTGACAGGTTTGCACTTCTGTTGGTTGTGAATATAGAACACCTAACCCACATGATATTTGCCCATAAAGAGCTTTGAGTTCTGTACCTCCAATAGAGTTTAGCCTATAAAGCTTGAGGTAATTCAAATAAAGACATAAAACAAAGACAAGTCTTTTATTTTTGCAATCAAACATAATTCCAAGCAGCCTAGTGCTTGCTCTTTCTTGACACTTAATTACTCTAAAAGCATTAGCCAATACTCCATGGAGTTCTTTGAGGACACATAGAGGGGGCTGTAATGACCCTTCTTGTCATTTTTAGTTATTTATCTTCTGTGCATTATTTTGAGCGTTCCTATAGCGATCCCAAGTCATTTATAACTTTTTGGGACTGACAGATCGGTCATGTAGTCATTCCTTTGGTTATTGTGTGTGCTTTAGTATTTTTGGAGCTTATGAACCTTGAACGACCATTTTAAATCAAAACGTCAAGAAGATGACATCAAAATCCAATTCTGACGATTCCATCAGTTCCGGAAGGGTCATTTTAGGCTAGTAGCATTGTCAACATGACTCCGAAAGTTTTTAGTGTAAGTTGGTCAGATTAGGTTTTGTTAACGTTAAGTGAATGTCTAAGTTTGACTTTAGTCAACATTCTGAGTGAATGCGCTAGGATGAGAATTCTGCCAGCACGGTTAGCTCCGGAATATCGAGTTTGGTCAAGTTTGACCCTTCTTTCGGGTTTTGAGGTTTTTGATATTTTTCCAAGCCCTCTTGTGGTTTTTGACTTAAAATGACCAATGGAAGTAGGACCCACATTTTATCGAGATGACCTCTGATGGAATTTTCAACGGTGCCATTGAGTCCGGAATGTCGACTTTGGTATGGTAGCACATCTGTTTTATTTTTATCTAGTTCCGAGCGGAATCGAGCACCCGTCGGAAACTTTAAAGAAAGTAGGCAAAGCTGAAATGTGGTGCAGCCCTTTAACGACCAGAAATTGGGTTTTATCAACAAGATTTTTGGGTTTATTAGTGACCAACTTCGTTCTTATAAAAACCCAATTTTTAGCCTTTGTGTCTTACTTTAAAATATTTATATTTTGAGCTATAGAACTGAAAATTGGGCAATTCAAAAGGCTAAATTGTGAAATTTATCGAGGGCAACGCATTGGTGAGCTTGGAATCTCATTTGAGGACCCGATTTGAGGTAACTTGTGTGTTTTAACTGCTGTCATAGCTCATTTACGAAATCAACTTTTGGGAAACTTTTAGAAGGTTATTTCTTGACCATTTTAGGTCCGAATCTAGTGATTCAAGAGGCTATATTGTTGGGTTGTTCGTGAGGATCGTCGTGGTGTGATTGGTTTTGGCTGTTGGACCTTCATTTTTTGTAAAATCTTGTATGTATCTGTTGCCATTGTTACTGATTTTTAGTGTAGAATTTGGATTTTTTGTTGCATGTTCATGTTGGGAGTGTCTTTAGTCCTGAATTGTGTTCCATTCTGGTACACAAGTTCCGAGAGTTATTTAGTACTTTTATTTGGGGTTAATTCTTGATTTCGCAACGCCGGATCCCACTTTTTTCATTTTGACCGCGAAATTTACCCATCTCCGTTTCATGCGATTTTAGTGTTTAAATGACCGTAATAACGTTGTGACTCTATTTTTGATAGTGTATCAACGTTTTGAGGCCTTGTAGAAACTAAAAGATCCGGGGAAGTGAATTTTGGAGCGCACGTGATCTGCTTTCAGGTAGGCTACAATTTTTCTTCTTAGATTGAAATCCAACATGTGAATGCATGCTGATTAGTTGGGATTTGGGTTGGGTAGTTATTTGATCATGCATAGGTGTTCAACAATCATATATTCGGACTTTTTCTGAGAATTATCGGGTAACTATGAGCATGTTTATTGCTATTAATTAACCTTCTTTTAAAAATGTATTACTTGTATGTTTGAATACTACTTATCAGACCTATGTTGATCCTAAGTTTAGGTTTGACTAGGGTTATTCGTAGAAATGCAAGTCGGTAGGACTTAGTTTAGCCCTGACGTTGCTCACGGCCTTAATCCTTGTAGACTGATGTAGCAGACATGAGTATGATAGTTTAGTATTTAGCTAGACAATGAGCTTGCTTTAGCGATAGTTATTCTTATTTTGTCGATGTTATGGCTTCTCGAGTTACGTCAATGACAATAAATTTTGCTTCGTGATTCAAAGTTGAGTTTTAATTCGGCTTTAAGGACTTATATTGATTAGCTAGGTCTAGATGGTGTTCCACGGGTATATATAATTATAGATAGATAAAGACTTTTTCAGCAGCTATATCGACATCTTTGTCGGGTATCCGGATTTAAGGTCAGGCCTCGACCATCAACATACTTATGTAGAGCATCCAGTTAGAGGTCCGTTCTCAAGTATCAAGAGTATTCGATTAGTTGTCCGGCCTCAGTTAATTATATTTTGCAATTGTCTACTTGTGTAATTCTGGTGAACGTCCGGTTCATCGCCCGACCTCCGTATCGTCAGATTTTACTTTTTGGTTCGGTGGTCTTTTGGCCTCGAGTTCTCTTCTCCTTAAGTTATAGTTATTTTGTGTACTCGTCGGGCTTATGGGGGTACGTTAGGGTTTTTATTTAAACTTGCGCATTAGTGTACCTTCTGGTCTTATGGTGGGTCCAGTTAGGTGTAGTTAGCTTATTTATATTAATTTAGTTAGATCTTTATACACTTGTGTGCATTATTGTGTTACTTAGCTTTCCATTCTTAACCTCTAGTTTTGTGATTCTGTTTTTTCATATTGCTTTAATTTTCTAGTTTAGTCGGCCTATGATGCCTACTGTGTACCTGTTATTTTGTACTCATGCTACGCTCTGCATGTATTTTCGTTATGCAGGTCTGAGCACCAGTAGTCAGCGTTGATCTAGTTTTGAGCACTTCTAGTCTGGATACAGGGTAGAGCACATAGCATTTTGTACTATTTCAGTCTCTATCTATTTATATAAAGACTTGTCTTTTACTTTTTTAGACAGTCTAGTTTCGGTGGTCCACGGTTAGGACTTACACTCATTTTGTTGGTAGCTCTGTATTAGTGACTTCCAGGCTCTGGGAGGAATACTTAATTGTATTTATGTTTTTGTTTGCTCATATTATTATAGTAATTTTTTTAATCTTGTTTAGTATCTACCCTAACACCCATTATGTGTTGTTCTGGGTTATGGTTTGGCTTACCAATTGGTGGCTTATAGTTGGTGCCTTCATGGCTCGAGAAATTTGGTCGTGACAAGTTGGTATCAGATCCCTAGGTTCAACGGCCTCACTATTACAGAGCTAACGTCTAGTAGAGTCCTGCGGATTGGTGCAGAGACGTCCATAACTTATCTTCAGGAGGCTACAAGATGTGTTTAGGAAGATATCCATTTTGTATCAAATTCTTGCCGCGTGTGTCTTGTTTGTTTCTTAAAATCTCAGTTGTTTCACTCTATTACAGGATGGCTCACACGCGAGGCAGTGCGTTCGGGGGAGATGCACTTGGAGCATCAACTTGGGGTAGATGTCGACCCCGAGCTCGAGGTAAGGCCGCAGCATCGGCCCGACATAGGGAGGAGAAGCCTCATGTAGTGCATGTACCGCCATAGCAAGTGTGGTCAGGGCCAGCCCAGCCACCACCTGCACTAGTTGCAACACCTAATCTTCATTCCCTCTTGATTCATATATTAGCAACTATTGGGGATATGTGACAGGCACCGGCACAAGTCGTACCAGCACCAGCGCTGCAAGTTCAGCCGCTACCAGTACATGTGGCTGCCCCACTAGACTTAGAGGTTAGAGAGATGCCAATGCGGGATCAGAAGATGCTTGGGGTATTATTGAGGGGCGATTGGAGAGGAAGCTCACGAGTTCCATCTCACTTGCAAGGAGCAGTTACAGTCATTAGGCCTTTTAGATTCGAGAGGAGCTGACTTTACCGCTCATCAAGTCCGTGGGCCAGCCAGGAAGTGGTGGCACACGTATCGAGAGTCTAGGCCAGTTGGATCTCCTCCTATATCTTGGAGTGAGTTTTAGAGGCTTTTTTGCCCGGTTCATGCCACGGAGCGTCAGAGATAGGCTTCACTATCAGTTCTCTAGATTGGAGACGGGATCTATGGCCGTTTGAGAGTATGAGGCAAGGTTCCATGAGTTGTCTCACCATGCTACTATGATCTTGCCCACAGAGGGAGAGAGAGTTCATTGTTTTGTACGTGGGTTGCGATACAGTTTGAGGGTTGACACAGAGCATATGGTTTCAGATGGCCGTTCTTTTCTTGATGTGGTCGATCATGCCCGATCCATGGAGCATATTCATCGTCAGGCCCAAAGGGGTGGTGATAAGAGGGCAAGCTACCAGGGCAGCTATAGCGAGTCACAAACTAAGGGGAGAGACTCATATGATAGGGATCATCGGAGGTTCCAGCAGGGTCAAACCAGTCGGCCTGTTCAGGTGGCATTACCTGTTTCTGAGGAAGGCCAATATCAGCAGAGTGGTCCTAGTACAGGCCAGAATTCGAGGGGATCAAATTCCTTTCTTTCATGCCGCGGTCGGGTTACTACAGGGCGTTCAACTTCGGTGTGTTATGATTGTGCTACTCTTGGCCATTCTTCTAGAGCATGTCCCTGGCGAGGTCGGGGGGGATTGTACAAGCTCATCCTACTTCTAAACCAGTTTCAGCCGTGTCTTCTTCTGCTGGAGGAGGTGGTCGGGTTCAAGACCATCGAGAGAGTCGACCGGGTACCAGGGGTGGATTTCGGGGAGGCAGGTCAGGTGGTAGATCGGGTGCTAAGGCATCTGACGATGTCATCTCAGGTACGCTCTTCTTATGCCATCAGCCTACTACAATATTATTTGATCCAGGGTCCACATTCTCGTATGTATCCATATATTTCGCTCCCCGATTGGTTATGAGGTTCGAGTCTTTGGCAGAGCCGGTTCATGTTTTGACCCTGATAGGTGAGTTATTACTAGTGGATCAAGTATCGCGATCTTCCTTAGTGACTATCTAGGGTTATGATACTAGAGCTCATCTTATTATGCTAGATATGATTGATTTTGATGTGATTTTGTTCATGGACTAGTTATCCCCATATAATGTGGTCTTGGATTTCTAAGCCAAGACTGTTAGCTTATCCAAACATGATGTTTTCCTGGTCTTGTGGCAGGCTACTTATAGTCACACACCAACGGGAATAATATCTTTTATTTAGGCTAGGCTGTTGGTTGCTTCTGGGTGTTAAGCTTATTTTCCCCACATTAGAGATATGAGTAGGGAGGGCCCTTCAGTTTACTTACGTAATGTGGTTAGAGAGTATACAGATGTGTTCCCTACAGATCTACCTGCCCTATTCCTAGAGTGTGACATTCATTTTGCTATAGATTTGGAGCCTGGCACAAGTCCTATTTCTATTCAACCTTATCGGATGGCTTCTGCAGAGCTCAGAGAGCTCAGTGTTAAGTTAAAGGACCTCTAATGAAAGGGGTTCATTCGTCCGAGAGTGTCTCCTTGGGGTGCTCATGTTCTGTTTGTGAAAAAAAGGGATGGGACTTTAAGGATGTGCATTAACTATTGGCAGATGAACAAGGTGACGGTGAAGAACCATTATCGTATGCCTCGTATAGATTATTTGTTTGATCAGCTTCAGGGTGCCTCCGTATTTTCTAAGATTGATTTGAGGTGCGGGTACAATCAGTTGAGGATTAGAGCAGCAGACATCCATAAGACCGCATTTAGGACTCGTTACGACCATGATGAGTTCCTTGTTTTGTCTTTTGGGTTTACTAATGCCCCTGCCGCCTTTATGGACTTGATGACACGTGTGTTCATGCCATACATTGATTCGTTTGTTATCATCTTCATTAATGACATATTGGTACACTCGCGGAGCCGGAGTGAGCATGAGCAGCATTTGAGGATAGTGCTCCAGACATTGAGAGATGAGCAGCTTTATGCCAAGTTCTCAAAGTGCGAGTTTTGGCTTGCGTCTGTAGAATTCTTGGGGCACGTTGTGTCCAAGGATGGTATTAGGATAGATCCGACAAAGATTGAAACTATTTGTAATTGGGACAGAACCCGCTTATGTTATTGAGGTTCGTAGCTTTGTCGGGTTAGCGAGTTACTAAAGGCTTTTTCTTGAGGGCTTTTCTACTATTTCAGCTCCTCTGACTTGGTTGAATCGCCAGGATATTCCCTTTGTGTTGTCGGAGGAGTGTGAGATGAGCTTTTTGAAGCTCAAGGAGTTGCTTACTAGCTCTCCAATATTTGCTATTATGATAGAGGGAGAGGGTTTCACGATTTATTATTACGCGTCTTGTGTTTGTGTTGGTTATGTATTTATGCATTTGGGCCGGGTTATTGCGTATGCGTTGAGGCAACTTAAGGTCCATGAGCGCAACTACCCCACCCATGACATGGAGTTGGCAGCGGTACTACTTGGAGGCACTACTTGAATGGAGTTCGATGTGAGATTTGGAGGCACTACTTGTATGGAGTTCGATGTGATATCTATGCTGACCACAAGAGTCTTTAGTGCATCATGAACCAGAGGGACCTTAATTCGAGGCAGCGTCATTGGATTAAGTTCCTGAATGATTATGATCTCTCTATCCTCTATCATCCAGGCTAGGCGAACGTTGTAGCAGATGCCTTGAGCCGGAAGGCGGTGCGTATGGGTAGTCTAGCCTTCTTATCTACGGGGTGAAAGACCCAATAGCATGGTCCGATTAGATATCTCAGATTATAGACGCGTCTTGGCTTATATGGGAGTTCAATCTTCTTTGTATGATAGGATCCATGGTTGTCAGTTTGAGGATAAGGCCCTGGGGTCCCTTAGAGATTGAGTGTTAGCGGGTAATGGTGATGAGGCTACCTTAGATCATGATGGAGTGTTTAGATTCGCCGGTCGCACCTGTGTCCCGAGAGTTAGAGATTTGATACATATGATACTTTTTGAGGCTCATGAGTCTAGATATTCTATCCATCCGGGTACATCGATGATGTATCGTTATTTGAGACAACATTACTGCTGGAGTGGCATGAGATAAGATATTGCTGACTTTGTTTCTCATTGTCTGTGCTGCCAGCAGGTAAAGGCTGAGTATTTGAGGCCTTGTGGTGAAGTTCAAGAATTACCCATTCCGAAGTGGAAGTGGGACCGCATTACTACGAATTTTGTGGCTTGTCTACCAAGGACTTCTAGATGAGTTGATAGTATTTGGGTCATCGTTGATCGATTGACCAAGTCAGAACATGTCCTTCCCGTTCAATTTTCATTTAGTGCCATGAGGTTGGCTCGTATCTACATTCGAGAGGTGGTTCGACTTCAATGGGTTCCAGTTTCGATTACATCATATCGGGGTTCTCACTTCATGTCTAGCTTTTAGAGGACCTTTCAGGATGAGTTGGGCACCCGAGTAGACCTGAGCACAACTTCCACCAGCTGACTGATGTCCAGTTAGAGCGCACTATTCAGGTCCTTGAGGACATGCTATGGATACAGGGGTGAGTACATGGCGTTTTGTACTATTTCAGTCTCCATCTGTTTATATTAATCATTGTCTTTTACCTTTCGAGACAGTTTAGTCTCGGTGGTCAACTGTTAGGACTTGCACTCGTTTTGTTGATAGCTCTGTATTGGTGACTTCCAAGATTCCGAAGGGATCCTTAATTATATTTATATTTTTGTTTGCTGATGTTGTTATAGTAATTTGGCTTAGTCTTGTTTAGTTTCTACCCTCACACCCAGTACGTGTTGTTCTGGGTTACGGTTTGGCTTACCTATTGGTGGGTTATAGTTGGTGCCTTCATGGCTCGAGAAATTGGGTCGTGACAGGGGCACAATAGCAGACAAGACATGAATGGCAACACATTGTAAAATACTATTGATTAGAACTTCTTCACCTCCATAGGATAACATATTTCTTTTGCAGTCTTGTAGTTTATATTTTACCCTTGTAATAAGATCATATTGATGATCATTCCTTTTCCTTAGTTGTGATTTATGACACTCCAAATATTTGAGTGGAAATTTACCGTTATTTAAACCTTTAAACTCCTCAACTAGTAATATTCAAGCACCTGCTGCATTTTGATGCATAAAGAAGTTACTTTTATCCTTGTTAATTTTTTGTCCTAACTGAATTTCATACTTCTTTGAAATTGACATGACCTTTACCAGTTCGTATCTATTAGTAGATGTAAAAATAATTGTATTATCTGCATAAGAAAAATTGTTTATATGGATACTCCATTTTGGCATCCCACAACCCCGAAAATAGTTCATCCTCAAATAAAGAGTTTAAAGACCTAGATAAAATTCAAATAGATAGAATAAATTGGGCCGACAATATCTTGTCCTACACTATCCAAACAACATTAAGAAAAAATATCATTTAATCCATTAAAATATGCAGCACTATCACTTTTGAAATTGAAAACAACTCCCTTTTCTTTAAATAAACCAATATTTTCCTCATTTGTAAAAACAATAGAAATATGTCTCAACAACAAAAATGATGTAGAAACTCTATCCTTATGAAACTTATCCTTATAGAATTTAACAGCTTCAACAGCTACCTTACTTTCCTTCTAACATTAACAATGTTGTGAAAAGATATACTATTACTATATCAACTATCAAATAAGTCATACAAAACTTTCTTTTGCCAAAACACCTCCTAAAAATTCACGTATTTTTTTATACTCTGTCTAAGCTACATGCAATACTTTTCTGGTTTAAACATTCTGATATTCCTCAAACAGTTTTCTTTGATTTTGACAATATATTCCCTGATTAGTAATTGTTTAAAACATCACCATAAAATTCTTTGATCCATTTGGTCAAAGAAGATTTGACCCTTTTACTGTTTTCTTTAAAAAGAAAAATGGGTTTTAGCACACATTTATACACAAATTGTACCTAAATATCTTAATAAATTGATCATGGTCAGTCTAGAACTTTAGAAACCTGATTGGTTTCCTATATGTATTAATCCTCTCTTTCAAGGTCAAAAACATAGGGGCATTATCTTATCATGTTCTCGTAAGATGTTTAATTTCCAAAAAATTAAACCTCTGATTCATGTGCTTATAAAAGAGAATCATATCTAATCTTTCAAAAAATCAATCATTTCCAACTCTAAAAACATTTCCTGAAGTCTTGATAATAAATATCTTTAATAGGCTGTCCGTCAATATTTTCATCAACAATCAGGACTACATTAAAGTCTCCACAATTAACAAAGGGCTATCAATAGTTGTTGTCATTTAATTTATATCCTTCCATAGAATTTCTCTATATTAAACATTACATTTAACATAGTGTAAAGTGACATGAAATCTATTAGACCGTTGTTGTTATAAACACAGTGTCAATTGTTGATTTGTAGCATCACCACACTAACATCACAGATCCGTCACCACGGTAACATCAAACCTTGAATAATGAAACACAAAATGTTTCCATTATAATTGATATATCTGACATGTTGAATTTGTTCAACCAAGCCAATTAAAAAAACTTTTTCAAAACTATGCAACATTTTGAGTATACGGAAATATTGTTGGGACTTTATAGACCGAGTATTATGAATTAGAGATTTTATAAAATATTAAAACATATATTTAATCTCGGCTGTTTCATGAGTAGATGATGTAAATCTGGATTTTTTTGCTTCTTCCCTGTTTTGGAAGATTTAAAATCTTTCAGACACATCGGCCTCAACAAACAGATTATCAAGATTTTCTTTTCTGGAACCCCTATTTCTTAAGTCTCCTTTGTGGGATACCAAATTTTTTATAGCATCTATTTGGTTAGGGATGCTAATGATAGCTTTCTCATTGCATATGTTCCCCTTCTAACGCTCTTGGTTACCATTAAGCTTAACTACTACTTTTCTTACATAAAATTTACTTGCATCAACTAAATTGGTATCTAGCATTTAGTAAACACCATAAACTCGAAACTCTTAATTATTAATTATTTCCATGCTACCACTCATCCTTAATACTAAGAGTGTGTTACAATTCTAAAATGAATCAGATTAATAATTAATGTCTCAATAATGCTTGTGATTAGGCCAAGATACACATCGGTTGATACGCGTAGAAGCAGACCTCAGAACCTTAGTACGACCAAGTCAACTAACGTGTGGAGTTATTTGAGCTTGGAAATGTTTGTACCAACCATGTCACGCTCTTGAAAAACTAAGATGTAATCGAAAGAGTCTTTACAGGAATTAAAAGAAGAAATTTTAATTTTTGAGGGTCCACGGGTAAAATGGTCATTTTAGGCCCAAGGGTAATATTGTAATTATCTTGAGGAATTTATCAATTAATTATTTAATTTAATTAAAAGATCATTTCGGGTTGGGGCGACCCGAAGTGACCCATTTTCGCAAATAGGGTGCCACCTGGGTTCGAGCCCTACGAGAAGCAATGAATTGATTATTTAATCATCAATTAAAATTTGAGTCATTTAGCGTAAAATAGTCCTTTCAAGAATTAGTTTTAAAAAATCATATTTATATCAATTTAATTAAATCCTATTTTGACTAAGTCTTTAATTAAGACTCCTAAACCTATGCTAACACTCTCCTAATCACCTTTATCACCTCTCGACAGTTAAAAAGAAAAAAAAACCTCTTGTACTCTTTGTTAATTAATGTGAAGAAAAACAAACTTTGAAAAAAACATTCTTCACACTTGAAGATCTAACTAAAAAGTCTAAGAAAGCAATTTAATAAAAAACGTTAAGGCGAGAGAGATTTCTGTTGAGTTGGTTGTGGAACTTTAGGTGAATTGGGCGTGGTTTTGGATACAAGTTTGGGCAGTACCTTTAATCTTGAACAACGTCAAAAGGTTTGGGTTTCTTCTCTCTGGTTCCCTTTCCCAAGAGCCCTCTTATGATTTAAACTATTCACTTCGAAACGAAGGTTGTTCCCCTTTGTATTTCCTTGTCCCTAGCTCCTAAATGAATTCGTAGGATGAATATGTTGTGCTGATAGATTAAGGCATAAATGATGTGTTTATATTAAATGTAAATATATCAATGTGAGGGAAATTACGAAGATGATAATCAAAGTGTGATAAAAAGAAGAAGAAGAAGAGGTGTGTGTGTGTGTGCACGTTGGCAATGTGCTTGGCCACTGTTTTGGGATTGTTTAAGACATGTATTTCTCGAACGCACGACCTCCAGGCAGCTAGTGGAGGAGGGAAGATTAAAGAAAAGTGAATGGGAGGTGTGGGAATCAAACCCACGACCTCAAGGCTTAAAAAAAGGGCAAAATTAACAAAGAAATAAACTGAGGCTATGGGGGTTCGATCCCACTACCTCGCTGCCACTCATAAAATGTAAGTAAAATAAAGTTATAGAGGTTGTGGGGATTCGAGCCCACCGCCTCACAACCTCAGCGAAAGTAAAATTTTAATTAGGAGGCTGTGGGGGTTCAAACCCACAACCTCCCTATGCAAGCGAATTTAATGCAAAAATACAAGAGTCTATCGGGGTTTGATCCCACAACCTCTTGGTTTAGGGGAGAATGAGAAACATGAGGCTAATGAAAATTCAAAAGTGGTTTTGGGGGTTTGAACCCAAAACCCTTCAGCAAATCTAAGAGCAAAATTAAGTAGACAATTAATCCTTCGATGTTAATGTTTGTATTTAATTTAGAGTTATAATGGTATGAATATTAGAAAAAGAATTAATGAAAAATGTAAATGATATCCAAGTGACTCAAATTTGGATTTACTTCCCCAACCTTCCGTATTGATACATAAGTCTTACGTGAACAAAATATCCAAGAATAATTACACCTACATATATCAAAATAAATATTTTGGCATATATACAAGCTACATAAGTCTTGTACTACATAATCTTGGGAAACTAAGAATCACTTAACTAACTATGAATGAAGCCCCGTGGCTTGTATATATAGACACATAAGTCTAACGTACATTCAAATGTAAGTGAACCTAAGATGTATGAAATGAAATGATGAACCCTAGGAGGGTTAAGTATGAGTGTAAGATTAACTAAGTGGCCAAGTGCATTGGCATATGATGATATGAACAATGAAATGGTGAAATGAACATTCATGTTATAAGACATGAGTAACTATGAAAAGTAAAGGTTGTAATGGTGAAGAATGTGGTGAAAACATTACATAAGGATAATGTAAATAATGAGAGCAGTCTCAAATGAGCCTAAGTAAATGTCTCCAATACGTACTCACTAATGAGAGAGTAAAATAATGAAGAAATCAGTCTCTATGAACACTATGAAGAAAGTATTGAGCTTAACACACTTAATACTAATGATGATATGAGAAATCATGTAATGATCTATGATGTCTTCATACTCGAAACCATCTTCCATGACGAATGAGACGAATGTAATGGAACTTTATACTCAGCACCGATAGGCTATGTATGAGCGGCGATGCATTTTTTTGGGAAAGGCGGAGGTTCACATAACTCTCGTGAGATTAAACTGCCCGGCATGCGGGGTATGGGTCTACTTATATCTCTTAGTCTATTAACCTACACTGCCAATATAGGGATCTGGTGAGGTTCAATGTCCATGTACGCTAGCATGTTTTGGGTCACTTTGGCTAGTGATTTCACCTCTTTTCGGTATGGGGAAGACAGTGGATTTCATGATGCTAACATGATCTATGTCTGTTAAAGTTAAAGATCCCAATGAATGAATAACCCAGCCTCAAATGAAGCACATAACGAAATGAATAATACCAAAAGTGTTAGGATAGGATAACCAAGATGTGATCTAGACTCATATAATGACATTAGGTTATTCCTTATCATTGCAAAGCAAACCCAATGAAAATATTAAACTACACCCTAGGTATATTGGTGTTTACACTGGCCTATGAATGAAATGAAATGAAGTACGTAAGAATGTATGAAGCACACTGTGTGTTTGCTAATGAAGACTCCCTAGTTGAGGTCCCATATGTTGAGCCCTCATTTATGAAAGTCTTAATGTCAAGTCCATGATTCCATGCTCTCATGGCATATGAATGAACGATATGACATAAGCTATGTGTTATATGTTATAAACTATTGTATGTACTACATGAAGATTTTACGTGCTATGTGCAATATGATATTTATGATGATACATGTTACTCTCATGGCATGACCTTCCTAATCCAATTTGGAAAGTTCACTAGCTTTGCTAATCTCAATTTGGCAAATCTACAAACTTGACCTCCAAAATTCATGTCGTTAGGAAAGAGCTCTCCTTTCTCATGCATGTACTTGGTGTGTGCTGGAATATACCCATACTTATTACAAGTGTGTACTAACCCTATACATCTATACTATTTTAGGTGCAGGAACATGTGGGCGATAGAGATACATGATCATTGCTGCAGCTATCCCGACGTCAGCATTCATTCGGAGTTTGGTAGGTCCTCATGCTTTCAAGGATGCTACTATTTTACATTCCAGCTTAGTTTTAGAGTTGAGCTAGTGGAGCATGTTCCTCTAGCGTTTCTTTCCTGTTTTGATTCAGACTTTGTACTGGTGCCATTTAGGAAATTATAAAATTAATACTTATTGAATTTTTCTCTTAGTTGTTTTTCCTAATGTTAGATGGTTGATGATGAATGATTATGAAATGTTAAGAATGTTTAGAAAGTATATAGAAGAACAAATTTTTGTAATTTTCCGCTAAAATTAACCTAGGTGAAGTATCAATAATGCATGTAGGATTGTCTGAGACCTTTCAAAGGTTAACGATGCCGGTCTCATGTGGGATCTACACTCTGGTCGTGACAAAGTTGGTATCAAAGCCATATGTTATATTCTGAGGATAATGAATTCACATCAACCACATTGAGTAATTTCGTAGTCATGGTAGTGAAGTGCACCACTATCTTGAATTAGGGATTGCATGATACGTAGGAAAATTTTCCTTGTTTTGATCTTATCGTGCTTTTCCTAATTTATGAGTTCTTTGTGTTATGAACGTGACAAACATCAATCCTTGTTGTTTTTAGATAATAATAACTAGGAGGACTATTGGTCAGAGGAGAGGGGGAGCAGTTGATGGGGGCAATCAATTTCCACCCCAGGCTCCAGCTTAGGGAGTGGCCATGCCGGTTAACCTAGCTGGGTTGAATGATGTTTAGGTGAGGGCATCTCTAGCCCAAATGGCACAGGCCATCACGAGGCAGGCTCAGGCTATGACTTCCGAAGTCAACCAGCAGAATGTTCAGCGGGTATAATGTAACAATCCTAATATGGTATTCGGTAAATACTTAAGGTGTCAATAATGCTAGCGATTAGACCAAAGTTCACATGGATTGATACGTGTAGAAACAGACCTAAGAACCCTTACTACGACCAAGTCAACTACCTTGGGATGTTAGTTGAGCTTTGAAAGGTCGGAACCAACCATGTGAGGCTCTCGAAAATAATGATTTAATTAAAATAGTGTTTACCGGACTTAAAAGAAGAAATTTTACGTTTTGAGGGTCCTGGGTTCAAATAGTCTTTTCCAGGCTAAGGGTAATATTGTAATTATCATGAGGAATTAATAAATTATTAAATAGTTTAATTAAAAGATCAATGCACGTTCGGGGCGACCTTAAGTGACCCATTTTCGTAAATAAGGTGCCACTCAGGCTTGAGCCCCACTAGAAGCAATGAATTGATGATTTAATCTTCAATTAAAATGTGATTCAATAAGAGTAAAATGGTCCTTTAACGAATTATTTAAATTAATCAGATATATATCAATTTAATTAAATCCTATTTTGACTAAGTCTTGAATTAAGACTCCTAAACCTATGCTAACACTCTCCTAATAACGTTTATCACCTCTTCACATGTAAAAAGAAAAAGAGTTTTTCTTGTTCTCTTTGTTAATTAAGACAAGGGAGATTTTCGTCAAGTTGGTGATGGAACATTAGCTGTATTGGGCGTGGTTTTAGAGACAAGTTTGGGCAGCAACTTCAAGCTTGAACAACGTCAAAAGGTATGGGTTTCATCTATCTTAGTCCCTTACCCAAGAGGCCCCTTACGATTCAAACGATTTACTTTGAAACTAAGGTTGTTCCCCTTCGTATGTCCTTGTCCCTAGATCCTAAACAAATTCATAGGATAGGTATGGTGTACTGGTAGATTTAGGCATGAATGTTGTGCTTATAATGAATGTAAATATGTTCATGTGAGGGAAATAACGAAGATGATAATCAAAGTGTGATAAAAAAGAGGAAGAGGTGTGTGTGTGTGTGTGCACGTTGATAGTGTGCTTGGCCACTGTTTTGGGGTTGTTTAAGACATTTATTTCCCGAACACATGACCTCCAGGTAGCTAGTGAGGGAGAGAAGATTAAAGAAAAGGGAATGGGAGGCGTGGGAATCGAACCCATGACCTCAAGGCTTAAAAGAAGAGGCAAAATTAACTAAGAATTAAAGTGAGGCTATGGGGGTTCGATCCAACAACCTCACTGCCACTCAACAAATTTAGTTAAAATAAAGTTAGAGAGTTTGTGGGGGTTCGAGCCCACTGCCTCACAGCCTCAGTGAAACTAAAATCTTAATAAGAAGACTGTGGGGGTTCAAACCCACAACCTCTCTATGCAAGCGTAATTAATTCAAAAATACAAGAGGCTATTGGGGTTTGATCCCACAACCTCCTGGTTTAGGGGTGAATGAGCAACTTGAAGCTAATGAAAATTAGAAAGGGGTTTTGGGGGTTTTAACCCAAAACCCTTCGGCCAATCTAAAAGCATAATTAAGTAGACAATTAATCCTTAGATATTAATGTTTCAATTTAATTTAGAGTTCTAATGTGATGAATATTAGAAATAAAATCAATTAAAATATAAATGATATCCAAGTGTCTTAAACTTGGATTTCCTTGCCCAATCTTCCGTATTGATATATAAGTCATAAGTGAATAAAATATCCAATAATAATGCCACCTACTTAGATTAAAATAATGATTTTTGCATATATATACAAGATACATAAGCCTTGTACTAAAAAATATTATGAAAGTAAGAATCATCTAACGAACTATGAAAGAAGCCCCATGGCTTGTATGGACAGACACAAAAGTCTAACATACGTTCAAAATTAAGTGACCCTAAGATGTATGTAATAAAATGATGAACCCTAGAAGGGTTAAGTATATGTGATACACTAAGTGGCCAAGTGCATTGGCATATGATGAGATAAACTATGAAATGTTTAAGTGAACATTCACGTAATAAGATGTTAGTAAATAAGAAATGTAAAGGTGGTAATGATAAAGAATGTGGTGACAATATGACATGAGGCTAATTTAAATGATGAGAGTAGTCTCAAATGAGCCTAATTAAATGTCACCAATACGTACTCACCAATGAGAGTGTAAAATAAATAAGAGACCAGTCTCTATGATCACTCGAAAGAAATTATTGTGCTTAACACACTTAATACTAATGATGAGATGTGAAATCATCTAATGATCTACGATGTCCTCATACTAGAATCCATATTCCATTACGTATTAGTTGAATGTAATAGAACTTTATACTAAGCACCGATAGGCTAGCTATGATTGGTGATGCCTTTTTTCAGGAAAGGCGGAGGCTCATGTATCTCTCATGTGATGAGACTGTCTGGCATGCCGGGTATGGGTGTCCTTATATCTCCTTGTCTTCGAACCTATATTGCTAATATAGGGATCACGCGTGGTTTAATTCCCACGTACGCTAGCATGTTTTGAGTCACTTTGGCCGATTATTCCACCTCTTTTCGGTGTGGATGAGACACTGATTTCATGATGCTCACATGATCTATGTCAGTTTAAAGTTAATGTTCCCAATAAATGAGTGAGGACAACCTCAAATGAAGCACATAATGAAATAAATGATACCAAAGCTGTTAGGATAGGATAATCATGATATGAGCTAGACTCATGTAATGACATTAGGTTATTCCTGATCATTGAACAACAAGCCTGATGAAAGTCTTAAACTACACCCTCGGTACACCTGATACGATCAAACTTACTTCTGAAATAAGATGTGAAGCGGTCGTATCAATTAAAGAACCCAATTAATGAGGTTAGGATCATTCCCACGAGGAAAATAGTTCAGACTTAACTTCAATCAAATATTACTACTATTTAGTCAATCATTTCCTTCGAAAGCAAGGACATTAAAAAGGGGGGGGGGGGGTTTACTTCTAAATGAATGCAAATAACATGCTAATTTAAAGGAGACAACTAACAGCTTCAAATGTTGGAGTTTAGTAAATTAATAAAAGTAACTAGGGTTTACGTGTTCCCACAGGTTTCTAACTATATAATTCTAGTATCTTGCATGCGAAGTGATAAGTTATGTATTTCTAAATCCTTGGTCCGGCATCTAGAAAATTTCACTCTACACCTTGGTCTGGCTACGTGTGTTGCTATACTAAGCCTTACTTTTACCTCATATTAAGCATCGTATTCGATTTTTGACTAAGTTATTACCTTATACCAATCAATACTAGCCTATTAGATAATATACACTAAATCTATATTGATAAGTTTTTTCCTATTATCTACCTCCTTGGTCCGGAAAGTAGCCTTAAGGTGAGTTCTAACGTTGGCCATCCGTTAAAAAGACTTTTAAGAGAAAGAATTATCAATACATGTAAGACACTATTCTAGAATTGTTATTTTAGTTAGGTTTTACCTCACTATTTGCCTATGGCTACCACAACCCTAGTTATGGAGTTTAGTTATGCATAGTCATAATCACAATATTCAAATATGTAATACAAAAATTCATGCACTTACTTCAATGAGAAAGAATAAAATCTAGATGTTCACTTTATTAATCAAATATATCACCAACAATCAATTACTGAAATAAATTGAAGACTAAAGATTCTCTAAAAGTGTAATAATAATCACCAAGTCTAATCCACATTAGAAGCTAAAATAACCAAGACTCTAACTATAAGAGAGTCTAATCACAAAGAGTCTAACCCCAAAAACGAGGTTTTTTGAACTATTTATAAAAAACAAAAACCTAATCAAAGAAGGACTCTATTTTATGAAAATATATCAAAATGAGGTTTGGTTGATTGAACTCCTAACGGGTCGTCATGGTCACAACGGACAATTGTGGACTCCGTCGTCCCATACTTTGCAAATTCTTCTACTGCACTTGTCATTACACTTGACGGCAGGTATGACGGATTGTGACAGGCACAATGGTCCGTCAAGGGTCTTCGTTCTATAACACTTGAACTCTTGGAATTTGGGTACTTGGACAACTTCTCTGATCTTCATGACGAACCAGCAGGACGGACTGTCATGGCTACGACGGTCCATCACGCACTCCGTAACCCCACACTTGGTCAAACTTCCCCATATTCCTTTAGTAGCTTGACTACGATGCAACCTAAATACCGTCATGGGAATGACGGACCGTCACAAGCTCCATACTGCATTTGTTGCTCAAAAACCTTCACGTCCATCTTTTAGACACATTTCCTTCAAATAAAGAGAAACTTAAAGAAAAATTAATACAAAAAGACTTTCTAAAACAGACTAAACTTATGAAAAAATTATTAAAAATACCGTGACACCACGGTATATAAGTACCCTCTACTGAAATTTGTTGTTTGTCCTGAAGCGACGCACTATGACTCAATATAAGATCTTTGTACAATAGTCCCCATGTTTTGTCTTTCGCAATCATTTGGCTATCAATCCCGATCAATCTCATCATATTTATGCATGTCTTATCACTATTAGGCTTGAGTTATGTGGAGTCAAACCATGACACAGACTCACCAAATACTAACACCTATCCTCTTCAATTTATGACCGAGGAGCTAGTATTTCCAGTATTGCAACTAGTGTCCTCACTTCAAAAAAATATCCTCATTTTTTACACAATCATTTTAGTTTGAGTATAAGGATTACTTTTCAACACTCAATCTCAGAACAGATTCACAACTCATTCATACATATTGCCATAAGTTTGCCCTTATTTTCACTGCTTTAAGTTCGCTATACAACTTTTAGGATCACAATAGGACATTCCTAGCTTGTAGTTAGTGTATATTTAGGTATACTTTAGTTACTTTCTGCCCTTCTTGACATATTGGCTAAACATACCACGTTTTATCATTTTATTTTGTCTAGTTTCTCATATATTTTCACCTTGCTATTTTCCCTTCTTTCTTCATTTGTGTAAGTGACTCTCTTCTTTTCTTGCTTGTATTTATTATGTTTGTTTATTTCACTTTTCTTTCAACTGAGTTTTGAGTCACTTTACTTTTGTTCTTTCTCTCTCTATGTTCTTTGAACCCCACCTTTCAGAGTATTTCTCATAATAGTCACCCTCAACTCATGGCTTTGCCATTACTCAAAGTAAACAATACCCAAAGGTTGGTCAAGGCCATAAAAAGGTTGTTTACTGCATTATCCACCTTCAACTTATCCTTTTGGAATAAGTTAAGGTGCACATGTCCAAGGAGGGACCAGGGACAACATATTATTCTCAGAAAAAATTAGTTGTGGTGAAAAACAAAGGTCTAGTTTAAGCTCAAATCATTTGTATTAAAGAAGGATTAATTTCATTTGTTTTTTTATTTCGGCTAAAAATGGGCTATTTTGAACAAGGGCCTATTATCTTTTCTTAATTATCTATTAAAGCTTACTTTTAGCAGGATTACTAGGCAAGTTCTAGCTCAGTACAAATAGTGGACTATTCAAATCTTCCTCACACTCACTTGACATCTCATTTCTCTACCAGATTATCAGACCCCTAGTTTAAATTTTAGAGTTAGGGTCATGCAGTGGTGTATCTCTTTGTTATGCTTAGATCAATAAATTTATCAATTATTATGCCTAGTCATGCCTCATTTTCATTTCATCAGGATATCATCTTATCCATTATGCTTCAGAGTTAATCTATGTACACAAGATATAGATATGCCAGTTCAATAGTAAAAATAATCAGTCTCTTAGGAAAAGAGAACACAGGCAAGAAAACCCAAAAAGAGGATAGTGAATTGGTCTACTAAAACTTCACCCTAGCACTCACTTTTAATTAACCCCACCTCGATAAAAACACCTGCAATTGTCCCCAATACATAAAAAATTAAATACAAGAGTGGTAGGCGAAGCAAACCTGGGGCACAAAGAGTCGGCGATCAGCAAGCTGGTGGGTCCTGTTCCTCAGAACCCACTACCCCTTTAATGTAGACACCCTCAGTGGTTTCCTTAGTAGAAACAGCACTATCAGCAGTGCCTTCCACTGTCTCCACATTTCTTCAGCTAGATGCCCAAGGAGCAGACTCTATGACCCTCATCTGACACATTTCCTCATCAGCAAGAGAGGCTCTCATCGCAGCCTCCATCTCACGGTGCTCCTTTTTATGTGTTCTAGCCTTATACTCATCTCGACCCCTACACCTCTTCGGATGCTCTCGAGAGGGAGTTGGCGGAATCTCAGAAGTGGCGAATAAGACTGCCATCACTGTGTCATCAGTGGGATCTACAAAAGGGGCCTCAGACTATGGCAGCCTAGCCTCTAAGATCATATTGATGTCTGCACGAAGACTCTCGACCGCAGCCTGAAGGGTTGACACATCCACCTGATGGGCTGGCCAGGCTAGCACCCGCAACTCATAACCGTCCATGCGTTGATGAAACTCAATGATCTTCTATTTTGTGTGCTGGACCATTCTTTGCTCCAAGCGCTCTTCTGCCTCAACAATAGACCTCTGCATCCAAGGATGGATGTGATGGATAAGTATAGCCATCTATGCCTCTAGTTTCTTGACCCTATCAAGTGGGACCAGAGTAGGGAAAGGGGCTGAGCTAGAGGAGCTCGAAGTAGTGCTACTACCCGGGATAGACTCGACCGGGGTAGTGTCAGAGGAAAGCAACCTGCGTATCCGTGCGAACCTGTGCTACCATATCAGCCTGATTATAACCAAGTGGAGGCAACTCTTGACGGGGCCCTCTGCATGGAGCTAACTCATTGGCCTTATACCTGATGAGGGCGATATTAATAGTGCCCAGCGAGGTCTTGAGCTAATCAATGGGCCATATGGGTACACCTGCCGATTTGCATGAAGAAAATATCATGCATGGGAAAGGGTAAGTAGTTGTGACCATAAAAGCCCTCTCGTGCATGACCGCCTGTAGAAACCAAGCAAAGTCCACCTTAAACCCGGATATCATCGCCGCCATCAGTACTACACGATCTCATGTTACTATATTATCTGCGGCAATGGGGGAAAAGCAATGGCGGACAATCAACCATAAGAACTTCGTCGTGAAGGTCATGTTAGACTTCTTGATGGCTCCCTTCGACTCGGTTACCCAGACAGCACGCTCTCCATCAAAAGAGAAGTGCAGGGCCATCCACCTCTTGGTGGTGTCTCTCAGCAATGGCTCACGCAAGAATTGGCCATATTTTACAATTTGCCACGGTTAGTCAAACTCGGCATTGAGAGGGGTCCGGTTGTCATCAACATCCTGGCCGAATAGATACCGACAAATTGCAGGAATGGAGATATCAACCTGAATGCCACGTACTCGGACAAGCTCCAGTGAGGCCTGTTTGGATTGGGCATCCTACCTATCAATCTTTAATCTGAGAGTAGCCACGTATGAGGTGTAGAATCCTCGTACCAACTCTTCAGTATAACGTCCAAATGACGCGCTATCCGCTCCAGTCGATGTCTAGTGAAGAGAATATGGATATCTGGCATAGTAGGCATACTTTCAGTAAGGCCCGCTTCTCCAATATAAGGGTCCGTGTCATGACTACTTTGTCATTAAGAAACTTTGTGTCTAAATAAACTTGATACTTCCCGTCGATACACCACTGATTGAGCTGGTCGGCAACATGGGTGAGAGCACGAGTCGGTGATCCGGGTATGGAGCCAGAACTATCAGCCTCATTGGATGAGGCAGACTGTGCAGCTGTGGCGGGTGCAGGTACCTCAAAAGATCCGGAGGCTTCTTCCAACCACGAAACTCCTAAGAACCCAGACGCTCCTTCTTCATGTGTAGCTAACCCAAAACGTGTGGCGTTCAGTGTGTGCTCCTCATCAGACTGGGAGACAGTGATTACGCTGGACGCCACCTTTTTGGTAGTGGTTCTGGCAGCACATTCAACACTGGATGGGTTGGAAGTGCCTGGGTGCACATAATCGGGGTCAGGCACATCATTAGAACTAATGACCAGCCAGGCAGACGGGGCGATTAACTTCGATCTCCCACTTGAAGAGACTCGATCTTGTTTTGGTTCCATAATAGATAGTACATGTAAAGAATCAATATTAGTACTTGAAGGAGCAAACAAGATAACAAAAACGACACAAAATAAATAAAAGAGTCAAGATGTAATGACATTTCTATAGTAACAGTGAAACACAACTGACCCGGTGACGGCTCGTCGTGAGTACGATGGAACGTCATGGGGTCTGTCATGTATTACTTTTAAACTATTTTAATGTGTAGACCCTTAAGTAAAGTCTCTGATTGTTATGACGGATAAGTAGGACGAACCGTTGTAATGATGATAGTCTGTCGTCAATGTCCATCGTGGGACACTTGGAAAAAGTATGGAGACTCTTAGGAGAGGGTTTTTTGACCGTCATGACGGTTATATAGGACGGAGCGTTCAGGGTGTGATGGTCCATCGTGGATGTCCGTAGGAAGACACTTTGAAAAAGTTGGAGACCCTTAGGAAAATGGTCTCTGACCGCCATGACGGCAATGCAGGACGGACCGTCGAGGGTATGATGGTCCGTCGTAAATGTCCGTAATAGGACAATTAGAAAAAGTGAGAGACCCTTAGGAATAGGGTCTCTGACAACCAGAACGGTTGTGCAGGACGGACCGTCGTGGGAATTACGGTCAATCACATGTGTCCGTAGATGGATACTTGGAGAAAATTTGGCAGTGGTGTGCTGGGGATGTTTGGACGAACCCTATGACGGTCCGTCGTGGGTACGATGTTCCATCGTTGGGGTCTCGTTCGGTCAATCAGTGACAGAACTGGAGATGCCACAACGATCCTCTATGACCGAAATGGAATTTTTTGTGTGTTAATCCTACATGTGTCTAACCCAAATACCTAGTAAACTAGCAATGTTAAAGTACCTATTTCTAAAGTTTTAACAATACAATTTTTAGGATTCTCAACCTAGGTTAGACAGAATATGTATTAAAGAATAAACTCAATCAATTAGAAATAGGCTAATAGTAATTGAAAAACAAAAATGCAATGTAAATGGGTAGAAATCAAGAGACACATACCTGAGAATTTAAGAAAAACAAGCGAGGAAGGTACTTGGTGATCAAGTAGATAACCACAGCAGCACACTCCGACTAGTAGATAATGGATTTTTAGGAATTGAGGAATTTGAAAAAATGATTTATTGAAGGAGATGTAGGAAATTGGAAGTTGAAAAGGGAGGGAAATGAGAGAAAGAGAGAAGTAAATAGGTGAAATTAAGGTGTGGGGTTTTTAAATGATATGAATTTTTTTTAAAAAAGTCAGGTCCGATCGGGTAAGTATCATTAATGACAAGACGAGTCCTCGATGATGGTCTGTCATAGTTGTGACGGTCCGTCACTGGTTCTGTCACGTGTACCCTAGTTTTGAAAATAACTGAAAGACGTACCTGGAACGACGAATTCATGTGACGGTCTATCGCGTTCATGACGGGCCGTCGATGGGTACGTCATTGAGTGCTGCATAGTGATTTTCTGCAGAATTTCCTGGTGGTATGCCTACAAATTTAAAAAACAGACTTGTAGAAAATATTTCGAATACTAGAAACAAAAACTATAACTATTGGGTTGCGTCCCAACAAGCGCCTAATTTAACATCGTTGCACGACTGAAGACGCATGATTTCTTTGCCTTCATCAATATGGTATGTCTCGATCCCTTCATTTACCGATTCAATATGCCCAAAATATGGTTTTATTCATTCTCCATTCACCATAAACCACACTCCGTCCTTGGTTTCTAACTCAAGTGCTCCATGAGGAAATAATTGGGTAATCAAGTAAGGGTCAGCCCATTTGGACTTGAGCTTGCCCACAGGCTAACGCAACCTAGAACTATCTAAAAGCACCAAATGCTCAACCATAAACACTTGATTTTCACTTTTTAGTTTATAATCCTTCTTCATCTTTTCATTGTAAGAAATAGAAGATACCGATTGGAAGGTGGTGGTCTAGGCATGGGAAATCCCGTTATAAGTGCTTTTGCATCTTTTCCAGTACGATCTTCTGCTTCTCCACTACCCTCTACCACCTTATCATACTCCTTTCTCACCTTTTCCACATTAGACGTCATAGGTGGGTCAATGGTTTTCTTACCAACCCGAGTAGTGATTGTCATACAGTGTGCATCATTTTTTTTAGATTTTGGACAGTGTTGCTAGTAAGACTGCCCGGTTTCCGTGTGTTCACAGTCGCAGATAATTGAGCCATTTGCAACCTTATCTGCTTAATCGATATTGCATGTGTATCGACTTTTTACCTAAAACCCGCTAAATAACTTCTTAACTCATTAATGTGCTCATCATTAGAATCGAACCTCCTCATCATTTTGTGCAACATATCATAAACTCATGCCATACTATATCCATCATCCCTAGGAGTAACTTCACGATTTTTAGGAGGGACATACGGCCCATTCCTATCAGTTCTGTTACCATAGTTACCCTGTTGAAGTTGTTGTCCAGTTGTAGTTTCCATCTCGGACGTAATGACCTTCATGGTTATAGTTACAATAGATCCGACCTTGGTTCCCTTGACCTTGGCACCAATTCTCCTTATTTTAGGCTTGGGCAGTCGATCGGAAACCCCCCGTCTGCTCATTTTCTGCATAGAAATCCTCCACATAATAGCAGTCATCATGTGGTGGTGGTTGTTTAGACAAGTAATTAACTGCATTTATCCTTTCTCCACCCCAGTGACATGTTTTAATACAAACCAAGCTCAGTTATCATCTGAGCCAGTGACATGTTTTAATAAAAACCAAGCTCAGTTATCCTCTGAGCCATCTATTCACGAATATCATCTGTGGTTGGGTTGTGAGTGGATTGCACTGCGAAGGTATTTCTCCCACTATCTGACTTCCTAGTACTCCAAGCTTTATTGTTCCGAGAGATTTTCTCTAACTTTTCAGCAATCTTAGCATAAGGACACTCCCCATAAAAACCACCCGCTATAGTATCCAACACCACTTTATTATTATCATCCATTCGCCGATAGAAGTATTCCTTTAGTGACTCATCATCTATACAGTGATTGGGGACACTTCTTAGAAAAGATGTGAATCTATCCCAAGAACAACTAACTGACTCTCCTGGTAGTTCCACAAAGTTGTTCACTCTGTCATTGTGGTTTAGTTTCTCGGAGACCGGGTAGTAGCGTGCTAATAAAACGTCCGTTAGTTGGTTCCATGTGAAAATTGAGTTATAAGGGAGCTCAGTGAACCAAATAGAAGCCTCTCCCGTCAGTGAGGGAGGAAACACTCTTAGCCCTACTACATCCAACTCCAAGTCTGGCATCCCTACAAAACTTTTATACACTGCCCTTACCTTAGTTATATGGGCATGTGGATTCTCAGAAGGTAGCCTTGAAATAAAACCTTTGGCAGTGACAATTTGCATCAGGCTACTCGTACCTCAAAGGTGTGGCCTTGTGGTAGAGGGGGCAAGAAAAGTGGCCCATCGAAGTCTGCTATATTGTCATAGACTCTATAGTATTCTTGGGGCTGTGAAGAAGGATTTTTCCCCTCTGTTGGTTTTCACCAAGAGCATTGGGTAACAATTGCCCATGAACATCAACAGGAGCTTGGATGTTCTGGTTTGTATGCTCTAATTCATGGTCGTAAGGAAACAAGGGTTCTCTTAAAAATACCATGAAACTATGATATATCAATAGCTGGTGTTTATACTGGCCTATGAATGAAATTAAATGAATTATGTATAAATGAATGGAGCAGACTCTATGTTTTCTAATGAAGACTCCCTAGTTGAGGTCCCATATATTGAGCCCTCATTTCGAAAAGTCTTAATGTCAAGTCCATGATTCCAAGGTCTCATTGCATATGAATGAATGATATCTATGAAGTTATGCTTTGTATGTGATGTGCTATGGTATGTAATACATAAAGATGTTACGTGCTATGTGCAATATGATATTTATAATTATGCATGTTACTCTCACAGCATGACCTTCCTTATCCTATTTGGGTTCACTAACTTTCCCAATCTCGATTCAGCAAGTCTATTAACTTGACCTCCAAAATTCATGTCATTAGGAAAGAGATATCCTTTCTCATTTATGTCCTTGGTGAGTTCTTGCATATACCCATGCATAGTAAAAGTGTGTACTAACCCTATACATCTATACTATTTTAGGTGCAGGCACAGGTGGGCTACAGATCTACAGGATCATTGTTCCAGTTATCCGGACGTCGGCATTCATCCGAAGTTTGGTAGATCCTCATTGTTTTGATGATGCTACTGTTTTACATTCAAACTTAGTTTTAGAGTTTAGCTAGTGGAGCATCTTCCACTAGCGTTTCTTTGATTCAGACTTTGAATTGGTGCCATTTTTGCAATTATACTATTAATACTTATTGAACTATTTCTCTCAGTTGTTTATCTCTTAATGTAAGATTTATGATGATGAACGATTATGAAATGTTAAGAATTTTTAACAAGTATGTTAATGAACGAAAAAGTTTTTAATTTTTCGCTAAAATTAACCTATGTGAAGTATGAATAACTTATGTAGGCTTGTCTTCGACATCTGAGAGTTTAACGACGCCTGTGTCGTATGGGGTTTACATTGTGGTCGTGACAGAGTGATTAGGGAGATATTCTTGCAGAAGAATTGAAAAAACAAGTAGTTTAACCTTTTTTATACTTGTCAAGAAAATTAAGCTTGGTTGAGTGATTCGGACTCTGGTGTTGGATATTTGATTTCAAATGTAGTTCACAATTTATCATATTTTAAGAGCGAATATGAACTAATACTTGATAAAATTCTCCATATCGTGTAACTATAGATATCTCCATATTAGATTTTAAGTAATGCACAAATTCATATCTCACATTTTAATCAACACAAAATAATACTAATCATTAATGGATGTGTTATAATAAACATTGATTTTGTACTTGGTGTTCTTGAAATTGGAGGATGCCTTTACAATGATAAAATCTTCTAGTTTGGTCAATTTTATCATTATTATTAACTCATGGACTTATACGGATTTTTTGACATAAAATATATATTTTAGAGGAGTGTTTTGCATTTATGTAGTTAATACCTACATTTCTAAGTGTTCTCTTTGATATTCACTTTCATTATTCACTTGTTTGGAAAAGGGTTCAATTGATTTACTAATTTAAACAACTCAAAATATCATAAATGTTAAAGATGAAACAAACAATAAAACTTACATAATTTCATAAGAACTCCAAAAGATTTTATTTTGTGATCTAAACCATCATATAAATGGATGACAAAATATTAATGGTAACTTCCTTAATAAAAAATAAATGATTGATCATATTAAAAGTTTCGACCACTAGTTACGTCATTTCCAAGCATAACTCCAGTTACCAACTCAAACATAATAATGAGTTAAATAAGAATACTTGTTTTTTTATATCTGGGGCATCAATTAAATCAAACTTTATATGCTTGATCAAATTAGCACTTTTTGTTTTTTCTATAATTTCCCCTAACCGCAAATTTATTGCCAGGCTTACCTTGTGTTTATGTAGAGGTATTTCTGATCCGGGGTGCATAACGTGATAAATTTGTTTTTTTTTGTTTTCATTCTCATTAAAATCTTTTAAGTCTCTATAAAAATCCTTCTATGAAAGAAAGCTATTTGTTTCCCTCAACATAATCACGTTCATTATTCTCTACATTCCTTTTAAAAAATTATCAAATATTTCTTCTATACTTGAGGACAACACAAGGTTTCCCACAAGTTTAGAGGAGATAATAGATAAATTTTTTAAAGTGAATGTAGAGGATAACCTATCTGATTATGCTTAGGGAAAATTAAATGTCTTCGAGGAACTACAGACCTTTCTAAAGAATTACAAACATTTAATGATAAAAACAAATACTTATGTATAAGACTATACACCCTGACTCATAAACACCTCATAATAAATACATGGAGGAGTAGAAGCTTCGCATTAAGTTAATGGTGGAGAATTATAATGAAGAAACAAGGAGAATCTAATTTGGTCGAGCATCTAAAATTTGATCTAATTTTTGGCTTTAATCCAAAATAGCAGAGCTCTTCACCTTAAAATTAACCTTTCCAATGATGGAATCTTCTAATTTGGTCAATCTTTATTTTTATTATGAACTCATCAATTTATATGAATATTTATAAATGAATTATTTATTTTGGTGGAGTGATTTTGCATTGAAGTAGTTAATACCTACATATATTAGTGTTCTCTTTGATCCATCACTTTAATTGTTCACTAATTTTGAAAAGGCATCAATTGATTTACTAAAAATTATAGATGAAACAAAAAATAAAATTTACTTAATTTTATAAGAACTCCAAAACCTTCTATTTAATTATCTATACAATCGTATAAATGGATAACTAAAGATTAACGAAAACTAATTAACTTAATAAAAAATAAAATGATTGATCATATTAATAGTTTCAACCACTGGTTAAGTCATTTCCAAGCATACTCCAATTTTAAGAACTCCAATTACCAACTCCATGATAATTATGAGTTCATCAACTTTATTCCATTTTAATATCATGGGAATCAATTAAATCAATCTTTAAATGCTCGAGAAAATAATACTTTTTGTTTCTTCTAGAACTTCCCCTAACAGAAACATTATTGCCAGCTTTAGCTGCTCCGTGTGTTTATCTGGATATATTTCTGATCCTTGGTGCATAACCTTATAAATTAGCATTCTTCTGTTTTCTTTCTCATTCCAGACTTCTAAATACTTATGGAGATCTCTCAAGGCCTCAAAGCCATTTTCCCTCAACATGATCACGTTGTTGATTCTTTATGTTTCTTAAATTTTATTAATTATTTCTTTTATACTTGTGGACAACATAACGTTTTCCACAACTATAGTGGAGATAATTGACAAATTTATTATAGTTAAATTAGAGGATGGCCAACATGATCATGCTTAGAGAAAATAAAATGTCTTTGAGTCACTAAAGATCTTTGTATAGAATAACAATCATTCTGACACATAAATATCCCATTATAAATGCATGGAGAAGTAGATGTTTGCTATTAAGTTACAGGTGGACAATGCTAAAAAAGAAATACGGAGGTGCTATTTTTGTTGAGCATCTAAAATATGATTTAATTTTGTCTTTGAGGCAGAAGAGAAGAGCTCTTCATCTTATAATTAACATTGATTTGGTAGTTGGCGTTCTTTAAATTGGAAGATACCTTACAAATGATCTAATCTTGTAATTTTCTAAATCATTGTTTATATTATTAATTCATCAATTTATACAAATTTTTATACTCCCTCTATTTTACAAAGAATGACCTAGTTTGACTTGATGGTGTTTAAGAGCATACAAAAGACTTTTTAAATATCGTGGACTCAATTTTTTATTTTCTATTCTATTATATTTTTATATATCCCGGTATATTTTTTACACTCATAAATTTATGCATAAGATATTAATTGTTATTTTTTTATTATATGTTTTAAACTATATTGTAAACGTTTCCGATAAGTTATTGTCTTCGATTATATTGAATATATATTATTATAATAAGAATATCCATTGTACAGAAAATAAATATTTTACTCAACTCCAATGATTCATGATTTCATATTTTGTATTAAATTCTATAACTTAAAAATACTATATAAAAACTTACATATTATCTATTTTTACATAGATATGTAATTTCTAACTTATAAATTTAAGAAATTCATTATGCAAGTAAATAAATCATAATTACTTTCTTGTTCTAGCATAATTTTTAATATGTTAATAAACTTTTGAATTCTCCTTTGGCATATATCACAATTGTATAATATGTGCAACATAAATTATTCTTTTTATCATGAAATTTTTTTGTATGTATATTCTTATTTTCTTTGTTAATTTCCTTTTAATGTTAATTAAAGAACCAATGATTTATTATTTCATATATAATTCGTGAGATTCTTGGGTTATGTGATAATGATAAATAATTAAATTCATGGTGGAATATTTCTACTATTTTTTATAAACCTATTTTTCCTTTATTTTTACTCTACGGATATTATTAAAAAAATATTTACAATTTCAATGCATTAATTATTTATGACCGCATGACGCAGGGGAAAATTACCTAGGATTTTATAATTAGAACTATATGTATCATTTTCAATAATTGTTATATGATACATACGAGTGACAATGTTGACGACTTTATCATGTATCAAATGTTCGCTTTAAAAAAATGTTGATGAGAAAAGACAAGAGAAAATTGGAAAAAGTGAGGGAACCAATTTCGAGGGAAAATGAACAGTCATTTGCAAAGTGAAATGATAAGTCATTTCTTGCATATCGGTAAAAGAAAGGAAATCGTTGTCCTTATATAAGATAACACTTCCTACACTTCATTAAGGGTTAAGAAGAAGATGCCCCATTGTGCTGTCGTCGTCGCTCGATCGGCCTCATCTTTAGCTTCGGCAAATGATTTGATTGACAAATTTTTTAGACAAAATTTATTTAGTCAATTTTTTTAATCGAATAAATCTTGTTTATCAACTTCTTGTATCTTATAAATTAATTCAGAATTTTAGTTAAACAACATAATTTATTTTGGGTCAAAGGAGTTTATTTGAAATTCACGTGCAACGGTACTAACAATCTGATTTTTGAGAAGCCATTAATTTTCCAAAAAGACACATCTTTCTGAAAATTTATTTTCCCCCAAAAGATACAACCTTTTGAAAATTAGGTCAGAACAAATGCGTATGAACAAACACATATCAAGCTCAAAATTTCTTTAACAAGGATGTCATTTATCGTTTTCAAACATTAAAAAAGCTTTCTTCTCTACAAAAATTTTCTCTCATAAATAAAAATGTCAATCGTCTTAGTATGTTATTCGTTTTATCTTGGGAGATATTAATTCGTATTCTCGGGTACAGTGAGGGTATTAAATTTCTTAAGGAGACAACAATTTCTGTGGACTCACATTATAAGTGTTTTTCAGTCTATTTCATCTTCTTCGTGTTTATGTAATCTTGACTAACCTTAATACAGGTTATGAAATCAAATTATCATAATTTTTTTTAAATATTATATTCCAATTTGTAGATTCATTGTGAAACACATTGATGTAATTTTCTACTACCTCCGGAAGAAGTAAAACCTTCATATTGGCAACCAATTCTGATATATATTAATGGCTTGTGTGTATCACACAGATTTGATATACATTATGATCATACTAAATTAAAAAAAATTACTAATAAATATCATTGTTTTGGCAACTAAATTTGTATTTGATACTTAATAACTAATACACATTAATTTATCGATCTTATTAAACTACCTAATACATTAAAATAACCAATGATACGACTATACACAAAAAAACGATTGCACAACATTTTGAAATCACAAAAAAAAATCAACTACAATACAACTCTCTGTTGTAAGACCGCGTAGCCAAAAAAGAGCAAAAACAAGCTTTACAGGAAAAAAAATCTGCAGGTGCAACCAACGGTGGCATCGACGGAACGTAGCCTGACCCACGGTCTGTCCTACACAATCATTAATGGGATCAGAAACTCCCAAAAATTTCTACTCAGAAAAATTGGTGAATTCTCGACGACGGATGGACTTACGGTCGATCAATACTCCCTTGACCCACTACTTGACAAGAGCTTAGGATTACCAACATGGTCCATGGGTGGACCTACGGTCCGTAGATAGAAAACTTGCAAATGGTTAAGGGGAAATGCAGTTTTGTCAACTTCAAATGGTCATTACTCTTAGCACAAAATGAATAAGATGTCTCCTCATCTACCAACAAATATAAAATTGAATTATCTTTACATAGTCACCGACTTTGCTGAAATCAAACCTCCGAATAAATGTTATGCCCTCTTTAGTAAAGTCCTGTCAAAAAGGCCCAGTAGAAGGACCCAATAATGGGGCATCGCTGAGACGACGAACCGTCAGTTCAGGCCGTCATTTGGTTTGATAGCAATTTACCTAGAGGTCTATTGATCTTTTTCCACTTTGTTTAAACCTTAAGTTACACCGTTTTGACCCTTAATAATAAGAATTTTGTTAGTTTATGACTAGAAACATAATTCATATATATCAAGTCAAATATTTAAATCAAAAATTAGAAAATTAGAAGCAATGAAGGAGAAAAAGCTCAAGAATCTTAGTTCAAGAACGCAAAAAGCTCCAGTAGTTCTAACCCCGAAACGTAAGTATTTTTTCGTAAATTTCATCACCGGGTATGTAGGATTTCATTAGTAGATTCCTTTCTCCCATTGTGTCCCTAGATTTCAGTCAAATTGTTGATTCTCTTGTCATGATTAAACATAGGGTTTTTAGAACATTGGTAGAACTTCATAAATTTATTAAATATATGTTCCAAGTCATGTTATTACTCACATTATCGCGTGAATTTCAGAACCCTAGCTTTGTATTTCATTAGTTCTTCAATTACACGTACTAGGTCAGATATTTTAGACACTTCAGATATACATTCCTCCGTTATCAGTTTGCATGTTCAATTTTGTGCTATCCAGTATTTACAGAAATTCAAACGTAATAAGTAAATTTACAGAATTCATGGGAGTATCATAATACAGAGTTAGACTAGGGTTCAGCTTACCCAAATAGTCCTAGAACTACTAGCCAAGTAGATTGTAAGCCCCCTCTTTGGGCAAACAGTTTAGTGATCACGCCAGCATGCCTTTATACCTCTGGATGGGTATATTGGGTCCTCTCGATGGAGAGTATGCATCGAACTTCTCATTTAGCTCATGTTGTTTTTTTATTATTAGCTCCCACAGTTCAGTCAAGCTCTCTGCATTGACCATTTATCAGTATATTTTGTATTCAATTTCAGCTTGTTATAAATATCTCATTGCATTCTGTTAGTTCAAAATTCAGTTTATCATATTAGATTATTATACTTGCTTTTATGTTTGTTGAATTATGTTTTATTTCAGCTATACTCTATCCTACATGCTCTGTACCTTTCAAGTACTCACACATACATGCACTACATCTTCTCATGATGTAGATTCAAGTTCTCAGCATCTAGATCATGCATAGATCAATTTCCAATCTCAAGTTAAGCAATTCACTGGTGAGTCCTCTTTCTTCAAGGACAACATTCATGAGTGTCATTTCAGTCTTTAGTAATTTAGTTTCAGTTTTTGCTAGATTTAACTAGAGGCTTCTCCCAATATTTCTAGTTTAGTTTAGAGGCTTATTTCAGGTGTAGTTAGATTTATATTAGTATTGAGTTAATATTTTCGTTGTATTAAACTCATCAGTTCTCGTATATATATGTTTTAGCATATAGGTATTCCCCAGCTTTTCGTTACAAGTTATGATTTAGCTTTCGCATCAATATATTATCTTTAGTATTCTCATGATCATGCGAGCAGGGTATCACATGGGATCACTTGTGGTTCTAAGTTCCGTGTCCGCGCCTCGAGGGTAGCTCGGGGTGTGACATCTGTAAAGAACATAAGGTTCAACATGAGCTTTGAGTAGATAATCAACACCCGACTTACCAACATTCATAATATGGCTAAGTTCACCACAAGCATCCATTTGTTTAATATATTCCGAAATAAACATTGACACCATGTGAAGGGCAAATAAAATTTTACATCATCACTGTTATAATAATAACCTCAAACTAAATAAATCTATAAAATTTCTCAAAAAGTCGAAACTCAAATTTATCACAAACCATTAACAACAAAAATATAGATCGTTAATTTTATATAACATGCCCCACTTGTAATATAATCAATATTGAGAATGAAACAAATAAAAAACTTCCTTAATTTCATAAGAACTCCAAAACCTTCTATTTTGTGATATAAACCTTCTATGTAGTCTATATAATACTAATATGGATGTTGGGACAGAACCCAAAATATCCTATAAAAAGAATTACTGAAAAGTGAATAAATGTATCCTCTAGAATGCAAAGAGGCTCACCACTTAGTACGAGTACTAAATTGGAACAGTGAGGAGCTTGATGATTCTAATTCTGGTTACCACCGTCTGCATCATGATACGAATCAAGTTGTAATGGCCTGTTTAGTCATTTTGGGCAGCAGACTTCAATTCTGGAAAAACTGGCAGAAGCGATGAACCCCACGACGGACCGTCATGGGCACGACGGACCGTCATGGGCACGACGGACCGTCATGGGCACGACGGACCGTCACAGGGTCTCGTTTCAAAACACTTAGAAAATCTGAAATTGGGTACTGAAAATTGACTCTCTGAACTTCGTGACGGAAAGGCAGGACGGACCGTCACAGGTGTGACGAACCGTCACAGACTCTTCAGAGAAATTGAGTCTCTGAACTCTGTGACGGGCAGCAGGACGGACCGTTGCAGGCGCGACGGGCCGTCATAGACTGCGAAATCCCAGTCTGGGTCGGATTTCTTTACACGTTTTAAGGGACGTTTTGGACTATTCCTACTTTAATGATAAAGTTAGAGGGTTAATGTTAATAAGTCTAATTACTTGGGGGTTAAAACTTGTAACCTTAAGTTAATTAGTGGGTTATTATTGCCATCTTTTATTCTTAATTATATACTAATTAGGGTAAAAGAAAGACGGTTGGAATAAGAAAAAGAAAAGAACAGAAAGAGAGAGAAGGGAATCGATAGAGAGAGAGACGATCGAGAAGGGGGAAAAACACAAATCTTTGGGAAAATTTGCTTGCTTGATCACGAATCTTTGGTGGAGGTAGGTTATGGTTTTCATGCTTTCATAGTAAACTCTTAATAGAGAATGATATGTATTGATAGTATTGTAAACCCGACTATGTGCTTAATTGTATGCATGCATGAACGTGATTATATAATTGTGATTATATAAGCATGATAAAGTTATTGAATCCCAAATCTTGCAAAATCCTAATCTCTTTGTTAATAATGAGGCCTTGGTATAAAAGAAGGCGTGATGAACTAAAATAATGGGATTGATGATGCCTTGGTAAGAAAGAAGGCTTGATGAATTGATATAAGGAGATTAGTGGATCGGGTGTCACGAACCGACACGTAGAATTAGGGGATCGGGTATCACGAACCAACACGTAGAATTAGGGGATCGGGTGTCACGAACCGACACGTAGAATTAGGGAATCGGGTGTCACGAATCGACACGTAGAATTAGGGGATAGGGTGTCACGAACCGACACGTAGAATTAAGGGATCGGCTGTCACGAACCGACACGTAGATTTAGGGGATCGGAGTGTCACGTACCGACACAAGAGGATTAATGAATATGAGGGAGCGGATTGTCATGTACCGACACAAGAGAAATAAAGATAATGAATCTTGAAAGATGTTAATATACTCAATCTAATGAACATAATTACCAAATGAGTATTGTATTGAGGCTTGAGTCCTCATGTGTGAACTTGACGGTAATTGTTAATGATATAGTACTTGTTGTTGCTACATGTTGAGTATCATGGTTGATTTTATGATATTATTGGTATATATTGATTTCTATTTTGAGTTGGCGGATGATATCTACTCAGTACCCGTGTTTTGTACTGGCCCTCTACTTTTATTTTTTCTTCTTTGTTATTTGTGGAGTGCAGCAAACGTCCCGTTGTCCTCAACTCCACAGTAATTCTAGCAAGTCTTCATCACACCGGATCTTCAGGGTGAGCTAACGCTTCTAGATTGGACTAGATCTTCTCCTTCTTGTCTTGATGCCTTGAAGTTCCGGCATGGACTAGCTTTTATTTGTTTTAGCTTTTTAGAATACTCTTAGTTTAGTCATTTGATCATAGATGTTCTTGTGGTGGTGACTTCCAGATTTTGGGGGATAATAATAGTTATTGATTTTATTAATGAGTTTAAGTCTTCCGCATTATTTTATGATGATATTACATTGAAATGTTAAGGTTTAGATTGGTTGGTTCGCTCACATAGGAGGGTAAGTGTGGGTGCCAGTCACTGCCCGGATTTGGGTCGTGACAAACTTGGTATCAGAGCATTAGGCTCGTCATCACACAAGAACGAGTCTAGTAGAGTCTTAAGGAACAGTAGGGGGACACCTTTACTTTTCATTAAGAGGCTATAAGACTTTAGGAAAATTTCATTATTTCTTTCTTTCTTTCGTGCTATTACATGGGTCCAATTGGTATCTAGGTGATACAAATTTGTATCTGACCATCTTCACTCTATTTCGCAGATGGTTAGAACTAGAGCAACGACTATGCCAGCACCAACACCAGCACCACCGGGACAGGGTGCGTCTGAGCCAGCCACTGGGGCTGTAGATCGAGGAAGAGCAGTGGCAAGAGGCCGTGGTAGAGGTCGTGGGAGGACGTCCTCTAGGGGAAGAGGACGAGCACCTAGTCCATCTGATACTAGGGCAGTGACTCCTCCACCGACTGAGGAGGTAATAAGAGAAGGGGAGGATGTGGAAAATGAACAAGTGCAGAATGAGGGATTACCACCCCAGCCTACCCCAGAGATGATAAATCAGGTGCTCGCTTATCTTAGTGGGTTGTCTGATCAAGGTCAGGCACCTCCAGTGTTTTCTGCACAAACACCTCCGGTTTCAGAGGTACAACATGCAGCCACTATGGCTCCTCGTATGGATGCCTCATTGGACATGGGCCTATCACGACAAATGATGAGCATGAACTTTTCAGTAAGTTCTTGAAATTGAAACCTCCAGTCTTCAAGGGTGCGGAATCTGATGATGCTTATGATTTTCAGGTTGACTGTCATGAGCTACTACACAAGATGGGTATAGTAGAATGGTTTGGTGTTGAGTTCGTGAGTTATCAGTTTCAAGGGAACGCCAAAATGTTGTGGCGGTCACATATTGAGTGTCAACCAACAGAGGCACCACCTATGACTTGGGCCTCATTCTCTAGCTTGTTTATGGAGAAGTATATCCCCCGAACATTGAGGGATAGGAAAATGGATGATTTCTTGAGCCTAGAGCAAGGTAGGATGTCGGTCAATGCATATGAGGCTAAGTTTCGTGCATTATCCCGGTATGCCACCCAACTATGTTTCAGTCCACAAGAGCGGATTCGCCGTTTTGTGAAGGGGTTGAGGTCAGAGTTGCGGATTTCAGCCTTACAGGTAGCGGCTACGGCAAAATCCTTCCAAGTGGTGGTAGATTTCGTGATAGAGGTGGAAGGAGTGAAGCCAGATGACTTCACCACGACATTGACATCAAAAAGGTTTCGAAAGGGAGGTGAGTTTAATAGTTCTTACTCTAGAGGACAAGGTTCCAGAGGTTACTCAGTTCGACCCATTCAGTCTTCACTACAGACTGTAGTTGGGGGTCCACCTCGGACTGGTCAATACTTCTCTGAGAGACCTATGCTTGACTACAGAGAGTGTTATGGATGTGGGGAGACTAGACATATTAGGAGGAATTGTCCAAAACAGAGTTATAGACCCCCAATGGCTAGAGGTAGAGGTGGTCATGATAGAGGCCATTATTCTGGAGGACGTGGTGGTCGAGGTAATGGTGGTCACCAAAGTGGTCGAGGTGATGGAAAAACTGGAACCACTACATCACAACATGGTAGGGGCAATGGACAGACAAACGATAGGGCCCATTGTTAAGCTTTCCCTGGGGGGTCTGAAGTGGAGGCATCTGATGCTGTCATCACAGGTAATCTTCTGGTTTGTGATTGCATGGCTTCTGTATTGTTTGATCCTGGATCCACATTTTCTTATGTATCTTCCTCATTTGCTAATGGTCTAAATTTACATTGTGAATTACTTGATATGCCTATTCGTGTTTCTACTCCGGTGGGTGAGTCTGTGGTAGTTGAAAAGGTATATAGGTCTTGTTTGGTGAGCTTTGTGGGGAGCAACACTTATGTAGATTTGGTTATCTTAGAAATGGATGATTTTGATGTAATTCTGGGTATGACTTGGCTTTCACCGCAATTTGCGATCTTGGATTGGAATGCTAAAACAGTGACGTTAGCCAAGCCTGGGACAGATCCGTTAGTGTGGGAGGGTGATTACACTTCTAATACGGTGTGTATCATCTCCTTTCTTCATGATAAGAAAATGGTTAGTAAAGGGTGTTTAGCTTTCTTGGCACATCTCAAGGATGACACTACCCATGTACCTTCGATTGAGTCGGTTTCGATAGTCCCTGAGTTTTTGAATGTGTTCTCTACAGATCTCCCTGGTATGCCACCGGATAGGGATATTGACTTCTGTATTGATCTTGAACCGGGTACTCGCCCCATTTCTATACCCCCTTATAGAATGGCTCCCGCGGAGTTAAGAGAGTTAAAAGCACAACTTCAAGAGTTATTGAACAAAGGCTTCATTAGACCGAGTGCATCTCTTTGGGGTGCTCCGGTTTTGTTTGTGAAGAAGAAGAATGAGAGTTTTCGGATGTGCATAGACTACAGACAACTGAATAAGGTAACTATTAAGAACATGTATCCTCTTCCTCGCATTGATGACTTGTTCGATCGGTTACAAGGTGCTTGTGTCTTCTCTAAGATTGAATTGAGATCCGGTTATCATCAATTGAAAATACGGGCAACGGATGTGCCAAAGACCGCTTTTAGAACCAGGTATGGTGGGCATTATGAATTTGTAGTGATGTCTTTTGGTCTTACGAATGCCCCTGCTACGTTCATGAGTTTGATGAACAGGATTTTTAAGCCATATTTGGATCTCTTTGTGATCGTATTTATTGATGATATACTGATATACTCAAAGAGCAAGAAAGAACATGAGGAGCATTTGAGATTGGTATTGGAAATGTTGAGGGAGAAAAAGCTTTATGCCAAGTTCTCTAAGTGTGAGTTTTTGCTAGATGTAGTGTCCTTCTTGGGGCACGTGGTTTCTAAGGATGGAATGATGGTGGATCCTTCTAAGATTGAGACAGTGAAGAATCGGGTAAGACCCACTAATGTGTCAAAAATAAGGAGCTTTGTTGGGTTAGCTAGCTACTACCGCCGATTTGTCAAGGGATTCTCTTCTATTACTTCCCAATTGACGAACTTGACTAAGCAGAACGTTCCATTTGTATGGTCGGACGAATGTGAGGAAAGCTTTCAGAAGCTCAAGACTTTGTTGACTACCGCACCTATTCTTACCTTGCAAGTAGAGGGTAAGAACTTCATTGTTTATTGTGATGCATCCTATTCTGGTTTGGGTGCAGTACTAATGCAAGATAAGAGTGTGATTGCTTATGCTTCAAGGCAATTAAAGGTGCATGAACGTAACTATCCGACCCACGATTTTGAATGGCTGCGGTGGTGTTTGCATTAAAGCAATGGAGAAACTATTTATATGGGGTCAAGTGTGAGGTCTACACGGATCATCGTAGCCTTCAGTATGTCTTTACTCAGAAAGATTTGAACTTAAGACAGAGGAGATGGATGGAGTTACTAAAGGACTACGATATCACTATCTTGTATCATCCGGGAAAAGCGAATGTTGTGGAAGATGTTTTAAGTAGAAATGCGGGAAGCATGGGAAGTCTAGCCCACTTGCAAGTTTCTAGACGTCCATTGGCTAGAGAGGTTTAGACTCTGGCTAACGACTTCATGAGGTTAGAAGTAAATGAGAAGGGAGGATTGTTTGCTAGTGTGGAGTCAAGATCTTCTTTTCTTGACAAAATTAAGGCAAAACAGTTTGATATGAGAAACTAAGGCGAATCCAAGATAACGTATTGCAAGGGGAGGCTAAGGAAGCACAAATCGATGAGGAAGGTGTTTTGAGAATCAAGGGAAGGGTATGTGTACCCCGCGTCGATTATTTGATCAACACTATTCTGACAGAGGCTCATAGTTCAAGGTATTCTATACATCCGTGTGCAACAAAGATGTATCGTGACCTAAAGCAACATTTTTGGTGGAGTAGAATGAAGCGTGATATTTATGACTTTATTGCCAAGTGTCCAAACTATCAGCAAGTAAAGTATGAACACCAAAGGCCCGGAGGAACACTTCAGAGAATGACCATTCCAGAATGGAAGTGGGAAAGAATTGTAATGGACTTTGTTGTTGGTCTTCCAAGGACAATGGGTAAGTATGACTCCATTTGGGTGATTGTTGATAGGTTAACTAAATCTGCTCATTTCATCCGGTAAAGGTGACTTACAATGCAGAGAAGTTAGCCAAGATCTATATCTCAGAAATCGTTCAATTGCATGGGGTTCAACTATCCATCATATCAGATAGAGGTACGCAGTTTACTTCTACGTTTTGGAAAACATTGCATGCGGAATTGGGTACTAGGTTGGACCTTAGTACTGCGTTCCATCCTCAGACCGATGGTCAGTCTGAAAGGACGATTCAAGTGTTGGAGGATATGTTTCGTGCATGTGTGATAGAGTTTGGTGGTCATTGGGATAGCTTCCTACCCTTAGCGGAGTTTTCATACAATAATAGCTATCACTCAAGTATTGATATGGCTCCATTTGAAGCATTGTATGGTAGGAGATGTAGGTCCCCCATTTGTTGGTTTGATGCATTCGAGGTTAGACCTTGGCGTACTGATCTCTTGAGGGATTCGATGGAGAAGGTGAAATCCATTCAAGAAAAGCTTCTAGCGGCGCAAAGTAGACAAAAAGAATATACGAATCGAAAGGTTAGAGACTTAGAGTTCATGGAGGGTGAACAAGTCTTGCTGAAGGTTTCGCCCATGAAAAGGATGATGCGGTTTGGTAAAAGGCGTAAGCTAAGTCCAAGGTACATTGGTCCCTTTGAATTACTTAAGCGAGTAGGGGAGGTGGCTTCTGAGTTAGCCTTGCCTGCAGGGCTGTCCGGAGTGCATCCGGTATTTCATGTGTCGATGTTGAAAAGATACCATAAGGATGGAAACTACATTATCCGTTGGTATTCAGTTTTGCTTGATGAGAACTTGTCTTATGAGGAGGAACCTGTTGCCATTCTAGATAGAGAAATTTGCAAGTGGATATCAAGGGAGATTGCATCCATCAAAGTTCAATGGAAGAATCGACCCGTTGAGGAAGCCACTTGGGAGAAGGAGGCGGATATGCGATAAAAATACCCACATCTGTTTACAGATTCAGGTACTCCTTTTCGCCCTTGTTTTCCTTGTTGTGATCGTTCAGGGACGAACGATGGGTAAATTGGTATCTATTGTAACGACCTGTTTAGTCGTTTTGGGCAGCAGACTTCAATTCTGGAAAAACTGGAAGAAGCGACGGACCCCACGACGGATCGTCATGGGCACGATGGACCGTCGCAGAGTCTCATTTCAAAACACTTAGAAAATCTGAAATTGGGTACTAAAAATCGACTCTCTGAACTTCTTGATGGAATGGCAGGACGGACCGTCACAGGTGTGACGAACCGTCAAAGACTCTTCAGAGAAATTGAGTCTCTGAACTCTGTGACGGGCAGCAGGAAGGACCGTCCCAGGCGCGACGGGCCATCACAGACTGCGACATCCCAGTCTGGGTCGGATTTCTTTACACGTTTTAAGAGACGTTTTGGACTATTCCTACTTTAATGGAAAAGTTAGAGGGTTAATGTTAATAAGTCTAATTACTTGGGGGTTAAAAGAGGTAACCTTAAGTTAATTAGTGGGTTATTATTGCCATCTTTTATTCTTAATTATATACTAATTAGGGTAAAAAAAAGAGGGTTGGAATAAGAAAAAGAAAAGAACAGAAAGAAAGAGAAGGGAATCGATAGAGAGAGAGAGACGATTGAGAAGGGGAAAAAACACAAAGCTTTGGGAAAATTTGCTTGCTTGATCACGAATCTTTGGTGGAGGTAGGTTATGGTTCTCATGCTTTCATAGTAAACTCTTAATAGAGAATGATATGTATTGATAGTATTGTAAACCCTGCTATTTTCTTAATTGTATGCATGCATGAACGTGATTATATAATTGTGATTATATAAGCGTGATAAAGTTATTGAATCCCAAATCTTGCAAAATCCTACTCTCTTTGTTAATAATGAGGCCTTGGTATAAAAGAAGGCGTGATGAACTAAAATAATGGGATTGATGATGCCTTGGTAAGAAAGAAGGCTTGATGAATTGATAGAAGAAGATTAGGGGATCGGGTGTCACGAACTGACATGTAGAATTAGGGTATCGAGTGTCACGAACCCACACATAGAATTAGGGGATAGGGTGTCACGAACCGACACGTAGAATTAGGGGATCGGGTGTCACGAACTGACACGTAGAATTAGGGGATCGGGTGTCACGAACCGACACGTAGAATTAGGGGATCGGGTGTCACGAACCGACACGTAGATTTAGCGGATCGGAGTGTCACGTACCGACACAAGAGGATTAATGAATATGAGGGAGCGGAGTGTCACGTACCGACACAAGAGAAATAATGATAATGAATGTTGAAAGATGTTAATATACTAAATCTAATGAACATAATTCCCAAATAAGTATGGTATTGAGGCTTGAGTCCTCATGTGTGAATTTGACGGTAATTGTTAATGATATAGTACTTGTTGTTGCTACATGTTGAGTATCATGGTTGATTTTATGATATTATTGGTATATATTGATTTTTATTTTGAGTTGGCCGATGATATCTACTCAATACCCTTGTTTTGTACTGACCCCCTACTTTTATGTTTTCTTCTTTGTTATTGGTGGAGTGCAGCAAACGTGCCGTCGTCCTCAACTCAACAGTAAGTCTAGCCAGTCTTCGTCACACCAGATCTTCAGGGTGAGCTAACGCTTGTAGATTGGACTGGATCTTCTCCTTCATGTCTTGATGCCTTGAAGTTCCGGCATGGACTAGCTTTTATTTGTTTTAGCTTTTTAGAATACTCTTAGTTTAGTCATTTGATCATAGATGTTCTTGTGGTGATGACTTCCAGATTTTGGGGGATAATAATAGTTATTGATTTTATTAATGAGTTCAAGTCTTCCGCATTATTTTATGATGATATTACACTGATATGTTAAGGTTTAGATTGGTTGGTTCGCTCACATAGGAGGGTAAGTGTGGGTGCAAGTCGCGGCCCAGATTTGGGTCGTGACACAGGTAAACTGGCAGCTGTACATTGAACGTAAAACTATGCGAGTAGGAGTGCAAACAACAACATAAACTTGTAAAAGAGTAAAAAGAAAACTTTCCGTGGATATTCTCATCTCCATAATAACTAAATGAAATATAAAGAAATGAGACACATGCAATATATAAAAGATTTTAAAAGTGTTAAAACATTGAGTTCGTTAAAGAAATTCTATAAAAAACTTACTTTAGTTATATATGAAATAACATAGTTTCTGTGGGAGTTTCTCTAACCAACAACCACAACTATGAGCGTAAGTCGTGATATAGCATCTTGCCCACGCTGCTAGCACTGTTCTATACGTTGTCTCCGCACAGAGCTACTTAATTTATTGAATCCACTATCTTAACTTATGTGATAATCTAAAAAGTATGACCTATTAACACTCATGATAGTTACATAGTGTATAGAGACGTTAGTTATTATTAACCCGCATCCCATATCAGTACTCAATAAATGAATGAGGCTAAAGAGGAAGGACATATTCAAGCCACTTTTGTACTACCAAGACTATACATCAATAATTTTTTAATAGATAATGAGAAGTACACTCTTTTTAGTCTTGCATGTTTTCAGTTATAGATCTTTATGTTTACTAATACATGATGTAATTCATATTGTCAAAAATGAATTGCTACTCACTCCTGCATTGACATTTTTATTCTGGTCTTTAAGGGCAAACAAACCCTAAATTCAAGATCATAATTAGTGAGAAGAATCACACATACTATTTTTCCGTTATTATGTCATAACATTTATATTTAACTAGTTATGTGGAGATCCCAGTAAATATATACTTTGGAAAATTAGTAAGACGCAGTGGTAATGTGATAAGATCAAATGAAGTACATTCTTAAATACGTGGTAATAATAGTGAAAACTCGGGAATCATTCCTTTATGAATCCAAAAGGTAAAACTATTTCTCGGAACAATGGAAACATAGAATATGTGTGTTCCATTAGCCAAAACAACAATTAGGCTCCAATAACAAGAATTATAAATTCCCAAAATATTAGGTACCATACAAATAAGATGATGATTCTTATCTTATATAGCATATTCCAGAGTGATTTGCTGCAGAAGTCATAGTTGTTACAGGACAAAAATAATAAGTAGTCTCATTTTGATATAAGGTGTTTGATGTACTAATACAACACTACGTTTTAGTTAATTTTCTTTTCTTCTCAATCTTTTACCATTTAAAATAATTGTAGTGCTTCCTGATCATGAAATAACAATGATATAGTTATATCAATTGTATAGATTTGCTATGTAAATAGTTTATAGGAAATACATCAATTTATTGAAAAAGAAATTCTTTTCAAATAATCAACTATCATTTTTTGTTTCTTTCATACTAACTTTAATGAAAGAAAAAAAGCAGACAATTATTTTTTTTAAAAAGGAAAAGTTCAATAAGAATATTAAAAAAAACATTCATATGCTCCATGATTTCAACACAACATTCAACGATATCAATTTGTATATATTTGTAATGCACATTTAACGCATTAGTATAATAAAGAAAATGTCTCAAGTGATTCCTACCGATTGTGACATTTCTCGGCCCTCGTTAACAATTGAAGTAAAGACCTATAAATATTATGCAAACCAATAAGAAGACATTCAATCAAATGTTTTCTAAAAATAAATATCAAAAATATCTTTAACGAAAATATGTTGAATTCTATAAAGGATGTCTTGATTTCCTAGAAGATATATGTAAGACACGGAAGGTAATATATTCATGTAATTTATTAATAAACATGACTTGTGAAGTTCAAATAGAGATGATCGCGTGGTGATAAATAATTATTGCATTGAACTTGCAAATAATTTTTACCAATATACATAAAAAATAAATTAAGGAAAATATCTTCTTAAAAAGTATTATCAATATTCCAACATTAATTTGATTATTTGTCATTATCATAGAACTTAACAACATCAAAATAATGAATAATTCACGAAATAATAGTCCATTTGTTCTTTAATCAACAATGAAAGGAAAACAAAGAAGAAAATAAGAATATATATACAAAGGAACTTCATAATAAAAAGAACCATTTAAGTGCATAGATTAAACACATGTGATATATGTATTAGGAGAAAAATTAAAATTTTGTTAACATATTCAAAAAAGAAAGGACGCTTGAAAATGAAGAAATTATCACTAATCAACTTTCATAATTAATTTCTTGAATTGATAGGTATGATTTCATATCTATGTAAAAATAGATAATATCTAAGCTTATATAGTGCTTTTAAATTATAGAATATCAAAACATGAATTCATGGAGATGAGTACAATAATTATTTTCTGTAAAATTAATAGACGTACTATATGTGTATATTTTCAATATAACTAAAGACATTAACTTTGTAGAAACATAAACACCAAACTTCAAAACATGTACTAAAAACAAAAAATAATATCATAAGCATAAATTAATGTGTGTAAAAAATATAATAGGATATGTAAAAATAGAATGAAATAGAAACAAAAAAAATCAAGTCCACCAAATGCACAATGTCCCCTATAGAAAACTATCCCCCTCCAATACCAGAGGTTTAAAGAATTGTGTCATCTTAGAAATGAACACTTTTATTCACAAACCTATTGAAGCAAAAATATTGATGTTAGTAAGTCAGTTAACAGGAGGAAAGTAGACAAATATTTTATTTTGTAGAAGTAAAAGAAGAAGATGATGATTTTGGTCGTTTTAAATGAGCGGAAATCCCCTAATTTGTAGACAACAAAGGGTAGTGTGAACAAATATTTATTGTGCCTTAAAGAAAGGTTACAAGTATTTGGAAAAGATGCAACCATTCGAAAAGTTCACAACCTTTCATAAAAGTCACAATTTTTTATGAAATAACAGCTCTTCATTAAAGTTACAACTTTTCATAAAAGTCAAAACTATTGATAAAAATCACAATTCTTCATTAAAGATACTACTTTTCATAAAAGTGTCAACTTTTGGTAAAAGCATTAACTATTCATCAAGTCTCAACTTTTCATAAAAGTAACATCTTTTCATGTAAGTGGAATGGTAGTTTTTGAAACAAATAAATTTAAAAGTAAATATTTTCTTGTAGCAGATCAACGTAGGAAGGCCTAAGTTTCTCTTTTATATGAATATATGATAAGATATGATATAATTTCGTCATTTAAACTATATTCCGTGTCTTTAAATGTGTAGAACATTTATTAAATTTCATAGTTGGGCTGTAGCGATGGTTCTTCCACTTGAGCATTAGTGTGTGTGTCAATCAGGACAGTATGGATCGTGACAAAAGGTGTAAATAGAAAATGAAGTGTTTCGAGTCTCTTGACGAGATAAAAGAGATTTGTGATGAATTAGTGCTACTTCAGTTTGTTTGAATATATTTTATTTGGTAACTTTTTCATACATGAGAAAGATTATTTTTATTTTCATCCCAAGTGTATTCTAGCATTGAAACCTTTCAGTTTTCATTTCAATAAGAAAAAATATGTTGAGAATTAATGATTAGATGTTCACTTTGATTATTTTTCCTATATTCTTGGTTTTATATAACAATGAGAAGATGTAAATGAACAAATGTTTTCTCCTAACAACATTTGAACATGAGTATTTTCTCATTGAAATTAAATTTCTTCTAAGGAAAATTCGAATCTCATGGAAACTAGGAAGGAAAGGAAAAAATAGCATGAAAAGTAACTTGCTTGGAATCATGGTTGACAAAAAAAATTTCAATGAGAGTAAAAATCAGGTTATATCTTTACCTCCCTTGATTATTTTTATTATTTCTATATTTTATATGTTATTAAATGTATTTAATAAATGTTATTATAGATGGTCATTATGTGATGATCTCATAATACATGTTAATTGCTTTTAATATGTATTCTATTTAGAGGAGAATTGCTTATTTATTTTTTGTAATTTCTACTCCATGAGAAATTTAATTTTGTCTTAGATTTGTAAACTTTGAATCCTATTATTTTTTACTCCTTTGGGTTGAAGTATATAAGAATATCATGAACAAATAATGAAACAATGAATATAGATACTATATATGTATATGTTCAACATAAGCATAGACGATAATGTCGTGGTAACAGAAACAATCGAGTGTAAACTATGTAATCAAAATGACCTAATGGGTCAAAATAGACTCGGTCTAGTGGACTGAAATAACAAAGCTAGTTGTGGTGCAAAAACGATATATTTCTAACATCACCACCTCAATCTTTTTTTTCAGGCAAAAGTTCAAAGTAAGAACTAATATACTTTCTGCCGTTCATTCATATTATTTTTTGAACTAGTATGAGATCTCTCTATTAAACTTCTATCTCATTTTAGCAGGGCGTAATAAAGTCATGGTGTAGGTTGGAAAACACACTTCTAGTGAAATAGAATAATTGTTTTTTTAAAAAAAATTGAGGGTCTTTTATTTCTTGTGAATAAATATTTATTTTATTAATATTCTTTTTAAGCTTGACCATTATCAAAATTAGAGATGTATTTTAAGAGGCGTTAACATCTTTTTTTTGCGTTTAAGGTCGGCAACAGCCCAGTTTTTACGAACACAAAAGGATCCACCAAAATGAACAGGCCCAACCGAGATCTGGTTCTGCATATTACTTAAGTAAAAATATGATAAACATAATAGAGAACTTAGAAGAAATAAAGTCTTGATAAAAATATAAGGCTTGATTCATGTAAGATCAGGTTTATCTAAGCCTCTTCAACGTCTTTACGTCATCGTTGAAGAGTCCGTTGAAGATAAGATTAGGTTTGCGGATCCATTCTAGTAAGATTAAGCATAAACCTCTTCTACTAGAGATTTTTCTAATCCTAGTCTCTATGCAACAACCTCTACTTGATGAGAAAATTATCTGCCGTGTATCCCTAGTTCATTTTTAGACATAAATAAATTAGACAAACTCTTGACAAATTTCTTATCTAGTAATTATCAATTCCCCCTTTTATACAAACATAAAAATGTGGCTCAAACAACCTCGATAATAATAGTAATCTCTCCCCTTCAATCCCAATCCGGTCGATGAAAACACACATAGGATTAATTCCACCATATAAATTTGGATCTATGAGAAGAGATACTAATGAAAGAGATTGAATCTGAGCCTAAACCTATATAGCACCAACACCATACTCATATGAGATCAGCACAATTGGGAGTCAGAATGTCCAACTAAACTCATAGGTGAACTGGTCCATAAACTATCTAGCAGAAAAGAAAATACAAATTCACTAGTCGTGGTTTTTCTTTATCATAAAAGACACGTCAAAGCTCTCACTAGGTTCATGATATATAATCAATAGAATGTAATTCAAACAAGGTGATGAGTACATAACTAACTACTAGAATAATTTATGAACAACAACTAAGCCTTCAAAGGTATAGATTATCCTATCATAAGATGAGGAATGCCATATTTATATGTATTAATGATTCTTCTACTTGAAACGTGTATATCTTGAAAGTGTTCACATTCAAAAGTACCTTTAAAATTAGATGTTAAATTATTGAAGTAAACTACAAGAGTATTTCCCTTCATTATGGTGTGTAGTACTCTTGTTGCGATGAATGAATTTACTTCCAAAGTAACTTTCAAGGAACAATCTGATCTCCATTGAAACTTTAAATCAATGATAAAGCCTCTGATTCCACTTTAACCGGTGAAAAAAATTTACCAAACAATATCTAAGTCCTTTATTCAAAGCCATAACTACAATAACTATGTTTGTTGTTTGTTGGATCCTAAGCCCCCTTGGTCCCACCAGATCATAAAAAGAATCCCCAACACAATATTCAATGGTGATAGTGCAGAGATTACCACATTATTCCCCATCATTGTTACATGTAAACCATCCCAAAGGAGGTAAATCTACCTTACTTGCCACGCCCAGATCTACCCCCGAGATGCGGACACGAGACCTAGGACCACAAGTGATCCCAAGCTAACCCTGATGGCATGATTATGAGCATACTAAAGAATATAAACTATTGCTGATGCTAAATCATAATATAAACTTACAAGATAGGGAATACTCATATACTAAAACTGTGATATATGAAAAACTGATGAGTTTAATACAAAGAAAATATTAACTCAATACAAAGTTGAAATTTACTAAGGTTGAAATGCTGGAACAAGCCCTAGCTAAGTGTATCAAAAATATAAACAAATGACTACAAGACTGAAATGAAACTCATGATTATTGTCCTCAAAGAATGAGGACTACCACTAGATCTGCTGAACTCAAGATCAGAAATCGATCTAAGCATGATCAGGACGCTGAGAACCTAAACCTACATCACGAGAAGATGTAGCACACATATGGGTCAGTACTTGAAAGGTACTGAGCATGTAGAATAGCTATAGATGAAATAAAACATAACTAATCAAGCATAAAAGCAAGTATAATAATCTAAACACGATATAGAGAATTTTGAGCTAACTGAATGCAAAAAATTTACAACATTCTTTAACTGAATACTGAATATACTTATAAATGGTCAATGCGAGAGACTCTGACTGAACTGTGGGAGCTAATAATAACCGATAATAAAACAACATGAGCTAAATGTGGAGTCCCATGTATACTCCCCATCGAGAGAACCCAATAAACTCTGCCACAGGTATAAAGGCATGTCTGAATGATCACTGAACTGATGCCCACATAGAGGACATACAACCTACTTGGGTAGTAGTTCTGGGACTAATTGGGTACGTTGAACCCTAGTCCAACTCGATATAATACAACTCCCATTGTTTTGTTTAGTTAACTTATTAGGTCTGAATTTCTGTAAATACTTGATAGTTAAAAATTGAACGTGCAAAATGGGAATACAACATTCAATCTGATAATTATGCATTTATAACTGAGACATGCATATCTGAAGTAATTGAAATATCTATCCTAGCACGTGTAAATAAAGAACTAAAGAAATAGAAAGCTAGGTTTCTAAAACTCATTTGATAAACTAATTAATAACTTTACAATCTTATTTTGAACAAATATTTTTTAACATCAAATAGAAAAAACAGAAAAAAAATCTGTGGGTGCAACTATCGTGACCATAAATGGACCATAGCCTAACCCATTGTTCGTCTTGTACAATAGTCGATAGGATCAGAGATTCCCAAAAAACTCAGCTAGGGGAAATTGGCTTTGTCTTGATGGACGGACTAACTTACGGTCCATAGGTCACACGGCGGTTCGTAGTCCGTGACAATCTATCGAGACTCCATCTACCCACTCTCTGACAAAATACATAGATGACTATCAAAGTTTGTAGGTGGACACACGGACCTAGGTGGGAAGTAGCAGACAGTTAAGGTGAAACTACAGTTGGGTAAACTTCAATTGTCATAACTCTAAGCACAAAGTGAGTAATGTATCCCATTACCTACCACACATAATGATAGTTTAATTATGTTTCCATAGTCACTGACCTTGCTTAACTCAGATCTCCGAGTAAAAATTTATGCCCATTTTAGTAAAGGTCTGTCGAACAAGCCCAACCTACGGACAAAATGATGGACCGTTGATGGAACGATGGACCGTCAGTCCTGGTCGTCGGTTGGTCCGACAACAACTTACCCAGGGGTCCTTTGGTGTTTTCCCACTTTGTTTAAACCATAAGATATGTCGTTTTGACCCTAAATCATTATATTTTAGTCTTTTTAAGCCTAGAAACATAACAAGAACTTAGCTAAGTCAAAATCACAAATCAAAAGTTAGATAATTAAAGGCAAGAAAGAATAAAAAACTTAAGAAACCTAGTTCAAGAATGCAACAAGTTTCCAGCAGCACGAAATCTCAGTGTTTCTTTGTGAAATTCATCACCAGGTATGTGAGATTTCAATAGTGGGTTCCTTTCACCCATTGGGTCCTTAGTATTTGTCAGTTCTTGATTCTATTATTATGATTAACCTAGGGTTTCTTGATATTCGATAGAACTTAATGAATTTATCAAATATTTGTTCCAAATCAGATTGTAAAGTTACTACTAAGATTATCGCATAAGTTTCAGAATTCTAGCTTTGTATTTCTTTAGTTCTTGAATTATACAAGATATGTCAGAGATTTCAGTTATGCAATTATACATGCTTCAGTTTTTAATGCATTATTTACAAATTAAATATTGCATTCCCAGTATGCATTTTCACTTGGGAGCTATCCAGTATTAACAAAAATTTCTGACATAATCTGTTATCTACATAAATCAATGGGAGTAGCATAATACCAAGTTGTACTACGGTTCAACGTACCTAATAGTCCCAGAACTACTAGCCAAATACGCTGTAAATCCCCTATGCGGGCATAAGTTAAGTGATCACGCCAGGATACCTTCATACCTTTGGTAGGGTACATTGTGTCCTCTTGATGGGGCGTATACATCGGACTCCACATTAAGCTCATGTGATTTTATTATCGGTTATTAGTAGCTACCATGGATCAGGCAGTCTCTCTGTATTGACCATTTATTTGTATATTCGTTATTCAGTTTCACCACATAATAAATTGGTAATTGCATCCAATTAGCTCAGAAATCAGGATATCCTGTTCATATTATTATACTTAGTTTTGTGCTTGTTGAGTTATGTATTATTTCAGCTTTATTCTATCCTACATGCTTAGTACCTTTCTACTACTAACGCATACATACGCTACATCTTTGCGTTATGCAGGTTTAGGTTCTTAGCATCCAGATCACACATAGATCAATTTCCCAATCTCTAGTTCAGCAGATTCAGTGGTGAGTTCTCATTCTCTGAGGACAACATTCATGACTTTCATTTCAGTCTTTTATTTATTTAGTTTCATTTTGCTAGTTTGAGTTGGGTCTTGTCTTAGTATTTCTAGTCTAGTTTAGAAGCTTATTTCAGACATAATTAGATTTAACTTAATATTGAGTTAGTAACTGCATTATATAGAGCTCATTGTCTTCATGTTATATAAGTTTTAGCATATGGGTATTCCCCATCTTTTCATTGTAAATTATGATTTAGCTTCCGCATCAGTTTGTTATCTTTAGTATGGTCATGATCATGCCAGTAGTGTTAGCTTGGGATCAATTCTGGTCCTAGGTTTCACGTCCGCGTCTCGAGAATTGCTCGGGGCATGAAAAAACTTAGTATCTGAGCACTAGGTTTAAGTATATTAGGATGTCTGAAAAGTCACACTAAGTAGATTCCTTTTCATGAGTGTAAAGTGAACCATATCTAATTAGAGGTAGACTATAAAGTGTTCTAGGAAAAAACCTTTACTTTCTTTGTTACTCTTATCATGCGTAAGGTATGATCTTATTCCATTCTAACTTGACGTTCTACATTTCAGATCATGCCTCCTCGTAGAGCTAACGCTAGGAATGTGTAACGAACTGTTTAGTCATTTTGAGCAACAAACTTCAATTCTAGAAAAACAGGCTGAGGCGACGGACCAAACGACGATCTGTCATGGGCACGACGGACCGTCACAGGGTCTCGTTTCAAAACACTTAGAAAATCTGAAATTGGGTACTGAAAATCGACTCTCTGAACTTCGTGACGGAATGGCAGGACGGACCGTCACAGGCGTGACGGACCGTCATAGATTGTTCAGTGGAAATTGACTCTCTGACTCTTGCGACGACCTGCAGGACGGACCATCGCAGGCACGACGGCCCGTCACAGGTTGCGCAAATCCCAGGCAGAATCGGATTTCCTTACACGTTTTAAGTGACGTTTTTGGACTACTCCTTCCTTAATTATAGATTTTGTGGGTTTATATTAATTAACTCAAATTCTTGGGGGTTAAAGGAGGTAACCCTAAGTTAATTTGTGGGGTATTATGGCCATCTTTTATTCTTAATTATATACTAATTAGTGTAAAAGAAAGAGGGTTTGAATAAGAAAATAGAAAGAACAAGAAGGGAGAGAGAGAAACGATCGAGAAGAAGAGGAAAACACCAAGCTTTGAGGATTAACTTGCTTGATTTCAACTCTTCGGTGGAGGTAGGTTATGGTTTTCATGCTTCATAAGTAAACTCTTAATAGTGAATGATATGTATTGGTAGTATTGTAAGCCCTACTATATTCTTAATGGTATGTTTGCATGAATATGATTATGTAATTGTGATAAGATAAGCATGATGAAAATATTGAATCCCAAATCTTGAAAAGAAACTTTAATATACATTATTAATGATGATGCCTTGGTATAGAAGAAGGCTTGATGAATTAAAGTAATGGGATTGATGATGCCTTGGAATAGTGAAGGCTTGATGATTTACAGAATGATATTAGTGGAACGGAGTGTCACGTTCCAACACATAGTATTAGTGGATCAGAGTGTCACGTTCCGACACATAAAATTAGTGGATCGGAGTGTCACGTTCCGACACATAGAATTAGAGGATCGGAGTGTCACGTACCGACATATGTAGGGGATCGGAGTGTCACGTTCCGACACATAAAGGGGATCGGAGTGTCACGTACCGACACATGTAGGGGATCGGAGTGTCACGTTCCGACACATGTAGGGGATCGAAGTGTCATGTTCCGACACATGTAGGGGATCGGAGTGTGACGTTCTGACACATGTAGGGGATCGAAGTGTCACGTACCGACACATAGTAGTAGGGGATCGGAGTGTCACGTACCGACACAAGAAGAGGAAAGATAATGAATCTTGAAAGATGATAATATACTCAACTTAATATAATTAATTCCCAAATGAGTATGGTGTTGAGGCTTGAGCCCTCATTGATGAACTTGATGGTACTTATTGATGATTATAATACTTGTTGTTGCTACATGTTGAGTTTTATAGTTGATTTACGATAATATTGATATATACTGTTCCCTATATTGAGTTGGCCGATGATATCTACTCAGTACCCGTGTTTTGTACTGACCCCTACTTTTATATTTTTCTTCTTGTTATTTGTGGAGTGCAGCAAACGTGCCGACATCTTTGACTAAACAGTAACTCAAGCCAGTCTTCGTCACACCGGATCTTCAGGGCGAGCTAACGCTTCTAGCTTGGACTGAATCTTCTCCTTCATGTCTTGATGCCTTGAACTTCTGGCATGGACTAGCTTCTTATGTATTTTTAGCTTCTTAGAAACTCTTAGAATTAGTAATTTAAAGTAGATGTTCTTGTGATGATGACTTCCAGATTTTGGGGATAATAATAGTTATTGATTTTATTAATGAGTTTAAGTCTTCCGCATTACTTTATGTTGATATTATATTGAAATGCTAAGGTTTAGATTGGTTGGTTCGCTCACATAGGAGGGTAAGTGTGGGTGCCAGTCGCAGCCCGGATTTGGGTCGTGACAAAACTTGGTATCCGAGCATTAGGTTCGTTGGTCTCATCACACAAGAACGAGTCTAGTAGAGTCTTAAGGAACGGTAGGGGGACGCCTTTACTTTTCTTTGAGAGGCTATAAGACTTTAGGAAAATTCCATTCTTTGTTTCTTTCTTTCGTGCTACTACTTGAATCCAATTGGTATCTAGGTGATACAAATCTGTATCTGACCATCTTCACTCTCTTTTGCAGATGGTTAGAACTAGAGCAACGACTACGCTAACACCAACACCAGCACCGGCGGGACAGGGTGCGTCTGAGCCAGCCACTGGGGCTGTAGCTCAAGGAAGAGCAGCGGCAAGAGGCCGTGGTAGAGGTCGTGGGAGGACGTCCTCTAAGGGAAGAGGATGAGCACCTAGCCCATCTGATACTAGGGCAGTGACTCCTCCACCGACTGAGGAAGTAATAAGAGAAGGGGAGGATGGGGAAAATGAACAAGTGCAGAATGAGGGATTGCCACCTCAACCTACCGCAGAGATGATCAATCAGGTTCTCTCCTATCTCAGTGGGTTGTCTGATCAAGGTCAGGCACCTCCAGTGCTTTCTGCGCCAACACCTCCGGTTTCAGAAGTACAACATGCAGCCACTATGGCTCCTCGTATGGATGCCTCATTGGAGTTTGTGACTTATCAGTTTCAAGGGAACGCCAAAATGTGGTGGCGGTCGCATATTGAGTGTAAACCAACAGAGGCACCACCTATGACTTGGGCCTCATTCTCTAACTTGTTTATGGAGAAGTATATCCCTCGGACGTTGAGGGATAGGAAAAGGGATGAGTTCTTGAGCCTAGATCAAGGTAGGATGTCGGTCAATGCATATGAGGCTAAGTTCCATGCACTATCCAGATATGCCACCCAAATTTGTTTCAGTCCACAAGAGCGGATTCGTCATTTTGTGAAGGGGTTAAGGTCAGAGTTGCGGATTTCAGCCTTACAGGTAGAGGCTACGGCAAAATCCTTCCATGAAGTGGTAGATTTCGTGGTAGAGGTGGAAGAAGTGAAGCCAGATGAATTCACCATGGCATCGACATCAAAGAGGTTTCGAAAGGGAGGTGAGTTTAATGGTTCTTACTCTAGAGGACAGGGTTCCGGAGGTTACGCAGTTCGACCCATTTAGTAGTCACTACAAACTGTAGTTGGGGGTCCACCTCCGACCGGTCAACACTTCTCTGAGAGACCTATGCATGAACCCAGAGAGTACTATGGATGTGGGGAGATTGGACATATTAAGAGATATTGTCCAAAACAGAGTTATAGACCTCCAAATGTTAGAGGTAGAGGTGGTCATGGCAGAGGCCGTTATTCTGGAGGACGTGGTGGTCGAGGAAATGGTGGTCACCAAAACGGCCGAGGTGATGGGCAAACTAGAGCCACTACATAACCACAAGGTAGGGGCAACAGATAGATGAACGATAGGGCCCATTGTTACGCTTTCCCTGGGCTGTCTGAAGCGGAGGCATCTGATGCTGTCATCACAGGTAATCTTTTGGTTTGTGATTGCATGGCTTCTGTATTGTTTGATCCTGGATCCACATTTTCTTATGTATCTCCCTCATTTGCTAATGGTCTAAATTTACATTGTGAATTACTTGATATGCCTATTCGTGTTTCTACTCCGGTGGGTGAGTCTGTGGTAGTTGAAAAGGTATATAGGTCTTGTTTGGTGAGCTTTGTGGGGAGCAACACTTATGTAGATTTGGTTATCTTAGAAATGGATGATTTTGATGTAATTCTGGGTATGACTTGGCTTTCACCGCAATTTGCGATCTTGGATTGGAATGCTAAAACAGTGATGTTAGCCAAGCCTGGGACAGACCCGTTAGTGTGGGAGGGTGACTACACTTCCAATCCGGTACGTATCATCTCCTTTCTTCGTGCTAAGAAAATGGTTAGTAAAGGGTGTTTAGCTTTCTTGGCACATCTCAAGGATGACACTACCTAAGTACCTTCGATTGAGTCAGTTTCAGTAGTTCGTGAGTTTCTGGATGTGTTCCCTGCAGATCTTCCTGGTATGCCACCGGATAGGGATATTGACTTCTGTATTGATCTCAAACCGGGCACACACCCCATTTCTATACCCCTTATAGAATGGCTCCTGTGGAGTTAAGAGAGTTAAAGGCACAACTTCAAGAGTTATTGAACAAAGGCTTTATTAGACCAAGTGCATCTCCTTGGGGTGCTCCGGTTTTGTTTGTAAAGGAGATGGATGGAGTTACTAAAGGACTACGATATCACTATCTTGTATCATCCGGGAAAGGCAAATGTTGTAGCGGATGCTTTAAGTAGAAAGGCGGGAAGCATGGGAAGTCTAGCTCACTTGCAAGCTTCTAGACGCCCATTGGCTAGAGAGGTTCAGACTCTAGCTAATGACTTGATGATATTAGAAGTAAATGAGAAGGGAGGGTTGTTGGCTTCTGTGGAGGCAAGATCTTCCTTTCTTGACAAGATTAAGGGAAGACAGTCTGATGATGAGAAACTGCGCAGAATTCTAGATAAGGTATTGCGAGGAGAGGCTAAGGAAGCACAAATTGATGAGGAAGGTGTTTTGAGGATCAAGGGAAGGGTATGTGTACCCCGCGTCGATGATTTGATCAACACTATTCTGACAGAGGCTCATAGTTCAAGGTATTCTATAGATCTGGGTGCAACCAAGATGTATCGTGACCTAAAGCAACACTTTTTGTGGAGTAGAATGAAGTGTGATATTGTTGACTTTATTGCCAAGTGTCCAAACTGTCAACAAGTAAAGTGTGAACACCAAAGGCCCGGAAGAACACTTCAGAGAATGGCCATTACGGAATAGAAGTGGGAAAGAATTGCAATGGATTTTGTGGTTGGTCTTCCGAAGACAATGGGTAAGTATGACTCCATTTGGGTGATTGTTGATAGGTTAACTAAATCTGCTCATTTCATTCCGGTCAAGGTGACTTACAATGCAGAAAAGTTAGCCAAACTTTACAGCTCGGAAGTGGTGCGATTGCATGGGGTTCCACTATCCATCATATCAGATAGAGGTACGCAGTTTCCTTCTAAGTTTTGGAAAACATTGCATGCAGAATTGGGTACTAGGTTGGACCTTAGTACTGCGTTCCATCCCCAGACCGATGGTCAGTCTGAGCGAACGATTCAAGTGTTGGAGGATATGCTTCGTGCGTGTGTGATAGAATTTGGTGGCCATTGGGATAGCTTCTTACCCTTAGCGGAGTTTTCATACAATAATAGCTATCACTCAAGCATTGATATGGCTCCATTTGAAGCATTGTATGGTAGGAGATGTAGGTCTCCCATTGGTTGGTTTGATGCGTTCGAGGTTAGACCTTGGTGTACTGATCTCTTGAGGGATTCGATGGAAAAGGTGAAGTCTATTCAAGAAAAGCTTCTAGCGGCGCAAAGTAGACAAAAAGAATATGCAGATCGAAAGGTTAGAGACTTAGAGTTCATGGAGGGTGAACAAGTCTTGTTGAAAGTTTCACCCATGAAAGGGGTGATGCGGTTTGGTAAAAGGGGTAAACTAAGTCCAAGGTACATTGGACCATTTGAAGTACTTAAGCGAGTAGGGGAGGTGGCTTATGAGTTAGCCTTGCCTCCAGGGCTGTCCGGAGTACACCCGGTATTCCATGTGTCGATGTTGAAAAGATACTATGGGGATGAGAACTACATTATCCATTGGGATTCAGTTTTGCTTGATGAGAACTTGTCTTATGAGGAGGAGCCTGTTGCTATTTTAGATAGAGAAGTTTACAAGTTGAGGTCAAGAGAGATTGCATCCATCAAGGTGCAATGGAAGAATCGACCCGTTGAAGAAGCCACTTGGGAGAAGGAGGCGGATGTGCGAGAAAAATACCCACATCTGTTTACAGATTCAGGTACTCCTTTTCGCCCTTGTTTTCCTTCTTTTGATCGTTCGGGGATGAACGATGGGTAAATTGGTATCTATTGTAACGACCTGTTTAGTCGTTTTGAGCAACAAACTTCAATTCTAGAAAAACAGGCTGAGGCGACGGACCAAACGACGATCCGTCATGGGCACGACGGACCGTCGCAGGGTCTCGTTTCAAAACACTTAGAAAATCTGAAATTGGGTACTGAAAATCGACTCTCTGAACATCGTGATGGAATGGCAGGACGGACCGTCACAGGCGTGACCGACCGTCATAGATTGTTCAGTGGAAATTGACTCTCTGACTCTTGCGACGACCTGCAGGACGGACCGTCGCAGGCACGACGGCCCGTCACAGGTTGCGCAAATCCCAGGCAGAATCGGATTTCCTTACACGTTTTAAGGGACGTTTTTGGACTACTCCTTCCTTAATTATAGATTTTGTGGGTTTATATTAATAACTCAAATTCTTGGGGGTTAAAGGAGGTAACCCTAAGTTAATTAATGGGGTATTATGGCCATCTTTTATTCTTAATTATATACTAATTAGGGTAAAAGAAAGAGGGTTTGAATAAGAAAATAGAAAGAACAAGAAGGGAGAGAGAGAAACGATCGAGAAGAAGAGGAAAACACCAAGCTTTGTGGATTAACTTGCTTGATTTCAATTCTACGGTGGAGGTAGGTTATAGTTTTTATGCTTCATAAGTAAACTCTTAATAGTGAATGATATGTATTGGTAGTATTGTAAACCCTACTATATGCTTAATGGTATGTTTGCATGAATATGATTATGTGATTGTGATAAGATAAGAATGATGAAAATATTGAATCCCAAATCTTGAAAAGAAACTTTAATATACATTATTAATGATGATGCCTTGGTATAGAAGAAGGCTTGATGAATTAATGTAATGGGATTGATGATGCCTTGGAATAGAGAAGGCTTGATGATTTACAGAATGATATTAGTGGAACGGAGTGTCACGTTCCGACACATAGTATTAGTTGATCGGAGTGTCACGTTCCGACACATAGAATTAGTGGATTGGAGTGTCACGTTCCGACACATAGAATTAGGGGATCGGAGTGTCACGTACCGACATATGTAGGGGATCGGAGTGTCACGTTCCGACACATGTAGGGGATCGGAGTGTCACGTTCCGACACATGTAGGGGATCGGAGTGTCACGTTCCGACACATGTAGGGGATCGGAGTGTCACGTTCCGACACATGTAGGGGATCAGAGTGTCACGTTCCGACACATGTAGGGGATCGGAGTGTCACGTACCGACACATAGTAGTAGGGGATCGGAGTGTCACGTACCGACACAAGAAGAGGAAAGATAATGAATCTTGAAAGATGATAATATACTCAACTTAATATACTTAATTCCCATATGAGTATGGTGTTGAGGCTTGAGCCCTCATGGATGAACTTGATGGTACTTATTGATGATTATAATACTTTTTGTTGCTACATGTTGAGTTTTATAGTTGATTTATGATAATATTGATATATATTGTCCCCTATTTTGAGTTGGCCGATGATATCTACTTAGTACCCGTGTTTTGTACTGACCCCTACTTTTATGTTTTTCTTCTTGTTATTTGTGGAGTGCAGCAAACGTGCCGTCATCTTCGACTCAACAGTAACTCAAGCCAGTCTTCGTCACACCGGATCTTGAGGGTGAGCTACTGCTTCTAGCTTAGACTGGATCTTCTCCTTCATGTCTTGATGCCTTGAACTTCCGGCATGGACTAGCTTCTTATGTATTTTTAGCTTCTTAGAAACTCTTAGATTTGGTAGTTTAAAGTAGATGTTCTTGTGATGATGACTTCAAGATTTTGGGGATAATAATAGTTATTGATTTTATTAATGAGTTTAAGTCTTCCGCATTACTTTATGTTGATATTATATTGAAATGTTAAGGTTTAGATTGGTTGGTTCGCTCACATAAGAGGGTAAGTGTGGGTGCCAGTTGCGTCCCGGATTTGGGTCGTGACAGAATGAGAATTCTAGGTTTGTAAACGCAGCTCCTCTAGTCTCAGATCAAGAAGTCTCAAATATTGAGTTTAGGAATTCCATACAGATGTTGCCTCAAAGTATGACTAGCCAGAACAATCAAGTTCATGCTCATGCGAATGAAAATGGTGGATCATTAGGAGCAAGGGTCTGTGACTTTGTTAGGATGAATCTGCGTGAGTTCTTAAGAGCATAGATTAATGAGGTTCCTCAAAATTTCTTGGGCGAGATCCAGAAGATCTTTGAGGTAATTCAATTCACTGTGAATGATCGGGTTGAGTTAGCATCATATCAGTTAAAGGATATTTCTCATATCTTGTTCACTTAGTGGAAGGAGAATAGAGGTGCAAATGCAGCTCTTATATCTTGGGATTGCTTTAGTGAGACTTTTCTCGCCAGGTACTTCCCAATAGACTTTAGAGAGTGAAAGGCTCTGGAATACATGAAGTTGAGACGGTGTTACATGACAGTACATGATTATGGGCTAAAGTTTAACCAACTCTCAAGGTATGCTCCTCACATGATTGCTTACTCCACCACTCAGAAGAAAAAGTTTTTGTATGGAGTTTCAGATTTGGAGATAATTGAGTGCTAAAATGGCATGTTACTTGGAGATATGAACATCACTAGGATTATTGCTCATGCTCAGCAAGTTGAGGGTGATTCGCTGAGGGAACATGTTAAGGAAAATAAGAAGGCTAGGCCTGGGAACTATGACTATTCTCAACAAAAATCGAGTGGTGGAAATCTCTCAAAGAGTTTAAATAATTTTTTAGCTGCAACCCCTTCATAAGCTAATGTTCCACTATCAAAGACATGTATGACAAGAAGGGTAGAGCACTAGGCTCTAAGTCTCAGGGAAACAAAGTCTTAGGGAAGTGTTTCAGGCACTAAGACTCACCCTGCTTGCCCTAAGTGTTGTAAGAACCATCAAGGCGAGTGCCTTGCAGGAAAAGAAGGGTGTTTTGTATGTGGTCAGTCTAGTCACAAGTTGAGGGACTATTCTTACAGACTGGGTCAAGGAGGTAGTAATGGTAGAGCTCTGTCTACAAATTCAGCAACACCAGCAAGTCGCCCAACCGAGAAGGGTAACTCATCTTGTACATGTGGCGGTCAGCTCCACAAAAGGTTGTCTGCTCTTCAGGCTTGCAAAGATCAGGAATGTTCTCTTGATGTAGTCACACGTACGTTAGGAGTCTTTGACCTTAATGTTTATGCATTATTAGATCCAGGGGCTACACTTTTTCTTGTAACACCTTACATAGCAGTCCAATTAAGTGTTAGTCCAAAAACTCTCTTAGAACGTTTCTTAGTCTCTACTCTAGTCGGTTACCCAGTTATAGCTAGACGGGTATACACATAGTTCCCTATCACAGTGTCTCAGAAAGTCACCTCAGCAGATCTAGTAGAGTTAGAAATGTTATAGTTTGATGCCATCTTAGGCATGGTTTATACTCATGTTATGCCTCAATCAATTGTAGAACGAGGATTGTTCTTTTTCAGTATCAAGACGATCCAATCTTATAATTGAAGGGTAGCAGCTTAGGGCAATGGGTCAATTTATTTCATACGTTGAGGCCAGAAAGATGATATCTAAGGGTAATCTCTATCATATAGTTTGGGTTAACGATTCTAGCTTTGAAACCCCTACACTTGAGTCAGTTCTAGTAGTTTTTGATTTTCAAGAAGCGTTTCCATAAGATCTTCCCGGAGTCCCTCCCGAAAGGGAAATCGACTTTAGAATTATTCTCCTTCCAGATAACAAGCCTATTTCTATTCCATCTTATAGAATTGATCCATTGGAGCTTAAGGAATTGAAAGAGAAATTTAAAGACCTTATAGATAAGGGCTTCATCAGATCTAGGATTTCACCATAGGGTACACCCCTGTTGTTCGTAATGAAGAAAGATGGTTCTTTCAAAATGAGCACTGACTATATATTATCGACCAAGGTCACAATCAAGAACAAGTATCCCATCAACAGGATTGATGACCTATTTGACCAACTTCACGGTGCTAGACATTCCTAAAAGATAGACCTCAGATCGGGTTGTCATGAGCATAGAGTTAGAGATAGTGACATTTCAAAAACAACCTTAAGAACTCGGTATGGTCATTATGAATTTTTAGTTATGTCGCTTAGATTAAATAATTCTTCTGCACCTTTCATGAATATGATGAATAGAGAGTTCAAACAGTACTTGGACTTGTTTATTTTCATCTTTATTGATGATATCCTCATTTACTCTAGGAGTGAGGAAGAACATACACGTCATTCGAGTGTTGTTCTGCAGACTCTCAATGATCACCAATTATGTTCTAAGTTTAGTAAATGTTAGTTCTTGTTGCAATCTGTTGCTTTTCTTCGTCACATTGTATCTAGCAAAGGGATCCGAGTGGATTCGCAGGACATAGAGGCAATGAAACAGTGGCCTAGACAAACCTCTACTACCAATATCCAAAGTTTCTTAGGTCGAGGTTGACTGAGGCATGCATAACTGAAATATCTGACCTAGCAAGTGTAATTCAAGAACTAGAAATACAAAGCTAGGATTCTGAAATTCATGCAATATTCTGAGTAAAAACATGATAATCTTATTTGGAACATATATTTAATAAATTCATGAAGTTCTATTAAAGTTCTAGAAACCCTAGATTTTATCATGAAAAGAGAATGAAGAATAGACTGAAAATTAGGGACGCAATGGGTCAAAGAAACCCACTAGTGGAATCCCGCATAACGAGTGAAGAGATTCACTGAGAAACAATTAGATTTCGGGGCTGGAGATTCTGGAAACATTCTGCGTTCTTGAACTAGGGCTTTTGAGCTTTTTCTCCTTTTAGTTTTCTAACTTTAGATTTATGATTTTGACTTAGGTAAGTTCTTGTTATGTTTCTAGGCTTAAAGTGACAAAAATCTGATCATTTAGTGTCAGAACGACGTATCATGGTGTTTAAATGAAGTGGAAAAGTCTAAACTACCCCTGAGTTAATTGTTGTCGGACCAAACGATGACCTGGACTGATGGTCAACATGCCTTGACTAAAACGAGCATAATTTTTTACTCGGATGTTTGAATTTAGCAAAGTTGGTGGCTATAGAAAGCTAATTCAATTATCTATGATTGGGTTTGTCTTGGAAACCTAATTCATTTTGTGCTAATAGTTATGATCAATTTATGTTTACTCAACTACATGCCTCCAAAAAAACCACTAATTCCAACCTACGGTCATACCTATGGACCACAGGTCAAACGAGGGTCCGTGTTGGTCTGTCAGATAATGGGTAAATGCGGTGTTGATCGACAGACAAAGACTACAGACCGAAAGTCCGTCTCTCGTTCAACACTTAGTCAGATTTTCTTGACCGAGATTTTGGGGTTTCTTACTCAATTGACGTATGTGCAGGACATACCAACGGTAAGGATACGGTCCATCGATATCAACCGTCGATGCACCTGCACATTTTTTGAAAAGATGTTTTTTGGTCTACATTGGATACGAGGTGTTACATTACTACTCTAGATGTAAAACTAGGCATGAAACTATCCATTAGAGCAACCATTTCAGGCCAATTATGTAGAATATTGAGATAATTAAATTTCAACTTAATGAAAGTCTGTGTAGTATTGGAAACATCCCAAATAACTCAATTGGTATAGTATGAAGCATCATTTAAAATGGTATTTCTCATTTTTTCAAGGAAATAATAAAATATTGCATTAAATATAATCTTTGTCTAGAATTACCTTTAGCATTCTTCCAATTCATCAAAACTTGTTTCTCGTGAACCTATGGTTCCAAATGACCAGCTGCACCAACAAAATACTCCATAAAGAATCTGCCACTTCTTCTTTTTGTAATGAGTGAGCCACAGTCTCATAAGCTGGAACCTCACAACAACCACATAAAAGAGAAACATTAGGATTCCATTGTGTCATTAAAGTACTAAGTGGTATTTTTTTCCTCGCACATTAAAGTACCCATATCTTCTAATAAGAATCAATTTTATCCTCTCTCTTTCTAATAGTATTCCAAGCACTTTTGACTGAAAATTGTCAATAAATTGTATTCCATGGAATATTTGACATGATCTACTACATACTCGTGCAATTGCATTTGCAATTTCTCATAATTCCAACAATCTTCATCGATATAAGTGTTAATATCTTTCAAATTGTGGCAGGTTTGCACTTCTGTTGGTTGTGAATATAGATAACCTAACCCACATGATATTTGCCCATTAAGAGCTTCAAATTTTGAACCTCCAATAGATTTTATCTTATAAAGATTGAGATAATTCAAATAAAGACATAAAACAAAGACAACACTCTTATTTTTGAAATCAAACTTAATTCCAAGCAGCCTAGTGCTTGCTCTTTCCTGACACATTATTACTCTAAAAGCATTAGCTAATACCCCATGGACTTCTTTAGGACACATATAGGGGGGCACAATTGCAGACAAGACATGAATGGGAACAAATCGGAAAATAATATTGATTAGAACTTCTTTACCTCCATAAGATAACATATTTCTTTTCCAATCTTGTAGTTTATATTTTACCCTTGTAATAAGATCATAGTAATGCTCCTTCCTCTTCCTTGGTTGTGATTTATGACACTTCAATTATTTGAGTTGAAATTTTTCGTTATTTAAACATTTACACTCCTCAACAAGTAATATTCCAGCAGCTGCTGCATTTTGATGCATAAAGAACGCACTTTTATCCTTGTTAATTTTCTATCCTAACTGAATTTCATACTCCTTTGAAATTGATATGATATTTACCAGTGAGTATCTATTAGTAGATGCAAAAATAATTGTATTATCTGCATATGCAAAATTGTTTATATGGGTACTCCATTTTGGCATCCCACAACCCCGAAATAGATCATCCTCAAATAAAGAGTTTAAAGACCTAGATAAAATTCCAACAGATAGAATAAATAGGGATGAAAATATCTTGTCATACACTATCCCAACAACATTAAGAAAAAATACCATTTAACTCATTAAAATCTGTAGCACTATCTCCTTTCAAATTGAAAATAACTCCCTTTTCTTAAAATAAACCAATATTTTCGTCGTTTGTAACAATAGTAGGAATATATCTCAACAACAAAAATGACGAAGAACTTCTATCCTTATGAAACTTATCCTTATAGATTTTAACAGCTTCAACAACTATCTTTCTTTCTTTCTAACATTAACAATTGTTGTTCATCTTATATTCCAAACATAATTTGAACAAAACTTTGAACATCTTTGTAAGACAATGAAGCTTAAGAACATTTTCCCGGCAAGAAAATTAAAACTATTAGAGAAACTACAATCAGAAACTGATTAAAAAAATATATGAAATATTTTTGTTAATGAAGAATTGTTGTTAATATGTGTCTAAACAATCTTACTGATTCCAACAAACATTGCAGTAACACGAAGTAACCAAGTTTCATAAACTACTGAAGAACAAAAGAATAGAAGAACTGAAATTTATTCACAAATCTAAAATTTGTAAAACACATAACAATATCTAGAAAATTTTTAAGAGAAAAAAAGGTCAAGTCCACTAAACTCACTGTGTCCCTTTAAGGAAATTATTCCCCTCTAGTATCCAAGGTTTGATTTGGAATATGACCTCCTAGGGTAAAATGATCTCAATCACCACAATATAGATATCAAAAACTTCGGTTTCAACGAACCAATCAATGACAATAAAATACATTTAGAATACCAGATTTAGTAGTTGAAGAAGAAGTCCATGAATTCTATACTAAAATGAGAGAAAATCCCGTATTTTATAGAAAACACAGGGTAGTGAGAAAAGGTTATTATTGTGCCTTACTGGAAAGGACACAGGCCTTTGGAAAAATCACAATCTTTTAGAATGGTCGTCACCTTTCATAAAAGGCTCAACCTTTCATAAAAGTCACAACTTTTCATAAAAGTCGCCACTTTTCATAAAAGTTACAACTTTTCATATAAGTCGCAACATTTCATAAAAGTCACAACTCTTCATAAAAGTCGCAACTCTTCATTTTCCATTCACACCTTTTTAAAATCCAACAACCCCTCGCATGAATGGGGAATGACACGAAGACAGAGAAACGAACAAGCATGTGTACTTTACAATCAAGAATTAATTGCATCTGGATAAGTAGGTTTCCCCTCGGACTTTCCATAGTGAATATATGTCCGATATACTCGGTCAATCGGTAGATGTGATATATTTGAACTGTCAAACTTTTGTGTATGCCTGGACAACCATATGTCACACAATTAACCCTTTATTGTTTATGGTTCTTATGGTTGGGTTCGATTTAGCCATGAACACCTCCTGCCTTCATGAGTGTATTGAGATATGGGCTTTTGACAATCATCTTCTTTGAAGTGGCTTACACTTCACACTCACATAGGTGATTCCTAACCGTGTTATTGCGTAGCTACACTATTTGGTCAACTCTTCCAAACTTAGCAAAATCATTAAAACTATTATGCTTTATAAACTCATTAACAAGCCTTAATGTTGTAACCATGTCCCTGAGTATTGTCTTAATCATGAGAATGGATTGAGTTTTTGGCAATGTCGAACCGTCATTCACAACTTTGTTTTTCTCCTTGAATCTAACTCTAGGGATCTCCAGTTTTCTAAATAGAGCTACCTCCATGATGACTTTTCCTAAGATGTTAATTCATTCACATAGATGATCTTTTAACTTCCTCTCTAGTTAGGCCATTTTGTAAGTGGATCTGACACATTATCGTTTGACTTTACATAGATAATTCTTACAATTTCACTAGAGAGTAGTTTTCTAATGTTATCATCTCTATGTGGTATATGACGAGACTTTCTGTTGTACGTCATGTTCTATGCCTATCTATTGCATCTTGACTGTGAAAGTGTTTGCATACTAATGCGAATGGTTTGGGCAAAAATAAAATATCTATCATGAAATTCTGGAGTCTTTAAACTTATTCACCGACCTTATCTAGAGCACCTAGCTCAAAGATCATTGTAGAGCTAGCGATACATGTCTCTTTTAAAATATTTCTAAGAGACTGCTCCTCTACCAATACTAAATACATATCCACTATTGAATTTTATTTCATTCGTCCGATGATTCAATTGCATCACATTATGTTTCAATATTGTTTGATATTATTGTTATAATGCAAGACATAGTTTTATGTATTATATTAAATACTCCAAAACTCTATTTATTTTCATCTAATGAATTTATTTTTGATCACTTGTGAACCGAATCAGTTTAAAATAGAAAATGCTATATCTGATCACACATACAATATGATATACATCATGCTTCCCATAACTCTAGCACAATCCAATTGTGAGTCTGTTTTGTTTTCACTCTTTTGAAATGCAAAGCTCACATTTATTGGAGACTTGACAATATTGACATTCAAATATTTGAACTAGTTAAGTACCTTTTCAATGCAATGATACCGTGAAAATGCTAAACATTATGGAGTTCTATGAATTCTTATATCTATGATTGCATTAGAAACTCCAATAATTTTCATTCCACTTGCTTTATAGCATACATTTAGTAGCATTTATTTCATGAGTGTCTCTATTTATGATCAACATATAACCAATATACAAACAAACAATGACCTTATGAATTTAGTGTAAACATTTATCACTTCCATCATTCATCAATCAATTTGACGACATGTTTTGATCAAATTATGTCATTGTTTTGGTGCTTCCATGATGTGACTTAACAAGTTCACACACATTCTTTTATTTATCAGGAACCACAAAACCCTCGGGTTGTTCCATGTAAATTTTTTCCTCCAATTCTACATTTAAGAATATTCTTTTCGCATTCATTTGATGAATTTGAAGGTCAAACACCACACTAATAATTTTTGCATCCGAATGAATGTAATTCTTATTACTAACGATTATATATATATTGACAATATCAAAACCTTTTTTTTTCTTCTATAGCCTTTGACACAAAGTCTTGCTTTATATTTTTCAACAGTTCCATCAACTGATATTTTTTTTTCTCAAGACTCACTTTGAATCAAAAGTTTATTTTCTTGAAAAAGAGCCATTAACCTCCAATATTGTTTATTGACACCATCTTTCCAAAGTATGATTCTAGAGAAGACACCGAAAATGTTACAAAATCATATTCGAAGGAAGTAAATGTCCTTTAAAATTTACTAAGCTTCTGAATCTCTTTATTAAGTACATTAACCTTTTAATTTCCTACGCCTTTTAGACCCTTCTCTAGACTACTCAAGTCTAATTTTACAGTCCACAGTCATAGGTCCTATTTAAATTATTTTAGAAATAAGAACTTGGACTTTGACTAGATACCCCCACACTTTGAAATATATCAAGTTGGATTTCCTTCCATTCAATTTCTCATATGAAAAAAGATTGTATTCTGATCAAACATATTCGTTTTTTTCTAAAAGGACAACTTTTTGTTGTTCCCTTTTGCATTAAGGATATTTCCTTTACACAAATTTTGTGTAAACCCGAACTTATAAATAATGCATTCATCATTTCTTTTAAAGTTCAGTTTTTCATTTGATTAAGGTGAATATGGCAGTAGTTTGATGGATATTCCACTTTCCAAACATATTTCTGCACAATGAGATTTATACTCTCTATTCTTATCACTTCTTATATTTTTTCACACTGATTTTCAACTTCAATATTACATTGTCTAGACATTTCTATTGCTTCATCCTTACTATTCAACCCATAGACATAGTAATTTGTAATGCAATTCTCAATAAAATTAACAAATACTTTTTCCCACCATGAGGTAGTGTTAACTTCATACCACAAATGTCAGTGTAAATCAATTCTAAGGGATTAGAATTCCTTTCAACAGATTTATACGAATGCTCAACAAACTTAGATTCTACAAAAACTTGACATTTTTATTTATTGTACTCAAAGTTAGGTAAAACTTGTAAGTTGATCAGTTTTCCACACAAGGTTTTGTAACTGACATGCCCCAAGTGTTCATGTTACAAATATTGACTCAAGCAAGTAAGAACAAATAAGAACATTGAGTTCGAAAGACTCTTCGCTAGGTAACTTTTTCCTCACAAATAGTTTGTTCCTATTGCTTAAAATTTTGTGTTATACAATCATTGTTTAGACTGTCAAATGTCCTTTTCACAAGGACATTTCAATAACTTTTAATATGATTGTTATAGAACTACCCATGAATAAAGTTTCATCCAGTTCAATAAAGACAATATAGTCGAAAAGTTATTTTTACAAAAGCATAACAAATGACTATTCACCAATATGGATGTCTATACAAATATTTTTATTATAATAGTCATATCTTTTCATGAAAAATCATATCATTGTAAGTGATATTTTTTTTCATAAAAGAACACAATTATTTTGAACAAGTATATATATAATTTAGATGTTTCATACTAGTCAGACTATATACTAGTAATAGAGAGACTCAACAACCACAATACCAAATATACTACAAGAATTTTGTGGGTTTAACATAATACAAAAGTATCATTTAATTTCATATCTTATGCTCCAAAGTTAAATTAGACACCAAGTCTAATCATAAGCATATAACCCCCACATTTCAAATGTGATCTCCCAAAAAAAAAATTTCAAGTATTTGAAAATAGTTTTTCCACATATTTTAATGTTGGAAACATTATTCTACGAAATAATTATAGTGCTAGAATTTTCTTTGACAATGTTTACACAATATCAAAGTTCATTCCATAGAGACACAAAATCACAAATTCTAAGTCACTGGTACTTTTTCTCTATCATAAATAGACATACCACTTAGTATTTTAAATACTAACAATAAGGACAAAAAAATTGTACAATATTTTTCTATATTACATTGAAGTTTATAGAAAATCCAAATTACAAAACTGACTTATTATGTGAAGTTTTCATATTCTTCAAACCCATTGCATAGTCCAATTTATCCAAAGTATAAAACCACAAAAGTTTTTAGTGTACCAAAAATCATACACACTAACATTTCTCATTGAGTACAAAATTACAAAAGTCTTTTTTTTTCTCCAAAAAAATAACACATATTCTTTATCAAATAAAAATGTTTAACCTTACTATTTTATCAAAAAAAAACATGCATCTCTCATTTTTGCAAACTAAAGAATTTTAAAGCAACAATATTTGCGAAATAAAATTCATTCCACAACATATGTTTGCAGATATTTTTCCAAAGATACACATGATAAAAAAAATAAAAAATGAAAGATAATTACACTTAGAAACTATTTTCCTCCTTAGATAATTTAATAAGAATGTTACCAGGTAATCTTTAAATGGAATACCATAAAAATTTTCTGTTACATTCTCACTTTGACATTGCTAAACTGATCAACAGATTATGGAGAAATGATGCTTTTATATTATACTTCTATGATAATATTCTCTCAATCAGTAGAATACAAAAAATATGAACAATATATAAATTTCCTTAAGATTGTTGCTTATATTATATTCCAAACATACTTAGAACAATTATTGTTAATATGTGTCTAAAGAATCTTATTGATTCCAACAAACTTTGCATAAACACGAAGTTACCATGTTTAATGAACCAGTGAAGAACAAAACCATAAAAGAACTTAAATTGATTAACAAATCTAAAATTTTTAAAACACATACCAGAATCTAGAAAATTTTTAATAGAAAAAAGATCAAGTCCATTGAACTCACAGAGTGTCCATAAGGAAATTATTCCCCTCTAGTATCTGAGGTTTGATTTGGATTATGACCTCCAAGGGTAAAATGATCTCATTCACCAGAGAATAGATACCAAAACCTCCGGTGTCAGCAAACCACTCAACGGAAGTAAAGTACACATAGAATACTAGATTTAGTAGTTGAAGAAGAAGTCCATGAATTCAATATTAAAATGAGAGTCCCTCAATTTATAGAAAACACAGGGTAGTGCGAAAAGGTTCTTATTGTGCCTTACCGGAAAGAACACAAACCTTTGGAAAAATCAAAATCTTTCACAAAGGTCGTCACCTTTCATAAAAGTCACAACTTTCCATAAAAGTCACAACTTTTCATAAAAGACGCAACTTTTCATAAAAGTCACAACTTTTCATAAAAGTCGCAACATTTCATTAAAGCCACAACTCTTCATGAAAGTCCCAACTCTTCATTTTCCATTCACACCATTTTACAGTCAAACAACAATGTTGTCAAAAGATCTACCTTTACTATATCCACAATCAAACAAGTCATACAAAACTTTCTGTTGCAAAAAAACCTCCTTAAATTCACATATTTTTTTATACTCAGTCTGAGGTAAATGCAATACATTTTTGGTTTCAACATTCTAAGCTCCCTCAAATAGTTTTCTTTTATTTTGACAATATCTTCCCTGATTAGTAATTGTTAAAACTATCACCATAAAATTCTCTGATCTATTTGGTCCAAGAAGATTTGACCCTTTTAATGTTTTCCTTAAAAAGAAAAACGGATTTTGGGACACATTTATACACAAATTCTACCTCACTATCTTAATAAATTGATCATTGTCAGTCTTAAACTTAATAAAGCTGATTGGTTTTCTATTTGTATTTATCCTCCCTTTCTTGTCAAAAACATAGCGGCATTATCTGATCATGTCCTTGAAAGATATTTAATTTTCATAAAATTAAACAGTACTTCATGTGCTGATAAAAGAGAATCATATCTAATCTTTCAAAAAATCAATCATTTCCACCAATAAAAACCTTTCTTGAAGTCTTGAAAATAAATATCTTGAATAGGCTTAGGCTGTCCGCGAATCTTTTCATCAACAATCAACACTACATAAAAGTCTCCACAATTGACAAAGGGCTATCAATGGTTGTTGTCATCTAATGTATATCCTGCAATAGAATATCTCTATCTTAAACATTACATTTAACATAGACAAAAGTGACATGAAATTTATTAGACCGTTATTGTTATAAACACAGTGTCAATTGTTGATTTGTAGCCATCACCACGGTAACATCAAACTTTGAATTAATGAAACACCAAACGTTTACATTGTAATTTTCTTTTACTAGTGAAAACTTTAATCTTCTTCATATTTGTTGATATATCTGACATGTTGAATTTGTTCAACCACGCCAATAAAAGAAACTTTTTGAAAACTATGCAACATTTTCACTCTACAAAAATTTTCTTGGGACTTTATAGACCAAGTATTATGAATTAGAGCTTTTATAAATTATTAAAAGATTTATTTCGTCTCGTCTGTTTCATGAGTAGCTGATGTAAGTCTAGATTTTTTTGCTTCTTCTCTCTTTTGGAAGATTTAAGATCTTAGAGACACATTGGCCTCAATAGGCAGGTTATCTCGATTTTCTTTTCTGGAGCACCTATTTCTTAAGTCGCCTTTGTGGGGATACGAAAATTTTAATAGCATCTATTTGGTTAGGGATGCTAATGATATCTTTCTCATTACATATGTTTTCCTTATGACGCTCTTGGTTACCATTAAACTTAACTACTACTTTAATCATATCAGATTTACTTGCATCAACTAAATTTGTATCCTGCATTTTGTCAACACTATAAACTCGGACCTCTTAATTATTAATTATTTCCATCCTATCACCAACATTGTCATTAATACTAAGAGTGTGTAACAACCCTAAAATGAATCAGATAATACATAAGATGTCAATAATTCTTGTGATTAGGCCAAGGATCACATGGATTGATAAGCGTAAAACACGACCTCAGAACACTTAGTACGAAAGTCAACTAACTTAGGGAGTTAGTTGAGCTTGTTAAGGTTGGAACCAGCCATGTGAGGCTCTCAAAAATAAAAATTTAATCGGAAGAGTCTTTACCTGACTTAAAAGAAGAAGTTTTATGTTTTGAGGAATTAGTATATTAATTATTTAATTTAATAAAAAGATCAATTCGGGTAGGGGCGACCTAAAGTGACCCATTTTCGAAAATAGGGGTGCCACTCAGGTTCGAGCCCCACTAGAAGCAATAAATTGATTATTTAATCATCAATTAAAATCTGATTTATTAAGCGTAAAATGGTCCTTTCACGAATTAGTTTAAATAAATCAGATTTATATCAATTTAATTAAATCCTATTTGGACTAAGTCGTTAATTAAGACTCCTAAACCAATGCTAACACTCTCCTAATAACGTTTATCACCTCTCCACATTTAAAAAGAAAAAAAACTCTCTTGTACTCTTTGTTAATTAACATGAAGAAACAGAAACTTTGAAAAAAAAATTCTTCACACTTGAAGAACTCACTAAAAAGTCTAAGAAAGCAAGTTAATAAAAAAACGTTAAGGCAAGAGAGATTTTCGTTGAGTTGGTGGCAGAACTTTTAGGTGAATTGGGCATTGTTTTGGAGACAAGTTTGGGCAGTACCTTTATGATTGAACAACATCAAAAGGTATGGGTTTCTTCTCTCTCGGTCCCTTTACAAAAAGCCCCCTTACAATTCAAACTATTCACTTCGAAACTAAGGTTGTTCCCCATTGTATGTCCTTGTCCCTAGCTCCTAAACGAATTCATAGGGTTTACATGTTGTGCTGGTAGATTTAGGTATGAATGATGTGTTTATATTAAACGTAAATATATTTATGTGAGGGAAATTACGAAGATGATAATCAAAGTGTGATAAAAAAAGAAGGAAAGGTGTGTGTGCGTGTGTGCACGTTGGCAGTGTGCTTAGACACTGTTTAAGGGGTCGTTTAATACATGAATTTCTCGAACGCACGACCTCCAGGAAGCTAGTGAAGGAGAGAAGATTAAAGAAAAGTTAATGGGAGGCGTGGGAATCGAACCCACGACCTCAAGGCTTAAGACAAGAGGCAAAATTAACTAAGAAATAAAGTGATGCTATGGGGGTTCGATCCCACAACCTCACTTCTACTCAGCAAATTTAATTAAAATAAAGTTAGAGAGGTTGTGGGGTTCGAACCCACCACCTCATAGAGTCAGCAAAATTAAAATCTTAATAAGGAGGCTGTGGGGGTTCAAACCCACAACCTCCCAAAGCAAGAGAAATTAATGCAAAAATACAAAAGGATGTGGGGGTTTGACCCAACAACGTCCTCGTTTAGGCGAGAATGGGCATCCTGAGGCTGATGAAAACTAAAAAGGGGTTGTGGGGGTTCGAAACCACAACCCTTAAGCAAATCTAACAGAAAAATTAACTAGACGATTAATCCTTTGATGTTAATGTTGATATTTAATTTAGAGTTCTAATGTTATGAATAATAGAAATAAAATCAATGAAAAATATAAATGACATCCAAGTGGCTCAAACTTGGTTTTCCTTGCCCAATCTTCTGTATTGATACATAAGTCATACGTGAATAAAATATCCAAGAATAATGCCACCTACTTAGATCAAAATAAAGATCTTGGCATATATACAAGATACATAAGTCTTGAACTACATAATCTAAGGAATATAATAATCGCTTAACGAACTATGAATGAAGCCCCATGGCTTGCATGTATAGACACATAAGTCTAACATACGTTCAGAATTAAGTCAACCTAAGATGTATGGAATGAAATGTTGAACCCTAGGAGGGTTAAGTATGAGTGTAAGATACACTAAGTGGCCAAGTTCATTTGCATACGATCAGATGAACTATGAATTGGTGAAATGAACATTCACGTAATAAGACGTGAGTAACTATGAAAAGTAAAGGTGATAACGATACAGAATATGGTGACAACATCACATGAGGCTAATGTAAATAATGAGAGCAGTCTCAAATGAGCCTCAACAAATGTGTCCAATACGTACTCAATAATGAGAGTGTAAAATAACGAAGAAACCAATCTCTATGAACACTCTGAAGAAAGTATTGAGCTTAAAACAATTAATACTAATGATGAGATGAGAAATCATCTAATGAGCTATGATGTCTTCATACTAGACACCAGCTTCCATGACGTAGGAGATAAATGTACAGGAACTTTATACTGAGCACCGATAGGATAGCTATGAGCGCTAATGCCTTCTTTCGGGAAGGGCGTATGTTCACGTAACTCTCATGCAGTGAGACTGTTCAACATGCCGGGTATGGTTCTCCTTATATCTCCTAGTCTTCGAACCTATAGTGCCCATATAGGGATCTAGTGGGGTTCAATTCTTATGTATGCTAGCATGTTTTGGGTCACTTTTGCTGGTGATTCCACCTCTTTTCGGTCTGGGGGAGACACTAGATTTCATGATGCTCACATGATCTATGTCTGATAAAGTTAGTTACCAATGAATGAATAACCCAGCCTCAAATGAAGCACATAATGAAATGAATGATACCAAAGGTATTAGGATAGGATAATAAAGAGGTTAGCTAGACTCAGGTAATGACATTAGGTTATTCCTTATCATTACACTGCAAACCCAATAAATGTCTTAACCTACACCCTCGGTATATTGGTCTTTACACTGGCCAATGAATGAAATGAAATGAAGTACGTATGAATGAATGAAATAGACTATGTTTTTGCTAATGATGACTCCCTAGTTGAGGTCCCATATGTTGAGACCTCATTTTGGAAAGTCTTAATGTCAAGTCCATAATTCTAAGGTCTCATGGCATATGAATGAATGATATGAAAGAAACTATGTGTTATATGTTATGTTCTATGGTATGTACTATATGAAGATGTTGCGTGTTGTGTGCAATATGATATTTATGATGATACATGTTACTCTCATGGCATGACCTTCCTAATCCAATATGGAAAGTTCACTAGCTTTCCTAATCTCGATTTAGCAAATCTACTGACTTGACCTCGAAAAATTATGTCATTAGGAAAGAGTTATCCTTTGTCATGCATGTTGTTGGTGTATGCTTGCATATACCCATACTTAGTACAAGTGTGTACTAACCCTATACATCTATACTTTTTTAGGTGCAGGCACATGTGTGAGATAGAGCTACATGATCATTATTGCAGATATCCGGACGTGAGAATTTATCCAGAGATTGGTAGGTCCTCATGCTTTCGAGGATGCTACTATTTTACATTCCAGCTTACTTTTAGAGTTCAGCTAGTGGAGCATGTTCCACTAGCGTTTCTTTCCTGTTTTAATTCAGACATTTTATTGGTGCAAATTTGGCAATTATACAATTAATTTAAATATTTATCTTAGTTATTTATCTCATAATGTTAGATAGTTCATGATGAACTATTATGAAATGTTAAGAATGTTTAGCAAGTATGTTAAAGAACAATTTTTTTAATTTTCCGCTAATATTAATCTAGGTGAAGTATCAAAAACGCATTTAGGCTTGTCTAAGACCTCTCAAAGGTTAACGACACTGGTCTCGTATGGGGTCTACACTCCGGTCGTGACAAAGTTGGTATCAGAGCCATATATTAAATTCCGAGGATAATGACTTCACATCAACCACATCGAGTAATTTCTTTTTCATGGTGGTAAAGTACGCCACTATCTTGAATTAGAGACTACATGATGCGTAGGAAAATTTCCCTTCTTCTAATCTTATTGTGTTTTTCATAATGTCTTAGTTCTTGGTGTTATGAACATGTCTAACATCAATACCTTTCTGTTTTCAGAGAAGAAAACTAGAAGGGTTATTGGTCAGAGGAGAGGGGGAGCAGTTGTTAGGGGCAATCAAGTTCCACCGAGGCTCTAGCTGAGGGAGTGGCCATGCCGGTTAACCTAGCTGGTTTAAATGATGCTGAGTTGAGGGAATCTCTAGCCCAAATGACACAGGCTATCATGAGGCAGGCTCAGGCTATGACTTCCCAAGTCAACCAGTGGGATGTTCATTGGGAGAGCCCACCGGTTCGCAGCATGGCTAACAGACTGCGAGATTTCACAAGAATGAATCCTCCTATATTCATAGGGGTTAAGACATCAGAGGATCCTCAAGAGTTTGTCGAGGAGGTGCATAAGATCTTGTTAGCTATGGTGGCTACTGATATTGAAAAGGCTGAGCTTATTTCCTAACAGCTCAAGAATGTTGCACGCATTTGATGCAAGATGTGGCAGGATAGCTATGTCTTTGGATAAGTGTCAGTCATATGGGAGTTGTTCAAGACAATATTTCTGCAGAGATTATTCCCCAGAGAGATGAGGAAGGCGAAGGTTGAAGAGTTCATTAACCTTAAGCAAGGCTCTATGACAGCCAGAGAGTATTCCCTGAATTTTGTTAAGCTATCAAGGTATGTTACTTTTGTTAGTATTCAATAGCAAGAATGCGGAGAATACTGAGCTTTGTTGAAATCATTCTGGTATGCTACTTCCCTGGTTTCTAACAGCAGGGACGAGATGCGCCGGTCCTCCCCAGAATCAATAAAGACCTGGATGAGGAGTGTCGATCGGCGATGCTCAATGATAACATGGATCTTTCAAGGTTGATGGTGCGTGTTCAACAAGTAGAGGATAACCACATAAATAAAATAGTTCTTGATGTTAGGAGGCCTAGGACTCAAGATCAAGCAGGTCCCAATCATGGAGGCCACAAAAACAACTTTGGCGTCCGTGAGTAGCCAAGGTTCAAAAAGGAGCAACAGAGTTCTGGGAATTCTAATCCTTAGAAGGGTGCTACACCTAGGGAGGAAGACCTTAGCTTTAAAAGGGAAATGGAGGTGAGATGTAGCGTCCTAAGAAGAATTGTGCTAAGTTTGGCCGATCTTTTATTGGAGAATGCAGACAGGGCATAAATGCCTGCTTCAGTTGTTGTAAGAGTGGACACATGGTTAGTGATTGTCCACAGAACAGAGGTCAGGATGGAGGTAATGCTCAACCTAGGACTAACCCACAGGGTGCAACATTAGCCAAGCCTCCCAAGAGAAACAAATTCATACCCTAAAGGGTACGGAGGAGTAGGAGAAGATCAGTGATATGGTCACAGGTATGCTGCAAGTATTCTCAACATATGTTTATGCATTACTTGATACAGGTTGTACTCTTTCCTTTTTGACTTCTCTTCTTGACCTTTTATTTGAAATACTACCTGAAGTTATGCATGATCCTAAAGTGGTTAGCAAGCCTTTAAGAGAAAATGTAAGAACTAATAGTGTACACAAGGATTTCCCAATAGTTATAAGTGGTAAGACTATGTGTTCAAACTTTATTGAGTCACCCATGCATGATTTTGATATTATTCTTGGCATGGACAAGATTCAAAATCGTTATGCTTGCTTTGACTGTCGTAGTACAGTGGTGAGATTTCACTTCTCGGATGAAGTAGGTTTAATCTGGGAGTAATACAATTCGAGTCGTCCTTATCCCTTAGTTTAAAATCTTAAGGCTAATAAAATGATGTCAAAGGCGTTACTATGTCATCATGTGAGTGTTAATGATATAGATCATGACATCCCTCCTATTAACTCAGTGCCTGTAGTAAATGAGTTCCAAGATGTGTTCCCTGAAGATTTCCTTGGAGTCCCTCCCCTTCGTGAGATCGACTTTGGTATCGACTTAGAACCCGATACTAAACTAATCTCTATTCCTCTTTATAGAATGGCTCCAACAATACTCAAAAAATTGAAGTTGCAGTTAAAATATCTCACTGATAAGGGTTTTATTCAGCCGAGCATATCCCCTTGCGGAGCTCTAGTGTTGTTTGTAAATAAGAAAGATGGGACCCTAAGAATGTGTATCGATTATCAGTAGCTTAACAAAGTCACTATGAAGAACATGTATCCACTTGTCAGGATAGAGGACTTGTTTTACCAACTCGAAGGGTCTAGTTTCTTTTCAAAAATTAATCTTCGTTCAGCGTACCATCAGCTTACGGTTAGGGATGGAGATATCCCAAAGACGACGTTTTGTACTCGCTATGGTCACTATGAGATTCTAGTCATGTCACTTGGTCTCACGATTCCTACCTGTTGCATTTATAGATCTCATGAACAGGGTCTTCCGTGAATACATTGACTCTTTCTTCATAGTATTCATTGATGACATTCTCATCTACTATAAGACCAAGGAAAATCATGAACAACATTTGAGACTAACCTTGCAGGTACTAAGACAACATTAGTTGTATGACAAATTCAGCAAGTGTGAATTTTGGCTTAGATAATTACCTTCTTGGGTCATGTTGTGTCCCATAAAGGTGTGGAGGTAGACCCTCGGAAGACTGAGGTTGTGAAGAACTGTTCAAAGCCTTTTAATCCCACTAACATTCTTAGCTTTTTGGGATCGGATGGTTACTGTCGTAGGTTTATAGATGTCTTTTCTTCCATTTCTTATTCATTGACAACTCTGACTAAGAAGAAACCAAGTTTGAATGGACAGAGACTTCTGAGAAGAGTTTCTTGGAGCTTCAGGACAGACTCACTTCAGCCCCAGTGCTTACTCTACCTAAGTGTGGTGAGAATTACACGGGTTATTCTGATGAATCTAGGGTTGGTTTGGGGTGCGTTCTCATGCAGGCTGGTAAGGTGATAGCTTATGCTTCCAGACAGCTCAAGGTTAAAGAGAAGAATTATCCCACTCGTGGTTTGGAGTTGGAAGCTGTGGTGTTTGCACTAAAGTTGTGGAGTCATTATGTGTATGGAGTGCACTTGGTTGTGTTCACAAATCATAAGAGTTTCAAGTATGTGTTCACACAGAGGGAGTTGAATCTACATCAACGAAGATGGTTGGAGCTGTTGAAGGATAACGACATGAATGGGCACTACCATCTAGGTAAGGATAATGTTGTAGCTGATGCTTTGAGCAGAATGAGCATGGGAAGTACAACCCACGTTAAGGATGAGAAAAAAGAGCTGGTGAAAGAGATACACAGACTGGCTAGACTGGGTGTGCGATTGGCTGACTCTACTAGTGGGGATGTTTCAGTTCATCCTTGTTTTTAATCATCCATGGTAGTTGAAGTCAAGAAGGATCATCATCTAGATTCTGTGTTGATGGAGCTGAAGGGCTTAGTACTGATAAAGATGAATGAGTCTTTCGCTTTGGGAGGTGATGGCATACTTAGGTATTGTGACAAGTTGTGTGTACCAGATGTGGATTATTTGCAGACCAGGATTAATGCAGAGGCCCATGGTTCCTGATATTCCATACACCTAGGTTCAACAAAGATGTATCATGACTTTAAGCAGATTTATTTGTAGGATTGTATGAAGAAAGACATTGTAGAATACGTAGCCAAGTGTCCTAATTTTCTGTAGGTTAAGGCAGAGCATCTTAAGCCTTGTGGTATGACTCTAATTATTGAGGTTTTGACTTGGAAGTTGGAGGCCATTAATATGGACTTCGTTGTTGGTCTTCCAAAGACTAGAAAGAAACATGATTTTATATGAGTTATTGTGGACAGATTGACTTAGTCTGCCCACTTTATCCCTGTGAAGTCTACTTACAGATCTAAGGATTATGTGAGACTCTACATTGATGAGATTGTGAGATGGCATGTGATTACTTCATCTATCATTTTCAATAGAGGATCTCAGGTTACTTCACATTTATGGAGATCTTTCATGAAAAGCATCAGCACGCAGGTAAAGCTTAGCACTGCCTTTCATTCTCAGAAAAATGGGCAGGCACAACGCACCATTCATACATTGGAGGACATGTTGAGAGCGTGTGTGATTGACTTCAGAGGTAACTGGTATGACCATTTGCCTATGATAAAGTTCTCGTCCAGCATTGGGATGGCACCGTTTGAGGCACTGTATAGTAGGAGGTGTAGATATCTAGTTGGGTGGTTCGAGGTTGGAGAGTAATCCATTTTGTGTCTAGAGATCATTCATAAGGCCTTAGAGAAGAGAAGAGTTATTAGGGACAGGTTGGGCACTGTTTACAGTCTTTAGAATTCATATGTTTATAACCGAAAATGTCCCTTAGAGTTTGATGTTGCTAACTAGGTTTACTTTAAAATATCACCTATGAAATGGGTGGTGAGGTTTGGTAGAAAAGGGAAAATGAGTCCGAGGTATGTTGGTCCATATAAGATTCTAAAACATGTGGGTGAGGTGGCCTATGAGTTGGCATTGCCTGCGGAGCTAGCTTTTTTCCATCTTGCCTGTCGCGTCTCTATGTTAAAAAAGTACCTAGCTGATCCAGCATCGATTCTACCTGTTTAATGTTTGGGGGTTGGTGAAGACTTTTCTTATGAAAAGGTATTTGTTGAGGAACAACGAGCTTGCCACAATGAAGTTATTGTCAAGAAATCATCTTGTTGAAGCTGCTAGGTGGGAGGCTGAGGCCGACATGATATCCCGCTACCCTTATCTTTTCATATCTGAGGTTAGACTTCCTACTCTTAATCTTATGTTTCCTTATCTCTCTGTATATTGTTGTTATTGCTTGACTGTGCATAGTGATTTTATTATGATCTGACTGACATTACGATATGAAATGGTAGTGTCATTCAGGGATGAATGCTCCTGGGGGGGGGATAATGTAACAATCCTAAAAATGAATAGGGTAAATACTAAAGGTGTCAAGAATGCTTGATATTAGACCAAGGTTCACACAGATTGATATTCGTAGAACCAGAATTCAGAACCCTTGCTACGACCAGGTCAACAAACTTGGTGAGTTATATGAGATTTGAAATGTTGGAACCAACAATGTGAGGCTCTCGAAAACAAATATTTAATCGAAATAGTCTTTAACGGACTTAAAAGAAAGAAATTTTAAGTTTTGAGGGTCCAGGGATAAAATAGTCTTTTCTAGGCCAATTGCAGTATTGCAATTATCAGCGAAATTAAAATTTGTAAGGAGATTGTGGGGGTTCGAACCCACAACCTCCCTATGCAGGAGAAATTTATGCACAAAAACAAGAGGTTGTGGGGGTTTCATCCCACAATCTCCTGGTTTAGACGATAATAAGCAACATGAGGCTAATGAAAATAAAAAAGAGGTTGTGGGGGTTCGAAGCCACAACCCTTCGGCCAATCAAAGAGCAAAATCAATTAGACAATTAATCCTTCGATGTTAATGTTGGTACTTAATTTAGAGTTCTAATGTTATGAATATTAGCAATAAAATCAATGTAATATATAAATGATATCCAAGTGATTCAAACTTGGATTTCCTTGCCCAATCTTCCGTAATGATACATAATTCATACGTGAATAACATATCCAATAATAATGCCACTTACTGAGATCAAAATAAATAGTGTTGGCATATATACATGATACTTAAGTCTTATACTACATAATATTATGAAAGTAAGAATCATTTAACGAACTATGAATGAATCCCCATGGCTTGTATGTACAACCACATAAGTCTAACATACGTTCAAAAGTAAGTGAACCTAAGATGCATGTAATAAAATGATGAACCCTAGGTGGGGCTTAAGTTTGAGAGATACACTAAGTGGCCAAGTTCATTGGCATATGATGAGATGAACTACGAAATGTTGAAATGAACACTCACATAATAAGAGGTTAGTAACTATGATAAGTAAAGGTGGTAATGATGAAGAATGTGATGAAAACATCACATGAGGCTAATGTAAATGATGAGAGAAGTCTCAAATGAGCCTAAGTAAATGTCAGCAATACGTACTCACCAATGAGAGTATAAAATAATAAAGAGACCAGTTTCTATGAACACTCTAAAGAAAGTATTGTTCTTAACACACTTTATACTAATGATGAGATGAAAAATCATCTAATGATATATGATGTCCTCAGACTAGAATCCATCTTCCATTACGTATGAGTTGAATGTAATGGAACTTTATACTGAGCACCGATAGGCTAGCTATGAGTGGTGATGCCTTTTTTCGGGAAGGGCAGAGGCTCACGTAACTCTCATGTGATGAGACTGTCTTGCATGCCGGGTATGGGTGTCCTTATATCTCCTAGTCATCGAACCTATAATGCCAATATAGGGATCAAGCTGAGTTTAATTCCCATGTATGCTAGCATGTTTTGCGTCACTTTGGCGGGTGATTCAACCTCTTTTCGGTGCGGGGGAGGCACTGGATTTCATGATACTCACATGATCTACTTCAGTTAAAGTTAAAGTTCCCTATTAATGAATGAGGATAACCTCAAATGAAGCACATAATGAAATAAATGATACAGAGGGTGTTAGGATAGGATAATCAAGAGGTAAGCTAGACTCAGGTAATGACGTCATGTTATTTCTAATCATTGCACAACAAAACCGAAGAATGTCTTAAACTAAACCCTAGGTATAGATGATACACTCATACTTACTTATCAAATTAGAATTAAAGTGGTCATATCAAGTAAAGAACCCAACTAATGATATTAAGATCGTTCCCACGAGGAAAATAGTTCAGACTTAACTTCAATCTATTATTACTACTATTTAGTCAATCATTTCCTTGGAAAACAAAGACAATGAAAGGGTTTTTTTTACATCTCAATGATTGAAAATATCTAGATAAATTAAAGGAGACAACATAAAGCTTCAAATGTTAGAGTTTATTCAACTAATAAAAGTAACAAGGGTTTACGTGTTCCCCAATGATTTCTAGCTTGATAATTCTAACTATAAAAATTCTTTCCTAGTATCTTGCATGCGAATTGATAAGTTATGTATTTCTAAATCCTTGGTCCGGAATCTAGAAAGTTTCACTTTGCACCTTGGTTCGGCTACGTGTGTTGCTCTACTAACCATTACCTTTACTATATATTAAGCATCGTATTCAATATTTGAGTAAATTATTACCTTGTACCAATAAATACTAGCCTATTAGATCGTATACACTAAATCTATGTTTATAACTATTTCCCTATTATCTACCTCCTTTGTCCGGAAAGTAGCATTAAGGCGAGTTGTAACGTTGGTCATCCGTTAAAAAGAATTCTAATTGAAAGAATTGTCAATACATGCAAGACACTATTCTAGAATTGTTATTTAGTTAGGTTTTACCTCATTATTTTCCTAGGGTTCCCAAATCCCTATGTATGGAGTGTAGTTACCAATAAGCATAATCACAATATTCAAATATGTAATATAAGAATTCGTACACTTACTTCGATGAGGAAGAATTAAATCCATAAGTTCACTTGATTAATCAACAAAATCACCAACAATCAATGACTGAAATTAATTGAAGACTAAAGATTCTCCAAAAGATTAATAATAATTCCCAAGTCTAATCAATAAAAGAAGATAAAATAATGAAGAGTCTAACTATAAGCAAGTCAAATCACCTAGAGTCTAACCCCAAAATAGAGGTTTTTCAAACTATTTATAAAAAACAAAAACCTAATAAAAGAAGGACTCGATTTGCTAAAAATCTATCAAGCCGCGGCTGGGTGGACAGACCTCGCGACGGGTCTTCGTGGTCACGATGGGCCGTCATGGACTCTATCGTCCTATACTTTGCAAATTGTTCTGCTGCTCTCTTCATTACCCTCGATGACAATTATGACGGATTGTCATAGGCACAACGGTCTGTCGAGGGTCTACATTCCATAACACTTGAACTCTTTGAATTTGGGTATTGGGACTACTTCTTTGATCTTCATGACCAACTAGCAGGACGGACCACCATGGCTACGACGGTCCGTCACACACTCCATAACCCCACACTTGGTAAGAGTTCCCCATCTTCCTTCAGTAGATTAACTACGATGCCAGCAATGGACCATCACGGGAACGACGGACCGTCACAAGCTTCGTAGGTGTTACATTTCTACATTTCTTGCTCAAAAACCTCTGCGTTCATCTTTTAGACAGATTTCTTGCAAATAAAGAGAAACTTACATAAAAAATAATACAAAAAAGCTTTTGGACACACACTAAACTTAAGGAAAAAAAATTAAAATTCTGTGACACATTATGACTCAATACGAAATCTTTATACAATAGTATCCATGTTTTATCTTTCGCAATCATTTGGCCATATATCCAGATCGATTTCATCATACTTATGCATGTTATTAGTATTAGGCTTGAATTATGTGGAATCAGACCATGACACAGACTCATCACACACTAACACCTATCCTCTTCAATTTCTCACCGACGTGCTAATATTTTCAGTATTGCAACTAGTGTTCTCACATCAAAACTATATCCTCATTTTTCACACAATTATTTAAGTTTGAGTATAAGGATTGATTTTCAACACTCACTCTCAGAACAGATTCACAACTCATTCATACATATTGCGATAAGCTTGACTTTATTTTCATTACTTTAAATCTGCTATACAACTTTTAGGATCACGATAGGACTTTCATAGCTTGTAACATAGGCTCAGGGTTAGGTAGGGTATATTTAGGTATACTTTAGTGACTTTTTTCCCTTCTTGACATATCGGCTAAACATACCACTTTTTATGATTTTATTCACCTAGTTTCTCATATTCTTTCACCTTGCTATTTTCCCTTCTTGCTTCATTTGTGTAAGTGACTCACTTCTTTTATTTAATGTATTTATTTTATTCTTTTTTATTTCACTTTTCTTTCAACTGATTCTTGAGTCTCTTTATTTTTGTTCTTTCTCTCTCTTAGTTTTTTCAACCCCTCTTTTTAGAGCATTCCTCATGATAGCCACCCTCAACTCATGGCTTTGCCATGAGTCAAAGTACACAATATCCAAAGTTGTTCAGAGCATAAAAAAATTAAATACAACAGTGGTAGGTGAGAAACCTGGGGCACAAAGCACCGACAATCAGCAAGTTTGTGGGTTTGGTTCCCAGAACCCACTACCTCTTTAATCTGGACACCCTCAGTGGTGTCCTCAACAGCACCAACACTATTAGTAGTGCATTCCACTATCTCTTCATTTCTGTAGCTAGATGCCCCAGCTGCTCAATTTAAGACCCTCATACGACGTGCCTCCTCATTAGCAAGCGAGGCTCTCCTCACAGCCTCCATCTTACAACGCTCCTTCTTATTTACTCTAGCATCATCCTCCTCTAGATACATAAGACTCCTAGCATTCTCTTGAGGGGGAGGTGGCGGAATCACAGAAGTAGCGAATAAAGGTCGCCATCACTATATCCTCAGCGGGATCTTCAGAAGGATCCTCAAACTCTGGCGCCCTAGACTCTAAGATCATATTGATGTCTGCACGAGGACTATCGACCGCACCCAGAAGGGTCGACAAATCCACCTGAAGAGCTCGCCGGGGTAGCACCCACAACTCAAAAGCGTCCAAAAGCTTATGAAACTCAGCTATCTTCCGCTTTTTGTGATGGATCATTCTCCGCTCCAAGCGCTCTTCTGCCTCAGCAATAGACCTCTACATCCAAGGCTGGATGTGATGCTGAAGTATAGCCATCTATGCCTCTAGTTTCTGGACATTAGTAAGCGAGACCAGAGCGGGGAAAGAGGCGGAGCAAGAGGAGCTCAGAGCAGTGCTACTACCCGCGATAGACTCAATCGGGGTAGTGTAAGTGGAAGCAGCCTGTGTATCCGTGCGATCCTGTGCTACCATATCATCTGAATTATCACAAAGTTGAGGCAACTCTCGACGGGGCCCTATACATGGAGCCAACTCATTGGCGTAATCCCTGATGAGGCCGATATCAAAAGTGCCAAGCGGGGTCTTGAGCTGATCAATGTGCCAGATGGGCACACCCGCGTACCTGCATAAAGAAAATATCATTCACCGGGAAGGGAAAGTAGTTGTGACCTTAAAACATCTATCGTGCATGACCGCCAGTAGAAGCCAAGAAAAGTCCACCTAAAACCCGTCTATCATCTCGGCCATCAGTACTACACGATCTCATGTGGGTATTTTATCAGCGGCTGTGGGGGAAAGGTAGTAGCAGAAAATCAACCAAAAGAACTTCGCCCTGACAGTCAGGTTAGCCTTCTTGATGGCTCCTTTGGCTCGGTTACCCAGCACCACCCTCTCCTACAATAGACAAGTGCAGGGCCATCCACCTTTTGGTGGTGTCTCTCAGTGATGGCTCACGCAAGACTTATCCATCTTTGACAATTTGCTGCCGGTAGAAAAACACGGTGGTGAAAGGGGTCTGATAGGCATCAACATCCTCGTTGTATGAATACCGGTAGATGGCAGGTAGGGAGACATCAACCTAAATGCCACGTACTTGGACATGCTCCAGTGTGTCCTGTTTGGCAAGGGCAGCTCGCCTATCAATATGTGATATGATAGTAGCCACTCAGGAGGCATAGAATTCTCGGACCTACTTTTCACTATAACAGCCCAATGAACGCGTTGTCCACTCCAGTCGATGTCGGGTGAAGAGATTGTGGATCTCTGGCATAGTCAGGAGACTTCCCATAAGGAGCCTCCCCTCCAATGTAAGGGTCCATGTCATGACTCCTTTGTCATTCAAAAACTTTGCGTATGAATAAACTTGATATTGCCTGTCGACACACCACCGGTTTTGGGCTGGCCGACAACCGGGGTGAGAGCCAATGTCGCTAAGCTGGGTGTAGAGTCAGAAGTGTCTGCCTCATCAGACGAGGCAGAATGTGCAGCTGTGGCGGGTGCAGGGACCTTAGAATATCTAGAGGCTTCCTCCGACCACAAAAATCCTAAGCACCCAAGCGCTCCTTCTTCATTAGTAGCTAACCCAAAAGGTGTTCGGGTCAGTGTACGCTCCGCATCAGACTAGGAGGTAGTGACTACGCCGAATTCCACGTTCTTGGGTGTGGTTTTTGCTGCATGTACAACTTAGGATGGGGTGGAAGTGCCTGGGGGAACTTACTCGGGGTCACGCTCATCATCAGAGCCAATGACTAGGCAGGCACGAGGGGTCACAAACTTCGATCGCCCATGTGTGTAGACTCGATCTTGTTTTTGTTCCATAATAGATAGTACCTGTAAAGAATCAATATTAGTACTAGAAGGAGCAAACAAGACAATCAAAATAACACAAAATAAATAGAAGAGTAAAGATGTAATGACATTTTTATAGTAACAGTGAAACACGACAGACGAGGTGACGGCTCGTCGTGAGTACGATGGAATGTCATGGGGTCTGTCATGTATGACTTTTAAACCATGTTAATGTGGAGACCCCTGAAGGAATGTCTCTGACAGTTACGATGGATAAGAAGGACGAACCGTTATGATGATAACGGTCTATCGTTTATGTCCGTCGAGGGACACTTAGAAAAATTATGGAGACCCTTAGTAGAGGTGTCTTTGACCGTCATAACTGTTATTCAGGATGTACCGTCGAGGGTGTGATGGTCCATCGTAGATGTCCATAAAATAACACTTCGAAAAAGTTGGACACCCTTAGAAAAGGGGTCTCTGACCGCCATTACTGTTATGTAGAAAGGACCATCGAGGGTATGATGGTTCGTCGTAAATGTCTGTAAAATGACACTTAGAAAAGTTAGAGACTCTTAGGAATAGGGTCTTTGACAACCAGAACAGTTGTGCGGGATGGACCGTCATTCCCATGACGGTCTATCGCATGTGTCCGTTGGTTGACACTTTGAGAAATTTGGACAGTGGAGTGCTGGGGATGTTGGGACGGACCATATGATGGTCCGTCGTGCGTACGACGGTCTGTCATCAAGGTCTCAATTTGTCATTTAGTGACAGAACTTGGGATGCCACAATGACCCCATATGACCCAAATGGAATTTTTAGTGTTTTAATCCTACATGTGTCTAACCCAAATACCTAGTAAACTAGCAATGCCAAAGCACCTATTTCTAGAGTTTTAATAATGATATTTTGAGGATTCTCAACCTAGGTCAGCTAGAATATGTATTAAAGAATGAACCCATCAATAAGAAATAGGCTAATACTAGTTTATAAAAAAATGCAATGTAAATGGGTAGAAATCAGAGACACATACATGACAATTTGATAAAAACATGGGAGGAATATACTCGGTGATCAAGTAGAGAACCACAAAAGCAGACTCCGACTAGTAGTGAATGGATTTTTATGAATTGGGGAATTTGGAAAAATGATCGGTTGAAAGAGGTGTAGGATGGAAGTTGAAAAGTGAGGGAAATGAGAGGAAGAGGGAAGAAAATGGGTGAAATGAAGGGGTGGGGTTTTTAAATGTTAAGAAATTTTAAAAAACCACAGTCAGGTCGCGTCGGGTATGCTTCCTTAATGACACAATGAGTCCCCGAAGATGGTCCGTCGTAGTTGTGATAGTCCATCATTGGTTTTGTCGTGTGCCCTACTTTTGAATATAAGTGAAAGACGTACCTGGCACGATGGATTCATGGGATTGTCCGTCGCGTTCGTGACGCGACATCGATGGGTCTGTCAGTGACTGCTGCAGAGTGGTTTTTTGCAAAATTTCCTGGTGGTATGCCTGCAAATATAATAACCCATTATTAGAAAATGCTACCAATACTAGAATGAAAAATAATAAGTATTGGGTTGCCTCCCAACAAGCGCTTGATTTAACATTGCGGCACGACTAAGTACGCTTGATTACTCATCCTTCATCAAGATGGTATGCCTCGATCCCTTAATTTGCTGATTCAGTATGCCCAAAATAAGGTTTTATTCATTCTCCATTCAACTTAAACCTCACTCCCTCCTTGGTTTCTAACTAACTGCTCCATGAGGGAATAATTATGTAATCAAGTAAGGGCTAGTCCATTTGGACTTGAGCTTGCCCAGAAGCCAACGCAACCTAGAACTGTCTAAAAGCACCAAATCTCCAACCATAAACTCTTGTTTTTCACTTTTTAGGTCATAATAATTCTTCATCTTTTCATTGTAGGATATAGAAGATAACGATTAGAGCTCACCACTTTGACTCATGGACCTACAAATGTTTAAGGTCACTTCTTTATTGTTCAACTGAAATTTCATCGGCCCCTTTTCCATATCAACTAAAGCTCTACGCGTAGTAAGGAATGGCCTCCCAAGAATAATAGGCACTTCAAAATCGACATCAAAATCAAGCATAACAAAATCTGATAGAAATATGAACAACCCCACCTTTACTAGCACATCAAAGAGTATCTGTATAGGCCTTTTAACTTTTCGATCGTCCATCAGTAGCCGCATAGCAGTGGGCTTTGGGTCACCCAAACCCAACTTGTTGTAAATCGAGAGAGGCATGAGATTTATGTTTGCCCCCAGATCGCATAATGCTTTCACAAAATGTAATGATCAAACTGTACAAGGAATAGTGAACTCACCGGATCTTATTTCTTTTGTACGAGAGATCTTGTAGCAATGGCACTACAATGCTGTATTCTATCATCATCCTCCAAAGTTACAGGTTTTTTCTTTGTAAACACGTGTTTAATAAACTTGCCATAACTGGGCATCTGTTTTAGAGCTTCTACCAAAGGGACATTGATATAAAGTTGCTTCAACATTGATATAAAATGTCGATATTTACCATACTCGGTATTTTTCACTAATCTTTTAGGAAAGGGTGGTGGTGGTCTAGGCATGGGAATTACCTTTATAGGAGCTTTAGCATCTTTTCCAGTGCAATCTTATCTTTTCCAGTGCAATCTTTTCCGAGTAGCGATTGCCATACAGTGTGCATCATCTTTTGGATTTTGGACACTGTTCCTAGGAAGAGTGCCCAATTGTTGTGTCTTCATAGTTGTAGATAATTGGGCCATTTGCAACTCGATCTGCTTAATTGATAGTGCATATGTATCGTCTTTCTGCCCAATACCGGCTAAATCACTCCTTAAATATTTAATGTGCTCATAATTAGCATCGAACCTCCTTATCATTTTGTTCAACATATCCTCAACTCGCTCAAGAATCTCTACCATCCCTAGGATTAACTTCATGATTTTGAGGAGGGACACAGGGCTCATTCCTATCATTTTTGATACCATAGTTACCCCTATTGAAGTTGTTTTCGCAGTTGTAGTTTCCATCTCGTACATAATGACCCTCACGGTTATAGTTACCATAGATCCGACCTGAGTTTCCTTGACCCTGGCGCCAATTCTGCTGATTTGATCCTTGGGCACTCGGTCGGAATCCCCGTCTGCTCATTTACTACATAAAAATCCTCCGCATTATAACTTTCATCATGTGGTGGTGGTGGTTTAGAGAAGTAGTTAACTGCATTTATCTTTTCTGCACCTGTAGTGACATGTTTTAATACCAACCCAATCTCAGTTCTCATTTGTGGCGGGGTTGTGAGTGGATTGCACTGCGAAAGGTATTTCTCCCAGTATTTGATTTCCTAATTCTCCAAGCTTTATTGTTCTGGGGGATTTTCTCTATTTGTTCAGCAATCTTAGCATAAGGACACTCCTCATAAGAACCACCCGCTATAGTATCAAACACTGCATAATTATTATCATCATGTCACCGATAAATTATTTCTTCAGTGACTCATCATCTATACGGTGATTTGGGAAGCTTCTCAGAAACAAGGTGATTCTATCCAAAGAACTACTAACTTACTCTCCTGGTAGTGCCACAAAGTTTTTCACTCTGTTTTTGTTGTTTATTTTCTTGGAGACCGGGTTGTAGCGTGCGAAGAAAACGTCCCTTAGTTGGTTCCAAGTGAAAATTGAGTTATAAGGGAGCTCAGTGAACCAAATAGCAGCCTCTCCACTCAGTGAGAGAGGAAACACTCTTATCCCTATTACATCAAGTCCAAGTCAGGCCTCCCTACATATCTTTTACACACTGCCCTTATCTTTGCTATATGGGCATGTGGATCCTCAGAAGGTAGCCCTTAAAACATACCTCTAGCAGTGAACTTTTACATCAAGCTACTAGTCACCACAAAGTTGTGGCCTGGTGGTAGAGGGGGCAATACAAGTTGCCCATCGGAGTGTGTTATACTGTCCCCTCTATTTGTTTTGTCCCCAAGCATCGGGTAAAAAATTACCATGAAAATCAACCGGAGTTGGGATGTTCTCGTTTGAATCATAATAATTAATATGCAAGTTTTGATTCATGTTGCGTAGTATACGCTCTAATTCGTGATCGTAGGTAAATGATGATTCTCTTCCTTTCCATATATTTGGCATACAAGGAAGAAAAGTTCTGCAGGAATAACAAAAAAAAGTAAAATTAAGAAAATATCGACTAAACTATAGTAATAAGTTTAAGTTAATCTAAAATCTACTTTTACTGGCAACGACGCCAAAATTTGATATGCTCAAACTTATTTCTCAAATAAGAATTAAAGTGGTCGTATCAAGTAAAAAACCCAACTAATGAGGTTAGGATCATTCCCACGAGGAAAATAGTTCAGACTTAACTTCAATCTATTATAACTACTATTTAGACAATCATTTCTTTGGAAAACAAAGACAATAAAAGGGTTCTTTTTTACTTCTAAATGAATGAAAATAACAAGCTAAGTTAAAGGAGACAACTAAATGCTTCAAATGTTGGAGTTTAAACAATTGATAAAAGTAACTAGGGTTTACGTGTTTCCCACACGTTTCTAATTTTATAATTCTAACTATAACAATTCTTTACTAGTATCTTGCATGCAAATGATAAATTATGTATTTCTAAATCCTTGGTCCGGCATGTAGAAAATTGCACTCCGCACCTTGGTCCGGCTACGTGTCTTGCCATATTAACCCTTACCTTTACCTTTTATTAAGCATTGTATTTGATATTTGACTAAGTTATTACCTTGTACCAATCAATACTAGCTTATTAGATAGTATACACTAAATCTATGCTGATAACTCTTTTCCTATTATCTACCTCCTTGGTCCGGCAAGTAGCATTAAGACGAGTTGTAACGTTGGCCATCCGTTAAAAAGACTTCTAACCGAAACAATTATCAATACATGCAAGACACTATTCTAGAATTGTTATTTTAGTTAGGTTTACCTCATTGTTCACCTAAGGTTCATAAAACCCTAGTTATAGAGTTTAGTTACCAAAAGTAATAATCTCAATATTCAAATATGTAATATAAGAATTCATGCACTTACTTCAATAACAAAGAATAAAATCTAGAAATTCACTTGATTAATCAACAAAATCACCAACAATCAATTATTGAAATTAATTGAAGACTAAAGATTCTCCAAAAGTGTAATAATAATCCCCAAGTCTAATCCACAAAAGAAGCGAAATAACCAAGAGACTGAATATATGAGAGTCTAATCATCAAGAGTCTAACCCCAAAAACGAGGTTTTTTGAAAAATTTATAAAAAACAAAAACCTAATCAAAGAAGCACTCTATTTGCTGAAAAATATGTCAAAACGCGGAAGGGTTGATGGACCTCCCGACAAGTCGTCGTGGTCACGACGGGCCATCATGGACTCCGTCATCCCATACTTTGCAAATTCTTCTGCTTCTCTCTTCATTACCCTCAACAGCAAGTATGACAGATCGTCACTGGCACAACGGTCCGTCGAGGGTCTCCGTTCCATAACACTTGAACTCTTGGAATTTGAGTACTGGGACTACTTCTCTGATCTTTATGACGAACCAGCAGGATGGACTGTCATGGCTACGATGGTCCGTCACGCACTGCGTAACCCTAAACTTTGTAATACTTCCCCATCGTCCTTCAGCAGCTTCACTACGATGCCACTTACGGACCGTCATGGGCACGACGGACTGTCACAAGCTCTGTAGGTTGTACTTTTGTGCATTTCTTGCTAAAAAACCTCCGCGTTCATCTTTTAGACAGATTTCCTGCAAATAAAGAGAAACTTACATAATAATTAATACAATGAGTCTTTTGGACACACACTAAAGTTAAGGAAAAAGCATTAAAAATACCGTGAAACCACAACATATCAATAGCTTATGTTTACATTAACCTATGAATGAAATTAAATGAAGTACATACGAATGAATGAAGCAGACTCTGTGTTTGGTAATGAAGACTCTCTAGTTGAGGTGTTGTATATTAAGGCCTCATTTTTGAAAGTCTTAATGTCAAGTCCATGATTCCAAGGTGTCATGGCATATGAATGAATGATATGAATAATGTTATGTTTGATATGTTATGTGTTATGGTATGTACTATATAAAGATGTTACGTGTTGTGTGCAATATGATATTTACTATGATGCATGTTACTCTCATGGAATGACCTTCCGAATCCTATTTGGAAAGTTCACTAACTTTCCTAATCTCAGTTTTGCAAGTCTACTGACTTGACTTCCAAAATTCATGTCGTTAAGAAAGATCTATCCTTTCTCATGCATGTCCTTAGTGTGTGCTTACATATACCCATACTTAGTACAAGTGTGTACTAACCCTATACATATATACTATTTTAGGTGCAGGCACAAGTGAGCGATAGATCTACAGGATCATTGTTCCAGTTATCCGGACTTCGGCATTCATTCGGAGTTTGTTAGGTCATCATTCTTTCGAGGATGCTACTGTTTTACATTCCAACTTAGTTTTAGAGTTGAGCTAGTGGAGCATGTTCCACTAGCGTTTGTGTGATTCAAACTTGGTATTGGTGTCATTTTTGCAATTATACTATTAAAACTTATTGATCTATTTCTCTCAGTTGTTTATCTCTTATTGGTAGATGTTTGATGATGAACGATTATGAAATGTAAAGAATGTTTAACAAGTATGTTAAGAACAAAAAAGTATTTAATTTTTCGCTAAAATTAACCTAGGTGAAGTACAAATTACTTGTGTCGGCTTGTCTTCGACCTCTGAGAGGTTAACGACGCCTTTCTCGTATTGGGTCTACACTATGGTCGTGACAGAGTTATAAGGGAAACATTCTTGCCGAAGAATTGACAAAAACATGTAGTTTAACCTTTTTTATACTTTTCAAGTAAATTAAGCTTGGTTGAGTGATTCGCACTCTGATGTTGGATATTTGATGTAAAATCTAGTTCACAATTAATCATATTTAAAGCGTGAATATGAACTAATACTTGACAAAATTCTCCATATCGTGTAACTATAGATATCTCCATATTAGATTTTAAGTTATGTAAAAATTCATATCTCACATTCTCATCAACATAAAATAATACTAATCGTTAATGGATGTGTCATAATTAACATTGATTTGGTACTTTGTGTTCTTGAAATTTGAGGATGCCTGTACAATGATCGAATCTTCTAGATTTTCAATACTTATCTTTATTATTAACTCATCGACCTATACGGATTTTTATACATGAAATATTTATTTTAGATGAAGGTTTTGCATTAATGTAGTTAATACATACATTTTTAAGTGTTCTCTTTGATCTTCATTTTCATTGTTCATTTGTTTGGAAAAGGGTTCAATTGATTTACTAATTTTGACAACTCACAAGATCATAAATTGTAAAGATGAAACAAACAATAAAACTTAAATAATTTCATTATAACGCCAAAAGATTTTATTTTGTGATCTAAAACATCATATAAATGGATGACTAAAGATTAATGGTAACTGCCTTAATAAAAAAGAAACTAATTGATCATATTAAAAGTTTCGACCACTAGTTAAGTCATTTTCAAGCACTACTCCAGTTACCAACTCCAACATAATAATGAGTTCAAGAAGACTACTTGTTTTTTATATCTGGGGCATCAATTAAATCAAACTTTATATGCTCGATAAAATTAGCACTTTTTGTTTTTTCTAGAACTTTCCTAACCGCAACTTTATTGCCAGGTTTACCTTGTGTTTATCTAGAGGTATTTCTGATCCGGGGTGCATAACCTGATAAATTAGTTTTTTTTGTTTTCTTTCTCATTAAATGATTTTAAATCTCTGTATAAATCCTTCTATGAAAGAAATCTATTTGATTTTTCCTCAACATAATAACGTTCATGATTCTCTACATTCCTTTTAAGAAAGTTATCAATTATTTCCTATATACTTGTGGACAACACAAGGTTTCCCACAAGTTCATTGGAGATAATAGATAAATTTTTTAAAATGAAACTACAGGATCACCTACTTGATTATGCAAAGGGAAAATCAAATGTCTCCGAGGAACTAGAGACCTTTCTAAAGAATTACAAAGATGTAATGACAAAAACAAATACTTATATATAATATTATACACCGTGACTCAAAAACACCCCATGATAAATACATGGAGGAGTAGAAGCTTTGCATTAAGTTAATGGTGGAGAATTGTAAAGAAGAAATAAGGAGCTTCTACTTTGGTCGAGCATCTAAAATTTGATCAAATTTTTATCTTTGATCCAAAAGAGGAGACCTCTTTAGCTTAAAATTAACATTGATTTGGTAGTTGGTGTTCTTGAATACAGAGGTAACCTTTCCAATGATGGAATCTTCTAATTTGGTCAATCTTTATTTTTATTATTAACTAATCAATTTATATGGATATTTATAAATGAATTTTTATTTTGATGGAGTGATTTTGCATTGAAGTAGTTAATACCTACAAATATTAGTGTTCCCTTTGATCCATCACTTTCATTGTTCACTAATTTTTAAAAGGCATCAATTTATTTACTAATTTAGAAAGTTTATAATATCATAAAAATTACAGATGAAACAAACAGTAAAATTTACTTAATTTAATCACTCCAAAACTTTCTATTTTATGATCTAAACAATCGTATAGATGGATAACTGAACATTAACTACAAATAATTAACTTAATAAAAAACAGAATGATTGATCATACGAAAAGTTTCAACCATTGGTTAAGTCATTTCCAAGCATAACTCCAATTTTAAGAACTCCAATTACCAACTCCATGATAATTATGTGTTCATCAAATTTAATCAATTTTTTTATATCATGGTAATCAATTAAATAAAACTTTAAATGCTCGATGAAATAGCACTTTTTGTTTATTCTAGAACTTCCTCTAACCGGAACTTTATTGCCAGCTTTAGCTCCTCCGTGTGGTTATCTGGAGATGTTTCTGATCCTTTGTGCATATCCTTATAAATTAGTATTCTACTGTTTTCTTTCTCATTCCAGGTATCTAAATATTTATAGAAATCTCCCAATGCCTCAAAGCCATTTGATTTTCCCTCAACATGATCACGTTGACGATTCTCTATATTTCTTAAATTTTATCAATTATTTGTTGTATAATTGTGGAGAACATAACGTTTTCCACATATAATGGAGATAATTGACAAATTTTTCAAAGTGAAATTAGAGGATCGCCTACATGATCATGCTTAGAGAGGAAAAAAATGTCTTTGAGCCAATAAAGATCTTTGTAAAGAGTAACAATCATTTAACAAATAAATACTAATGTATAATACTATAAACTCTAACTCATAAATATGTCCCATGATAAATACATGGAGAAGTAGAAGTTTTCTATTAAGTTGCAAGTGGACAATGATAAAGAAGAAATACGGAGGTTCTCTTTTCGTTGAGCATCTAAAATTTGATTTAATTTTGTCTGTGAGACAGAAGAGAAGAGTTCTTCATCTTATAATTAATATTTATTTGGTAGTTGGCGTTTTTGAAATTTGAGGATACCATACAAACGATCTAATCTTCTAATTTTGTAAATCATTGTCTATATTATTACTTCATCCATTTATATTAATTATTATACTCCCTCCGTTTCACAAAGAATGACCTGGTTTGACTTGAAGTGTTTAAAATCATAAAGAAGAATTTTTAAATTTCGTGGTCCTAAATTAATGTTAGGTGAAATGTACAAAACTTACCTTTTATCTTGTGATCTTAACATGCCGCGTGGAAAGTAGAAACTAACTTTTGTTTATAAAGAATGGAGGTTTTGGAGTACATGAATTAGTTATTTTAGTTGAGTGGCTTTGGATTTATGTAGTTAATACTTACATTGCTATCTGTTCTCTTTGATCCATCACTTTCATTATTCACCAGTTTAGAAAAGGTTTCAATTGAATTAATAATTTAAACAACTTATCATATATAATTATAAGAAGGAAGCTCGAACCTTTAAAGTTGTATTAAAACTTTTCCCCTCCACTAAATCAAGATTAATTAAATAATTTCTTAAATACTAATACTATGACTACATAATTGTACAATATGAAATCCAACAACTACACTTAAATTTTTTAGTTATGATATCATAATTATAATAGTTAAGTAAAATTAAATTAGAGTAGAAAACAATAATGTATGACACTCTTCAAATTTTGTGACTTTTTGAATTTTGAAATTAACATAAATATATCAATTATGAAACTATAATGTACGAAAATTTTTAAATTTTTTGATTCTTTTAATTTTGAAACAAAAATAAATTTATCTATCATGATTCAATGGCCCCATCAAAAGTATTTTGGTAGGTGAAAAGACAATCAAATATCACTATAAGTACCAGTTAATTACTTTCTAGGTCATCCTATCATCTCTTCTTATTTTTTCTTCTTTCCACGATTATGATATGAATATATGTCGTCAAGAAAATAACTGGGGAGAAGAACAAATTTTTTCATTCTGAAATTAAAAGAGAAGCTTTCTTATAATAAATTCAATTGTTAAACTTAATCGTAGAAGATATACCTTATATATTCCTTTCGATGTTCTTATTGTTAGATTATGATTCTATGTTTTTCGTTTTCATTTTGGAGTTACGGTATGATTGTACATTTGATTTTTTATGCAGTCCATATTTTTATTTAATTATGTATTATTATGCATTGTTATGAAAAAGAATCTTTTTTTTGTCTTATTATTCTTTAAGCGTTATTTAATTGACAAAAATTCTACTAATACATGATGAGTTTGGTAATAATTGAATAATTTGTAAAAAATATGTTTTCGTCTAAATAGAATTAATTTAAATAAACACATAATAGTGATGTTAGGAGAAATAATATGATTTAAATAAAAATCATAATTCGTGGACTTACATGAAAAACATGTGTCGAGAACTAATCATATATTTATATAAAAGAGAACATTAGGCATGCCTATGTGGCGCAACCACAAGCAAGAATTTCGTTTTAAATTTATTTACTTTCAAAACTGGCCTTCGTTTTTTCATTATAAGATGTGACTTTTATGAATAATTGCGATTTTAATGACCTTTATCAAAAGTTCCGTCTTTTATGAAATGTTCAGACTTTAATGAAGAGTTGTGACGTCTTTCACAAGTTGTGACTTTTATGAAAAGTTCCAACTTTAATAAAAAGTTGCGAATTTTGTAAAAGGTTGTGAAAATTTCGAAGAATTACAACTTTATCAAATCGTTGTAACTTTCTGATAAGGCACAACAAACATTTGTTCAAACTAACCTTTGTTGTTTCTATATAGAGGGATTTTCTCTCATTTAAAAAAAATGCCAATCTTATTTTCCTACTTCCTCAAAATTAAATATTCATTTTACATGCTCCAGTTAAGTAACTTACTGACATCGCTGTTTTTGTATGAATAAGTTAGTGAATTAAATCGTTCCATCAGGAGAGGACTTGTCACGACCCAAAATGGGTCGTGAATGGCACCCATACTTACCTCTTTAGGTGGGCGAACCAACACATCTAAACCCCAACATATACCAATAGTTCAACTATAAATAATATAAATAATGCGAAAGCTTCAAAAGATACTAAGCAACCAATTTAAATAACTTTCTAAGTTTAATACGTACCATCTCAAAATCTGATAGTCATCACATCAAGGACATCTAATCTCCAATACTAAGTCTTAGAATATCGAATACACTAAAATAAAGAATAAAATAGTATGTGTCTTAAAGTATAGGACATCATGTCGTGATCGAGAGAATCCAACACGAGCTTGAATGGATAGCTCACCCTATAACTTGATATGCGGGAGGTTGGCTAGAGCTGAGGGAAATCAGAAGTCATAGGTACAGTCGCTGCATTTCATAGAAGGAAAACAAAGAAGAAAACAAGTAGGACTCAGTACGAGGAAACATGTACAAACTAAATATCATCGGTCCACCCAAAATAGTAACTAATATACAAAGAATAATAGTATGAACTCAACTATAGCACTTAACTTGTGATAAGCAACAAAAAACATTAAAAAGTGTCCATAACAATAAAGTAAGCACGTATTAAGTCAACGGTATCAAGATCACACATGAGGACTCATGCCTCCAAACCAAACCATTTTGGGAGTTGAGTTCTTTGAGATTGAATATCTTCCATTAATTCAACATATTTTTCCTTTAATATTATCGTGTCGGAACGTGAGACTCCGATCCAAAAATACCATGTTTGAATGTGACACTCCGATCGAAGAATACCGTGTTGGAACGTGACACTTCGATCCAAAAATATCGTGTCGGAACGTGACACTTCGATCAAAGAATACCGTGTCGGAATGTGACACTCCGATCCAATTATACTATTAATTTATCCTTTACTATCACCCCTTTCAATTCATTGTTATATTATTTTCATCAAGACTTCTTTATTCAAGGCATCACTTCGATAGATAGGATTAGAGAATATAAATTCTACGGTCTCAGGATTTCAGACAAATCACAAACCACACAACCAAATCACACAATCACACAGTCAAGTACTTAGAGAACTTCACAATATCATTCAAGGCATATCAATCACTATTAAGAGTTTACTATCAAATAGCATTAACCATAACCTACCTCCACCGAATAACCGAATTCAAGATAGCTCCAATACTTTTCCTTTCCTCAATGCTTTCGAACCATTCCAATCTATCAATTATATATACATAATTTGAAAGTTTAAAAGTCAATAATCACTCATGTTATTCTATGTTTAACTTAGACCAAAAAATTCACCTAATTCTGTGATCAATTTCCTAAGTTCAAATCCAAGGATAAGCCTTAATTCCTCCCATTAGCGTAATTTTAATGTACTTTATATAATGTACTACACCTTATATTTAATTACGTATTAAAATATGTTAAAACTTTAACAATTACGAACTATAAAATTTTGCATGTCCAATAGAATCGATGACATTCTCTTTTATACAATTCATTGTAATCTATACAACATAAAATTTGTAAAACTAATTAAATCAAACAACCTATAACTATTTGGGTATAAAAAGGAAGACTCTTATACTAATATTCAAACTATGTGATTGGCCAGCAAGTTTCAACCCAATTTATTTTATAAAATTAAGAAATAACGTCAATCATACATTCGCCAATCACTGTAAGCTCCAATCCTTTAAAATAATAATTTCCTACACTACATATTCTAATCATTAACTTCTAATTCTTGGCCAAATTTCATGCCATAATTATTCCTACCATTAATTAACAATAACTAGGAGAATTGGGTTCATGCTCTTTCAATTCAATATCATTCCAATTTGTTTACTCATTAATGATTAATGGCTCCCTAAAATTTTCAATCAACAATTTGTACATAAACCTATCTCGTAGCAATTTAGCATACACCTGAACATTTATAGTTTTACAAGAACTAATATATTCTTTCCACCAATCTGCATGTTATGAATTCATAAAGAAACTTACCGCTAAACGAATCCACGCTTAATCTTTAATGTAGCTGCACAGGTAAGCCGTCTTTCTCACAGTTCTTATTTTTTCCTCTTTTCTTTTTGTCTACAGATTATTTGTTACCCTAATTATTATACACATATAATTATAATAGTGATAAAAGTGATCCAAAATTAATTATAATATTATTTCTTAACCATTAACTAAATAAATTAGTAAAACTACCCCACTAATTTCATAATTATAATTATGAATAGTCCAAATAACCCACTTAAATCTATCAGAAAGTATTTTCTAACATAAAAATTTCTACTAAAACACCCACCTAAATCTATCAGAAAGTATTTTCTAACATAAAAATTTCTAGTGCCCAAACCGACTACACGGTTTGTTACAATAGATACCAATTTACTTATTGTTCGTCCTCGAACGATCAAAGGAAGGCAAGGCAAGAAAGGATAGTTATCTCAATTATTATTCAAAAATATTAATACCCATTGTCTCATCTCAATAGCATCAAAAACTAGAGATCTACACCTCCCCTCATAGAATGTCTCTAATATAATTGCCCACATACTTGGTTTATCAAACTCATCATTCATTGAAGTCAACACTCTTAATAATAACAAAACGTAAAACTACATCGATCATCTACCTTACTCTCAAACCATCATTAGTATCAAAGTATGCTTATCAAATACATGTTCAAACTATGGCTATCTCTTTCTATTTAAGCATTTCCTGACAGATAGGAGTCCCAAATAAGGCCTATAGCACTAATTTCAAATGTGATAGTACCTTTTCATTGAGACAAAAACTATTAAATCACACACAAAGTCATCTCTACACCACTTTCACATACCATGCTTAAGGTACCATTTTAAACCATTATATATATCATGCCAACACTTAGGAAAATTCTTTGTGACTCAAACTATTCTGTATACTATAAGCTCATAACCTCTATTAACCATCAAATGTCCATGTAACACACCTTAACATTCTATGAAGTCTCATAAATAGAGTAGTATTAACCCAACTTTATTCTTAATAACCATGTAAAACTATATCTCACCTTTTACATCATTCTTCAGTCTTCTATCCTAATTTGAGCAATCTAACATCATTGTAAAATACTAATATTTTCATACCTCATTATTTGTCACCTAAACCAAAACTCAATATTTTTTACATTTTTTGATGTCGATGATAAACTCCTAGTAAGTCTGTACCAAACTAGTTCACATCTCACAATTATATCTAAACTCATAGGCAAAAATTAAAACAACCATCAACTACACCCCATGGATTTATACTAGAGGTCTTATTCTTTCACTCTTCTCAAATTCTTTTCATGGTGCAAATTCTAAATATCTCGCTCCTTCAATATATCAAACGCTTGTTTATCTAGCTTGCTTACCGATCTCATGTTTTACTAATTATCCATGACATTTTACTTCACACTCTAAATTAAAACTCTGAGGGTAAACCCTTCCTTAGATCCTTTAACAATCAAAAGTAACAACTTTATGGTCCAAAGCATGAATAAATTCTTTCACGTGCTCGATAACGATGCAATAAATCGTTTCTCATCTTACTAATTCATACCTTGACAAAATATACCACCAGAAATTCAGACTTATAGAAAAATTGAATTATAAGTCCAATTGTGTAACACAATGTCTTTAATTATCTACATTTGCTTATACTTTGAAGATTTTTACGAATCACCTTATCTTAGCTTATCATTGATTGCGTCTCCACCAACCATACCATATGCTTCACTAAAAATCAAACCTTACTCATTTCTAAATTCAACAGTACAATAGAACGTATCATCTCACTCAAGTTGAACGTCTGTACACTCCTTCTTTTAAGTTCTATTCAATAGCTTTTAACCAAGCTGATTAACCTGTTATGCTATTACCTTAACCAAAACAAAATAGATGAAATCACGCAATTTTGAACCCAATTCTCGATCCCTTCGAAGATACATTTTAGTTCTTACAATCAGAGAAAATAATTCTGCTCTCACTTATTTTTCTTAAGGCTACACATCCCACAAGTTTTATCTTATTTTAGTTATGATTCCAGCTCCTTTAAGTTATATTCGAGTGTGCCCTGAATCTCCTAATATTTATCATATAACCACATTACTCACTAAATAGTAGAAATATCAACCTTAGATACTCGCAAGTTTTTATCACCATACAAAATTTATTTGCCCTATAATTTGTATTCTATAATTTGCATCTCCGTCGCCATCCATCACTTACTCCTATCACCATCATGTATTTGTAAGCCCTTTTCATCACCACAAAGTCAATTTTTTTTCTCGACATGACACCTTAAACTCAGATATAGTAATCAAAATGAAGGGACTAACAAATTTTATATTCACTTTCTTACTAAAATCATCATTTTACTTCACCCAAAGTATACCCACTAGGATTTTCTTTCCCTATAAGTCTGTCATGCTACTTTTTGAAAGTTAAGATAAAATCACCAGTCCTCACTCAATACCCTCAAGATACATTACACAGTTTAAGTTGTGTTAATATTTGTACCAAAGATCCACCACTAAAGATTTTCTTTAAAATAATGCTTAACCACTAAATCTTGTTATCTAGACCATGTCGTACAACTTGTAACTCCTTTAGTAATTAGTATTCATACTTGACGATCGACGTACCTGTTTCCACATAACCCTAGTACTGCCACAGCGTGAAAGTCCATTAGATACCTTACTAGAACACATCATACCTTTCCATAGTATCGTACCCAAATAGCTAACATATTTCTACCCATTAAATAATTGCAAAACATTATCGAATATGTTCTCTCTCTAGACCAAACAATTTGTTTTACTTCTTAGATCAATTCAATAACAAAATAACACACTTCCTAACTCTAACCAAGTAAGCATCGATGACTTTCTCGAATATACCCTCACTCTAAGAAGTCATAGTAGTGTCTTTATTAACCGACACTCGACATGAGACTACCACCACATTTTGCGATCGAGGAAATATATCTATTTCTAAGGACATATTTTTTTTTCTGTTGTTGCTATTTCCACTTCAAATACACTAGTAGTACCCATATTTGAAATAGAGTGAAGAAGTTCAGATACCAATATGTATCACCTAGATACCAATTGGATTCAAGTAGTAGCACGAAAGAAAGAAAGAAATGAGCTTTCCTAAAGTCCTATAGCTTTTCGAAGAAAAGTAAAGGCGTCCCCTTAGCATTCTGCAAGACTCTACTAGACTTGTCCTTTTGTGATGCGATTAACGAACCTAACGCTCGGATACCAGTTTTGTCACGACCCAAAACGGGTCGTGAATGCCACCCACACTTACCTCCTTAGGTGGGCGAACCAACACATCTAAACCCCAACATATACCAATAGTTCAACTATAAATAATATAAATTATGCGGAAGCTCCAAAAGATACTAAGCAACCAATTTAAATAAGTTTCTAAAGTTTAATACTTATCATCCAAAAATCTGATAGTCATCACATCAAGGATATCTAATCTCCAATACTAAGTCTATGAATATCGAATACACTAAAATAAAAAAGAAAATGGTATGTGTTCGAAAGTATAGGACATCATGTCGTGACTGAGAGAATCCAACACAAGTTTGAATGGATGGCTCACCCTGTAACTTGATATACGGGAGGCTGGCTAGAGCTGAGGGAAATCAGAAGTCGTAGGTACACTCGCTGTATTTTATAAAAGGAAAACAAAGAAGAAAAAAAGTAGGACTCAGTACGAGGCAACATGTATTGAGTAAGTATCATCGGTCAACCCAAAATAGTAACCAATATACAAAAAATAATAGTATGAACTCAACTATATCACTTAACATGTGATAAGCAACAAACAACATGAACAAGTGTCAATAACAATAAAGTAAGCACGTATTAAGTCAACGGTATCAAGATCACACATGAGGAATCATGCCTCCAAACCAAACCATTTTGGGAGTTGAGTTCTTTGAGATTGAATATCTTCCATTAATTTAACATATTTTTCCTTTAATATTACCCTGTCGGAACGTGACACTCTCATCCAAAAATACTGTATCAAAACGTGACACTCCGATCCAAGAATAACTTGTCGGAACGTGACACTCTGATGCAATTATACTATTAATTTATCCTTTATTATCACCGCTTTTAATTCATTGTTATATTTTTTTCATCAAGCCTTCTTTATTCAAGGCATCACTTCGATAAATAGGATTAGAGAATATAAATTCTACGGTCTCACCATTTCAGACCAATCACAAACTACACAACAATATCACAAAATGACACAGTCAAGTACATAGAGAACTTCATAATATCATTCAAGGCATATCAATCACTATTAAGAGTTTACTATCAAATAGCATAAATCATAACCTACCTCCACCGAAGAACCAAATTCAAGCAAGCTCCAATATTGTTTCTTTCCTCAATGCTTTCGAACCATTCCAATCCATCAATTATATATAGATAATTTGTAAGTTTAAAAGCCTATAATCACTCATGTTATTCTATGTTTAGCTTAGAACCAAAAATTCACCTTATTCTATGATCAATTTCCTAAGTTCAAATCCAAGGATAAGCCTTAATTCCTCCTATTAGCATAATTTTAATGTACTTTATATAATGTAATACACATTATATTTAATTACGTATTAAAATATGTTAAAACTTGAACCATTACGAACTACAAAATTTTACATGTCCAATAGAATCAATGACAGTCCCTTTTATACAATTCATTGTAATCTATATAACATATAGTTTGTAAAACTAATTTAATCAAACAACCTATCACTATTTGGGTATAAAAAAGAAGACTCGTATCCTAATATTCAAACCCACGTTATTTGCCAGCAAGTTTCAACCCAATTTATTTTATAAAATTAACAAATAACGTCAATCCTACATTCGCCTATCACTGTAAGCTCCAATCCTTTAAAATAATAATTTCCTACACTACATATTCTAATCATTAACTTCTAATTCTTAGCAAAATTTCATGCTATAATTATTCCTACTATTAATTAACAATAACTAGGAGAATTGGGTTCATGCTCTTTCAATTCAATATCATTCCAATTTGTTTACACATTAATGATTAATGGCTGCCTAACTTTTTCAATCAACAATTTGTACTTAAACCTATATCGTAGCAACTTTAGCATACACCTGAACATTTAAATTTTTACAAGAACTAATATATTCTTTCCACCAATCTGCATGTTACGAATTCATAAAGAAACTTACTGCTAAACGAATCCACGCTTAATATTTAATGTAGCTGCACAGGTAAGCCGTCTTTCTCACTCTTCTTCTTTTTTCCTCTTTTGTTTTCTTCTACAGATTATTTGTTACCCTAATTATTATACTCATATAATTATAATAGTGATAAAAGTGACCCACTATTAATTATAATATTATTTATTAATCATTAACTAAATAAATTAGTAAAACTACCGCACTAATTTCACAATTATAATTATGAATTGTCCAAAACACCCACTTAAATCTATCAGAAAGTATTTTCTAACATATAAATTTTTAGTGCCCAAACCGACTACACAGGTTGTTACAGGACTTATTATTTAAACCTCTTGTATTAGAAGGGAATAAAATTCTAAATAGAGATATTGTGCATTCAGTGGACTCAATTTTTTTTCTATTCTATTATATTTTTATATATCCCCATATATTTTTTACACTCATAAATTTATGCATAAGATATAAATTGTTATTTTTTATTATAAATTGATATAAATCTATGAGATATAATGAATTATATGATAACTAGGGTAAAAGAAAAATAATTTGGAGAGGAAAAATTAAAAGAACATAGAGAGGGAGAACGAGTGAGAAAAGGGAGAAGTGAAGAGGAAAGCAAAGGCATTGGGAAGTAGCTTGTTTGATCACGATTCTTCAGTGGAGGTAGGTTATGATTTGTTTCTATCTGATAGATAAACTCAAAATAGCGATCGATATGTGTTGCGTAGTATTGTAAAATCTTCTATATGCTTGATTGTGTGTTTGTATGTTGTGATTGTGGAAATCTTTAATTTTAGCCCTCTCCATTAAGATGATGCCTTGACATAAAGAAGGCTTGATGAAGTAAAGTAATAAGATCAATGGATCGGGTGTCACGTTCCGACACGTAGTATTATGGGATCGGCTGTCACGTTCCAACACGTAGTATTATGGGATCGGCTGTCACGTTCCAAAACGTAGAATTAGGGGATCGGAGTGTCACGTTCCGACACGTAGTATTAAGAGATCGGGTGTCACGTTCAAACACTTTGCATTAAGGGATCTGGTGTCACGTTCCGACACGTAGAATTAGAGGATTGGAGTGTCATGTTCCGACACGATAATAATAAAGAGAAGTAACTTTGAATTTTGTTAATATACTCAAATTCAAAGAACCTAATTTCCAAATGAGTATGGTATGGAGGCTTGAGTCCTCATAGGTGTGCTTGGTGTTGTTGTCAATGGTTATTATACTTGCTGATTGTCACTTGTTAAGTACTATGGTTGATTTTATATTATTATTCAATATATATTGCTTTCTATTCTGAGTTGGCCGATGATACCTACTCAGTACTTGTTCCTTGTACTGACCCCTACTTGTATTTTCTTCTTAGTTATTTTGTTGAGTGCAGCAAGTGCGCCATCGACTTCGACTCGCCCTCAACTCTAGCCAGTCTCCAGCATATCACAATTCAGGGTGAGCTATTGTTCCTAGCTCGTGTTGGATTCTCTCCTTCGTATCTTGATGTCTTGAAGTTCGGACATGGACTATCCTTTTACTTATTTTACCTTCTTAATACTCTTAGAATTAGAAATTTGAGGATAGATGTTCTTGATGTGATGACTTCCAGACTTTGGGAATAATAAGTATTGAGTTTTAGAAGTTATTTAATTGATTTTCGTTAATGAGTTTTGAGTCTTCCGCATTATATTTTGTTCACTATTGTTGAAATATTGGTAAATGTTGGGGTTTAGATTTGTTGGTTCACTCACATAGGAGGATAAGTGTGGGTGCCACTCGCGGCTCGTTTTGGGTCGTGACAAACTTGGTATCAGAGCATTAGGTTCGTTGGTCTCATCAAACAAGAACGAGTCTAGTAGAGTCTTGAGGAACGGTGGGGGGATGCCCTTAATTTTCTTGGAGAGGCTATAGAACTTTAGGAAAAAATTCCATTCTTTCCTCCTTTCGTTCTATTACTTGTATCCAAATGGTATCTAGGTGATACAAATTGGCATCTGACATCCTCACTCTATTGCGCAGATGGCTAGAACTAGAGCAACAACTGTGCCAACACCAACACCGGCAAGACAGGGTGCGTCTGAGCTAGCCACTGGGGCTGTAGCTCGAAGAGGAGCAGTGGCAAAAGGCTGTGGTAGAGGTCTGTGGAGGACGTCCTCTAGAGGTAGAGGACAAACGCCTGGTCAAGCTAGTACTAGGGCGGTGACTCCTCCACCGACTGATGAGGTAGCAAGAGAGGGTGAGGAAGGGGAAAATGAGAAAGTGCGGGGTGAGGAATTACCACCCTAACCTACCCCAGAGATTATAAACCAGGTTCTTACTTATCTTAGCGTGTTATCTGATCAGGGCCAGACACCTCTAGTGTTTTCTGCACCAGCACCTCAGGTTCCAGGTGTACAACATGCAGCTGCTGTGGTTCCCGCATGGATGCCTCATTGGAAGTAGACATGTTTCCTCAATTAACTACAGGGCCTATAATGACGAGTGATCAGCATGAACTTTTCACTAAATTCTTGAATTTGAAACCTCCAGTTTTCAAGGGTGCTGAATCTGAGGATGCCTCTGATTTTCTAGTTGATTGTCATGAGCTGCTACATAAGATGGACATAGTAGAATGGTTCGGGGTTGAGTTTGTGACCTATAAGTTTCAGGGAAATTCCAAAATGTGGTGGCGGTCGTATGTTGAGTGTCAACCAGCACAGGCACCACCTATGACTTGGGCATTATTCTCTAGCTTATTTATGAAAAAGTATATACCCCGGACGTTGAGTGATAGGAGGAGAGATGAGTTCCTGATTCTAGAGCAAGGTAGGATGTCTGTTACTACTTATGAGGCTAAATTTTGTGCAGTATCCAGGTATGCCGCCAAGCTTTGCTTTAGTCTACAAGAGCGGATTCGCCGTTTTGTGAAAGGATTGAGGTCAGAATTGCAGATCCCAGCCTTACAGGTAGCTACTGCAGCAAAATCCTTTCAGGAAGTGGTGGACTTTGTGATAGAGCTAGAGGGGGTGAAGCCAGATAACTTCACCATGGCGTCGACCTCTAAGAAGTTCCACACTGGAGGTGAGTTTAGTGGTTCATACTTCAGAGGGCAGAGTTCAGGAGGTTACCCAGCCCAACCTATTCAGTCTTCACTACAGGCTGTAGCTGGGTGTCCATCGCAGACCAGTCAACATTTCTCTTAGTTTGGAGGTTATCCCCAGACTTTGTCATTCTCATAGAGACATATGCTAGACTCAAGAGATTGTTATGGATGTGGAGAGACTGGACATATTAGGAGAAATTGTCCAAAACAGAGTTAAAGACCCCCAATAATTAGAGGTAGAGGTGGTCATGGGAGAGGCTGCCATTCTAGAGGACGTGTTGGTCAAGGTAATGGTGGTCACCAAATCAACTGAGGTGGCGGGCAAGGTTGAACTCTTGCAGCACAACATGGTAGGGGCAACGGACAGACAGGTGATAGCGCCCATTGTTATGCTTTCCCCGGGAGATCTGAAGCAGAGACATCTGATGCTGTTATCACAGGTAATCTTTTGGTTTGTGATTGCATGGATTCTGTATAATTTGATTCTGGATCCACATTTTCATATGTATCTTCCTCGTTTGCTACTGGTCTTGATTTACATTGTGATTTGCTTGACATGCCTATTCGTGTGTCTACTCCTGTGGGTGAGTCTGTGATAGTTGAGAAGGTGTATATGTCTTTTCTCGTGACTTTAGTGGAGAGCAATACTCATGTAGACTTGATTATGCTAGAGATGGTTGATTTCGATTTAATTCTGGGTATGACTTGGCTTTCTCCAAATTTTGCAATCTTAGATTGTAATGCTAAAACTGTGACATTGGCCAAGCCTGGGACAGACCCGCTAGTGTGGGAGGGTGACTATACTTCCACCCTAGTTCGTATTATCTCCTTTCTTCGTGCCAGGAGAATGGTTAGTAAATGTTTTTTAGCTTTGACATCTCAGGGATGATACTTCCCAAGTACCTTTGATTGAGTCTGTTTCGATAGTCCGTGAGTTTCTGGATGTGTTTCCTGCAGACCTTCCTTGTATGCCACCAGATAGGGATATTGATTTTTGTATTGATCTGGAGCCGGGTACTCGCCCCATTTCCATACCCCCTTCTAGGATGGCTCCAGATGAGTTAAGGGAGTTAAAGGCCCAACTTCAGGAGTTATTAAGTAAAGGCTTTATTAGGGCAAGTGCATCCCCTTGGGGTGCTCCGGTTTTATGTGTGAAAAAGAAGGATGGAAGTTTTCGTATGTGCATAGACTACAGGAAACTAAATAAGGTAACTATTAAGAACAAGTATCCTCTTCCTCGCATTGATTATTTGTTCAATCAGTTACAAGGTACTTGTACCTTCTCAAAAATTGATTTGAGATCTGGTTATCATCAATTGAAAATACGGGCAACAGATGTGCCAAAGACTGCTTTTCGAACCATGTATGGGCATTATAAATTCCTAGTAATGTCTTTTGGGCTTACGAATGCCCCTGCTGCTTTCATGATCCTGATGAACGGGATTTTTAAGCCATATCTGGATCTTTTTGTTATCGTATTTATTGATGATATACTGATATACTAAATGAGCAGAAAAGAACACGAGGAACATTTGAAAATTATATTGGAATTGTTGAGGGGGAAAAGGCTTTATGCCAAATTCTCCAAGTGTGAGTTTTTGCTAGATTCTGTGTCCTTCTTGGGGCACGTGGTTTCTAAGGATGGGGTGATGGTTGATCCTTCCAAGATTGAAGCAGTAAAGAGTTGGGTAAGACCTACTAATGTTACAGAGGTAAGGAGCTTTGTTGGTTTAGCTAGCTACTATCGTCGATTTGTCAAGGGATTCTCTTCGGTTACTTCCCAACTGACAAATTTGACTAAGCACAATGTTCCATTTGTGTGGTCGGACTAATGTAAAGAAAGCTTCTAGAATCTCAAGACCTTGTTGACTATTGCACCAATTCTCACCTTGCAAGTGGAAGGTAAGAATTTCATTATTTACTGTGATACACCTTATTCTGGTTTGGTTGCAGTGCTAATGCAGGAGAAGAATGTAATTGCTTATGCTTCGAGGCAACTAAAGGTGCATGAACGCAACTATCTGACCCATGATTTGGAGTTGGCTGCAGTAGTGTTTGCATTAAAGCAATGGAGACATTATCTATATGGGGTTAAGTGTGAAGTGTATACAGATCATCGTAGTTTACAGTATGTCTTTACTCAGAAAGATTTGAATTTGAGACAGAGGAGGTGGATGGAACTACTGAAGGACTATGATATTACTATGTTGTATCATCCAGGAAAAGCTAATGTTATGGCAGATGCTTTAAGTAGAAAGGCAGGGAGCATGGGAAGTCTAGCGCACTTACAGGTTTCTAGACGCCCATTGGCTAGAGAGGTTGAGACTCTGGCTAATAACTTTATGAGGTTGGAAGTACTGGAGAAGGGAGGATTTTTGGCCTGTGTGGAGGCAAGATCTTCCTATCTTGACAAGATTAAGGGAAAACAATTTACTGATGAGAAACTGATTCGGATTCGAGATATGGTATTGCGAGAAGAGTCTAAAGAAGCAAAAATTGATGAAGAAGGCATTTTGAGAATAAAAGGAAAGGGTGTGTGCCCAGCGTCGATGATTTGATTCACACTATTCTTACAAAGGCTCATAGTTCAAGGTATTCTATACATCCTGGTGCAACCAAGATATATCGTGACCTAAAGCAACATTTCTGGTGGAGTAGGATGAAGCGTGACATTGTTGATTTTGTTGCCCAATGCCCGAATTGTCAGCAGGTAAAGTATGAACATTAGAGGCCTGGAGGGACACTTCAGAGAATACCCATTCCTGAATGGAAGTGGGAGAGAATTGCATTGGATTTTGTAGTTGGTCTTCCAATGACCTTGGGCAAGTATGACTCCATTTGGGTGATTGTTGATAGGTTAACTAAGTCTGGTCACTTCATTCCGGTCAAGATGACTTACAATGCAGAGAAGTTAGACAAACTCTATATCTCAGAAATCATTCAATTGCATGGAGTTCCACTTTCCATCATATCGCATAGAGGTACGTAGTTTACTTCTATGTTTTGGAGAACATTGCATGCTGAATTAGGTACTAGGTTGGATCTTATTACTGCATTTCACCCTCAGACCGATGGTCACTCTGAGCGAACAAATCAGGTGTTGGAAGATATGCTTCGTGCATGTGTGATAGAATTTGGTGGTCATTGGGATAACTTCTTACCCTTAGCAGAGTTCTCATACAATAATAGCTATCACTCAAGTATTGATATGGCCCCATTTGAGGCACTGTATGGGAGGAGATGTAGGTCTCCCATTGGTTGGTTTGATGCATTTGAGGTGAGACCATGGGGTACAGATCTTTTGAGGGAATCGTTAGATAAAGTAAAATTCATTCAAGAAAAGCTTCTAGCAGCGCAGAATAGGCAGAAAGAATATGCAGATCGAAGGGTTAGGGACTTGGATTTTATGGAGGGTGAACAAGTCTTGCTGAAGGTTTCACCCATGAAGGGTGTGATGCGGTTTGGTAAGCGAGGTAAGCTTAGTCTGAGGTATATTGGTCCATTTGAAGTTCTGAAGCACGTGGGGGAGGTAGCTTATGAATTAGCCTTGCCTCCAGGACTGTCAGGAGTGCACCCGATATTTCATGTGTCTATGCTGAAAAAATACCATGGGGTTGGAAACTACATTATTCGCTGGGATTCAGTTCTCCTTGATGAGAATTTGTCTTATGAGTAGGAGCCTGTTGCTATTTTAGGTAGAGAGGTCCGCAAGTTGAGATCAAAGGAGATTGCATCTATCAAGGTTCGGTGGAAGAATCGTCCAATTGAAGAGTCCACTTGGGAGAATGAGGCTGATATGTAAGAAAGATATCCACATCTTTTAACACATTCAGGTACTCTTTCTCACCCTTGCTTTTCTTCTCGTGATCGTTCGGGGACGAACGATGGGTAAATTGGTATCTATTATAATGACCTGTTTAGTCAGTTCGAGCAGTAAAACTATTTTTGATAAAAACTGACTGGGTCGACGGATCACATGACGGTCCGTCATGGTCACGATTGACCGTGATGGACTCCGTCGTCCCACACTTGTGTAAATTCTTTTGTTGCTCTCCTCATTTCCCTCGATAAGAGGTAGAATGAACCGTCATATACACAATGGTCCGTCGAGAGTTTCCGTTCCAAAACACTTCAACTAGAAAATCTAGGTACTAGGATCAACTCTCTAAACTTCGCGACAAATCTGCAGCACGCACCGTCGAAGATACGACGGACCGTCACAAAACTCGTTACTGAATTTGAGTCTCTGAACTTTGTGACAGGCCTGCAGGACGGACCGTCATAGATACGAAGGACCGTCACTAGTTGCGTAACCCTTACTGGTTCAGATTTCTGCTAAAAGTTTTAAAGGGGTGTTTTGGACTATTTATGACAAACTTTATGAAATTAGTGGGGTAAGTTTAATAATATATTTACTTGGGGGTTAAACGAGATAACGTTGAAATAAATAATGGGTTACTTTTGTCATAATGAATTATATGATAACTATGGTAAAAGATAAAAAATTTGGAGAGGAAAAATAAAAAGAACAAAGAGAGGGAGAACGAGCGAGAAAAGGGAGAAGCGAAGAGGAAAGCAAAGGCATTGCGAAGTAGCTTGTTTGATCACGATTCTTCGGTGGAGGTAGGTTATGGTTTGTTTCTATCTGATAGATAAACTCAAAATAGCGATCAAATTGTGTTGGGTAGTATTGTAAAGTCTTCTATATGCTTGATTGTGTGTTTGTATATTGTGATTGTGGAAATCTTTAATCTTAGCCCTCTCTATTAAGATTATGCCTTGACATAAAGAAGGCTTGATGAACAATGTAATGAGATAAATGGATCGGGTGTCATGTTTTGACACGTAGAATTAGGGGATCAGAGTGTCACGTTCCTACACGTAGTATTAAGGTATCGGGTGTTACGTTCTGGCACGTAGAATTAGGGGATCGGAGTGTCAAGTTCCGACACTTACTATTAAGGGATCGGGTGTCACGTTCCGACACGTAGCATTAAGGGATCAGGTGTCACGTTCCGACACGTAGAATTAGGGGATCGGAGTGTCACGTTCCGAGATGATAATAATGAAGAGAAGTAACTTTGAATTATGTTAATATACTCAAATTCAAAGAACCTAATTTCCAAATGAGTATGGTGTGGAGCCTTTAGTCCTCATAGGTGTGCTTGGTGTTGTTGTCAATGGTTCTTATACTTGTTGATTGTAACCTTTTAAATACTATGGTTGATTTTATATTATTATTCAATATATATTGCTTTCTATTCTAAGTTGGCCGATGATACCTACTCAGTACTTGATCCTTGTACTGACCCCTACTTGTATTTTCTTCTTTGTTATTGTGTGGAGTGCAGCAAGTGCGCCATCGACTTTGACTCGCCCTAAACTCTAGCCAGTCTCCAGCATATCAGATTTTAGGGTGAGCTATTGTTCCTAGCTCGTGCTGGATTCTCTCCTTCGTGTCTTGATGTCTTGAAGTTCGGACATGGACCATCCTTTAACGTATTTTATCTTCTTAATACTGTTAGATTTAGAAATTTGAGGATAGATGTTCTTGATGTGATGACTTCCAGATTTTGGGAATAATAAGTATTGAGTTTTAGAAGTTATTTAATTGATTTTCGTTAATGAGTTTTGAGTCTTCCGCATTATATTTTGTTCACTATGGTTGAAGTATTGGTAAATGTTGGGTTTAGATTTGTTGGTTCGCTCACATAGGAGGATAAGTGTGGGTGCGACTCGCGGCTCATTTTGGTTCGTGACATTTTCCAAAAGACACAACCTTTTCGAAATAACGGGTCTGAACAGATGTGTATGAAAAAACACGTTTCATTCAGAAAATTTCTTTGATAAGGAAGTCATTTTTCATTTTCAAACATTGAAAAAGTTTTCTTCTCTACATACATTTTCTCTCATAAATAAAACATTCAATCGACTGGATCTGCTATTCATTTTATCTTGGAAGAAATTAATCCGTAACCTCGGGTATAGTGAGGGTATTAAATTTCTTAAGGAGACAGTAATTTATTTGGACTCACATTAAAAGTGTTTTTCTGTCTATTTCCTCATCTTCGTGTTTATGTATTTTTTACTAACCTTAATACAGGTCATAACATTAAATTATCATAATGACTTTTTTAATTATTATATTCCATTTTTAGATTCATTGTGAAACACATTGATGTAATTTTTTACTACCTCCGGAAGAAGTAAAAACATCATATTGGCGACCAATTCTGATATATATTAATGGCTAATGTGTATCGCACCTATTTTATATACATTATGATCATACTACATTAATACAAACTACTACTAAATGTCAATTATTTTGGCAACTAAAAATGTATTTGATACTTAATAACTAATACACACTAATTTATCGATCTAAAGTAAACTACCGAATACATTACAATACCCAATAATACAATTATACACAAAAAAATTGATTGCACAACATTTCGAAATGACAAATCAAAAAATTAACTACGATACATTCTCTATTGTATGACAGCATAGCCAAAACAGACCAAAAACAAGCTTTACAAAAAAAATCTACAGGCGCAATCAACGGTGGCATCGAAGGACTGTAGCCTGACCCACGGTCCGTCCTAGACAACCGTCGATGGGATCAAAAACTCCCAAAAATTTCTGCCCAGAAAAATTGGTTATGTCTCGAACAACGGATGGACTTATGGTCCATATGTCAGATGACATTCTGTAGTCCGTGATCGTCGATCAATACTCCCTTGACCCACTACCTGACAAGAGCTTAGGTTTTCCACCACGGTCCATAGGTGGACCTACGGTCTGTAGGTTGAAAATTTGCAGATGGTTAAGGGGAAATGCAGTTGTGTAAACTTCAAATGGTCATAACTCTTAGCAAAAAATGAATTAGATGTCCCATGATTTACAAAAAAATATAAAATTGAATTATCTTTCCATAGTCACCGACCTTGCTAAAATCAGACCTCCGAATAAATGTTATGTCCATTTTAGTAAAGGCCTGTCGAACAGGTCCAGTCAAAGGACCTAATGACGGGGCGTCGGTGAGACGACGGACCATCAATCCAGACCGTCATTTGGTCTGACAGTAATTTACACAGAGGTCGTTTGGTCGTTATTTTTTCTTTTTTTAAACCTTAAGTTACGTCGTTTTGACCCTAAATTATCAGATTTTAGTTAATTTAAGACTAGAAACATAGTTAAAATATATCTAAGTCAAATCTTTAAATCAAAAGTTAGAAAAATTAGAAGCAAAAAAGGAGAAAAATCTCAAGAATCCTAGTTCAAGAACGCGGCAAGCTCCAGTAGTTCTAGTCCCGAAACCTAAGTATTTTTCCGTGAATTTTATTACTAGGTATGTAGGATTTCAATTGTGGATTAGTTTCACCCATTAGGTCCCTAGTTTTCAGTCAGATTCTTGATTCTCTTGTCATGATTTAACCTAGGGTTTCTAGAACTTTTGTAGAACTTCATGAATTCATTAAATATATGTTCCAAATAATATTATAATGTTATTAATCAGATTATCGCGTGAATTTCAGAATTCTAGCTTTGTATTTCATTAGTTCTTGAATTAAACATGATAGGTCACATATTTCGGATACTTTAGATATACATGCCTCAGTTATAAATGCATAATTACTAGATTAATTGTTGCATTCTCACTTTGCATATTCAATTTTGAGCTATCTAGCATTTATAGAAACTCAAACATAAGCAGTAAATTTACAGAATTCATGGAAGTAGCATAATACTGAGTTGGACTAGGGTTCAGCGTACCAAAATAGTCCAAGAACTACTAGCAAAGTAGATTGTAAGTCCGCTCTATGGGAAATCAGTTTAGTGATCACGCCAGCATGTCTTTATACCTCTGGCAGGGTGTATTGGGTCCTCTCGATGTAGCGTATACATCTGACTCCACATTTTACTAGTGTTGTTTTATTGTTAGTAGCCCCCACAATTAAGTCAAGCTCTCTGCATTGACCATTTATCAGTATATTTTGTATTCAGTTTCAGCTTGTTATAAATTGGGCATTGCATCCAGTCAATTCAAAATTCAGTTTATCATGTTAGATTGTTATACTTGCTTTTATGTTTTTTCAGTTATGTTTTATATCAGCTATACTCTATTCTACATGCTCTCTACCTTTGAAGTACTCACGCATATGTGCGCTACATCTTCTCATAATGTATATTCAAGTTCTCAGCATTCAGATCATGCATAGATCAATTTCCAATCTCCAGTTCAGCAATTCAGTGGTGAGTCCTCTTTCTCCAAGGACAACATTCATGAGTGTCATTTAAGTCTTTAGTCATTTAGTTTCAGTTTTTGCTAGATTTCACTTGGGGCTTTTCCCAGCATTTCTAGTCTTGTTTAGAGGCTTATTTCAGATATAGTTAGATTTAGATTAGTATTGAGTCAATATTTTCATTGTATTAAACTCATCAGTTCTCATATATATAAGTTTTAGCATATGGGTATTCCCCATCTTTTCATTACAAGTTATGATTTAGCTTCTGCATCGATTTATTATATGTAGTATGCTCATGATCATGCCAGCAGGCTATCACTTGGGATCATTTGTGGTTCTATATTCTGTGTCCGTGTCTCGGGGGTATCTCGGGGCGTGAAATCTGTAAAGAACATACAGTTCAAGATGAGATTTTAGTAGATAATCAACACCCACTTACCAACATCCATAACATGACTAGGTTCATCACAAACAGCCATTGTTTATTATATTCCAAAATAAACATTGACACCATGTAAAGGGCAAACCAAATTTTACATTATCACCGTTATGATAATAACCTCAAACCAAATCAATTTGAAAAATTTCTCAAAAAATTGAAACACAAATTTATCACAAACCATTAACAACAAAAATATAGATCATTAATTTTATATAACATGCCCCAGTAGTAATATAATTAATATTAAGGATTAAAGAAATAAAAAACCTCCTTAATTTCCTATGAACTACAAAACCTTGTATTTTGTGATATAAACCTTTTATGTAGCCTCTAAAATACTAAGATAGATTTTGGGACAAATCGAAAAATATTCAATAAAAAGAAAGACTGAAAAGCGAATAAATGTATCCTCTACGATGCAAAGAGCCTCACCACTTACTACGAGTAGTAAAATGGATCAATGAGGAGCTAGATGATGCTGATTCTGGTTACCACCGTCTGCATCATGATACCATGCAGGTAAACAGGCATCGGTACATTGAACGTAAAAATATGCGAGTAGGAATGCAAACAACAACTTAATCTTGAAAAAGATTAAGAACAAAACTCACCTTGGCTATGCTCATCTCCTTAATAACTAGAGTAAATATAAATAAATGAGACACATGCAATATACAAAAAATTTTAAAAGTGTTAAAACACTGAATTCGTTAAAGAATAAAAAACTTACTTTAGTTATATATGAAATAACATAGTTTCTGTGGGAGTTTCTGTAACAAACAACCACGGCTATGAGCCTATGTCCTGATATAACATCTTGCCCACACTACTATCATTGTTTTATACTTTGCCGTCGCACAAAACTACTTAATTTATTGCATGCTCTAGCTTAACTAACTAGATAATCTAAAAAGTATGACCCATTAATACTCATGATGGTTACATGGTTTATAGAGACTAGAGTTATTATTAACCCGCATCCCATATCAGTGCTCAATAAATGGATGGGGTTAAAGAGGAAGGACATATTCAAGACACTTTTGTACCACCAAGACCATACATCAATAAATTTTTAATAGCTAATGAGAAGTACACCCTTTTTAGTCTTGCATGTTGTCACATATATATCTTTCTGTTGACTGATACATGATGTAATTCATATGTTCAAAAATGAATTCCTACTCACTCCTCATTGACATTTTTATTTTGGTCTTGAAGGGCCAACAAACCCTAAATTCAATATTTATAATTTGTGAGAAGAATCATACATACTATTTTCCGTTATTATGTCATGGCACTTATACTTAACTAGTTATGTGGAGATCCCAATAAATATATAATTGAAAAAAAAACAAGGCGAAAGAAAATTTAACTTTGGAAATTTGTAAGACGCAGTGGTAATGTCATAAGATCAAATGAAGTACATTCTTAAATACATGGTAATAATAGTGAAAACTCGGGAATCATTCCTTTATGAATCCAAAAGAAAAAAGTATTTCTCGGAACAATGGAAAAATATAATATGTTTGTTCCATTAGCGAAAACAACAATTAGGCTCCCATAAGAGGAATTATAAATTCCCAAAATATTAGGTACCATTACAAATAAGATGATGATCCTTATCTTATATAGAATATTCTAGAGCGATTTGTTGCAGAAGTCATAGTTGTTACAGGACAAAAATAATAAGTGGCCTCATTGTGATATAAGGTGTTTGATGTACTAATACGACACTAAATTTTAGTTATTTTTTTTCCTTCTCAATGTTTTATCATTTAAAATAATTGTAGTGCTTCCTGATCATGAAATAACAATGATATAGTTATGTCAATTATATAGATTTGCTATGTAAATAGTTTACATGAAATACATCAATTTAATAAAAAAATAAATTTTTTTCAAATAATCAACTATCATTTTTTGTTTCTTCAATACTAACTTTAAGGAAAGCAAAAAAAGACGAAAAATATTTCTAAAAAAAGGAAAAGTTCAATTAGAATATTAAAAAAAAAATTCATATGCTCCATGATTTCAACACAACATTCAAGGATATCAATTTGTATATTGCTCAATTAGGTATATCTGTAATGCACATTTAACGCACTAGTATAATGAAGAAAATGTTTAAAGTAATTACTACCGATTGTTGCATTTCTCGACCCTTGTTAACACTTGAAGTAAAGACCTATAAATATTATGCAAAACTAATAAGAAGACATTCAATCAAATGTTTTTTAAAAATAAATATCAAAAATATCTTTAACGAAAATATGTTGAACTCTATAAAAGATGTCTTGATTTCCTAGATGATATATGGAAGACACAGAAGGTAATATATTCATGTAATTTATTAACAAACATGACTTGTGAAGTTGAATTAGAGATGATCGCGCAGTGATATATAATAATTGCATTGAACTTGCACATAATTTTTACAAATGTTCATACAATAAATAAGGAAAATAGGTTCTTAAAAGGTATTATCAATATTCCAACATTGTTTTGATTATTTGTCATTATCATAAAACAGAAAAACATCAAAATAATGAATAATTCATAAAATAATAATTCATTTGTTCTTTAATCAACAATGAAAAGAAAAAAAAGAAGAAATAAGAATATATATACAATGGAACTTCATAATAAAAAGAACTATTTAAGTGCATAGATTAAACAAATGTTATATATGTATTAGGGGAAAAATTAAAATTTTGTTGGCATATTCAAAAAAGAAAGTAGGCTTGAAAATGAACAAAACATCACTTATAAACTTTCATAATTAATTTCTTCAATTGATAGGTGATAGTTTCATTTCTATGTAAAAATAGATTATATCTAAGCTTATATTAATATCATAAGCATAAATTAATGAGTGTAAAAAAATATAATAGGATATGTAAAACTATAATAAAATAGAAACCAAAAAAATCAAGTCCACTAAATGCACAATGTCCCCTTTAGAAAAATATCCCCTCCAATACCAGAGGTTTAAAGAATTGCGTCATCGTAGAAATGAATGATTTTATTCGGAAACCTATTAATGCAAAAATATTGGTGTTAGTAAGTCAGTAAATAGGAGGAAAGTACACAAATATTTAATTTTGTAGAAGTAGAAGAAGAAGATGATAAAAGACAAAACTTTTGATAAAAATTACAATTCTTCATTAATGTTATTACTTTTTATAAAAGTGTCAACTTTTTGTAAAAGCCTCAACTATTCATCAAGTCTCAACTTTTCATAAAAGTAACATCTTTTCATGTAAGGTGAATGGTAGTTTTGGTGACAAATAAATTTAAAAGGAAATATTTTCTTGTGGCGTATCAACGTAAGAAGGCCTAAGGATCTCTTTTATATGAATATATGATACGATATGATATAATTTCTTCATTTCAACTATCCTCCGTATCTTTAAATGTGTAGACTTTTATTAAATTTCTTAGTTGGGCTGTAGCAATTGTTCTCCCACTTGAGCATTAGTGTGCGTGTCAATCACGACAGTATGGGTTGTGACAAAAGGTGTAAATAGAAAATGAAGTGTTTCGAGACTCTTGAAGTGTTAAAAGAGATTTGTTATGAATTAGTACTACTTCAGTTTTTTTGAATATATTTTATTTGGTAACTTTTTCATACATGAGAAATATTTTTTGTTTCATCCCAAGTGTATTCTAGCATTGAACCCTTTAAGTTTTCATTTCAATGAGAAAAATTATGTTGTGCATTAATTATTAGATGTACACTTTGATTATTTTTCCTATATTCTTGATTTTATATAACAATGAGAAGATGTAAATCAACAAATGTTTTCTCCAAACAACATTTGAACACAAGTTTATTTTCTCATTGAAATTAAAACTCTTCTAAGGAAAATTTGAATATGATGGAAACTAGGAAGGAAATGAATAAATTAGCATGAAAAGTAACTTGCATGGAATCATTATTGACAAATAAAATTTCAATGAGTGTAAAAATCAGGTTATATCTTTATCTTCCTTTATTGTTTTTATTATTTCTATCCTTTATATTTTATTATATTTATTTATTAAATATTAGGATAGATGGTCATTATGTTATGATCTCGTAATATATCTTTATTGCTATTAGTATGTAGTCTAGTTAGAGGTGAATGATAAATTTTTTTGTAATTTTAGTCCATGTGAAATTTGATTTTCTCTTAAATTTGGAAACTTTGAATCCTCTCATTTTTTACTCCTTTTGTTTGAAGAATTTAAGAACATCACGAACAATTAAGATTGTCCATTCATTTGAAGAATAGAGAAAATTTACCAATTTGTCAAATACTCTGTTTGAATGATTATTTTGACTTTAAGAGTTAAAAATCTTCATCGAGAATCATAAGGCTAAATGACTTGGAAAAGATAAAATCCGTTTTGGTTTACTAGTAATGTGAAACTAATATGAGAATATAAAAGTGTCATTAGAATTCAAGGTTTATTCGGTTAATGGTCAGAAGAACTAGAAACAACTATTTAATGATTGAATCTTTTTTATTAGTATTCTAAATACTAATTGGTGTGTCTAGTTGTAACAGAAAGGGAAAAAACAAGTATAATAGAATTAGTGATTTTTGAGCCTGCAATAGGTGAATCCTTTGATAAAATCTCCAATTGAAGACACGGTGTTGCCAATGTTTAGTTTGATGGTATACAGTTTGAAAGCATTGAAAACGAATATGTGGAAAATAATTTGAAACACTTTAAATTATTTTTTAGAACATATTTAAAATATGTGTGTGGGGGGGGGGGGGGGTTTACTAGTGACAAAGACAAATTTAGTCTTATTATCTAATTTTAATTTGATAGTACTAGATAAAAAAATTTAATGGCATTCAATTATTTGTTAGTCCCACAAAATTCTTGGAGTATATTTGATATTGTAGTCGTTGAATATCTCTTTACTAGTACATATTACGATTAGCATAAATCCATAAAGGGATATTACTCTTTTAAAAGAATTGTATTCTTTGACAAAAAGGTGTCAGTTGAAATATTGTGATTTTTCATGAAAACATATGGGTCATATTATCCTTATTTGACCCAAAAGTCTATGGTCATGGGCAATTCTATGAAAAAGTGAATTTTATGGAAAGGTCCTTCATCAAAGGACATCTGGCAAGGCTCTAATTCTAAAACAATGTCCGAATTTAATAAAATTTTAAAAAGTAAAGAACAATATATTTGTACAAAAAAGTTACCTCACGAACAGTCTTTTCTAACCCATTATTTTGGTTTCTTCTTAATTGAATAAAATTTTCTATGACATGAATACTTAGGACATGTTTATCACAAAACCTTGCAAAAACTGATCATCTTAGAATGTTAACCTATCTTCTAGTGCAAAAAATTCAAATGTCAAGTATGTGTTGAGTTTAAGTATATTCAGCATACTTTTAAATTTGTTGAAATAAATTTTAATCCTTTAGAATATTTATATACTTACATTTGTGATATGAATTCAACACCATCTTTAGGGGGGGACGTTCTATAAATTTTATTGACAATTGCACTAGATAATAGTATGTTTATTTGTGAAGAATATGAATCTTCTTTTGCATAAATATATTTGGAAAGTGGAATCATCCATAAAATTACTTCAGATACTCTCCTCAAGTTAATGAAATTGTTGACTAAAAAAAAGTTTTTGAAGGAAATGTTGAATGTCATACTTATAAGTTTAGGTTTACCACAAAATTTGTGGGATCCTATCATTATAGGAAAAAGAGAATAACCAAAGTTTTTCTTGTCTGAAAGAGAGGAACAAAATTTTTATTTCTTAGTAAAGGAAGCAAAAAATAAAAAGAACTTTTGTGTTTTAAGAAATGGAGAAATAAAATTTTTTGTCTATCCTTTAAGTATATATAAGCAATAAGTCATGAAAGTTAGTGATCTAACAATTTCCAATACACTCTATTCCATATGAGAAAAGGAAACGAGGGAACGATTCCGAAATAGGTAAAAATAGGACCAAAGACTAAGGATTTTATGTTTATTTTATATGCTACAAATAGTAAATCATATCAATTTATTGTTCATATGTACAAATCATCGGATAGTTAGGTTAAGTTTCTAAACGGCCTTCGAATGAACCAAAAGAGAAATTACTTAATAAAGTGATGGAGTGGCGTAGTAAAAATCAATGGACAAATTAGTTTCTTCGAGTTTTATGTTTTAACAACTATTTTAAAAATGAGTCATATATTTGAAAAAGGTTGCCCTCTGTGAAATCATACTTTTTGTAAAGAGTGAATCAACAGAAATATATATTAAATCTTTAGCAACCATACTTTAAATTTGGTTGATCTTTCCCTAAGAAATAACCTTTTCGTATTAAAGTGGATCTACAAAATAAAAAGAAAGTTGATGGAAGTATTTACAAAAACAAAGCAAGATTTCTTTTCGTTGGATTTAGACAACAAGAAGGCACTGTTTATTATTAAAAATTTACTTACTACGAGTGGCACGCCCCGAGCTACAACCGAGACGCGGACACAGAACCTAGGACCACAAGTTATCCGAAGCTAACCCTGCTGACATTATTATAAGCATACTAAATATAATAAACTAAATGTGGAAGCTAAATCATAATTTAAAATGAAAAGATGGGGAATATCCATATTCTATAACTGAGATAAATAAAATACCAATGAGTTTTATACAAAGAAGTCTTTAACTCACTACTAACCTGAAACTAACTATGTCTGAAATGAGCCTCTACTGACTAGAAATACTGGGACAAGTCCCAGCTAAACCTAGCAAAAGTTGAAATTAAAAGACTAAATACTGAAAAGAAACTCATGACTATGTCCTCGGAGAATGAGGACTCGCTAGTGAATTTGCTGAACTGAAGATCGGAGATCGATCTATGCGTGATCTGGATGTTAAGAACCTGAACCTACATCACGAGAATATGTTGCACGTATGCATCAGTACTTGTAAGGTACTGAGCATGTCGGATAAAATAAAGCAGAAATAAAATATAACTGGACAAGCATAAAAGCAAGTATAATAATCTGAACATGATATAATGATTTTTGAGCTAATTGGATGCAATAACCAAGTTATAACATGCTAAGACTAAATACTTAATATACTGATAAATGGTCAATGTAGTGAGTCTAACTGAACTACGGGAGCTTCTAATAACCAATAATAAAACCACATCAGCAAAATGTGGAGTCCTCTTTATACTCCCCATCGAGAGGACCTAAATTACCCTTCCAAAGGTATAAAGGCATGCTCGCTTGATCACTAAATTGATTTCCACAAAGGGGACTTACAACCTACTTGGCGAATAGTTCTACGACTAATTAGGTACGCTAAACCCTAGTCAAACTCAGTATTATGTTACTCCCATTGATATAGGTAGATAACTTATTATTTCTGAATTTTCTATAAATACTTGATAACTCAAATGTGAACATGCAAACTGGGAATGCAACATTTTATCTGTTTATGATGCATTAAAAATGCAGCATGTATAATTGCATAACTAAAATATCTGACCTAGCATGTGTAGTTCAAGTATTAAATAAAAACAAAGCTAGGTTTCTGAAGTATAATCTCAGTAATAACTTTACAATCTGATTTGGAACATATAGTTAATTAATTCATGAAGTTCTATCGAAGTTCTAGAAATCCTAGGTTTAATCATAATAATAGAATCAAGAATCTGACTGAAAACTAGGGACCCGATGGTGAAAGGAACCCACTAGTGAAATCCATAAACATGGTGATGAAGTTTATGGAAAAACACTTAGATATCGGGGGCTGGAACTACTGGAAACATGATGAATTCTTGAACTAGGGTTCTTGATATATTTCTCCCTTCTTTCTTCGATTTTTTAAAATTTTTATTCATGATTTACACTTAGGTAAGCTCTTGTTATGTTTCTAGGCTTAAAGTTACTAAAATCTGATAATTTAGGGTCGAAACGACGTATCTCAAGGTTTAAATGAAGTAGGAAAACACCAAAAGACCCCTGAGTTAGTTGTTGTCGAACAAAACAATGACCAGGACAAACAGTCGTTCCATCTATTGTCCGTCGTTTGGTCCGTAGGTTAGGCTCGTTCGACATACCTTTACTAAAGAGGTATAATTGTTTGCTCGAAAGTCTGATTTTAGAAAGATCGGTGGCTATGGAAATATAATTCAATTATATATATGTGGGTAAGTCATTAGATACATAATTTATTTTATTCTAAGAGTTATCACCATTATAAGTTGACCCAACTGCATTTCCCCATTAATTGTCTGCTAGTTCCTGCCTACAGTCATACCTACGGACCGTGCTGCTCATATGTGGCTCTTGTCAAAGAGTGGGTGAATGGGGTGTCGATCGACGGTCACAGACTACGGACCGTAGTTTGACCTACGGATCGTAGGTCCGTCCATCGATCATGACTTAACCTAATTTTATTGGTCAATGATTTTAGGGGTTTCTGCCCCATTGATAGATGTGTATGACAAATCGTGGGTCAGTCTACAGTCCGTCAATGGCCTCATTGGTTGTACCTGCAAATTTTTCTTAAATGTTAGTTTTTGGTCTATTTTTGATATGGGGTGTTAAATTATCTCCCTGTTGGGAATATTTGTCCTTGAATAAAGACTAAACTAGCTGGAATAGAGGACGAGAGTTGCAAACCCTAATACAAAACACTGAGAACTGAGTTTGTGACTGAATTAGTTTCCAAGAACATGCAAATGTGTTGATAAAGCAAGTAAGAACTTAGGGAACATGATTTCAAGGATTAATTCATGCATGGATGAGTGAAAAACTAAAAGAGGAACTAATGCCTCAAGCTGTAGTTGAATCGGAAGGAAAAAGGTGAGGATGCATGGCTTTCATGGCTGCTTCTTCTTCCCAAGTAACAGCCTCAACGGACTCACTCCTCCACAAAACCTTGACTGAAGCCACTACTTTGTTCCTCAACTTTCTAACCTGACGGTTAAGAATCTAAATCGGTACATCCTCAAATGAAAGATTATCTTTCACTTCCGTACTCTCTAATGTCACTATAGAAGATGGATCAGCCACACATTTCTTAAAGAGTGAGATGTTGAAGACCGAATGAACACCTGCTAATTCTGCTGACAACTCTAACTCATATGCCACCTTTCCAACACTTTTCAAGATCTTATAAGGGACTACATATCTACGACTTAGCTTCCCTTTCTTTCTAAATATCATCACCCCTTTCATAGGTGAGACTTTCAGAAAAACCAATCATTAACTTGGAACTGTAGTTCCCTTCTCCTTACATCAGCATAACATTTCTGCTGATTTTTTGCTGTCTTAAGTCTATCTCTAATGAGTTGTACTTTCTCCATAGCATGAAGGACTTAATCTGGCCTTATCAAAGATTCTTCACCTACTTTAAACCAACCAATAGGAGATCTACATCTACGCCCATATAAAGCCTCATAAGGTGCTATCTGAATGCTGGAATGATATCTATTTTGGTAGGCGAACTCAATAAGATGAAGATGATCATACCAACTACCTTTGAAATCGATTACACGATTCCTCAACATATCCTGTAGGGTCTGAATTGTACGCTATGTCTTTTCATCCGTCTGCGGATGAAATGTTGTGCTAAGGTTATGTTCAGCACCAAAACCCTTTAGAAATGACATCTAAGGACTTTTGGTTGCACTGCTTATGTTCATGTTGATCTAGAAAAGAGAGACAAGTTTGATGCCAAGGTTGTGAAGTGTTACTTCATAGGCTATGGTTCTGATTTGTTTAGTTACAGGTTTTGGGCTTACAAGAAGAAAAAGATCATGAGACCTTCTGATGTGACATTTGATGAGTCTGTCCTGTACAAGGACAGAGAGCAGAGGGTTATAGAGATTACATAGAAAGTGGGAGTTGAGGTTGAGTGTGAGAAGAGTAACCCCAAATGTGTCAAATGAGATACTCAACCAACTCATACTGAAGAATCTAAAGTGGACCAAGTTACACCTGATTAGGTGTTAAGGAGATCATCTTGAACCATCAGGGCTCCAGATAGGTAGTCACCTTCATTACAATATCTACTGCTGACTGATGAGGGGGAACTAGAATCTTTTGATGAGGCCATGCAGGTGGATGATTCGATCAAGTGAGAGCAAGCCATGGATAATGAGATGAGGTCACTTTAGAAGAATGAAACATGGGTGTTGACTGAGTTACCTACAGGGAAGAGATCTTTGCTGAACAAGTGGGTGTTCAGAATCAAGACTGAACCAGATGACAAAATAAAGTTCAAGGATCGTTTAGTGGCTAAAGGATATTCACAAAGGAAAGGTATTTAATATGCTGAAATATTTTCTCATGTTGAAGTTAACCTCTATTAGAATTCTTTTGAGTATTGTTGCATAGAAGAATTTCCATCTAGAGCAAATGTATGTAAAAACAACATTTTTACATGGAGATCTGGAAAAATCTATACGCACCAACTGGAAGGATTTGTGGTTCCAGGTAAGGAACACATTTTGTGAAAGTTGACCAGGAGCTTTTATGGACTAAAGCAAGCACTAAGGCAATGTTACAAGAAGTTGGACTCCTTCATGACCAAGAGTGGATTCTTCAAAGCTGAAAAGGATTCATGTTATTACTTCAAGAAATACACTGATTCATATGTCTTTCTACTCTTGTATGTGGATGATATGTTGATTGCAGGGTCTAGTATGAGGGAGATTAACAATCTGAAGACAAGGTTGTCTGCAACGTTTGAGATGAAAGATTTGTGTCCAGCAAAGGAGATTTTGGGGATGTGTATTTCTCGGGACAGATCTGCTTGTACTTTAAATCTATCTTAGGAGTGGTACATTGAGAAGGTGTTGAGCAGATTCAGGTTTAATTATGCTTATCCAGGAGTAATCCATTGGCAAATAACTTTAAATTTTCAAAAGAGCAGTCACCCAAGACACCAGAGGAGCGTGAACATATGGCACTTGTTCCATATGCTTCAGCAGTTGGCAGTTTGATGTATGCTATGGTCTGCACTAGACCTAATATAGCACATGCAGTGGGAGTTGTTAGCAGGTACATGGAAAACCGGGGGAAAGATCTATGGGAAATTGTTAAGTGGTTTCTGTGATATATGAGAGGAACATCCAGTACTTCACTCTGTTTTGGCAAAGGCAAGGTGACTCTACAGGGTTTTGTGGATGCTGATCTTGGTGGGGATGTTGACTCATGCAAGAGTACATCCGGGTACATTTACACAATAGGTGGAACAACAGTGAGTTGGATTTCTAGGCTTCAGAAGTGTGCTTCTCTTTAATCTATTGAAGTAGAGTATGTGGCAATAGCTGAAGATGGGAAAAAGAGTATATGGCTTCCAGATAATCTAGAGGAATTAGGCAAGAAGTAGAGAAATAAGATTCCTTACTCAGATAGACGAGTGTCATACAGTTGGTGAAAAATCAAGTCTATCCTTCGAAGACAAAGCACATCAGAAAGAGATACCATTTAACTCGCAGGTCAAGGGATGATGGTGATATGTGCTTGCAAAAGATAGAGGGTGAAAAGAACCCGTTAGACATGTTAACGAAATGTGTTGATGTTGAAACTGGGGTTATGCAAAACATCGGTTGGTCTTCTGTAGTTTTTGCTATAGATGTTGCGGTGCGTTAAAGATGTTGACGATGAAGAAATTTTTTTTGAGAATGTATTTTTTGGATGACTGAACCAATCTCAAAGTGGGAGAATTGTTAGGTTGTACTATTTATTATTCATTTATTCTTTGTAACCAAAAATACTCTGATTTCCTAATATATATACCCCATCGTCGTGGAAGTTTACTCACGGGGTGTTACCACGAAGTAATGGTTTCTCTCTTTTTCTCTCTAGATCTCTTATCTCATTCTCTCTAAAGTTCTTGTGTTCTTTATTCATCAAGTGTGGGTGTGTGGATTCGATCCTAACACTTTACCCTTTGTTGCTTATACATAAAGAGGTTTTCTCTCATTTTTCTACATTAAATTCTTCCCTGCTCGTGCAAACATTTCTTACAAAAGAAAATCGATCTATTGTGTGTGTGTGTGACTTGTTGGTGTCATTTCGAGTTTGTTGAAATAATCATAGTTTGAGGTTCAACTACTTCTTTAACGGTTAATCCATTTATCTTGGGGGGGAATTAATGTGCAACCTAGGCTACTTGATTGGTTTAAATTTCTTAAGCACACACAACATGTTTTGTGGACTCGGATTAGTTCTTTGTTTTTCCTTTACTTCTTTCATGATTTATGGTTTTCTAATCTGAACATATTATATAACAAATACTTCAATAACAATTTCACAAACGTGATTATTTAAGGCATCACTGCAAAAAAATTAGTTCAAGATTATGTACTTCACGATATTGGGATTAAACACCAATCACAAACAACACGTGAATCATCTAAACCACAACAATGAAATACATAGAAAATTTCTCAAAATTACTCGATGATTATAAACAACTATTAAGAGTCTCTCTGTCACATAAAATAAATCACAACGTACCTTTATTGAAGTAAAGGAAGCTAATTCCCTAAACTTTTTTTATCCTTCATGCCTCAGAACGTCTCTAATCTATCAAGTGTACAACATTCATAAGGAGATGAGTCCTAGACATCCATATTACAATAGGTCCAGCCTAAACTCATCCATATAATTAAAATAAATTCCTAAAATTTGATACCAACTAATACATCACGTATGTTCGTTCCTATATATTCAATCCTAGGGTTAAGTCTCAATTCTTCCAAGTAATAACTGTAATGGAATTCATATATTACAATACACTTAATATATAATTATGTATCTCAATATATCAAAACATAAGTAAAATATTATAACAAAATAATAATATTGAAATCACCTACTTACAGAAACACAGTCTATCAAACCTAAACTATTTACAATGAATAAAAACTGCATAACTCAATCCTAATGATTGAATTCTCTAATGACAAACATCATTGAACTGATAGTCATAAACATATTGGTAAAAGACATGCAAAATAGTAACACATTGTAGTGCGTCAATTCAAATTCACATCGGTAATTACATTTCCACCTATCTAATATACTAATATTATCCAAGCCATATATCTAATATACAAAAGATTTAGAGGCGTATTGATTTACCGAATTCTCAATCTTTTTCTCTCCCAATCACTGTGTTTTTCCCCTTTTCTCTTTTCTTTTATACAAATTATTTACTACCATTATTATTATACATGATTAACTATAAAGTTCTAAAAGTTGTCCACTACTAAATGAAAAGTTATTTTCTTTAACCACCAATTAAATTATTGGTAAAAATTACCCCATTAATTACATAATTGTACTTAAAAATAGTCAAAAATATCTATTTAGAATGTGCCTAAATTCATTCATTAAAAAAGAAACTCTAGTACTCAAAAGGGCCCAATGGGTCATTACACAGTCAGTCTCTTGGAGGGTTATGACTGAGCTACTTGTCGTGCCAAAACGACAACTTTCTAACATCACTAATGCATTATCAATTATAAGGACAAACTTCAAAATAAAAACTAATCTCCTTGAGCTATTCATTCTAATTCTTTCTTGTGATACGACGAGATCTCTCTAGTATGCCCGAGTACAGTTTTCTCGTCCTTCCTTTTAATGATTGTGCTCTATTTCACTAAATTAAAAGTTTTTGTTCCATGCTTTGTTCCCATTGAAACTCGATCACTTTATCAAACATCTATACCACTTGAGTGGGGCATAAATGAAGGCATGGTGTATGCGGGAAAATATATTGGTAGTTAAATGGAACTAATTGTTTTTATAATAAAAAGTTGAGGTTCTTTATTTTCTTGTGAACAAAATTTCTTTTTAAAAAATAAAGTTAAATTTAACCTTTATCAAAATTTGATATGTATATTAAGAGGCATTAACTTCTTCTTTATGGGTTTAAGGTGGCAGGAGCCCATTTTTTATTAACCTAAATGGAGCCAAAAAATGAATAGACCCAAATGAGATCTAGTCCAGCAAATTACTAAAGCCAAAAATACCTGAACGTAATAGAGAAACTAAGAAGTAATTAAGTCTAAACAAAAATTTGAGGCTTGATGCTTGTTAGAGCAGGCTGATCTAAGCCTCTTCTTCGTCTTTCAATCCTCGTTCGAGAGTTCATTGGGGATATGATAAGGTAAGCGGATCTATTCTGGTAGATCAAGCATATCCCCATTCTACCAGAGCATTGTCTAACCCTGATTATCAATGCAACAGCCTCTCATTGACGAGGCAATGAGTTTAATCATATGCCTTATTGATTCGTAGAGGTAAGTAAATCAGACTAACTTATTTATGGGCTTCTTACCTACTCCCTCCGTTTCAAAAAGAATGACCCTATTTCCTTTTTAGTTTGTTTTAAAAAGAATGACCCCATTCCTTTTTTACCAACATTTTAATTTAACTATCAAGGTGGCATGTTTAAGACGAGAAGATTAAAGGATATTTTGGTACATTTGACATAACTTTAATTTATAATCACAAGATTAAAACACCTTCTTTCTTTTCTTAAACTCTGTTCCAAGTCAAACTAGGTCATCCTTTTTTAAACGGAGGGAGTAGTATTTATCAATTTCTGCTATTTACTAATTGATAAATGAGGCTCAATCAACCTACCTAATATTAATAATCTCTCCCTTTCAATCCATATATGGTGGATTTAACCACACATAGGATTAATACCACCATCTAGATTTGGAGATGTGAGAATAACTACTTATGTAAGAGATCAAATCTAAGCCTAAAACTATATAGAACAAACACAATACTCATATGTGATCAGCACAATTGGGAATCGGAATGTCCAACCAAACTGATAGGTAAACTGGTGAATAAATTATCTACCCGAACAGAAAATACAAATTCACTCGTCCTGATTTTTTTTAAACATCAAAGAATCCTCGAAGCACTCACCAAGTGCATAATCCATAACATATAGAATCTAATACGTACAAGGTGAAGAGTACATGAGCAACTACTAGATGAATTTATAAACAACCACTGAATCGTCATAGGTATAGAGTGAAGTTTCAATAGTTATAGATCCTAAGGCCTCCTTGCTCCCAAAGGACCATCAAAAGAAATTATCACACAATATTAAATAGTGCTAGAACCAAGATTACCTCTTAATTCCCCATCAGTGTTACATTTCAACCATCCCAAAGGTGGTACCTCTACCTTACCTGTCAAGCCCCATGATTTTCCCTGCAACGCGGACACGAGACCTAGTACCACAAGTTTTCCCTAGATATATGTAAGCTGATGAGTTTAATACAATGAAAATATTAACTCAATACTAAGTTGAAACTATCTATGTTGTAAAATAGCCTCTAAAAAGGATTAGAAATACCTTGAAAAGCCCCATCGAAGTCTAGCAAAAACTAAAACTAAAAGGCTAAATACTAAAAATAAATTCATGACTATAGTCCTCGGAGAATGAGGTCTCCCCACTAAATTTGCTGAACTGGAAATCGAAAATCAATCTAAGCATGATCTAGATGCTAAGAAGATTAACCTACATCACGAGAGATGTAATGCACATATGCATCATTACTTGAAACGTACTGAGCATGTAGGATAAAAATAAGATGTAATAACACATAACTGCACAAGCACGAAAGCAAGTATAGTAATCTAAACATGAAATACTGAATGCTGAGATAAATAAATGCAATGACGAATTTATAATATGCTGAAACTGAATACTGAATATACTAATAAATGGTCAATGAAGTATAATCTTACTAAACTGTGGGAGCTACTAATAATCGATAATAAAATCACATGAGCTAAATACGGATTTCGATGTATATGCCTCATCGAGAGGACCAAATATACCCTGCCCAAGGTATAAATGCATGTTGGTGTGATCACTAAACTTATTTCCCACAGAGGGACTTACAACCTACTTGGCTAGTAATTTTGGAACTAATTGGGTATGCTGAACAGTAGTCGAACTCGGTATTATGCTACTCCCATTGATTTATGAAGTTAACTGATTATGTATGTATTCCTGTAAATATTTGATAGCACAAAACTGAACATGCAAAGTGTGAATGCAACATTTAATCTGATTATGATGAATTAAAAACTGAGGCATGTATAATTGAAATATCTGACCTAGCATATGTAATTAAAGAAATAATGAAAGTCAAATCTATGGTTCTGAAATTCATGTGATAAACTAAATAATAACATGAAAATCTGAATTCGAGCAGATAAATAATTAATTCATGAAGTTCTAAAAACCCTAGGTGTAATCATGAAAAGAGAATCATGTATAAAACTCAAAATGAGTGAACAAAAGGTAAGAGCAACCCACTAGTGAAATTTCACATACTTGGTAATGAAATTAACGTAAAAACACTTAGTATTCAGGGCTGAAACTATTGGAAACTTGTTGTGTTCTTGAACTAGGGTTCTTCACCTTTTTCTCTTTTCTATGTTTTGATTAATTAATTGACTTAGCTAGGTTTTAATTATGTTTCGATGCTTAAACTGAGTAAAATCTGATGATTTAGGACCAAAACAATGTATCTTAAGGTTTAAACGAAGAGGAAAAAGACCAAAACACCCTTGAGTTAATTGTTGTCGAGTCAAACAACAACCTGGACTAATGGTCAGTCGTATAATCAATGGTCCGTCGTTTGGGTACGTAGCTTGGGTCTGTTCGACAGGCCTTTAATAAAACGGACATAGCTTTTTACTCGGAGGTATTATTTTATCAAAGTTAATGGATATAGAAAGCTTATTCCATTATTTATTTTTTAATATGTCATGGGACACCTAATTCATTTTGTGCTAAGAGTTATGATCAATTGAAGTTGACCCAACTACATTCCCCCCCCTAACCGTCTTTTAATTCCAACCTACGTTAAGACCTACGTACAAAAAAGATTGAACGACGGTCCATGCTGGTCTATCGTCATTCGTATACGAGAATGGATAAGTGGGGTATTAATCGACGGACGCACACTACGGACCCTACCATAGGTCCATTCGTCGTTTGACACTTAGTTAATTTTTTCTGAGCTGAGATTTTGGGTGTTTCTGACTCCATCGATAGACGTGCAAGACGATTTGTGGGTGAAGCTACGATCCATCAATCAGAACCGTCAATTGCACCTAAAGATTTTCTGTAAAGCTTGTTTTTGGTGTATTGTGGATATAGGGTGTTACATTACAATCCTTGATGTAAACTAAGCCTAAAACTATCAAGTGGAGCAACCATCTACGACCAATTATTTTGAATACTAGGATATTTAAATTTAAACTTAATGAAATTCTTTGTATTGTTGGAAATATCCCAAATAACTCTATTAGTAGAGTAAGACACACCATGTAGAATCGTATTTGTCCTTTTCCAAAGAAACCATAATATGACATTTTCAATTGCATTAAATGTCATCTTTTACCTATAGTTACCTTTAAAATCAAACCATTTCATCAAAACATGTTTCATTTGAATCCATGGTCCCAAAAGACAAACTACACAAGCAAAATATCTCCATAAAGAATTTGCAACTTCTCCTTTTTTATGTGAGTGATCCACATTCACATCAACTGGAACTTCGCAGCAACCATTGTGTCATTTAAGTAGCCACAGTAAAATAAAATTCCACACCTTCAAAGCTATGAATGATATCTTAAAATGGATGCCTTGTACCCATATCTTCTAATAAGAGAGTTTCCTCCGCTCTCTTTCTTATATTATTCCAAGCACTTTTAACTGAAAACTCTCTTGAAATGGAATATCAACCAAGGTTTATAACTTTAATATGACTGTCTAATCTGATCAATGGATGATTTGATATGATCTACTACTTGTTGAGGCAACCATATTTGCATTTTGTCATAATCCAAACAATATTATTCTGTCAAATTGTGGCAGGTTTCACTCTTGTTGGTTGTGAATATAGAGTACCTAAACTTGACCAATTATAAAACAATATTGAAGATGTTAAACCTCTAGTTTCCCACTAAATAAATTATTCAAAGATATCATTGTTATTGAGTATATTTCATCAATTTGAGATTGACATGCTAGGAACCAAACTACGAATATGCTTCTTACTCTATTAATTCCACATGATATTGGCCCATAAAGAGTGTTAATTCAGAACCTCCAATAGTGTTGATTTCACGACCCAAAACGTGTCGTGAGTGGCACCCACACATATCCTACTATGTGAGAGAACCAATCAATCTGAACCCCAACATTTCAAACATTATAAATAGAGAACAATGCGGAAGACTTAAAACCCATTAACAAAATCAATAATCAACTTCTAAAACTCAAAACCTATCATTATCCCCAAAATCTGGAAGTCATCATCACAAGAACATCTATCCTCCACTTACTAAATCTAAGAATATCTAAGAAGCTAAAATAACTAAACAGCTAGTCCATGCCAGAACTTCAAGGCATCAAGACGTGAAGAAGAAGATCCTGTCCAAGCTAGAAACAATAGCTCACCCTGAAATCTGACGTGAAGAAGACTTGCTAGAGTTGCGGTAGAGTTTAAGACGACGGTACGTTTGTTGCACTCCACAATTAACAAAAAGAAAACATACATGTAGGGGTCAGTACAAAATACAAGTACTGAGTAGAAAATCATCGGCCAACTCAAAATAGAAAGCAATATATATCAGATGATATAATAAAATCAACTACAATACTCAATAGGTAGCAACAACAAGTACAAGGATCATTGATAATAATGCCAAGTACACCCATGAGGACTCAAACCTCCATACCATACTCATTTGGGAAATAGGTTCATCAAATTTGAGTATATTAAGATAATTCAAGATTCATTCTCTTTATTCCTCTTGTGTCGGAACGTGACACTCCGATCCCCTAATACTACGGGTCGGTTCATGACACCCGATACCCTAATACTACGTGTCGGTTCGTGACACCCGATCCCCTAATACTATGTGTCGGTTCGTGACACCCGATCCCTTAACCTCATTCTTTTAGTTCATCAAGCCTTCTTTTATACCAAGACATTATCATTAGCAAAGAGGTTTCAAAGTTTAGGATTCAATAGCCTCATCATTATTATTTTATCACAATTACATAATCACATCATGCAAGCACACAATTAAGCATATAGAAGGGTTTACAATACTACCCAATACATATCATTCGCTATGAAGAGTTTACTATGAAACAGAATAAACCATAACCTACCTCCACTGAAGAATTCGTGATCCACAAATCTACTTTTTCAAAGCTTTGCTTTCCTCTTCGTTCTCTCCTCTTGACCGATCGTTTCTCCCTCTCTCTGTTCTTTCTATTTTTCTTATTCCAACCCTTTTTCTTTTACCCTAATTAGCATATAATTAAGTATAAAATATGGTAAAAGTAACCCACTTATTAATCCAAGTTTATCTCCTTTAACCCCCAAGTAATTGAATTATTAACATTAAACCCCTAACTTTATAATTATAAGCAGGAATAGTCCAAAACGCCTTTAAAACTTTTAACAGAAATCCGACCCAGTCAGGGTCACGTAGTCTGTGACGGGTCGTCGTTCCTGCGAAAGTCCATCCTGCTAAGTCGTCACAGAGTTCAGAGACTGAATTTTACTAAAGGGATTGTGAGAATTCGTCGTGCCAACGACGGTCCGTCCTGCTATGTCGTCGCGAAGTTCAGAGAGTTGTTCTCAGTACCTAATTTTTCAGAATTCTAAGTGTTTTGGAACGAGACACCCTCGATGGTCCGTCGTGCCCATGATGGTCCGTCGTGGGATCCGTCCACTCAGACTGTTATTACCAGAATAAACTCTACTACTCAAAATGACTAACAGGTCATTACAGTTTAGCATATAAATCTTGACATAAATCAAATAAAGACCTAAAACAAAGACAACCATCTTTTTTGGGCAAGCAAATAACTTTTCAAGAAGCCTAGAAGACAAAACGTGAAATAGAACACATTGCAAAACACTATTGATTAGAACTTCTTTACCTCCATACGATAAAATATTTCCATTCCAGGCTTGTAGTTCAGATTTGACCATTGTAATAAGATCAAAGTAATGCTTCTTCCTCTTCCTTTTATGTGATATAGAACACCCCAAATACTTGAGTGGATATTTACTTGTATTAAAACTTGTACACTCCTAAACCAGCAATGCGTGAGCAGCTGCTGCATTTTGATGCATAAAGAAGGTACTTTTATCCTTTTCAATTTTCTTTCCTGACTGTATTTCATACTTCTTTAATATTGACATGATCTTTACCGATGAGTATCTATTAGTAAATGTAAAACTCATCGTACTATTTGCATAAGCAAGATGGTTTATATTGGTACTCCATTTCAGCATCCCGTAACCCAAAAATACATAATCCTTGCATAAAGAGTTCAAGAAGATAGATAAAATGCTAGAAGATAGAATAAATACGGCACGAGATAGAGGATCACCTTGTTTCGGCACTATAGTAGAGTGAAAGAACCCATGTGACTTTCCATTAATAACAACTTAATACCAAATGTTTGCAAGTAACCTCCAATCTAAATGCACCTCAAAATCATGAAAATCCATCTTCATCAACTCTTTCATCATAAAGAACCATGATACTCTATCATGATCCTTCGTCGTATGAAGCTTAATTACAATATTAGAATGCTTACCCTCTTTCCTGATTTCTATGAAAATCTTTTGTGTTAAGGGAACATTTTTTATAAACTCGGGTTGGTTTGCAGAGATGAGTTTAGAGAAAATACCTTCTATTCATTAATGTACTACTCTAGATAGAATTTTGTTGATAAAATTATTCAGACATATTAATCTCATATCTGCGAATGTGTTAACTTGGTAATTTTTGGGCAATAAGACAACTTAGTATGAATAATACACTTAGAAAGAGTAATACTATCTGCACTATCAAACCAATCATACCCAACTTACTGAGGCCAAAAAACCTCCTTAAATCTAAGTACATTTTTTATACTTCTCCTGGACTATATTTGATACTTTTTTGTTTTCAGCATTATGAGCTTCCTCAAGTATTTTTTCTTTGATTTTGACAATATCTTCCCTGAGTAATAGTTGCTGAGAAATATCACCACAAACTTCCTTGCTCCATTTGGTAAAAGAAGATTTTGCCGTTTTGCTGTTTTCTTTAAAAAGAAAATACACAAACTCTTCCTTATGTATTGGTCATGGTCAGTCCAGAACATAAGAAACCTCAACATTTTCCTTTATGAATTCATCCCTTCTTCCATGGAAAGTAACAGAGGGGAATGATTTGATCCTATTCTTGAAGGATGTTCGATTTCCATAAAATTAAATCACTGTTGCATATGCTGATAAGGGAGAATTCAACTTTTCTAATCTTTCGAAAAAAATCATTTCCATCTAGTTTATTCCACCAGGTGAAAGGGCTGCCTTTGTATTGACTCTCTAATAAATCGCAACTCTAAATATATGTATTCATTGTTGTGAAGAAAAGATGAAACCGAAAATCTAACAATAAAGAACACCAAGTTTAACGTTGAAAAACCGTTCAAACCGAAGGTAAACACCACGGGATCGACAAGATCCAAATTGCTTCACTATAACAATAAGAGCGTTACAAATAATATTCTAATTGATATACAACATGTTTCAAAAGCAAACAAACAATAGCTACACAACCAAAAGATAGATAGAAAGAAACGCCACCCAAATCCAGATTCTGTTTGGGACCTAAAACAAGATCTTGATGACATCCAAATCCGATCTCCACCTCTCAAATCAACCACAAAGATATCAATAACACTCGGTACAAATTTGAGCCTGATCCAACGGTTAGTTAATCGGAAAACACGATCTGAACGTTGCTTGTCAGAGAAAAAGACTACAGCAAAAGAACCTTTTCTTTCTCTCTTTTTCTCTTGTTGAAAGCTCTCTCAAAAACCTCTCCTATGTTCTAATGTCTTTCGAAACAATACCAATGAGCAAATAATTATTCTCTCAAGACCATCCTCTATTTATAAAGTTGTTCTTTTCCTTAAAAAGCCAAAACCAACTACAAATAGGATAACAATTCCAATCCTTTTCCTAATAGAATTGGAGACCAAATAAACAGAATAATTCCAATCCATTTCCAAGTAGGATTAATCCATGAGCCTTTGGCTGAAACATGGGCAATAACCCAACAAACTCCCCCTCTAGCAAAGAGGCCAAATGGACTTCAAGTGGAGGTTCTTCGAAGGCTTCATGCCTGTCGCACTTCTACAAAACTCATGCTTATCTACAATCACCAGTTTCGTAAGCATATATTAAGTATTGTCATCAGTGTGTATCTTCTCAACCTCAAATAATTTATCTTCCAGGGCCATTCTAATCCAATGATACTTTCTACTAATATGCTTGGACTTACAATGAACGGCAGAGTGCTTGGTGAGATAAATAACAATTTAATTATCACAAAATAAGACAAATCTTGATTGTTCAAAATCAAGATATTTGATAAACTCCTTCATCCAAAGCAATTCCTTGGCACCTTCAATAATGACAATATATTCGGCTTCTGTGGTAATAGAGCTATGCACTTTTGAAGTCTAGATTTCCAATAAATAGCTCCCTCTCCAAAAGTGATCAAATAGCCAGAAGTGGATTTTGAATTGTCAAGATTTCCTCCCAAATCAAAGTCTGTATAGCATATTAGTTCAGACTTGCCATTACCAAAGAACAACTCTATATCTGACGTACACTTCAAATATCTTATTGTCTATCTCACTGCACCCCAATGTTCTTTTGCAAGATTGGAAAGAAATCATCTAACGGTACCAACAACATGTGCAATATCTAGTCTAGTGCAAATCATAGAATACATCAAATTACCAACCGCGGAATAATAAGAAATACTCGACATCTAATTCTTCTCTTCATTAGTCGATGGACTTTGAGTAATACACAACTTAAAGTGCTTAGCAAGAGGTGTACTAACCACTTTTATCTCTGTCATGTTGAACCTCTTGAGTACTTTCACAATATACTCCTTTTGGGATAGAGATAACTTCTTCTTGTGTCTATCCCAATAGATTTGTATTCCTAGGATCTTCTTTACTGTCCCCAAGTCCTTCATTGCAAACAAATTGCTTAACTCTTTCTTGAGGACCACAGTTCTAGATTTATTTTTGGCAACAATCAGCATATCATCCACATAAAATAGTAAAATATTAAAATCATCATCAAAGAACTTCTGAAAGAATACACAATGATGTGAAGAAGTTTTCTTGTATCCCTGATTTTCTATGACAGTTCAATCTTTGAGTACTACTGCCTTGGAGCTTTTTTCAAGCCCTACAAACTCTTTCTCAATTTCCAAACATGGTTTCTTTCCCATTAACGACAAAACCTTCAGGTTGCTCCATGTAGATTTCCTCTTCTAAATCACCATGAAGTAAGACAGTCTTGACATCCATTTGCTCAACCTCTAAATCTAGACTTGCGGTAAGTCTACAACCATACAAATGGAGGACATTTTCACAACAGAAGAGAAAATTTCATAAAATTCAATCCCCTTTCATTGACTAAAACATTTGACAACTAACCTAGCCTTGTATATAGGTGCAAATGTATATTGATCTTTCTTTAATCTAAATATCCATTTATTTGTTAAATCTTTCTTACCTTTCGATAACTCCACTAGCTCATATATGTTATTCTCATGAAGTGACATCATCTCGTCTTCCATGGCTTCTACCCACCTATATCTATGAGTATCTAGTATTACTTCAACATAACATTAAGGTTCTCCCATGTCAGTTAAGAGGATATACTCATTAGGAGAATAACGTGTTGAGCTTTGCTTTTCTCTAGTAGATCCTCTACAAGAGGCTTTTGGAGCATCCAAAGCGGTCATCCCAACATGAGTTGGTTGATTATCAACCACAACATCATCAGTAGGAACAATAATATGTTCTACACTCTCATCATTATCTTGATCATTACCTTGGGTTCCCTCATGTGTAGAAGATGTATCAATTATAGGAATTGGATCAATATCAACTATGATCTCATCAGTATGAGAATCTAGCTTCTCATTATTGTCAATATCTTCAATAGATTGATCTTCAACGAACACAACGTCATGACTTCTAATGAGTTTCTTATCAATTGGATCATAAAAGCGATATTCAAACTCAAGTTAACCTTAACCAATGAAGATACATTGCTTAGTTTTAAAATCCAATTTCGACCACTAATCTTTTGGAACATGCACACATGTTTTACACCCAAAAAACAGTTTCAAGTGATCATAAGAAACATCCTTATTAAACCAAACTGTGTTTGGAACATCACCATCCACAGCAACAAAAAGATATAAATTAATAACATAAGCAACAGTGTTATGTGCTTCATCCCAAAAAGAATTTGGAAGTTTAGCCTCTGAAAGCACACATCTAACTCTCTCAACTAAAGTTTTGATCATCCTCTCTGCCAAACCATTTAATTTAGGAGTCTTCTGATGACGAATTCCTTGCGATTTCCAGTAGTCATAAAAAGGACCAATATACTCACCACCATTATCAGCGCGAATACATTCTAATTTATTTCCTGATTGTTTCTCAGATAAGGCTTGAAACTGTTTAAACACATCAAGCACTTTATCTTTGGATTTTAAAGGATATACCCAAATTTTGCGAGAATGATCATCAATGAAAGTAAAAAAGTAAAGTGCACCACCTTTTGACTTCACTTTGAAAGGACCACACAAATCTGAGTGTTCTGGCTCCAATAGCTCAGACTTTCTTGAAGGAGGATGACTGTGAAAAGAAACTCTTTTATGTTTACCTGCTAATCAATGAACACATCTTTTCACTTTTTTTTTTATTTCATACCATCAAGAAAATTCTTATTAGCCAAATAGGTGATTCCCCTCTCGCTCATATGAGTAAACCTCTTGTGCCACAAATCTTATAAAGTCTCTCTCTCCGCCAAATTTATAGAGTCACCAAGAATTGATTTTTGTGTCACGTATAAATTTAAATGTTTTCTTCCTTAAGCTAAAATCAGTGAGCCTTTGGTGAGCTTCCATTGGCCATTGCACAAATCATTATGATAGACATCATCATCTAGTTGTCCTACAAAGATCAAATTTAAGGGAATATCTGGAGCATGGTTGAATGTTGAACCGGGATTGGTTTTCAAACAAATAGTGCCAACAACAAACACCTTAACCTCACAAGCATTACCCATCTTTAACGCCTCAGAATTAACAGAAGTATAAGATGAAAAGACATCTTTTCTTGGTTTGATATGTGATGTAGCTCCAAAATCTACTATCCAACTTGTATCTTGAGATACAAAATTGATGACGTTTTTATCATAAGTGAAGAGAAGGTCATCTTGGACAACAACAACAATATTATTTGCACTGTTTTCTTCCTTCTTCCATTCTTTAAGATCTTGCTTCAATTTTTTACAAATTCTTTTTAATATGTCCTTTCTTTCCACAATGATAACATATAATATTTGGATTCATGAATTTTGACTTGCTTCTACTTTTACCTCTATTCCTCGGATCTCTTGTCTTTTGTCTCACACGATCTTCTGTATATAGAACATCTGATTATGAAGATGTGTCTTGAGATTTTGTTCTAACCTCTTCATTCAACGAACCACTCTTTGCATATTCCATAGTCACCTTTTCAGCAGTGGCAGAATTTGTTAAAGAAACATGAAGAGTTTCCCAAGAATCCGGTAGAGTATTAAGAAGCAAAAGTCCTTGTATTTCATCATCAAAATTAACACTCGTTCTTGATAGCTGATCAAGAATACCCTGAAAATCATTTATATGAGCAAGAATAGGACTTTTATACTTGTATTTAAATGTCATCAATTACTGTAACATGAACAACTTGTTATTGCCAGTTTTTGAAGCGTAAAGCGTCTCAAACATTCCCCACAATGTTCTAGCATATGTCTAATTCACAATATGGTTTTGAACATTATCTTTAACCCATTGTCTTATATATCCACATACTTGTTGGTGCTCAAATTCTCCATTTTAATCGGTCACATTCACGAGTTTATGAGCAGAGAAAATCGGAAGATGCATCTTCTTCACGAACAATAGATCTTTCATCTTGCTTTTCCATATGTTGTAGTTTCTTCTGTTTAGACATACCATCTTGCTCATATTCACCTCCACATAGACAACCTTAGCTCTGATAGTAGTTCTTGTCACGAAAAGATGAAACCGAAAATCTAACAATAAAGTACATCAAGTTTAATGTGGAAAACCATTCAAACCGAAGGTAAACATTACAGGATTGATGTCTTTATAATCAATAACTTGAACCAAGACTACATTAAAGTCTTCACCAATTAACCAAGAGCTATCAATAGTAGTTTTCATCTAATATATCAAGCCATAGCATTTGTCTATCATAAACATTACATTTGACATGGAGTAAAGTGACATGAAATCTATTAGACTGTTGTTGTTGTGTTAAACACGGTGTAAAATGTTGCTTTGTATCCACCACCACGGTACCATCAGACTCTAAATTAATGAAACACCAAATCTTTCCATTGTAATTTTGTTTCACTAGGGGAATTTTTAACTTCATCTATATTTGTTGATATATCTGACTTGTTGAAATGGTTCCATGATGCTAATAAAAGGAGATTAATTAAAAATATAACGTATTTGAACTCTACGAAAAGCTTCTTGGGACTTTACAAACCGAATATTCCATATTAGAGATTTTAAAAATTATTACCAGATTTATTTCACCTCATCTGTTTCTTGATTTCATGATATATATGTACATTTCTTCGCTTCGTCCTTGTTTTGGCATATTTAATCTATTTTGGAGACATATCTTCTTCAATAGGAATATTATCTATATATCCTAGAGAACAATATTTTTCCAAAACCCAATAGCTTGATCCTCTTCTGTGCTACCAATAACCTCGTGTTCATAATTATGAGAGATTATATCATGCAAAACCTTATGACGGGTACCATAATTTTAATATTCATCTTATGATGCTCTTGGTTACCATTAAATTTAACTAGTGCTTCGCTCAATTCAGATTTACTCTCATCAACTATGTTCGCATCCTACATTTTGTCAATACTATCAACTCCGACCTGTACATCATTAATTATTGTCATGCTAACACCGACATAATAATAAATACAAAGAGTGATTCGGGAAACATTCTTCTAGAAGAATTGAAAATAACATGTAGTGTCCACATGAGAATGATGTTTAATATTATATGATTGTTCCGTTCCACTTTATTTATACTTGTGGGAAAAATTAAACATGGTTAGGTGATTAGGACTCCAGTAGTAGGACATTTGATGTCAAATCTAGTTCACAACTTATAAGATTTTAAGAGTGAATAATACAAACTACTTGAAAAAAATTCTCCGTATCGTGTTCCTGAAGGTATATCCATAGCAGGTTTTAAGTAATGCACAAAATCTTATCTCACATTCTAATCATTACTAACCGTTAATGGGTGTGTTATAATATCATTACAAAATATTTCAGCATCTCATAGACAGCTAACTCAGGTGTAACATGTATATGCACCGACACTACCTAGTGTTAGATCGATGGGTGAACATTAATTAGTCCATGAGTATTCTCTTTGATCCATCACTTTCATTGTTTACTAGTTTAGAAAAGGATTTAGTTGATTAACTAATTTAAACAAATCATAATATCATAAATATTAAAGATCAAACAAACTAATAAAAATACTTAATTTTATAATAACTCAAAAACCTTCTATTTAGTGATCTTAAAAATTGTAAAAATGGATGACAGAAGATGAACGACAACTGACTTAATAACAAGGAAAGGAATTGATCACATTAAAAGTTTCTACCACTAGTTATGTAATTCCTAAGCATAACTCCAATTTCAAGAACTCCAATTACCAACTCCATGATAATTATGAATTCTACAACTCTCGTCCGTTTTAATCTCAGGAAAAACAATTAATTGAAACTTGAAATGCTCGATAAAAGTTGAACTTTTTGTTTCTTCTATAACTTCCCCAACCCATGACTTTATGTCAAGCTTTTGCTCCTCCATGTGTTTATTTTGAGGTATTTCTTCTTCGGAGTGCATAACCTTATTAATTAGTATTATTTGTTTTTTCTTTGTCGTTGCATGCTTCTAAATCTTTATAGAGATATTCCTATTCCCCAAAGACATTTGATAGTTCCTCAACATAAACACGTTGAGGATACTCTAGATTTGTTTTGAAAAATGTATCAATTATTTCTTGTATACTTGTGGACAACGCAAAGTTTTTCAGAAGATCTTTGAGATAATTGATAATTTTTTTGAAATGGAAGTCGAGAATCGCAAAAATGATTATGCTTGGGGAAAATAAATGTCGTTGAGGCAATAAATTTCTTTGTAAAAGATTACAAATATTTAATGAGAAAAACAAATAGTAATTTGTAAGATTATACAGCCTGACATATAAAAAGTTCATGAGAAATACATGGAGGACTAGAATATGGACATTAAGTTGCAGGTGGAGAATAATAAAGAAGAAATAAGGAGGTACTATTTTGGTCGAGCATTTAAAATTGGATTTAATTGTTGTATTTGAGCCAGAAGAGGAGAGTTCTTTAGCTTATAATTCACATTGATTTTGTAGTTGGTGTCTTGAAATTGGAGGATACCTTACCAATGATTGAATCTTCTAATATGGTAAATCTTATTTTTATTATTGACTTATTCCTTTAGACGAATTTTTTTATATGAATTAGTTATTTTAATTGAATGGTTTTGCATTTAAATACTTATTACCTACGTACATTGCTATGTTTTCTTTTTAGTCCATCACTTTCATTGTTAACTAGTTTTGAAGGCATCAATTGATTTACTAATTTAGACAATTCATGACATAATAAATATTAAAGATGAAACAAGAAAAACTTCATTAATTTCATAAGAACTCCAAAACCTTCAATAATTTTGTGATCTAAACCATTGAATAAATGGATGAATGGAGATAAACGAGAACTAACTTATTAACAATGAAAGAAATTTATCATTTTAAAACTTTTGACAATTGGATAAGTCATTTAGTTGCTAAACTCAAATATCAAGAAATCCAATTACCAATTATTAATTATTATGAGTTCGAGGACTCTTCTCCTTTTCTAGCTCAGGGCAACTATTCAATCTAACTTTAAATGCTTGATCAAAGTAGTACTTTTTGTTTCTTCTAGAACTTCTTCTACCCGCAACATCATTTCAAGGTTTTGATCCTCCATGTGTTTATCAGGAACTAGTTTTGGTCGGGGTGCATAAACTTATAAACTAGTATTCATTTGTTTTCTTTCTCGTTCAATACTTCAAAATCTCTAAGGAGATATTCCAATGCCTCAAAGCCATTTAATTTTCCCTCAACATATTAACGTTTATTCTCTAGTTTCCTTTTGAAAATTTTATCAATTATTTCTTCTACACTTGTGGACAACACAAGGGTTTCCACAAATATAGAGGAGATAATTGATAAATTTTTGAAAGTTAAAGTAGAGGTCCGCCAACATGATTATGCTTAGGCTAAATCAAAAGGCTTTGAGACACTAAAGCTCTTTGTAAAGAATTACAAACATTTAATGAGAAAAACAAATATTAATCTATAAAATTATACACCCTGACTCTAAACATCTCATGAAATTTGAAGAAGGAGTAGAAGTTTGCCATTGTTTTGCAGGTGGGGAATGATAAAGAAGCAATAATTATATACTATTTTTGTCGACCATCTCATATTTGATTTATTTCTGTTCTTTGAGCTAGCATATGATATCTCTTAAGCTTATAATTAACATTGATTTTGTAGTTCTTTTTATTGGAATTGGAGGATACCTTACCGATGATCAAATCTTCTAATTTGGTCAATCTTTGTCTTTATTACTAAATCATCCATTTATACGAACTTTTATACTTGAATAACTCATTTTAGTGGAGTGGTTTTGCATTTATATAGTTAATACCTATCTTGTCAATTTAGTAATTGAATGTACACAAAATAGGAGCAAGGAAAGGAATAAGTCGAGTTTGAGAAAGTACATTCCAAGGGTACCAGAGGATATGGAATTAAACACAAATTTATTTTAAACTTTACCATTCTCAAACATGAGATGTATTTTAGAAGAAAATAACTTAAAAGAGTGATTAGGGAAACGTTCTAGAAGAAGAATTTAAATTAACATGTAGTATGCATCTGAGAAAGATTATTAATATTACATGATTGTTCAGTTAAAACTGCTTTTATACTCGTTGAGAATATTAAGCTTAGTTAGGTGATCGGCATTCTAGTAATAGGATATTTTATGTCAAATCTAGTTCAAAGCCTATCAGATTTTATGAGCGAATATTACGAAATACTAGACAAAATTCTCCTTCTTGTGTAGCTATAGATGGCTACGGGGAAGTTGATTGGCAGCAAAAGACAATGTGATTCTCCGTTGTGCTCTATTTTGTTTTTCCTTGCAAACTACAAATCTTTATTAAGAGATGGACGATTGATGTATGTGTACTATGTGCAAATAATTTTGATATTACTTATGCAGACTCCCATTATTGTTATTTAACACCTTATGTGAGCAAAAAAGATGGTGGTCAAAGTGTACCTACCCATGTGTTAGTTATTATAAATTATTAAAAAAAGTCTAAGTACATGTATCTTATCGAAAAATGGTGTATATATGGTGCAGATTTCAACCACTGACGCACGCTTAGGCGGTGTGGGCGCCTATAATCCACTTACGCTCTCCTTCTAACTTTATTACAAACATGATGTACCTCATTTTGACCATTCAATTAGATTCACATACGAAGTTTACCCTCTAATTCTTGATTGAAAAGTATACAAAGGTTGATAGCTTAATTCTTTTCCTTTGAAAAAAAAAAGATATCTAACATCTTGTTCTTTGAGATTTAAAAGTGGAAACGATACAAATTGGCTTCATCATTCTTGAAAACTGAGAAAGCAATTCACTTCCTTTTGAAGAAAATAATTTTCATGAAAACCAAACACACCCAACGAATTGGGTGTTAGTGAGTTTTGATAGTGATAAAAAAAAAGTTGTTCTGATGAGTTGATATGTCATTTTAGTTGAAGAAACTTTTGTATCACCAATATCATATTTATAAATCTTTCTGTTTGTTGATACATGATGTCATTCATACGTTCAAAAATGAATTCCCTACTCAATCATGCATTGACATTTTCAGTTTGGTCTTGAAGGGCAAACAAACCCTAAATTCAAGATCATAACTTGTGAAGAGAAATACACATACTATTTTTTGTCCGTTAATATGTAACAACACTTAAACTTAAATTACTTATGTGAAGATTGCAATAAATTTATAATTGAAAAGAAAAGAAGGAGACATTTAACTTTGGAAAATAGGTAAGACTCGGTGGTAATGTTGTACGATAAAATTCATGATTCACTTCCGCCAATCATGGGGTGTAGTTTCATAAAATACGTGGTAATAATAAGAAAAACTCGGGAATCATTCCTTCTTAAATCAAAAAGGATAAAGTATTTCTTGGAACAATGGATACACAGAATATGTTTGTTCCATTAGCCAAAACAACAACAACGCTCCAATCAGAGGGATTATAAATATCCAAAATATTAGGTACCATACCGATAAGATGAAATTTCGGTCTTAAATAGAATATTTAAGAGTGATTTGTTGCATAAGTTATAGTGACCAAAATCATAATTAGCCTCATTTCATATAAGGTGTTTGATGTACTAGTACGACCCTGCATTGTAGTTAATATTCTTTTCTTCTAAATGTTTCTTGATTTAAAATTATTATAGTGCTTCATAAACTTGAAATCAGAATGACAATTATATATTTGATTTGCTATGTAAATAGTTTACAAGCAACACATCAACTTAATGAAAAATAAATTATTTTCAAATAATCAACTATCATTTTGTGTTTTTTTAATATAAAGATGAAGGGAAGACAAAAAAAAGTAGAGAACTATTATTTTAAAAAGCAACAGTTCAATAAAAATATAAAAAATAAAATTTTCATGGGCTTCCTGATTTCAACACAACACAAAATGACATCAATTTGTATATTACTCAATTAAGTATATCCACATGTAAAACATGAGGTAAAGATAAAAAAAAGTATGCAAAACCAATAAAAAGACATACAATCCCATGATTTTTTAAAAAAAATGTTAAAAACAACTTTAACCAAATATTTTCAAGTCTATAAAAGTAACACACCGTAGCAAAAATAGAACAAAAATAAGTTTTTTTTAAGAAAAATTTACAGGTGCAACCAACGGTGGCATCGACAGTCCGTAGTATAGACGACGGTCCGTCCTGCACAACCGTCGATGAAATCAAAAATTCAAAAAAAATTCAACCAGGAAAAATTTGATAAGTCTTGATCGACGGACAGACCGACGGTTTGTAAGTCAGAAGACGGTCCGTAGTCGGCAACTGTTGATCGAGACCCCCATTCACCCACTCTCTAACAAAAGCTACGGATGACCATCACGGACCGTAGAAGGAAAATTTGCAGACAGTTAAGGGGAAATGAAGTTGGGTCAAATTCCAATAATAATAACTCTTAGAAAAATATTAATTAGGTGTTCGATTACATACCCACAGATATATAATTAAATTACCTTTCCATAGCCACCGACCTTTCTAAAATCAGTCCTCCGAGTAAAAAGCTATGCCCATTTTCATAAAAGCATGACGAATAGGCCCAGACGACGGACCCAAAGATTGGGCGTCGGGCAGACGATAGACCGTCAGTCCTGGCCGTCGTTGTAACGACCTGTTTAATCATTTTGAGCAGAAGATTTTATTTCTCGAAAAACAGGCTGAGGCGACGGACCCAACGACGGACCATCATGGGCACGACGGACCGTCGCAGGGTCTCGTTTCAAAAAACATAGAAAAACTGAAAATTAGGTACTGAAAATCGACTCTCTGAACTTCGTAAAGAAATGGCAGGATGGACCGTCACAGGTGTGACGGACCGTCACAGACCCTTGGTGGAAATTTGGGTCTCTGAACTTTGCAATGACCTGCAGGACGGACCGTCACAGGCACGACGGCCCGTCACAGGTTGTGCAATCCCAGTCCGGATCGGATTTCTTTATACGTTTTAAGGGACACTTTTGACTATTCTTGCCTTAATTATAAAGTTAGTGGGTTAATGAAAATAAGTCTAATTACTTGGGGGTTAAAAGAGGTAACCTTAAGTTAATTAGTGGGGCATTATTGCCATCTTTTATTCTTAATTATATACTAATTAGGGTAAAAGAAAGAGGGTTGGAATAAGAAAAATAAGAAAGGACAAAGAGAGACAGAAAAAGAAAGAGAACGAGTAGAGAGAGAGAGAAACGAAGGGGATAGCAAGGATTTTGAGAAGATAGCTTGTTGATCGCAATTCTTCGGTGGAGGTAGGTTATAGTTTTCATGCTTTCATAGTAAACTCTTAATAGAGAATGATATGTATTAATAGTATTGTAAACCCTGCTATGTGCTTAATTGTATGCATGCATGAACGTGATTATATAATTGTGATTATATTAAGCATGATGAAGTTATTGAATCCAAAATGTTGATAAAAACCTAATCTCTTTTTAATGATGAAGCCTTGGTAAGGGAGAAGGCTTGATGAACTAAAGTAATGAGATTGATGATGCCTTGGTAAGGGAGAAGGCTTGATGAGTTGATAGAATGAGATTAGGGGATCGGGTGTCACGAACCGACACGTAGATTTAGGAAATCGGGTGTCACGAACCAACACGTAGATTTAGGGGATCGGGTGTCACAAACCGATACGTAGATTTAGGGGATCGGGTGTCATGAACCGACACGTAGATTTAGGGGATCGGGTGTCACGAACTGACACGTAGATTTAGGGGATCGGAGTGTCATGTACCGATACAAGAGGATTAATGAATATGAGGGAGCGGAGTGTCACGTACCGACACAAGAGAAATAAAGATAATGAATCTTGGAAGATGTTAATGTGCTCAATCTAAAGAACATAATTCTCAAATGAGTATGGTATTGAGGCTTGAGTCCTCATGTGTGAACTTGATGGTAATTGTTAATGATGTAGTACTTGTTGTTGCTACATGTTGAGTATCATAGTTGAGTTTATGATATTACTTTGTATATACTGTTTTCTATTTTGAGTTTGCCGATGATATCTACTCAGTACCCGTGTTTTGTACTGACCCCTACTTATATGCTTTCTTCTTGTTTATTTGTAGAGTGCAGCAAACGTGCCGTCATCTTCGACTCAACAGTAATTCTAGCCAGTCTTCGTCACACCGGATCTTCAGGGTGAGCTGACGCTTCTAGCTTGGACTGGATCTTCTCCTTCATGTCTTGATGCCTTGAACTTCCGGCATGGACTAGCCTTATTTGTTTTAGCTTTTTAGAATACTCTTATTTTAGTACTTTGATCATAGATGTTCTTGTGGTGATGACTTCCAGATTTTGGGGATAATAATAGTTATTGATTTTATTAATGAGTTTAAGTCTTCCGCATTACTTTATGTTGATATTACATTGAAATGTTAAGGTTTAGATTGGCTGGTTCGCTCACATAGGAGGGTAAGTGTGGGTGTCAGTCGCGACCCGAATTTGGGTCGTGACAAACTTGGTATCAGAGCATTAGGTTCGTTGGTCTCATCACACAAGAACATGTCTACTAGAGTCTTAAGGAACGGTAGGGGGACGCCTTTACTTTTCTTTGAGAGGCTATAAGACTTTAGGAAAATTCCATTCTTTCTTTCTTTCTTTCGTGCTACTACTTGAATCCAATTGGTATCTAGGTGATACAAATTGGTATCTGACCATCTTCACTCTCTTTCGCAGATGGTTAGAACTAGAGCAACGACTACGCCAACACCAACACCAGCACCGACGGGACAGGGTGCGTTTGAGCCAGCCACTGGGGCTGTAGCTCGAGGAAGAGAAGCGGCAAGAGGCCGTGGTAGAGGTCGTGGGAGGACGTCCTCTAGGGGAAGAGGACGAGCACCTAGCCATCTTATACTAGGGCAGTGACTCCTCCACCGACTGAGGAAGTAATAAGAGAAGGGGAGGATGGGGAAACTGAATAAGTGCAGAATGAGGGATTGCCACCCCAACCTACCCCAGAGATGATCAATCAGGTTCTCGCCTATCTCAGTGGGTTGTCTGATCAAGGTCAGGCACCTCCAGTGTTTTCTGCGCCAACACCTCCGGTTTCAGAAGTACAACATGCAGCCACTATGGCTCCTCGTATGGATGCCTCATTGAACACAGGCACATTTCCACGTCTGACTACTGGGCCTATAATGACAAATGATCAGCATGAACTTTTCAGTAAGTTCTTGAAATTGAAACCTCCGGTCTTCAAGGGTGCTGAAATGGAGGATGATTATGATTTTCTTGTTGACTGTCACGAGCTACTACACAAGATGGGTATAGTAGAACTGTTTGGTGTGGTGGCGGTCACACATTGAGTGTCAACCAACAGAGACACCACCTATGACTTGGGCCTCATTCTTTAGCTTTTTTATGGAGAAGTATATCCCCCGAACTTTGAGGGATAGGAAAAGGGATGAGTTCTTGAGCCTAGAGCAAGGTAGGATGTCGGTCAATGCATATGAGGCTAAGTTTCGTGCATTATCCCGGTATGCCACCCAACTATGTTTCAGTCCACAAGAGCGGATTCGCCGCATTGTGAAGGGGTTGAGGTCAGAGTTGCGGATTTCAGCCTTACAGGTAGCGGCTACGGCAAAATCCTTCCAATAGGTGGTAGACTTCGTGATGGAGGTGGAAGGAGTGAAGCCAGATGACTTCACCACGACATCGACATCAAAAAGGTTTCGAAAGGGAGGTGATTTTAATGATTCTTACTCTAGAGGACAAGGTTCCGGAGGTTACTCAGTTCGACCCATTCAGTCTTCACTACAGACTGTAGTTGGGGGTCCACCTCAGACCGGTCAACACTTCTCTGAGAGACCTATGCTTGACTCCAGAGAGTGTTATGGGTGTGGGGAGACTAGGCATATTAGGAGAAATTGTCCAAAACAGAGTTATAGACCCCCAATGGCTAGAGGTAGAGGTGGTCATGGTAGAGACCGTCATTCTGGAGGACGTGGTGGTCGAGGTAATGGTGGTCACCAAAATGGCCGAGGTGATGGGCAAACTGGAGCCACTACATCAATACATGTTAGGGGCAACGGACAGACGAACGATAGGGCCCATTGTTACGCTTTCCCTGCGCGGTCTGAAGCGGAGGCATCTGATGCTGTCGTCACAGGTAATCTTCTGGTTTGTGATTGCATGGCTTCTGTATTGTTTGATCCTGGATCCACATTTTCTTATGTATCTTCCTCATTTGCTAATGGTCTAAATTTACATTGTGAATTACTTGATGTGCCTATTCGTGTTTCTACTCCGGTGGGTGAGTCTGTGGTAGTTGAAAAGGTGTATAGGTCTTGTTTGGTGAACTTTGTGGGGAGCAACACTTATGTAGATTTGGTTATCTTAGAAATGGATGATTTTGATGTAATTCTGGGTATGACTTGGCTTTCTCCGCAATTTGCAATTTTGGATTGTAATGCTAAAACGGTGACGTTAGCCAAGCCTGGGACAAATCCGTTAGTTTGGGAGGGTGACTACACTTCCAATCCGGTGCGTATCATCTCCCTTCTTCGTGCTAAGAAAATGGTTAGTAAAGGGTGTTTAGCTTTATTGGCACATCTCAAGGATGACACTACCCAAGTACCTTTGATTAAGTCGGTTTCGGTGGTCCGTGAGTTTCTGGATGTGTTCCCTGCAGATCTTCCTGGTATGCCACTAGATAGGGATATTGATTTTTGTATTGACCTTGAACCGAGTACTCGCCCCATTTCGATACCCCCTTATAGAATGGCTCCCGCGGAGTTAAGAGAGTTAAAAGCCCAACTTCAAGAGTTGTTAAACAAAGGCTTTATTAGACCAAGTGCATCTCCTTGGGGTGCTCCAGTTTTTTTTGTAAAGAAGAAGGATGGGAGTTTTCGAATGTGTATAGACTACAGACAAATAAACAAGGTAACCATAAAGAACAAGTATCCTCTTCCCCGCATTGACGACTTGTTCGATCAGTTACAACGTGCTTGTGTCTTCTCTAAGATTGACTTGAGATCCAGTTATCATCAATTGAAAATACGGGCAACGGATGTGCCAAAGACTGCATTTCGAACGAGGTATGGGCATTACGAATTTGTAGTGATGTCTTTTGGTCTTACGAATGCCCTTGCTGCGTTCATGATCTTGATGAACGGGATTTTTAAGCCATATTTGGACCTCTTCGTGATCGTATTTATTGATGATATATTGGTATACTCAAAGAGCAAGAAGGAACATGAAGAGCATTTGAGAATGGTATTGGAAATGTTGAGGGAGAAAAAGCTTTATGCCAAGTTCTCTAGGTGTGAGTTTTGGCTAGATGCAGTGTTCTTCTTGGGGAACGTCGTTTCTAAGGAAGGAGTGATGGTGGATCCTTCTAAGATTGAGACAGTGAAGAATTAGGTAAGACCCACTAACGTGTCAGAAATAAGGAGCTTTGTTGGGTTAGCTAGCTACTACCTCCGATTTGTCAAGGGATTCTCTTCTATTGCTTCCCAATTGACGAACTTGACTAAGCAGAATGTTCCATTTGTATGGTCGGACGAATGTGAGGAAAGCTTTCAGAAGCTCAAGACTTTGTTGACTACCGCACCTATCCTTACCTTGCCAGTAGAGGGTAAGAACTTCATTGTTTATTGTGATGCATCCTATTCTGGTTTGGGTGCAGTACTAATGCAAGAGAAGAGTGTGATTGCTTATGCTTCAATGCAACTAAAGGTGCATGAACGTAACTATCCGACCCACGATTTGGAATTGGCTGCGGTGGTGTTTGCATTAAAGCAATAGAGACACTATTTATATGGGGTTAAGTGTGAGATCTATACGGATCATCGTAGCCTACAGTATGTCTTTACTCAGAAAGATTTGAACTTGAGACAGAGGAGATGGATGGAACTACTGAAGGACTACGACATCACTATTTTGTATCATCCAGGGAAGGCGAATGTTGTAGCGGATGCTTTAAGTAGAAAGGCGGGAAGCATGGGAAGTCTAACTCACTTGCAAGCTTCTAGACGCCCCTTGGCTAGAGAGGTTCAGACTCTAGCTAATGACTTGATGAGATTAGAAGTAAATGAGAAGGGAGGATTGTTGGCTAGTGTGGAGTCAAGATCTTCTTTTCTTGACAAAATTAAGGGAAAACAGTTTTATGATGAGAAACTAAGGCGAATCCAAGATAAAGTATTGCGAGGGGAGGCTAAGGAAGCACAAATCGATGAGGAAGGTGTTTTGAGAATCAAGGGAAGGGTATGTCTACCCCGCGGCGATGATTTGATCAACACTATTCTGACAGAGGCTCATAGTTCAAGGTATTCTATACATCCGGGTGCAACCAAGATGTATCCTGACCTAAAACAACACTTTTGGTGGAGTAGAATGAAGCGTGATATTGTTGACTTTATTTCCAAGTGTCCAAACTGTCAACAAGTAAAGTATGAACACCAAAGGCCCGGAGGAACACTTCAGAGAATGCCCATTCTGGAATGGAAGTGGGAAAGAATTGCAATGGACTTTGTGGTTGGTCTTCCAAGGACAATGGGTAAGTATGACTCCATTTGGGTGATTGTTGATAGGTTAGCTAAACCTGCTCATTTCATTCCGGTAAAGGTGACTTACAATGCAGAGAAGTTAGCCAAGATCTATATCTCAGAAATCGTTCGATTGCATGGGGTTCCACCATCCATCATATCAGATAGAGGCACGCAGTTTACTTCTAAGTTTTGGAAAACATTGCATGCGGAATTGGGTACTAGGTTGGACCTTAGTACTGCGTTCCATCCTCAGACCGATGGTCTGTCTGAAAAGACGATTCAAGTGTTAGAGGATATGCTTCGTGCATGTGTGATAGAGTTTGGTGGCCAATGGGATAGCTTCCTACCCTTAGCGGAGTTTTCATACGATAATAGCTATCACTCAAGTATTGATATGGCCCCATTTGAAGCATTGTATGGGAGGAGATGTAGGTCTCCCATTGGTTGGTTTGATGCATTCGAGGTTAGACCTTGGGGTACTGACCTTTTGAGGGATTCGATAGAGAAAGTAAAGTCTATTCAAGAAAAGCTTCTAGCGGCGCAAAGTAGACAAAAAGAATATGCAGATCGAAAGGTTAGAGACTTAGAGTTCATGGAAGGTGAACAAGTCTTGTTGAAGGTTTTGCCAATGAAAGGGGTGATGCGATTTGGTAAGCGAGGTAAACTTAGCCCAAGGTATATTGGTCCATTTGAAGTACTTAAGCGAGTAGGGGAGGTTGCTTATGAGTTAGCCTTGCCTCCAGGGCTGTCCGGAGTGCATCCGGTATTCCATGTGTCTATGTTGAAAAGATATCATGGGGATGGAAATTACATTATCCGTTGGGATTCAGTTTTGCTTGATGAGAACTTGTCTTATGAGGAGGATCCTTTTGCTATTTTAGACAGAGAAGTTCGCAAGTTGAGGTCAAGAGAGATTGCATCCATCAAGGTGCAATGGAAGAATCGACCGGTTGAAGAACCCACTTGGGAGAAGGAGGCGGATATGCGAGAAAAATACCCACATCTGTTTACAGATTCAGGTACTCCTTTTCGCCCTTGTTTTCCTTCTTGTGATCGTTCGGGGATGAACGATGGGTAAATTGGTATCTATTGTAACAGCCTGTTTAGTCGTTTTGAGAAGCAGATTTTATTTCTGGAAAAACAGGCTGAGGCGACGCACCCAACGACGGACCATCATGGGCACGACGGACCGTCGCAGGGTCTCGTTTCAAAACACTTAGAAAAATAGAAAATTGGGTACTGAAAATCGACTCTCTGAACTTCGTAACGAAATGGCAGGACGGACCGTCACAGGTGTGACGGACCGTCACAGACCCTTGGTGGAAATTTGGGTCTCTGAACTTTGCGATGACCTGCAGGACGGACCGTCGCAGGCACGACGGCCCGTCACAGGTTGCGCAATCCCAGTCCGGGTCGGATTTCTTTATACGGTTTAAGGGACGTTTTTGACTATTCTTGCCTTAATTATAAAGTTAGTGGGTTAATGTAAATAAGTCTAATTACTTGGGGGTTAAAAGAGGTAACCTTAAGTTAATTAGTGGGGCATTATTGCCATCTTTTATTCTTAATTATATACTAACTAGGGTAAAAGAAAGAGGGTTTGAATAAGAAAAATAAGAAAGGACAAAGAGAGACAGAAAAAGAAAGAGAACGAGTAGAGAGAGAGAGAAACGAAGGGGATAGTAAGGATTTTGAGAAGATAGCTTGTTGATCGCAATTCTTCGGTGGAGGTAGGTTATGGTTTTCATGCTTTCATATTAAACTCTTAATAGAGAATGATATGTATTGATAGTATTGTAAACCCTGCTATGTGCTTAATTGTATGCATGCATGAACGTGATTATATAATTGTGATTATATTAAGCATGATGAAGTTATTGAATCCCAAATCTTGATAAAAACCTAATCTCTTTTTAATGATGAAGCCTTGGTAAGGGACAAGGCTTGATGAACTAAAGTAATGAGATTGATGATGCCTTGGTAAGGGAGAAGGCTTGATGAGTTGATAGAATGAGATTAGGGGATCGGGTGTCATGAACCGACACGTAGATTTAGGGGATCAGGTGTCACGAACCGACACGTAGATTTAGGGGATCGGGTGTCACGAACCGACACGTTAATTTAGGGGATCGGGTGTCACGAACCGACACGTAGATTTAGGGGATTGGGTGTCACGAACTGACACGTAGATTTATGGGATCGGAGTGTCACGTACCGACACAAGAGGATTAATGAATATGAGGGAGCGGAGTGTCACGTACCGACACAAGAGAAATAAAGATAATGAATCTTGAAAGATGTTAATATGCTCAATCTAAAGAACATAATTCCCAAATGAGTATGGTATTGAGGCTTGAGTCCTCATGTGTGAACTTGATGGTAATTGTTAATGATGTAGTACTTGTTGTTGCTACATGTTGAGTATCATAGTTGAGTTTATGATATTACTTGGTATATACTGTTTTCTATTTTGAGTTGGTCGATGATATCTACTCAGTACCCGTGTTTTGTACTGACCCCTACTTTTATGCTTTCTTCTTGTTTATTTGTGGAGTGCAGCAAACGTGCCGTCGTCTTCGACTCAACAGTAATCCTAGCCATTCTTCGTCACACCGGATCTTCAGGGTGAGCTAACGCTTCTAGCTTGGACTGGATCTTCTCCTTCATGTCTTGATGCCTTGAACTTCTGGCATGGACTAGCCTTATTTGTTTTAGCTTTTTAGAATACTCTTAGTTTAGTACTTTGATCATAGATGTTCTTGTGGTGATGACTTCCACATTTTGGGGATAATAATAGTTATTGATTTTATTAATGAGTTTAAGTCTTCCGCATTACTTTATGTTGATATTACATTGAAATGTTAAGGTTTAGATTTGCTGGTTCGCTCACATAGGAGGGTAAGTGTGGGTGCCAGTTGCGACCCGAATTTGGGTCGTGACAGTCGTTTGGCCCGACAATAATTTTTCAAGGGGTCTTTTTGACCTTTTCCACTCCATTTAAATCGTAAGTTACATCCTTTTGACCCTAAATCATCATATATTTGTAATTTTAAGCCTAGAATCATAACTAAAACATATCTAAGTCAAATCATTAAATCAAAACCAAGAAAATTAGAAGCAAGAGAGGAAAAAAAGCTCAAGAACCCTCGTTCAAGAACACCACAAGTTCGAGCCCCCAAAACATAAGTATTTTTTCGTGGATTTCATCACCAGGTATGTGAGATTTCACTACTGGGTCCTTTGACCCATTGGGTCCCTAGTTTTCAGTCAGATTCATGATTACATATCATGATTAGATCTAGGGTTTCTAGAATTTCAATAGAACTTTATGAATTTATTACTTTGATGTTCCAACTCAAATTATCATGTTATTATTTAGTTTATTGCATGATTTTTTGAACTCTAGCTTTGTATTTCTCTAGTTCATTAATAACACATGCTAAGTCATATATTTCAGACAATTCAGATATACATGCCTCAATTATAAATGAATTATTACCAAATTAATTGTTGCATTCTCTGTTTGCATGTTCAGTTTCGAGGTATCCAGTATTTACAGAAACTCGGATATAATCAGTTATTTTACAAAATCTGTGGGAGTAGCATAATACTGAGTTTGACTAGGGCTTAGCATACCCAATAGTCCCAGAACTACTAGCCAAGTAGGTTGTAAGTCCCTTCTATGGGCAATCAGTTTAGTGATCATTGGAGCATGCCTTTATACCTTTCGCAGGGTATGTTAGGTCCTTTCGATGGGGCGTATACATCGGACTCCATATTTAGCTCATGTAGTTTTATTATCGGTTATTAGTAGCTCCCACAGATCAGTCAGACTCTATGCATTGACCATTTATTAGTATATTCACTATTTAGTTTAACCATGTTATAAATTAGTCATTGCATCAAGTTAGCTTAGAATGCAGTTTATCATGTTAGATTATTATACATGCTTTTACGCTTGTTCAGTTATGTTTTATTTCAGCTTTACTCTTCAGTACCTTTCAAGTACTAATGCATATGTGCGCTACATCTTCTCGTGATGTAGGTTCAAGTTCTCAGCATCCAGATCATGCATAGATCGATTTCCCGATCTCAAATTCCGCAGATTTAGTGGAGATTCCTCATTCTCCGAGGACAACAGTCAAAAGTTTCGTTTCAGTCTTTAGTCATTTAGTTTCAGTTTTGCTAGATTTAGTTGGGGCTTGTCCCAGTATTTCTAGTCCAGTTTAGAGACTATTTTCAAACATAGTTGGATTCAACTTAGTATTAAGTTAATATTTCTTTTGTATTAAACTTATTGTTTTAAATATCTCAACTATAGAATATGGATATTCCCCATCATTTAAGATTATATTATGATTTTCTTCCTCATCTGTTTATTATTCTTTAGTATGCTCATGATCATGCTAGAATGTTTAGCTTGGGATAACTTATGGTCCTCGGTTCCGTGTCCGCATCTCGGGTGTAGCTAGGGGCGTGACAATAAAATATATCTTAGTTTCCCGGATGATCTATGTAAAATACAAAAGGAAATATATTTCATGTATTTAATGATTACCACGACTTCTGTAGTTAAAATTAAATATAGATAATCTGCAGTTGCAAGAACCATGTTCCTGCATAAAGATTGAATCAGGTACCACATTTTAGTATGCTAATAGTTTTTATTTGACTTTTATGAGAGGACCAATGAATTGTTATAAATTATTATTATTTGAGCATGTGACAATCAATATTGTATACTTTTGGTATGTTCCTATTTGGAATGTTGTATTGACTTTCTTATGTTACACTTAATGGGAAACTCGCGTGATCCTACCAGTATATTATAGTTGTGTACTCATACTGTGCTTGCTCTTATTTTTGTTGTGTACAAGGCATCTTCAAGTGTCTATTGATAGACCTCAACAAGGTGACTATTGAGCGAGACCAGATTCAAGGGTGAACAAGTTCTTTCATGATGTCGTGCATCTCTCCTATTAAAGTAAACTCCTTTCGGACTCAGACTATTTGTTTAAGGTGTAAGTTTAGTTTCAGGGTTATACCCTTTGTTCTTAGACTTTAATATAGTGTTGATACAATGACTTTCGCGTTGTAGTGGTTTTTCTTCCACAATAGTTAATTAGTGTTCGGTAAAACCTTTAGAGTGTATAGGGACTACTATTTATTATATAACTAGGTAAGTTTTCCTTAGTTATTGCACTGAACTTCCAGGTAGTTTATTTACTAATATTCAGTGTATAAAAACTAATGAAAATTAGGTTTTTAAAGATGTTTCAATATTCTAACATTAATTTTATTATTTGTCATTATCATAGAACTCAAGAATGTCTAATGGATGAATTATTTAACAAATAATAATTCATTTGTTCTTTAATCAACATTAAAAGGAATGTAATTTAGAAAATAAGAGTATATATACAAAAGAATTTTATAATAAAGAGAAACATTTAAGTTGCATAAATTAAACAATTGTTATATATGTCTTAGGAAAAATTTCAAAATTTTGTAACATATTCGAATAAGAAAGTACGCTTGAACATAAAATAAATTATCAATTTTAAACTTTCATAGTTAATTTCTTCAATTGATAAGTGAGTAATTTCATATCTAGTTGAAAATATATAATATCTACTTATATGTAGTACTTTTATGTTATAGAATATCAAAACATGAATTCTTGAAACATGATACAACAATTACTTTCAGAACAATGAGTATACAGACTATACATGTATATGTTCAACATAACCAGAGACAATAACATCGCAGAATCATAAACAATCGAGTGTAAAAATGTACTCAAAATGACCTAACGGGTCGAAATAGAGTCGGTCTATTGGAGGGAAATGACTGAGCTAGTTGTTGTGCAAAAACAATAGCTTTCTAACATCACCATTGCATTCTCTTTTTACTGACAAATGTTCAAAGTAAGAACCAATCTCCTTTCACCGTTCATTCTAATTCTCTTTTGAACTAGTATGAGATCTCTCTATTAAGCCGAAGTAGACTTTCCTCTTCCTTCCTTTCAATGATTGTGTTCTATTTCACTAAACTGAAAGACTTTTTTCCGTGAAGCGTTTACATTGAAACTCTCTCACTTTATTAATGTTCTATCTAATTTTAGCATAATGTAGGCGAAAATACACGGCTAGTGAAATAGAACTAATTGTTTTTTTTAAAAAAAATCTATGGTCTTTTTTTTTCTTGTGAATAAATATTTATTTTTTAAAATTCTTTTTAAATTTAATCATTATCAAAAAATAGAGATGTATTTTAAGAGGCATGAACTTTTTTTTGTGTGTTTAAGGTGGGCAAGAGCCCATTTTTTCTAAACACAAAAGGAGCCAACAAAATGAACAAGCCCTATCGAGATCTGGTCCTGCAAATTACTAAAGTTAAAACTACTTAAACATAGTAAAGAACAGAGAAGAAATCAAGTCTAGATAAAAATGTGAGGCTTGAAGCTTGTCAGATCAGGTTTATCTAAGCCTATTAATCGTCTTTGTGTCGTCGTGCAAGTGTTCATTGAAGATGAGCTTAGGTAAGTTGATCAATTCCTGTAAGATTAAGCATAAACCTTTTCTACAAGAGCTTTGTCTAATCATGATCTCTATGCAACTGCCTCTCCTTGATGAGCCAATGAGCAGATGCATATCCATAGATTATTCATAGAGGTAAGTAAATTAGACAAACTTCTTTACGAATTTCTTATCTAGTAATTATCAATTTCCCCTTTTATAAAAACAGCAAAATTGTGCTCGATCATCCTAGATAATATTAGTAATCCCTCCCCTTTAATCCCAATAAGATGGATTGAGCCACAGATAGGATTAATTCCACCATCTAGATTTGTATTTATGAGAAGAGATATTAATAGAAGAGATTGACTTTGAGCCTATAACTGTATAGAACAAACACCGTACTCATATGAGATCAACACAATTGGGAGTCAGAATGTCCAACAAAACTCATAGGTGAAATGGTCAATAAACTATCTAGCAGAATAGAAAATACGAATTCGCTCGTCGTGGTTTTTTTTAATAATAAAATACACCTCAAAAGAACTCACTAGGTGCATTATATATAACCAATAGAATCTAATTTAGACAAGGTGATGAGGACATAACTAACTACTACAATAATTTATTAACAACCAGTGAACCTTCAAAGGTATAGATTGTCCTATCCTAAGATGAAGAATGCCATATTTATCTGTATTGATGATTCTTCTACTTGCAACTTGTATATCTTGAAACTGTTTACATTCAAAAGTACCTTCAAAATTAGAAGTTAAAAATTAGTGAAGTAATCAGCAATACTATTTCCCTCCCTTAAGGTGTGCAGTATTGTTGTTGTCATCAATTAATTTACTTCGAATGTCACTTCCAAGGAAAAATCCGATCTCCATTCCACGTGTAAATCAATGATAAAGAATCTGATTCCATTTTAACCGGAAAAAAAAATTTACGAAACAATATTTAAGTCCTTCATTCAAAGCCATAGCTACAACTACTATGTTTGTTGTTTCTTGGATCCTAAGACCCCTTGCTCCCACCAAATCGAAAGAAGAATCCTAACACAAAATTCAATGGTTATAGCGCCAGGATTACCTCTTCATGCCCCCATTAGTGTTACATTTCAACCATCCCAAAGGAGGTAAATCCACCTGTAACATTCTTGAAAATCATATGTCTAATGAAAAGTCAGTATGCCCTTAGGATATCCTATTAGGGGTACTTAGGCACCCCAATGACCAATATTGAGAAATAATGAGCATAGTATAGAAAAATTGCCAAAGGGATATTAACAAATTTTCTATATACGAATAAGAAATACACTTTTTGGGTTGTCATACCAAAATCCAAGATTGATGTTCAATAAATGTACCTGCAATGAAAACCCTAATCTAAAAGAAAATCCATTATGAATAGTTTCACACAAAGTACTAGGCATCCAAGAGTCAAGACTAGTATCATTCCACATGACCATTTAGAATGATCATGTAAATTAAGCAGTACCCAAGGACATAGTAAGGGTCCTTGGGACAATAAGTAAACATTTCCAAAGGAACCATAAATTAATAGTTATTTATAAAATTACAACTAACCTATGTGCAAGCACATGTGCAAGACATGTGAAGAAGCACCAAAGGAGGGGACCACCCTAACCGAATTAGGTTAGGGTAATAAAGCGGACAAAAACGTGCATAAGGGACAACTCCATGTGGGTCCTAACTTCCTAAACAATTTTAGACTCTAACCTACTGCGCAAATAGCTAATTAACCTAGGACTAACCGAACTTTACCCATTAGTGCACCCGACAATCTAGGACCAAAACCGGGTTGACACTAACCTAGTACTAGTTAAAGAGACAACCTAGTATGGTCCAAAAGGTTAGTTATGGTCCTAACAACTTAGGGGTACTTTATTAATTCCCCTAGGTTACCTAATTATATAATTTATCAAATTATTTAATTAATTTAAAAGGTCTAATACAAAAAATAAAAAGGAAATTTTTAGATTTTGGTTAAGATAAGAAAGGGACAAGCTAGTACCTAACCTACGATGGTCCAAAGAGTTAGGTAAGATCTCTATGACATGAGGGTACTTTAGTACCTACCTTAGGTACCTAAATTAACTAAATTAAGGATTTAATTTATTAATATAAAGTCAAAATGTTTACCAAAACCATAGTCAACACCAATTTCCAGATTTGACTAAGTGTTACGTTCTCCTATGTTTAATCAACTCAGGAGATTTTTTCTAGTAATTAGTTAGTTAATTTATTTAATTAACTTATTAGACCCTAAGTTGAATAAGTTATGATCAATTCCTAAACCTAAAAAATACGTTCAAACTCAAACAAATATACGACTAAAACTAGAAAACAAGCATGAGAAAATAGTGAAGAAAACGCAAGAAAAAAAATAAAAAATTTCTTAGATTATTTCCAAGGTTTCTTCAAGGTTCGTTCAAGGTGGTCTTCTTAGATTAAGTTCTACTTAAGGTGAGGTTTTTCTCTCATGGATTTTTTATCCAAGAGGTTTTTCAAACGTTTCAATCTAATGAATTTCGAAACTAGAGTTGTTTCCCAATATTATTGTTAAACGTCCATCTCCCTAGTTATCCTTATTATCGATTCTTTAAGTATATAGATGTAATCCTGAACATGTTTTTGGTATGTAGGTCTAACTGAGTTTATAAGTTCTTGATTTATTAATTATTAATGAGGTCTATAGATTGGATTCGGATGATTGAGTGATTAGTTACACAGATTAAGGAATGACATAGTGCTTAGTTTTGTGTTCGAGAAAGATGAAGTTATTATGAGTTGTTTGTGAAGTTGAGTCTGCTGTTATATGTTGTTCATTGAATGATAATTATAAAATAATTGAATGTAAAAAGGTTGGATAACAACAAATGAAGTTTAAATGACCACCATATGTGAAAGTTTTGGTTTATGGCAACAAATTGGCTAGAAAAACTATGTCCAAAATATTATCTGTTAAAATGTGTGAAGTTATACTAATAAAGTGATACCAATCTCTACATCAATGAACTTGTAACATAGGGTATGCCAATCAATGGGACAATTTCCAACATACCCTATCCACACGAACCTGTAAACGTAATAGCATGGAATAAGTAGTTATAACCTTCATAAAGAATCAGAGCTAGTTCATGAGTCTATAACGCCAAAAAATAACTTCATAGCTTGACCAAACCAAGCATTGATTTGTTCTTGTTAGTAAATCAAAGATGAAAAGTTAAAGTGTAATGAAAGTTTGGCTTATGCCAATAAATTTGTCTACAACATTATTTTCAAAATATGTAATAGAATTGGCTAATCATTCCATGAAATTATACTTGAATGAAAATCCAATAAATGGCTAACAATACATCGGTCAAGAGTGATGAATGAAATTGGCTAAAATGTTATCTATAAATAATTAAAAAGAGTAGCTAATGGATAAGGTATACCAAAATAAACATGAATGAGTGTAACTTTGGCTTGTGCCAATAAATTGGCTTTGACGTCAGTTTTAAAATTTTCTAGGCCAATACTAATTTTGTGCCAATCATATATAGTCCAAGTATTGAAATGACAATATAAGAATATTTAAGGTAATTTAATGAATCCATATACAAATGCATGTCAATCATTGGGACAAGTCCCAACATGCCCTAACCAAATGAACTATGGACATATGTAATTTATTGAGTGAAGTTCTCATCGTCCATAAACGATGATATGAAGCTATCAAACGAAAGTAAGCATTTAATGTCAGTAATAACATAACTAATGATGTCTAGGTTAAGAAAGTGACCAGAATGAGGTTTTAAAAGAAGTGAGACAAGCCTCATTTATACCTAAGCTACTATGTTAAAAATACTCAAGAATGAAGGTTTTAGAATGTGTGAGACAAGTCTCATTAACACCAAAGATGTTATGTAACAAAAATTCACATTTCATCAATGTAAATAAAATGATGACAAGTCATCAATAGTCTTAGTAAATCTTATCAAAACTTACTCACCTATAAGAGTGTAAAGCTAATGAAAGTATTGAGACTGATATTTACTTAATAACACTGATGAGATGAGAAATAATCTATTCAGATATGATGTCCGGATACTAGAAGCCAGCTTCCTTGACGTATGAGTTGAATGAAATGGAACTTTATACTGAGCACCGATCGGCTAGCTATGAGCGGTGATGTCTTCTTTTGGAGGGCAGAGGTTCATGTAACTCTCATGAGATGAGACTGTCCGGCATGCTGGGTATGGGTCTCCTTATATCTCCTAGTCTTCGAACCTATACTGCCTGTATAGTGATCTGGCGGGGTTCAATTTCCATGTACGCTAGCATGTTTTGGGTCACTCTGGCCGGTGATTGCACCTCTTTTTCAATGTGGGGTAGACACTGGATTTCATGATGCTCACATGATTTATGTCGGTAATAATTTGAGTTCCTCAATGTATGAAAGGTAATAAAATGAACGATACTGAAGGTGTTAGTGCAAGACAATCAGGAGGTAAAATAAGATTCTAGTAATAACATTAGGTCATTCTTGGTCATTGAACTTCATGATCCCGATGAGAGTCTTAAACTTCATCCTAGGTATAGTTGTTTACATCAGCCTACGAATGAAGAAAATGAGTACTGTGAAGTACGAATGAACGAATGATGTAGACTCTGTGTTTGCTAAAGAAGGACCTCAGGTTGAGGACCCATATGTTGGGCCCTCACTTGAGATGTCTTATGCTACATAAACGATTCCAAAGTTTCGTATATATGAAATGTATTATATATAAAACATGAAAGTAGTGAAATCAATGGCATGATCAATAGAGAATTGCTTATTAAAGGTAATGAATATATAGTGTAAAGAATGACTCACAATAAGGTAGGGAAATCATTCCTTAGTCCCTGGATTACTTACATCGATTTGTTGTGGGTATAGGACTACAATGAATCATTGCACTTGTAAGTAAAACATAGCACCAAAAGAATTATTAAACTATACAACAACAAGAAGAAAAAGACTGAAAAAATAATCCAAGTGTACAAAGTGGAGCTCTCGTCCTAAGAGGATGAAAATCTCAAATCTTCGCCCGAGTTGTTCTATGAACCTGCTATACTAATTTAGTATCCCTGATAGAGGATATAGTCTTAGCTTCCTTTGGCTTGTACAACCCTTTCTACTATAATTTTTTCCTTCTCGGAATTTCTATTACAATAGACTTAAAATAAATATTTATTACATCATAATAGGGAACAATCAAGTCATTCCTAAGATTATGTCAAAGTGAATCATATCCAAAATCACAAAATCAGCCCAAATCTGATATCTAATAAACAAAATAGGGTAAGCACAATAGATATTGGTAAATATGCCGGACTCTCCAACTAGGGTAGATACATGATGGGGGAATATAGAATATCAACATTCAATTAAAATTCTGAGGAAAACTCATGGACACATAAGAATAAGTAGAACCTGGATCAAAAGAAGGGATGCAACCCAAAGTTTATGAACTAAAGAACTAACTAAAGGAAATGTCTATACCCGAAAATGGTGGACATAGAATAATAGAATCCCATGGAATCCCCAAAGATGCTTGCTCACCCTTAAATTTGGAAGAAAGATCATAGATATTCTTATTGAGGTCTATCAACAACCATCGAAAGATGCCCTCTACTCAACATAAATAAGAGCAACTACAGTATCAGTACACAACCACCATTTACTGATAGAATTACGTTGTTATCTCACTAAGTGCAACATAAACAATTTAATACCAACAATATCATCATGCACTATATCGAAGCATATAAAATATTGAGTATTACATGCTTCAACAATTTAGCATTTATTACAAGTAGTTGGTCCTATTATGGAACTCAAACCCGAATTGTTAATTCATCGGAACGTGGTAATCGATCCCATAGTTATGTCGAAACGTAAAAATCAAACCCATTTATGCCGGAACGTGGCAAGTGAATCGAAGTTAGTACTGTCTGAATGTGGAAATCCAATCCATGTTAGTAATGCCGGAATGTGGCAATATGATCCATCACCCTACAATAATAAACACAAGTATAATTCCAAGTCATACATTTAGGTGAGCTTCCTCAAATAGTTTTCTTTGATTTTGAAAATATCTTCCCTTATTAGACTTTTTAAACAAAATCACCATAAAATTCCTTGATTCATTTGGTCAAAGAATATTTGACCCTTTTAATGTCTTCTTTAAAAAGAAAAATTGATTTTGAGACAGATCTGTACACAAATTCTACCTCACTACCTTAATAAATTGATCATGGTCAGTAAAGAACATTAGAAACCTGAATGGTTTCCTATATGTATTCATTCCCTCTTTCATGGTAAAAAACATAGGGGCATTATTTGATCATGTTCTTGAAAGATGTTTAATTTCCATAAAATTAGTGATGCATGTGCTTATAAGAGAGAATCCTATCTAATCTTTCAAAAATTCAATCATTTCCAACTCTAAATACATTTCTCAAAGTATTATAATCAATATCTTGAATAAGCTGTCCACCAATATTTTTATCAACATTCAAGACTGCATTAAAATCTCCACAATTAACCAATGGCTATCAATAGTTGTTGTCATCTGATGTATATCCTACCATAGCATTTCTCTATCCTAGACATTACATTTAACTTACATTAAAGTTACATGAAATCTATTAGACCGTTGTTGTGGTAAACAAAGTGTCAATTGTTGATTTTTATACATCACCACGGTAACATCACAGATCCATCACCATGGTAACATCAAACTCACAATTGATGAACCACCAAACGTTTCCATTGAAATTTGGTTTTATTAGTAACAACTTTAATCTTCTTCATATTTGTTGATATATCTGACATGTTGAATTGGTTCCACCAAGCCAAAAAAAGATATTTTTGATAATTATGCTACATTTGCACTCTACGGAAGTTTTGTTGGTAATTTATGGCCCGAGTATTTCAAATTAGATCTTTCATAAATTATTGAAAGATTCTTCTCGGCTGTTTTCTAAGTAGACGATGTAAATCGTGGTTTGTTTGCTTCTTCCCTGTTTTGGAAGATTTAATCAATATTGGAGACACATCTTCCTCAATAGGCAGATTATCTAGATTTTATTGAGAACAATAATTTTATAGAACCCCTATTGCTTGAGTCGCCTTTGAGGGGAAACCATAATTTGAATTTCATCAACTTGGTTAGGGATGCTAATGATTGCTTGCTCATTACATATATCCTCCTTATGATGCTCTTGGTTACCATTAAAGTTAACTACAACTTTTCTCACATCAAATGTGCTTTCATTAACTAATATTGCATCCTATGTTTTGTCAATACGATAAACCCCGACCTCTTAATTATGTTATTTCCATGCTAGCACCGACATCATCATTAATACCAAGAGTGATTAGGGAAATATTCTTGCAGAAGAATTGAAAATAACATGTAGTTTCAACTTGTTTTATACTTGTCGAATAATTTAAGCTTGGTTGAATTATTCAGACTCTAGTAGTTGGATATTTGATGTCAAATCTAGTTCACAATTTATCACATTTTCAGAGTGAATATTAACTAATACTTGACAAAATTCTCCATATGGTGTAGCTACTGATATCTCCATATCAGATTTTAAGTAATATACAAATTCATATCCGACATTCTAATCAACATAAAATAATACTAACCGTTAATGGATGTATTATATTCTCATTACACAATATTTCAACATCTCATAGATAGCTAGCTCAGGTGTAACATGTATATGCACCAATCTCTTTAGAACTAGAACCATGAATGTACCAATCTCTTTGATCTATCACTTTTATTGTTCACAAGTTTAGAAATGGCTTCAATTGATTTACTAATGTAAACAACTCATATCATCATAAATATTAACGATTAAAAAAAACAAAAAAACAATATACATAATTTCATGAAAACACAAAAACCTTCTATTTTGTGATCAAAACCGTATAAATGGATGACTGAATAAAAAGAAAAGAACTGATCATATTAAAAGTTTCAACGGTTGTTTAAGTAATGTCCAAGCATAAATCCAATTTGAAAAACTCAAATTACCAACTCCATGATAATTATGAGTTCAAGAAGTCTCCTTCTTTATAATATCAGGCGGAACAATTAAATAAAACTTGAAATGCTCGATCAATGTATCATTTTTGTTTCTTCTAGAACTTCCCCTACCTGCAGCTTTATTGCAAGCCTTTTCTCCTCTATGTGCTTATCTGGAGGTATTTCTTATCCGGGGTGCATAACCTGATAAATTAGTATTCTTTTTTTCTCATTTAATTCTTCTAAATATCTATGGAGATCTTTCAATGCCCGAAAGCCATTTGATTTGTCCTCAACATAATCACGTTGATGATTCTATAAATTCCTTTTGAAAAATTTATCAATTATTTCTTCTATACTTGTGGACACCACAAGGTTTTCCACAAGTATAGTAGAGATGATTGATAATTTTTTCAAAGTGAAAAAACAAGATCAACATGATTACACTTAGGGAAAATCAAATGTCTTTGAGGCACTAAAGATAATTTTGAAGAATTATATACATTTAATGACAAAATCTAATGCTAATGTATAAGATTATACACCCTGACTCATAAACAACTCATGATAAATACATGGAGGAGTAGAAGCTTGCCCTTAAGTTGCAGGTGCAGAATTATAAAGAAGAAATAAGGAGGTGCTATTTTTTTCGAGCAATCTTAATTTGATTTAATTGTTGTCTTTGAGCCAGATGAAAGGACTCTTCAGCTTATAATTAACCTTGATTTGATTCTTGGTGTTCTTGAAATTGGAGGATACCTTTACATTGATCAAATCTTCTAGTTTGGTCAATATTTATCTTCATTATTAACTCATCAATTTATACGGATTTTGATACATTAAATATTTATTTTAGAGGAATGTTTTTGAATTTATGTAGTTAATACATACATTGCTAAGTGTTCTCTTTGATCTTCACTTTAATTGTACACTTTTGAAAAGGGTTCAATTGAGTTACTAATTTAGACAACTCAAAATATCATAAATGTTAAAGATGAAACAAACAATAAACCTTAAATAATTCCATAAGAACTCCAAAACCTTTTATTTTGTGATCTAAACAATCATATAAATGGATAACTTAAGATTAACGATAACTGCCTTAATTAAAAAGAAAAAGATTGATCTTTTGTACAATTTTTAACCACTAGTTAAGTCATTTCCAAGCATTACCCCAATTACAAACTCCATCATAATAATGAGTTCAAGAACTCAACTCGTTTTTTATATCTGGGGAATCAGTTCAATCAAACTTTATATGCTCGATCCAATTAGCAGTTTTTGTTCTTTCGAGAACTTCCCCTACCCGCAACATTATTGCAAGGTTTACCTCCTCCGTGTGTTTATCTAGAGGTATTTCTGAACTGGGGTGCATAACCTGATAAATTAGTATTCATTTTTTTTATTTCTGATTAAATGGTTTTGAATCTCTATGGATATCCTTCAATGAATGAAAGTTATTTGATTTTTCCTCAACATAATCACGTTGACGATTCTCTACATTCTTTTTTAAAAAATTTATCAATTTTTTCTTCAATACTTGTGGACAACACAAGGGTTTCCACAAGTATAGTTGATATAATAGATAAATTTAGCAATGTGAAAGTAGAGGATCACCTACATGATTATTCTTAGGGAAAATCAAATGTCTTTGAGGAACTAGAGATATTTCTAAATAATTAAAAATATTTAATGACAAAAACAAATACTAATGTATAAGATTATACACCATGGCTAATAACACCTCATGAAAGTACATGGAGGAGTAGAAGCTTGGCATTAAGTTAATGGTGGAGAATTATAAATAAGAAATAAGGATCTTCTATTGTGGTCGAGCATCTAAAATTTGATATAATGTTTGTCTGTGAGCGAAAAGAGGAGAGATCTTCAGCTTAAAATAAACATTGATTTGGTAGTTGGTGTTCGGGAAGCCAGAGTATACCTTTTCAATGATGGAATCTTCTAATTTGGTCAATCTTTATTTTTATTATTACCTAATCAATATATATGGATTTTTATATATGAATCATTTATTTTGGTGAATTGATTTTGGATTGAAGTAGTTAATACCTACATATCTTAGTGTTTTCTTTGATCCATCACTTTAATAGTTCACTAGTATTGAAAAGGCATCAATTGATTTACTAAATAGAAAACTCATAATATCTTAAATATTAAAGACAGAAAAAACAATAAAATTTACTTAATTTCATAAGAACTCCAAAACCTTCTATTTTATGATCTAAACCGTCTTATAAATGGATAATTGAAGATTAATGAATTAGTTATTTTAGTTGAGTGGTTTTGAATTTATGTAGTTAATACCTACATTGTCATGTGTCCTCTTTGATCCATCACTTTCATTATTCGTCAGATTAGAAAAGGTTTCACTAAATTACTTATTTAGACAACTTATCATATATTATTATAAGTGGGAAGCTCCAACCTTTAAAGTAAGATTATCATTTTTATCCTCCATTAAATAAAAATTAATTAATTAATTTCTTAAATGCTAATACTATGATTACATAATTGTACAATATAAAGCCCAACAACTACACTTTAATTTTTTTGTTATGACATTATAATAATAATTAATTAAGTAAAATTAAATTATAGTAGAAAAAAATAATGTATGACACTCTTCAAATTTTGTAATTTTTTGAATTTTGAAATTAACATAAATGTATGAAACTCTTCAAATTTTGTGATTCTTTTAATTTTGAAACCAAACTAAATTTATCTATCATGATTCAATGTGCCCCATTAAAATATTTTGTTAGGTGAAAAGACAATCAAATATCACTTTAAATACCAATTAATTACTTACTAGGTCATCCTATCATCTTCTATTTTTTTCTTCTTTCTTAGATTATGATATGAATATATGTTGTCAAGCAGCTAACTAGGGAGAAGAACAAATCGGTTCGTTCTGAAATTAAAAAAGAAACTTTCTTATAATGAATTCATTTGTTAAACTTAACCGTAGAATATATATCTTATATATTCCTTTAGTTCTTTTTTATGTCAGATTATGATTTTAAGTTTTTCGTTTTCATTTTGGAGTTACGGTATGATTGTCCATTGATTTTTCTATGCAACCCATATTTTTTTTAATTATGTACTATTTTGCATTATTATGAAAAAGAATCTTTGTTCTTGTGTTATTATTCTTTTAAGTGTTATTTAATTGACAAAACATCTATTAATACATGATTAGTTTGATGATATTTGAATACGTTTTGCAAAATATGTTTTCGTCTAAATAGAAGTAATTTAAATAAATACATAATAGTGATGTTAGGAGAAATAATTATAATTTTAATAAAAGTCATACTATATATATATATATATATATAGTTAGATAGATAGATAGATAGATAGATAGATAAATATATTCGTGGGACTTACATGCAAAGCACGTGTCGAGAACTAATCATCATATATCATATGTTTATTTAAAAGAGAATCCTAGGAATGCCTATGTAGTGCAACCACAAGCAAGAATTTCGTTTCAAATTTATTTATTTCCAAAACTAGTCATCCTTTTTTCATTAAAAGATGTGAATTGTATCATATATTTATATAAAAGAGAATCCTAGGCCTGCCTATGTGGCGCAACCACAAGCATCTACACAAAATAAATAAAAATAAATAAAATAAATATAAATTAAGACTATAAAAAAACATACCAGAATATTTAATAATAAAATAAAAAATAAAGGAAAGACCGAGCTCACTTAACGCACATTGTTCCCTTATGAATATTAGTCCATTCTACTACCTGAAGTTTAAATAGATCCTCTCATGATAGAGCTATTCTATTCATAAGTGTGTTGATACAAAAACAATGGTGTGAGTTAGTCACCCAACATGAGCAAAGTACATGAATATATAATTCTGCAAAAGAAGATGAAGGAGAAGAAAAAGAAAAAGAAAAAGAAAATAAAAATTTTCTTTGATTTCAAAATGAGAAAAAATCACTCTATTTATAGACTGTGAATAAATGTTTATTATGCCTTATCATAAAGGTGTCAAGTCTTTTTAAAAGTCAAAATTTTTCATTAAAGTCACAATTTTTCATAAAAGTTGCAACTCTTCATAAAAGTCACAACTCTTCATTAAAGTTGCAACTCTTCACAAAAGTCGCAACTCTTCATAACAATCGCAATTTCCTAAGAAGTCACAACTTTTTGTAAAATTCTCAAAGTCTCACAAAAGTCACAACTTCTCATCAAATGTAAGGTTAGTTTTGGAAATAAATAAGTTAAAAGAGAATTTTTGTTTGTGGTTGTGCCTCATAAGCAATCCTAAGGTTCTCTTTTATATAAATATATGAGTAAGAACTAATGATTTATTTTTTTGTGAAGGAAAAATGCACAAATATCCCCTTAACCTATGCACAAAATCCTAGAGACACACTTATACTATACTAAGGTCCTATTAACCCTCTGAACTTATTTTATAAGTAATTTACTACCCCTTTTCGGCCTACGTGGCATTAGCTTGAAAAAAAAGTAACCAGCTTTTGACCCACAAGATAATTCCACGTAGGCCAAAAAGGGGTAAAAATTATTAATAAAATAAGTTCAGGGGGTAATAGAATCTTTGTATAGTATAAATGTATCTATAGGATTTTGTGCATAGGTTGAGAGGCTACTTGTACATTATCCTTTTCGTGAATATTTCATTTATTAGAGATTCTTGGGTTTGTCATAATGAAAAATAATCAAATTCATGTTGAAATATTGCTAATATTTTTTAATGAACCTATTTTCCCATTATTTTTAATGTATGGATATTAGTAGAAACGGATTTAAAATTTTAACACAATTATTATTTTTGACCGCACGACGAACGGGCAAATTGCCTAGTATATTTATATAAAAAAGAACCCTAGTCCTGTCAATGTGGTGCAACCACAAGCAAGAATTTCGTATTAAATTTATTAATGTCCAAAACTAGCCTTTGTTTTTTCATCAAAAGATGTGACTTTTATGAATAGTTGCGACTTTAATGAAGAATTATTACTTTTATCAAAAGTTGTAACTTTAATGAAGAGTAGTGACGTCTTTCAAAAGTTCTAACTTTTAAGAAAGTTACGACTTAAATGAAAAGTTGCGACTTTTAAAAAGTTGTTACTTTTATGAAAGGTTGTGAAATTTTCAAAGGGTTGAAACTTTTTTAAATAGTTGTAACCTTTATAATAAGGAACAACAAACATTTGTTCCGACATCGGGATTTTCTCTCGTTTTAAAAAAAATTCTGATCTTTTTCTTCTACTTCCGCAAAATTAAATATTTGTTTTACTTGCTCTAGTTGAGTAACTAACTGACGTTGCTGTTTTTGTATCAATAAGTTAATGAATAAAATCGTTCCATAATGAAATAATGTAATTCTTTAAATCTCTGATATTGGAAGGGAATAGTTTTCTTAAGGGGGATATTGTGCATTCAATTGACCAGATATTTAACTTTCTATTGCATTATAATTTTACATAGACACGTATAATTTTTACATAAATAAATTTATACATAAAATATTAATTGTTGTTTTTGAGTATATGTTTTAAACTATGTTGTAATGTTTCTCCAAAGTTATTGTCTCCGATTATATTGAACATATAAACTTATACTACATATATTCATTGTGCAGAAAATAATTATTGTACTCAGCTCCAACGATTCATGTTTTGATATTCTATATTAAATTCTATAACTTAAAAGTACTATATATAAACTTACTTATTAATTATTTTTACATAGATATGTAATTTCTCAATTATGAATTTAATAAATTAATCATGCAAATTCAAAAATTATAATTGTTTTCTTGTTCAAGCGTAATTTCTTTTTTGAATATATTAACAAACTTTTGAATTTTCTCCTAAGACATCTATCACAGTTTTATAATCCGAGAAACTTAAATGATTCTTTTTATCATGAAATGTCTTTGTACATATATTCTTATTTTTTTTGTTATTTTCCTTTAAGGTTAATTAAAGAACGAATGATATATTATTTCATAAATAACTCATTCATTAGAGGTTCTTGGATTATATGATAATGAAAAATAATCAAATTCATCTTGTAATATTGCTAATATTTTTTACGAACCTATTTTCCCATTATTTTTATTTTATGGGTATTAGTAAGAAATTATTTACAATTTCAATGCAATTATTATTTAAGACCGCACGACGCGAGGTCAAATTACCTAGGGTTCTATAATTAGAGGTCTATGTATCATTTCCAGTAATTGGTATATGATACATAATAGTGACAATGTTAACGACTTTATCATGTATCAAAATTGGGTTTAACAAAATATCAATGAGAAAGAGAAATGAAAAATGCTAAAAGTGAGGGAACCAATTTGGAGGAAAAATGAAAAGTCATTTGCAAAGTACAAATGAAAAGTCATTTCTAGCATATCGGAAATAGAAAGGAAATTGTTGTCCTTAAATAAGGAAACACTTACTATACTTTTTAAAGGATTAAGAAGAAGACTCCCCCTCGCACTGTCATCGCCGCTTGCTCGGCATCGACATCGGCAAATGATTTGATTGATAAATTTTTCGGACAAAATTTACTTACTCAATTTTGTTAATCGAATAAATCATGTTATTCAATTTCTTATCTCTTATAAATCAATTAAGAATGTTAGTTAAATAACATAATTAATTTTGGCGCAACAAAATTTATTTTAAATTCACGTACAACGGTAATAACGATCTGATTTCCGAAAAGTCATTATTTTTCCAAAAAGACACAATCTTTCTGAAAAGTTGTTATTTTTCCCAAAAGACACAACCTTTTGGAAATAACGAGTCTGAACAGATGTGTCCGAATAAAAACACGTTTCATGCTTAAAATTGCTATAAAAAAGAAAATAATTTTTCATTTTCAAACACTGAAAAATTCTCGGCATACATTTTCTCTCATAAAATAAAATTATCAATCGTCTGAGTCTGTGTTTGGCTTATTATTGTTCTTACGTTCGTTGAAGTTATTGAAGTTTGAGGTACCTCTACTTCTTTAAAAGGTTATTCATTTTATCTTGGGAAAAATTAATTTATAGCCTCAGGTTTAGTGAGGGTATTAAATTTCTTAAGGAGAAAGTAATTTTTGTTGACTCACATTATAAGTGTTTTCTCTTTCTATTTCATCTTCTTTCTGTTTATTTATTTTTGACTAACCTTAATACATGTAATAACATCAAATGTCATAATTATTTTCTTAATTCTTATATTCCAATTTTTAGATTCATTGTGCAACACATTGGTGTAATTTTCTACTACCTCTAGAAGAAGTAAAAACATCAGATTGGCGACCAATTTTGATATATATTAATGGATAATGTGTATCACATGTATTTGATATAAATTATGATCATTCTATATATTATTGATTCAAATTACTACTAAATATCAATTGTTTTGGCAAGTAGAATTGTACTTGATACTTAATAACTAACACACACTAATTTATGGCTTTCTTAGGTCAGCGGAAGCCTTAAATCAAGAAAACTGTTTCATTCAATAACATAAACTAAATAAAATTGGTCAAATTGGAACTTAAGTCTCATAGCAAAAAGTCTTCAATACATAGATAAGAGACTTAACACTAACTGCCTAACTGTTTGTGTACCTCTATAATACTAAAATGGATGTTGGAACAGACCCCACAACATCCTTTAAAAAGTAAGATTGAAAAGGGAATAAATGTATACTCTAGAATGTAATGAGGCTCACCACTGACTACGAGCGATATGTTGGTTGAATGAGGAGCTGGATGATGCAAATCCCGGTTACCACCGTCTCCATCATGATATGATGTAGGTCAACTGGCATCAGTACATTGAACGAAAAAAGTATGTGTGTTGGAATGCAAACAACAAATTTAGCTTGAAAAAGAGTAAGACGAAAACTTACTTTGGCTCTTCTCAACTCCTGAATAACTAGAATAAATATACAGAAATGAGACACATGCAATATATAAAAAAATTGTAGAAGTATTAAAACACTTAGTTTGTTAAAGAAATGAAATAACAAACTTACTTTAATTATATATGAAATAACATAGTTTCTGTGAGAGTTTCTCTAACAAACAACCACAACTATGAGCCTAAGTCGTGATTTAGCGTCTTGCCCACATTGCTAGAAGTGTCCTATACTTTATTGTCGCACAGAACTAATTAACTTATAGAATCCACTAGCTTAACTTATGTGATAATCTAAAAAGTATGACCCTTCAATACCCGTGATGATTACATGATTTATGGAGGCTTGAGTTATTATGAACTCGCACCCCCATATCGATGCTCAATAAATGAATGAGGTTAACGAGGAAGGACATATTCAAGCCACTTTTGTACCACCAAGAACATACATAAATAATTTTTTCATATATACTTAGAAGTACACCCTTTTTAGGTTTGTATGTTATCACTTATAGATCTTTCTATTGAATGATACATGATGTGACTCATATGTGCAAAAATGAACTCCCTACTCACTGTTGCATTGACATTTTCAGTCTGGTCTTGAAGGGCCAACAAAACCTAAATTTAAGATCATAATTTGTGATAAGAAATACACATACTATTTTTTCCCGTTATTATGTCATAACACTTATAATTAAACTAGTTATGTGAAGATCACAATAAATATATAATTGAAAAGAAAGGAAAGAGAAGACGAAAGAACAATTTAACTTTGGAAAATTAGTAAGATGCAGTGGTAATGTCATAAGATCAAATCAATAATTCACTTCACCAAATCATGGGGTGTACATTCATAAAGTACGTGGTAATAATAATGAAAACTCGGTAATCATTTCTTTTGGAATCCAAAAGGAAAAAGGATTTCTTGGAACAATGGAAATATAGAATATGTTTGTTCCATTAGCCAAAACAACAATTAGGCTCCCATCAGAAGAATAATCAATTCCCAAAATATTAGTTACCATATAAATAAGATCATGATTCTTGTCTTACATAGAATATTCCATAGCGATGTGCTGCAGAAGTCATAGTTCTTACAGGACAAAACTTATAAGTGGCCTCATTTTGATATAAGGTGTTTGATGTACCAGTACAACACTGCATTGTAGTTAATTTCTTTTCTTCTCAATGATTCACAATTTAAAATTATTTTAGTGCTTCCTAATCCTTAAATCACAATGATATAATTATGTTAATTGTATATTTGATATTCTATGCGAATAGTTTACATGAAATACATCAATTTTTTTTAAAAATAAATTCTTTTCAAATAATCAACTATCATTTTTTGTTACTTTTATTCTAACTTTAAGAAATGAAAAATAAAATAAGTAGAGAATTATTTTTAAAATGATGAAAAGTTCAATAAGAATATAAAAAATAAAAATTTCATATGCTCCATGATTTCAACACAACATACAAGGATATCAATTTGTATATTGCTCAATAAGGTATATGTGTAATGCACATTTAACACATTGGTATAATTAAAAAAAAATTTCAAGTGCTTACTACTGATTCTTTCATTTCTCGTCACTCGGTAACAGTTTAAGTAAAGACCTAAAAAACTATGCAAAACCAATAAGAAGACATACAATCACATGCTTTTTTTTATTTTAAAAAAATCAAAAATATCTTTATCAAAAATATGTTGAAATCTATAAAAGATGTATTGATTTTCTGGAAGATCTATGGAAAACACAGAAGGAAATATATTCATGTAATTGATTGATAAATACAACTTGTGAATATCAAATAGAGATGATCGAAAATTGAAAGAATGATGTTCTGGTATAAACATTGGATCGTGTAACACATTTCGTTATGCTAATAGTTTTTGTTTGGCTTTTATGATAGAACCAATGACCTCTTTAAATACTATATATTATATACGTTCAGTATTTTACATGTTTATAATATTTTATTCAATAGCTTATGTTACACTTAATGGGATAGCAGTGTGATCATACCAGTACACGATGGTTATGTACTGATACTGCGTCTGCCCTTAATTTTGTTGAATACAAGTCATCTTTAGTCGGCTATTGATAGACATCAGCTAGGCGACTATTGAGCGTGACCAGATTCAATGGTGAGTAAGTTCATTCAGGATGTTGCGTATCCCTCCAATTTTCATACAATGACTTTCAGGTTCTACGGGTTATTCTTTCGCAATAGTTAAATTGTGTTTTGTTAAACATTTGAAGTTTATGGGGACTCCGTATTAATTATATAACTAGGTTATTTACCCCCGCTTTGTTCATTGATAAGTAATAATTGCATTTAACTTGCAAATAATATTTTACAAATATTCATACAATAAAATAAGAAAAATAGGTTCTTCAAAAATATTACCAATATTCCAACATTAATTTGATTATTTGTCATTATCATAGAACTTAAGTACATCAAATGAATGAATAATTCACGAAATAATAATTTATTTGTTCTTTAATCAACAATAAAAGGAAAATAAAGAAGAAAATAAGAATTATATATTTATAAAAGAGAAACATAGGACGGCCTATGTGGCGCCACTACAAAAAAGGATTCTCCTTTAAATTTATTTATTACCAAAACTAGCCTTATCCTTTCATCATGAAAAATTGTGACTTTTACGAAAAGTTGTGATTTCATGAAAAGTTGTTGCTTTAATGAAAAGTTCTGACTTAATGAAAAGTTGAGATTTTTATAAAAAAATTGTGACCTTTAGGAAGAGTTATGACTTTAAGGAAGAGTTGCGACTTTTATGAGAAGTTGTGACTTTTATGAAATGTTGTCACCTTTATGAAGCGTTCTCACTTTTCCAAAGAGTTGTGACCTACAGTTTGTTTAATATAAAATGAGGGATTTTCTGCCACTATTTTTTTTTTTGGCAATAGGGTAGTGGAATTCAAAATAATTAATTATGCTTCTTATGAAGTTTGTTTCATTCCTTGCATTTTTCTTCCTCCTACTTCATGGAGATTGATATTTACTATAAGTCATAGTTATTCATATAACTATCACAATTTCTTTTTATTATTTTTTGGTGACCTTTTTTAAACTCTGTGAAAAATTTCAGCAATGATGATTAAAAATCGATCTTCTTTTCTTCCCTTCCTATAAGTTTCTTCCTATAAAGAAAGAAAATGGTTTTAATCGCAGTGTGACGTTATTAGTCTTGCACATCTCAATCCACAACTCACCAAACTGCTGAAATGGTTCAATTCACTATTTGGTTCTTTATTAACAAAATATTTATTTCTGTCATTAATATTTGTTGATTTTTCGCTATAGGGGAGTTGAATTTAAATATATTAATTAAGCTTCTTATGAAGTGTGTTTCATTTCTTAACGTTTTGGTCCTCCTATCTAATGAAGCTTAATTTTCTAGTGTAAGTCATAGTAATTCATGTATCTATTGCAATTTCTTTTTTATATTTTGGTGTCTTGTTTTTTGGACCTAGTTAAAAATTCTAGTAAGGATGATTAAAAATTTATCTTATTTTTTGTCTCTTTCTATAGTTTTTTTCTTTTACTTTTTGGAATAATTTCTTGTGTTTTGTTTTATTTGATAGCACAGAACAATAAATATGTGAACTAACAATGCTAAAGTCTATTAAAAGAACCAAACAGATTGCTCTCTTCTTTACCATAGTTAGTATTTATTGATCATTCTTAGGTACAAACATTTTAGATGTCATTGCACCCTTCCTAGAATATTAGTATAGAGACAATTAGTTCACGTCTTTTTTCATAAGTTACTAATTTTTCATATTTCTTTGTCTCTTCTTTTTAGACATAATAAGAGTTCAAAATAAATTTCCAAATTACATTAAAACAAAACAATTTTTTTATTTGCAATGAGTATGCATAGAACTGAAGAGTGCTAGAGCCTCTACCTACGTTAATTAATTTTCATTACATTCAATATTGCTATGGACTTTTTCCAAGGACATCTATAATTGTCTCTAAATATTATTTTTGCCGCAGTGATATTTATTTCATTTGATCAAGTTTTGTTTTATGCTTTTTTGTAAAGAAGTAATAGCTCTTTCTTTTGGCTACTTTCAATTAAATTTGTGAATTATAAACATTGATAATGTCCGATAGACTATATTTTCGAAAAATATGTTAAGTAATATGTGTTTTTTTTCCTTATTTTTAGGAAAGTAAGGTTGTCTTTATTATTATTTGTGGAAATTTGTGAGTTCAAGCACTCATAAAATTATGCTTTGAGATTTTATATGATATGTGAAAATTTTTTGGTTTAGAATATTCAATTATAAATCATATCGCCTACTGCTTGATAATTATATTATAACAACAATACCTATGGTTCAATTCGAAATATGTTGGGCTGGTGATATGAAACCTACACAATAGTAATGACAATTATTAGACGATGAGGAAAAACATTTAAGATACTAACAATTTTAGGGTGATAAAAAAGGAACCGAAGGTCCTCAATTTGAATTAGTGAATTATGTTATTGTATGGACGTGATGCTACACTTTACTTGGGATTGTTGTTGTTCAAGGCTTTTTGGTCTCCTCTTTAACGTCTGATGTTGTTCATTAAAAGGTCTTGGAATTTAGAAAGTTTCTTTACATTTAAACAACTCTTTCCATGGAGATGTTTTATACTTCTTTCTTATACTTAAAATATTTCTATCACTCATAGTTTTTGTATTAAAAAAATGAAAAATTAAAAAAATATAGCACTTTTAAGATTTAGGATTCCCTTAAGATATAATTATCTTGACAATGTACTGTCTATATCGAAAATTTGAATATTATCGAATTGTCAATGTGAGCTTAATAACATAGTTCAATCCTGTGCGAAGCACGGGTAATTATACCTAGAATATATATAAAAGAACTTCATAATAAAAACAAACATTCAAATTGCATAAATTAAACAAATGTGATATATGTCTTAGGACAAAAATCTAAATTTTTTTAACATATTCTAACAAGAAAGTACGTTTGAAAATGAAAGAAATTATCACTTATGATATTGCATAATGAATCTCTTCATTTGATAGGTGAGTAATTTCATATCTATGTAAAAATAGATAATATATAAGCTTATTTATAGTACTTTTAAGTTATAGAATATCAAAACACAAGTTCATGGAACTGAGTACAATAATTATTTTCTGTACAATGAATATACGTACTATATGTGTATATTTTTAATATAACTAAATACATTAACTTGGTAGAAACATAAACAACAGAGTTCAAAATATGTACTAAAAACAACAATTAATATCATGACCATAAATTAATGAGTGTAAAAAATATACCAGGATATGTAAAAAAAGAATGAAGTTGACACAAAAATAATTAAGTCCACTAAATTCATAATGTCCCCTTTAGAAAATATTTCCCTGCAATACAAGAGGTTTAAAGAATTACGTCATCTTAGGAGTGAACGATTTTATTCACAAACCTATTGATGGAAAAATATTAGTGTTAATAAGTCAGTCAACAGGATCAATGTACACAAATCTTTAATTTGGTAGAAGTAGAAGAAGAAGAAGATGATTTTTGTCCTTCAATATGAGAGGGAATCCCCTAATTTGTAGACAACACAGATAAGTGTGAACAAATGTTTATTGTGCCTTATTAGAAAAGCTGCAACTATTTGGAACAGTTGCAACCTTTTGAAAAGTTCAAAATATATCATGAAAATCACATTTTTTTCATGAAATCACAACTCTTCATTAACGTCGCAACTTTTTCATAAAAGTCAAAACTTTTGATAAAAATCACAACTCTTCATTAAAGTCACTAGTTTTCATTAAAGTGACAACTCTTGATAAAAGTCACAACCTTTTATTAATGTCGTAACTTTTCATAAAAGTAACATATTTTCATATAAGGGAAATGGTAGTTTTTGTAGTAATTAAATTTAAAAGGAAATTTTATCTGGTGGTTGATCAACGTAGGCAGAGCTAAGGTTCTCTTTTATAAGAATATATTATATGATGTCAAATGGTATGATTTCTTCATTTCAACTGTCTTCCGTATCTTTAAATGTGTAGAACTTTGATTAAATTTCTTAGTTGGGTTATAGTAATGGTTCTCCAACTTAAGTGTTAGAGTGGGTGCCAATCACGACGGTATGGGTCATGACAAAAGGTGTAAATAGGAAATAAAGTGTTTTGAGGCTCTTGAAGATATAGAAGAGATTTGGGATGAAATAGTACTACATCAGTTTGTTCAAATATATTTTTTGTGGAAGGCTTTTCATAGAAGAGAAAGACTATTTTTATTTTCATCCCAACTGTATTCTAGCATTGAACCCTTTCAGTTTTCTTTTCAATAAGAAAACTTATTTTGTGCATTAATGATAAGATGTGAACTTTGATTATTTTTCCTATATTCTTGGTTTTATATATCTACGAGAAGAAGTAAATGAACAAAAAAAATTTCTAACAACATTTGAACATGAATTTATTTTCTCGTTGAAATTAAATGTCTTCTAAGGAAAATAAGAATATGATGGAAACTAGGAGGAAAGGAAAAAATTAGCAAGAAATGTAACTTGTATGGAATTATTGTTCACAGATAAAATTTCAATTACACTAAAAATCAAGTTATATCTTATCTCCCTTGATTATTTTCATTATTTTTATCCTTTATATATTATTAGAATTATTTATTAAATTTTAGAATAGATGGTCATTATGTGATGATATTATAATATATCTTTATTGCTATTAGTGTGTATTCTATTTAGAGAAGATTTTTTAATTTTGTAGTTTTCTACTCCATGGGAAATTTGATTGTGTCTTAAATTTGGAAACTTTTAATCCTCTCATTTTTTACTCCTTTGGTTTGAAGAATATAAGAACATGAAGAATAAATAAGATTTTGCATTGGTTTGAAGAATATAGAAATTTAACCAATTTATTAAATACTCTGTTTGAATGAATATTTTGACTTCAAGGGTACAAACTCTTCATCGTGAATCTTAAGGCTAAATGACTCGGAAAAGATAAAATCCTTTTTGGTTTACTAGTAATGTGAAACTTATATAAAGAATATAAAAGTGTCATCAAAATTCAAGGTTTATCCCATTAACGATGAGAAGAACTACAACAAGTGTTTAAACATTGAAATTTTATCATTAGTATTCTAATTTCTAGGTGGTGTTTCTTGTTGTGATAGAAAGGGAAAAAACTAGTAACATAAAATTACTGATTTTTGAGTCTGCAACAGGTGAATCCTTGGATTAAGTCTCCAATGGAAGACTTGTTGTTTTCAATGTCTATTGTGATGGAATATGTGGAAAATAATTTCAAACAATTGAAAAATATTTGAGAACATATTTAAAATGTGTGTGTGTGTGGGGGGGGGGGGGTGTTCTTTACTTGTGATAAAGACAAATTTAGTCTTACTATCTAATTTAAATTTGAGAGTACTAGATAAGAAATTTAATAAAATTTTGTAATTTTGTTAGACCCACAAATTTCTTTGAGTATATTTAATAATGAAGTCGTTGAGTGTCTCTTTACTAGTATATGTTATGATTAGTATAAAACCATAAAATGATATTTCTCTTTCCAAAAAATTGCATTCGTTGATGAAAAGATGTCTGTTCAAATATTGTGATTTTTCATGAAAAGATACCTATATTTGTATAGACATGAACGTTGGTTAAAAGTGATTTGATATATGTGTCATATTGTATTTATTTGACCCAAGAGACTATGGTAATGGGCAATTCTATGAAAAATTGAATTTTATGGAAAGGTCCTTCATCAAAAGACATATTGCAAGGTGCTGGCTCTAAAACAATGTTTGTTTTTGATAAAAATTATAAAAAGTAAAGAACAATATATTTGTACGAAAAAGTTACGTCATATAGGGTGTTTTCAAACCAATTATTTTTGTTTCTTCTTACTTGAACAAAATCGTCAGTAACTTGAATGCTTAGGACATATGTAATTACAAAACCTTACAAAAACTGATGATCTTAGAAATTCAAATTAACTTCTAGTGCAATAAATTCAAATGTCAAGTATGTGTTGAATGTAAGCATGTTAAGCATACTTATAAGTTCGTTGACAGGAATTTTAATCCTTTAGAATTGATTTACACTAACATTTGTGATATGAATATAACAGCATCTTAGAATGGGGGAGGGGAGTGTTTCATAAATTGTATTGACAATTGCACTAGATAATGTTATGTCGATTTGTTGAATGGTAATGATGACGCAATAGAAACATATAGGCAATATAAAACTGAAGTTGAAAATCAGCTGGATAAAAATATTGTCATAATTAGAAAAGGTAGATGTGGAGAATATGAATCTTCTTTTGCAGAAATACTTTTAAATAATGGAATCATCCATCAAATTACTGCAGATACTCTTCTCAACTTAATGAAATTGTTTGTTTCATAAATGTTACTAAGCACATGCTAGAAAATAACTTAATATAGTTATCGAAGTTATTAATCTAATTGAAAAGATACTTGACAAAACAACTTTGTACTTCAAAAGAATCAAGACAAAAGTGACTCAGAATTTTATTAAGCTAGAGAATTAAGAAGTATGATATATGTCATGAAATGTCCACAATAATGTGTAGCATGTGTACGTGGTAAGCTGAATCAGTACATAAGTAATCTCAGCCAAATTCATTGGATGACAATGAAAAGAGTTTTGGAGTGTTTTAAATATATTTAAAAACTATTTTTTCATTATAACTATTATTCAAATGCAGTACAATAATATAGTGTTGCAAAGTGAATCACCCGATCAAATAAAGTAAAATCCACAAGTGGATATACATTTTCTCTTTGTGGAGTATCAATCTCCTTGAAATCTTCCAAATATAAATATGCTCTCTATTATGAAATCAATGATTATCTCTCAAGATTAGGTTGCTTAAGAAGTTGAATGACTCCGAAATTCTTTTAGAAGATTTTTTTACCCTAACTTTTAGCTCTAGTATGCATGCACGTGACAGTCAATTTTTAAGATGTATGGAATTGATAATGATGTATAACGACAATAATTGTCATATATGATGTAGATATAATTTATTTAGAGAACTACTCTCTAGTTGAATTATCATAATTGGCTATGTAAACTCAAAGGATAATGTGTCAGATCCACTTACAAAAGGCTTGACAAGAGAAGGAGTTGATAGATTATCAAAGGGAATGAGACTATGGCCGAGGACAACGCATTGTAGCATTAACTCTACCAAGAAGCCTGGAGATCTTAAGATCTAGGTTCAAGGAGATCAAATAAAATCATTGGTGACGGTTCAACGTTGTCAAAATATTTTTTTATGGTCCATTCTCTTTATAATAAAATGTTCAGTACCAATAATAAATACGTTGATACTTTTCAATGGTTTCTAAGATTGATATAGTGTATATCAAATAATGTATCCACTGGATAACACATTTGCAAATGCATTTGTAAGTGTGAATCTTAAGCCACTTCAAGATGAATACAATAAGGCTAGTTCTTTACGCACTTATAAGACAAGACTTGTTCATGGCTAAAATGAAATTAATAATGAGAACCAAAATCAGATAAAGCCTAAGGTGTATTGTGTGAATTATATTGTGTATCTATACTCTAAAGCTTTACGGTTCAAAGATATTGAATCTACCGATTGATTGAGTATATCCGAGATATGTTCACTATAGAAAGTTCAAAGAGAAACCCACTTGTCTAGATGAAATCAATCCCTATTTAAAAATCACACAGTTTTTCATGGATATGTTGTAACAATAGACATTACATATTCGTGTGGGGGATTGTTTAGCTTTAAAGGTGTGCACAAGAATTTATGTATTTTTACTCTCTTGAAGGATTGTGACTATACCGAAGGGTTGTGACCGTTTGAAAGGTTGTGCCTTTCCAAAGTGTTGTGACTTTTCTGAAATATTATATTCTTTCCTATCAGTTGTGACCTTTCAAATAAAGAGGTTTTGTCTCATTTTTCTTCATTGCATTCTTCCATTTTTATGCAATTTTTTCTTACAAAATAAAATTGATCGATTGTGTCTGTGTGTGACTTGTTGGTGTCATTTCGAGTTTGTTGAAATTATCGTAGTTTGAGGTTCCACTACTTCTTTAATGGTTAATCCGTTTTATCTTGGGAGGAATTAATGTGCAACCTAGGTTACTTGAGGAGTTTAAATTTTTTAAGGATACACAACATGTTTTGTGGACTCGTATTAGTTCTTGTTTTTTCTTTACTCCTTTTATTATTTTTGGTTTTCTAATCTGAATATATTAGATAACGAAGACTTAATTAACACTTTCACAAAGTCTTATTTATTCAAGGCATCACTTTAACAAAATAAATTCAAGATTATGTATTTCATAATTTTGGGATTAAACACCAACCACAAACAACACTTGAATCATCTAAACCACAACAATTACGTACATAGAAAATTTCTCAAAATTACTCAATGATTATAAATAACTATTAAGAGTGTCTCTATCACATAAAATAAATCATAACCTACCTTCATCGAAGTTAAGGAAGCTAATTCCCTAAAAAAAATTCTATCCTTAATGCCTCAAAACGTCTCTAATTTATCAAGTGTACAATATTCATAAAGATATGAGTCCATAGACATCTATATTGCTATAGATCTAGACTAAACTCATCCATACAATTAATTAAAATCCTAAATTTTGATTCTAACTAATACATCACGTCTCGTACGTTCCTATATTTCAAGGCTAGGGTTAGTCTCAATTCGTCCAAATAACATAACTCTAATGCCATTCATACAATACAATACATTTAATATATAATTATGTATCTCAATATATCAAAATTTAAGTATAATACGATAACAAAATAATAATATTAAAATCACCTACTTATGGAAACAGAGTCTATCAAAACTAAACAATTTACAATGAATGAAAACTTCATAACTCAATCCTAGTGATTGAATTCTCTAATGACAAACATCATTGAACTGATAGTCGTAAACATATTGGTAAAAAACATGCATAGTAGCAATACATTGTAGTGCATCAATTAAAATTCACAACGGCAATTACATTCCCTCCTATCTAATATTTTAATATTATCCAACCCATATATCTAATATATTAAAGATCTAGAGGCGTATTGATTTACCGAATTCTCGATATTTATCGCTCGCAATCAGTGAGTTTTTCCCTTTTTCTCTTTTCTTTTATACAGATTATTTATTACCATTATTATTATACATAATTAATTATAAAGTTTTGAAAATTTTCCACTACTAATTTGAAAGTTATTTTCTTTAACCACGAATTAAATTAATTGTTAAAGTTACCCCATTAATTATATAATTGTACTTACAAATAGCACAAAATACCCATTTAGAATGTACCTGAAGTCATTTATGAAGTAAGAAACTCTAGTACTCAAAAGGCAGTCTCTTGGAGGGGAATACTGTGCTACTTGTCGTGCCAAAACGATAGTTTTCCAACATCACCAATGCATTCTCTATTAAAAGGACAATGTTAAAAGTAAAAACTAATCTCCTTGCACCGTTCATTCTAAATCTTTCTTGAGCTACAATGAGATCTCTCTATTAATCCCGAGTAGACTTTCCTCTTCCTTCCTTTTAATTATTGTGCTCTATTTCACTAAATTGAAAGTATTTGTTTCCTAGTGCGTCTCCATTAAAACTCTCTCACTTTATCAAACTTCTATCGCACTTGAGTGGGACATAAAAAAAGGCATGGTGTAGTCGCGAAACTGGTATCTAAATGGAACTAATTGTTTTTCTAAAAAGTCGATGTTTTTTCGTTTCTTGTCAACAAATATTTCTTTTTTTTAAAAATAATGTTAAATTTAACCTTTATTAAAATACGGGATGTATTTTGATGAGGCATTAACTTTTTTGTTTTTAGGGTTTAAGGTGGCAGGAGCCCATTTTTTATTAAAATAAAAGGAGCCAAAAATGAACAGTCCCAAATGAGATCTGGTTCAACAAATTACTAAAGCAAAAAAATCCTAAACTTAATAAAGAAACTATGAAGAAATCAAGTCTAGACAAAAATTTGAGGCATGATTCTTGGTAGAGCAGGCAGATCTAAGCCTCTTCATTGTCTTTGAGTCGTTGTTCGAGAGTTCTTTAGAGACATGATTAGGCAAGAGGATCTATTCTAGTAAGATCAAGCATACCATCTTCTACCAGATTTTAGTCTAACCCTTATTCTCTATTCAACAACATCTCCTTGACTAGGCAATGAGTTTAATCATATCCCTAGTTGATTCATAGAGATAAGTAAATCAGACTAAATTATTTACGGGCTTCTTATCTAGTATCTATAAATTCCTTCTATCTACAAATAGAAAGATGCGGCTCGCACAACCTAGGTAATATTAGTAATCTCTCCCCTTCAATCCATATCAGATGGATTGAATCACACATAAGATTAATACCACCATCTAGATTTGGAGCTAGGAGAAAAACTACTAATGTAAGAGATTGAATCTCCGCATAAAAGTATATAACACCAACACCATACTCATATGTGATTAGAAACATTGGGAATCGAAATGTCCAACCAAACTCATAGGTAAACTGGTCAACAAACTATCTAGAAGAAAAGAAAATACAAATTCACTCGTCTTGTTTTTTTTATCATAAAAGAAACCTCAAATCTCTCAGCAGGGGCATGATACATAAACAATAAAATCTAATTCAGACATGGTGAAGAGTATATGACATACTACTAGATGAATTTATTAACAACCACTGAAACTTCATAAGAATGGAATAAAGTTTCAATAGTGCTATATCCTAAGACCCCTTGCTCCAATAAGATCACCAGGAGAAACTCTAACACAAAATTTAATAGTGCTAGCACAAAGATTACCTCTTAATGCCCCATCATTTTTACATTTCAACCGTCCCAAAGGTGGTAACTCCACCTTAACACCTTAGATATACAACTAGGCCTTAAACTATCAAATAGAGCAATCTGAGGCCAATTATTTGGAATATACGGAAAATTAAATTTAAAATTAATCAAATTCTTTGTAGTGTTGGAAATATCCCAAATAACTCTATTAGTAGAGTAAGAAGCACCACATAAAATGTTATTTCTCCTTTTCCGAAGAAACCATAAGATGGCATTCGGAATTGCATTAAATGTCATATTTTGCCTAGAGTTACCTTTAACATCCCACGATTTCATCAAAATAGGTTTCATTTGAACCCATGGTCCCAAAAGACTAACAACATGATCAAAATATCTCTATAAAGAATCTGCAACTTCTCCTTTTTTAAGTGAGTGATCCAAAGTCTGATCAGCCAGAACCTCGTAGCAACCATCGTGACATTTAAATAGCCAATGTAAAAAAAGATCCACTCCTTCAAAGCTAAGAAAGGTATCATAAAAGGGATGTCTTGTACACATATCTATTAATAAGAGTCAGTTTCCTCTTCTCTCTTTTTTACATTATTTCAAGCACTTTTATCTTAAAATTGTCCAAAAATGGTATGTCCACCGTGTTTTATCACTTTAATCTGACTATCTAATCTATCCCTCGAAGAGACGACATGATCCACTATATGTTGAGGCAACCACATTTGCATTTTCTTATAATCCAAAAAAATTAATTCATATAGCCCTTAATATATTAATTTATGGCCGGTTTTCACTTCTATTGGTTGTGAATATAGAGTACCTAACCGTGACAAATTATCAAACAATATTAAAGATGGTAAACCTCTAGGTTCAGACAAAATACGTTGTTCGAAGATATCCCTGTTATTGAGTATTTTTCCACAATCGAGATCCACACCTCCATTATACAAAACTAGGGATTTGCTTCTTACTATATTTATTTCACATAATATTGTCCCATAAAGAGTCTTGATTCAAAACCTCCAAGAGAGTTTAGCATATTAATCACGAGATAAATAAAATAAACACTAAAAACAAAGACAACCCTCTTTTTTTGGGCAAGAAATATCATCCCAAGAATCCAAGCAGAAAAGACGTGAATTCGAACACGTTGCAACACACTATTCATTAGAACTTCTTTACCTCCATAGAATAACATATTTCCATTCCGGGCTTCTAGTTCAGATTTGACCCTTGTAATAAGATCAAAGTAATACTCCTTCGTCTTCCTTTTATGTGATATAGGACACCCCAAATACTTGAGTGGAAATTTTCCTGTCTTAAAACTTGTACACTTCTGAACCAGCATTGTGCGAACAACTGTTGGATTTTATTGTATAAAAAAGGCACTTTTATCCTTTTTAATTTTCTATCTTGACTGAATTTTATACTTCTTAAAAATTGACATGATCTTTACCGATGAGTATCAATAAGTAGATGCAAAAATTATATTATTATCTGCATAAGCAAGATGGTTTATATTAGTACTCCATTTTAGCATCCCATAACCCCGAAAATAGATCATCCTTACATAATGAGTTTAAGAACATAGATAAAATGCCAGCAGATAGAATAACTATGGCACGAGATAGTGGATCACCTTGTATTACCACTCTAGTAGAGTTAAAGAACCGATGTGACTTCCCATTAATAACAACTCAATACCAAATCTTTGCAAGCAACCTCCAATTTAAATACACCTCAAATTCATGAAAACCCATCTTCATCAACATCTTTATCAGAAAGAACCACGATACTCTATCATGAGCATTTGTCATATCAAGCTTAATTACAATACTAGAAGGCTTACCCTCTTTCCTGATTTTTATGACAATCTTTTGTGTTAATAGAAAATTTTCTATAAAGTCAAATTGATTTGCAGATATGAGTTTAGGGACATACCTTCTATTCATTCATTAACTACTCTAGATAGAATTTTGTTGATAATATATTCAAATCGATTGATCTCAAGTCTGCAAAAGGTGTTAACTGGGTAATTTTTGGGGAATAAGAAAACTTAGTAGGAATAATAGACTTAGAAAGAGTATTACCAGCAATGGATTCTTGAATTATTATGACAATATCTTGAAAACAACCCTATTTACAATATCTTGCAGTCTTTCCTTGTACCAATAACAATGTTGTCAAAAGATATAGTATTCCATGTACACTATCAAACCAGTCATAACCAACTTACCGAGGCCAATAAACCTCCTCAAAATGTAAGTACTTTTTATAGTTTGCCTGGACTATATGCAATACTTTTTTGTTTTCAGCATTACGAGCTTCCTCAAATTTCTTTGATTTTGACGATATCTTCCCTTATTAGTAGTTGATGAAATATCTCACCATAAACTTCCTTGATCCATTAGGTCAATGAACCTTTTGCCCTTTTAATGTTTTCTTTAAAAAGAAAATAGACAAACTCTTCCTTTATGTATTGATCATGGTCAGTCCAGAACATACCAACCTCAATGGTTTCCTTTATGAATTCATCCCCTCTTCCATGGTCCATAACTGAGGGGATACCAAAATTTTAATATTCTCTTTATGATACTCTTGGTTACCATTAAGTTTAACTAATGCTTTGCTCAAATCAAATTTACTCTCATCAACTATATTTGCATCCTACATTTTGTCAATACTATCAACTCTGACCTGTGCATGATTAATTATTGTGATCCTAGCACCGACATAATAATTAATACCAAGAATTATTAAGGAAACATTCTTCCAGAAGAATTGAAAATAGTATGTAGTATCCACATGAGAATGATTTTGAATATTACATTATTGTTCACTTCCGCTTTATTTATACTTTTAGGGTATGTTAAGCAATGTTAGGTAATCAGGACTCCATTAGTAGGAGACTTGATGCCAAATCTAGTTCACAACTTATCAGATTTTAAGACCGAGTAATACCAAATACTTGAAAAAATTATCTGTATCGTTTTCCTCTAGATATCTCAATATCAAGTTTTAAGTAATGCACAAAATCATATCTCACATGCTAATAAATATAAAATAATACTAACCGTTAATAGGTGTGTAATAATATCATTACAAAATATATCACCATCTTCTAGACAGCTAGCTTAAGTGTAACGTGCATATGCACCAATCTTTCTAGTGTTAGAACCATGACTGAACCTTAATTAGTGCATGAGTATTCTCTTTGATCCATCACTTTTATTGTTCACTAGCGTAGAAAAATCTTCACTTGATTTACTAATTTTCAAAAATCATAATAAACATAAATATTAAAGATCAAACAAACTAAAATACATACTTAATTTCATAAAAACTCCAAAACCTTCTATTTTGTGATATAAAAAATTGTATAAATGGATGACAAAAGATTAATGAGAACTGAATTGATAAAAAGGAAAGAATTGATCACATTTAAAGTTTAAACCACTGGATAAGTAATTTCCAAGCATAACTCCAATTTCAAGAACTCCAGTACCAACTCCATGATAATTATGAGTTCAACAACTCTCCTCTGTTCTAATCACAGGTAAAACAATTAAATCAAACTTGAAATTCTCGATCAAAGTAGAACTTTTCTTTTCTTCTAGAACCCTCCCAATCCATGACCTTATTCCCCACTTTTGCTCCTCCATTTGTTTATTTTGGGGTATTTCTTAAACGGGGTGCAAAACCTTATATATTAGTATTATTTTGTTTTCTTTATCGTTGGATGCTTCAAAATCATTTTATAGATCTTCTAATTCCTCATAGACATTTGATAGTTTCTCAACATAAACACGTTGACGATACTCTAGATTTGTTTTGAAAAATTTATCAGTTATTTCTTTTATACTTGTGGAGAATACAAAATATTCCACAAGTATAGTAGTGATAATTGATAATTCTTTTAAGTGAAAGTAGAGGATCGCCAAAATTATTATTCTTAGAGAAAATAAATGGCTTTCACGCAATAAAGATTTTTATAAAAAGTTACAAATATCTAATGGGAAAAACAAATAATAATGTCTAAGATTATACACAGTGACACATAAACACCTTATGAGAAATACATGGAGGAGCAGAAGCTGGTCATTAAGTTGCAGGTAGAGAATAATAAAGAAGAAATAAGGAGGTCCTATTTTGGTTGAGCATTAAAAATTTGAGTTAATTGTTGTATTTGATCAAGAAGAGGAGAGTTCTTTAGCTTATTATTTATATTGATTTGGTAGTTGGCGTTCTTGAAATTGAAGGATACCTTACCAATGATCGAATCTTCTAATCTGATAAATCTTTATTTATATTATCGACTCATCCCTTTAGACGAGTTTTATACGTGAATTGGTTATTTTAGTGGAATTGTTTTGCAAATAAATACTTAATACCTACGTACATTGCTGCGTTTTCTCTTTGATCCATCACCTTCATTGTTCACTAGTTTAGAAAAGGCTTTAAGTGATTTACTAATTTAGACAGTTCATGATATAATAAATATTAAAGATGAAATAAAAAAACTTCATTGATTTAATAAGAACTACAAAAAGCCTCAATAATTTTTTGATCTAAACAATTTCATAAATGGATGACTGGAGATAAACGAGAACTGACTTTATAAGAATTAAAAGAACTTATTATCTTAAAACTATAGACAACTGGATAAGTCATTTAGGTGCTTAAATCAAATATCAAGAACTTCAATTAGCCATTCCATAATAATTATAAGTTCAAGGACTCTCCACCTTTTCTAGCTCAGGGGCAACGATATTTAATCTAACTTTAAATTCTTGACCAAAGTACAACTTTTTGTTTCTTGTAGAATTTCCCCTACCCGCATGTTTATTGCAGATTTTGCTCCTCCATGTGTTTATCTAGAACTATTCTTGATCCGGGGTGCATAAACTTATAAACTAGTATTCATTTTTTTTCTTTGTCATTCAATACTTCAAAATCTTTATGGAGATCTTCCAATGCCTCAAAATCATTTAATTTTTCCACAACATTATAAGGTTGGCGATTCTCTAGTTTCTATTTGAAAAATGAATCAATTTTATCTTCTATACTTTTGCACAACACAAGGGTTTTCACAAATATAGTAGATATAATTGATAAATTTGTGAAAGTTAAAGTAGAGGTTCGCCAACATGATTATGCATAAGGTAAATCAAATGGTTTTGAGGCACTAAAGCTCTTTGTAAAGAATTACAAACATTTAATGAGAAAAATAAATATTAATTTATAAATTTATACACCCTGACTCAAAACACCTCATGATAAATACACGAAGGAGTAGAATTTTGCCATTATGTTGTAGGTGGGGAATGATAAAAAAGAAATAATTAGGTGCTATTTTTGTCGAGCATCTCATATTTGATTGAATTGTTGTCTTTTAGCTAGCATAGGATATCTCTTAAGCTTATAATACACATTTAGTTTGTAGTTCTTGTTCTTGAAACTGGACGATACCTTACCAATGATCGAATCTTCTAATTTAGTCAATCTTTGTTTTTTCTATTAAAATCATCCGTTTATACGAATTTTTATACTTGAATTACTTATTTTAGTGGAGTGTTTTTGCATTTATGGATTTAATACCTACCTTGCAAATTATTAATTAAATGCACACAAAATAGGAGCGGGGAAAGGAATAAGTCGAATTTGAGAAAGTACATTCCAAGGGTACCAGAGGATATGGAATTCAACACACATTCATTTTTAACTTTACCATTATCAAAACTTTAGACGTATTTTAGGAGATAATAACTTAAAAGATTGATTAGGTAAAAGTTCTAGCAAAAGAATTTAAAATAACATGTAGTATCCACCTGAGAATGATGTAAAATATTACATGATTTTTCAGTTCAAGCTGCTTTGACACTCGTAGGTGTATTAAGCTTTGTTAGGTGATCCGGACTCTAGTAGTAGGATATTTTATGTCAAATCTAGTTCAAAGTCTACCATATTTAAAGATAAAATATTACAAAATACTAGACAAAATTCTCCGTATCGTGTAGCTACAGATGTCTACGGGGAAGTTGATTGGCAGAAAAAGACAATGTGATTCTCTGATGTGCTTTATTTTGTTTTTCCTTGCCAACTGCAAATCATTATTAAGAGATGGATGACTGATGTATATGTACTGTGTGCCAATAATTTGGATATTAATAATGCAGACTCCCATTATTGTTATTTCACACCGCATGAGAACAAAAAACATGGTTGTCAAAGTGTACGTACCTATGTGTTTGTCATTATAAATTAAAAAAACTATAAGGACCATGCATCTTATCGAGAAATGGTGTATATGTGGTGCAGATTTCAACCTCTAACGCTCGTTTAGGCAGTGTGGGTGCCTATATACCACTTAAGCTCTCTTTCTAATTTGATTACAAACATCATGTACCTCATTTTGACGATTCATTCAGGATCACATATTAAGTTTACCCTCTAATTCTTAATTCAAAAGTATACCAATATTAATAACTTAATTCGTTTCCTTTGAACAAAAGATATATAACATCTTGTTCTTTGAAATTTCAAAGTGGAACCGATACAAATTGGCGCCTTCATTATTGAAAACTAAGAAAGCAATTCACTTCCTTTTGAAGAATGTATTTTCAATGATAAACAAACACACCCAAGGAATTTGGTGTTACTAAGTTTTGATAGTGATGAAAAAAAGTTGGTATGAGTATGTGATAATCAATATTATATATTTTTGTTATGTGCATGTTTGGAATGTTGCATTGACTTGCTTATGTTACACTTAATGGGAAACCTGCGTGATCCTACCAGTACACGATAGTTGTGTACGGATACTGCAATTGATTTAATTTTTGTTGGGTTCACGGCATCTTCAGTTAGCTATTGATAGACCTCAACAAGGTGTTTATTGTGCGAGACCAGATTCAAGGGTGAACAAGTTGTTTTAGGATGTTGAGCATATCTCATGTTAAAGTCAACTCTTTTCGGACACAGACTATTTGCTTAAGGTGTAAGTTTAGTTTCAGGGTTGTACACCTTGTTATTAGCCTTGTCGTTAATATAGTTTTGATGCAGTGACTTTCACGTTATAGGGGGTTTTCTTCCGCAATAGTTAGTTACTGTTTGTTAAACCTTTGGAGTTTATCGACTCCTATTTATTATATAACTAGGTTATTTTTCCATAATAATTGCATTGAACTTGCAAATAATTTATTTACTAATATTCAAAACATAAAAACTAATGAAAAATAGGTTCTGAAAGAGTTTTCAATATTCCAACATTAATTTGATTATTTGTCATTATCATAGAACTCAAGAACGTCTTATGAATTAATTATTCAAGAAATAATAATTCATTTGTTCTTCAATGAACATCAAAAGGAAAGTAATGAAGAAATAAGAATATATATACAAAAGAATTTTTTTTAAAAAATAAGCATTTAAGTTGCATAGTTTAAACAATTGTTATATATGTCTTAGAAAAAAATTCAAAATTTTGTTATCATATTCGAATAAGAAAGTACGCTTGAACATAAAAGAAATTATCACTTTTGAACATAAATAGTGAATTTCTTCAATTAATAAGTGAGTAATTTCATATCTATTTAAAAACATATAATGTCTGAGCTTATATGTAGTACTTTTAATTTATAGAATATCAAAACATGAGTTCTTAGAATAGGATACCATAATTATATTCAGAACAATGAATAAACATACTATAGATGCATATGTTTAATTTAACCAGAGACAATAACATCGCAGAAACATAAACAATCGAGTGTAAACCATGCACTCTAAACGACCTTACGGGTCAAAATAGAGTCTGTCTATTGGAGGGAAATGACTGAGCTAGTTGCTGTACAAAAACGATAGGTTTCTAACATCACCACTGCATCTTTTTACACACAAAAGTTCTATGTAAGAACTAATCTCCTTTTGACGTTCATTCTAATTCTTTTTTGAACTAGTATGAGATCTCTCTATTAAACCGGAGTAGACTTTCCTCTTCCTTCCTTTCAATGATCTTGTTCTATTTCACTAAATTGAAAGTCTTTTTTCCGTGCTGCGTTTCCATTGAAACTCTCTCACTTTATTAAACTTCTATCTCATTTTAGCGGAGAATAAATAAAGGAATGGTGTAGGTCGGAAAATACACTGCTAGTGAAATAGAACTAATTGTTTATTATAAAAAATCAAGGGTCTTTTTTTTATAAAATTTTTTAAAAAAACTTAACCATTATCAAAATTAGAGGTGTCGTTTAAGAGGCGTTAACTTCTTTTTTTGGGTTTAAGGTTTGCAAGAGCTCATTTTATATGAACACAAAAGGAGCCAACAAAATGAACAGGACAAACCGAGATCTGGTCGTACAAATTACTAAAGTAAAACAACTTAAACATAATAAAGAACTAAGAAGAAATCAAGTATAGATAAAAATATCAGGCTTGATGCTTGTCAGATCAGGTTGATCTAAGCCTCTTCATCGTCGTTGTGTCATTATTCAGGAGTTCGTTGAAGATAAGCTTAGGTAAGCGGATCAATTTTGGTCAGATTAATCATAAACCTCTTCTACAAGAGCTTTGTCTAATCCTTAGCTCTATGCAAAAACCTCTTCTTGATGAGCCAATGAGCTGATGTTTATCCCTAGTTGATTTTAAGAGGTAAGTAAATTAGTCAAACATCTTTACGAATTTCTTATCTAGTAATTATCAATTCCCACTTTTCTTTTTGACTCGATCAACCTCGATAATATTAGTAATCCCTCCCATTCAATCCCAATCCAATGGATTAAGCATCACATATGATTAATTCCACCATATAGATTTGGATCTATGAGAAGAGATACTAATGAAATAGATTGAATCTGAGCCTAAAACTCTATAGCACCAACACCATACTCATCTGAGATCAACTCAATTCACTCGTCGTGGTTTTTTTATCATAAAAGACACCACAAAGCTCTCACTAGGTTCATGAGATATAACCAATAGAGTCTAATTCAGACAAGCTGATTAGTACATTACCAACTACTAGAATAATTTATTAATAATCACTGAACCTTCAAAGGTATAGATTTTCCTATCCTAAGATAAGGAATGCCAAATTTATCTATTTTGATGATCCTTTTTCTTGCAACTTTTATATCTTGAAACTAGATCATCCTAAAACTAACAGAATGGAATATTGATGGAATGGCTGATGGCCAAATCTACAATGAACTCCAAGAGATGGTCATGAACATCACAACCTATAAATGGAAAAATTCTACCGATAAATATGCAACTAATAGGATAGTTGCAACTTTACAGGTACTCTAATAAATTTATGGGACAATTATCTCACAGGACAAAATAAAAATGAAATTCTTAATGCTATGGCAAACAAGATTATTGTTAAGACTGGACGTGGACAAACCACTGCATCGGTAGAGGTAGTGGAGGACGCAACTGCAACTCTACTTTATAGCATTGCTAAACATTTCATGGGAGAACCAAAACTATTTCAAGATAGGAGTTTAGAGATTCTAAATACTCTTTACTGCAGGAAATTGACAGATTTTAGGTCGTATAAAGATATGTTTAGTACAAAGGTCATGCTAAGAGATGCCTGCAATAATGATTATTGTAAAGAGTGTTTCCTTAGTGGATTACCTCCTCATTTTAAAGAGAAGTTTCGATCCAAAATTAGAGATCGATGTGAAGGTAAAATTCCTTATTCAGAAATGACCTATGGACATCTTACCAGCTTTATTTATTTTGTAGTAATGGAGCTATGTACTGATCTAAAGCTAAAGGAACAACTTAAGAAAGATCAGAAATTCTCAAGTAATGAACTTGGAAGCTTTTGTCAAGACTTTGCATTCCCAAGTCTAAAAAGGTGTTGAAGAAAGAACGATCGGGAAAATCATCACCTAAAAGAAGATCCTCAAAAAAGAAAGGATATTCTAAAAGAATGAAAACTCCTCACAACACATCTAACGAAGACAAGTGTTGGACATGTGGAAATTCAGGACACAAGTCTCCTGATTGTCCGAGAAAAAAAAAGTAGAAGATCAATTTTCTTGAAGTTTTTGAAGAAACCAAGGAAAAGTTTATGTCTATATTGAACAAAGAAGAATAAGATTCAGATTCCTCTTTGGAAGAAGGAACTGAGGACGAAGAATTCATCAATGTTGCTCAAGATTTACAAGATAGTGGACAAGAATGCAACTGCCAAGGGGGATTTTTTCATTCTAATAGCCAATCTATCAGAGCACTTTCAGAAGATTCTGCAGAAATCTTATTTCCGACTATTGAGCATATCAAAGATGATGATGCTAGAAGAAGCTATCTTTTGGAGATCCAAAAGCTAGTCACTAAACAAAGGGAGAAATAAGTTACAAGTAATGTAACTCCTTTCAGCATGAAGTAAATAATCCAAAGGTATACAGCTAAGAAGGAAGACCCTCTATCGATGAACTTCGAGCAGAAGTTAACTATCTCAGGGAAGAAGTTAAGTCACATCTTAACAATAATTAAATTGATTCTTTAGCACAACAATTCTTAAAGGATTCTAAAGTACCACTGAAACGAAAAGAATCAGTTCATTCAGATAATGAAGAAAGAAACTATGAAGACCCTCAGTCTACTCCTTCATCACCTAGAGATGAAACTGATACACGTAATACTGATGCACGTAGTAGTATGATTACAAAAGTGAGACCTCAAAGTTTTCACATTATGATTAAACAAGCTGTTAATTCTAATTTTGTAATTAGCAAAATTGCTCTGTTAGACAGAGGTGCAGATAGAAATTGCATTGTTGAACGTTTAATTCCAACTAAGTACCTCCTAAAGGGAACTACTAATCTATACAACACGATTGGTGAGCATATCTGTGTAAATTATAAACTTTCTAATCTCATATCTGCAATAAAGGTATTTTCCTTACTAATGATTTTGTCATAACAAAAAACATTAATAAAGAAATTATTCTGGGCATACCTTTCATTACTTTGATAAAACCTTATATTTATGATTTTGATTAAATCAAAATAAAAATTTTAGGAAAAGAAATTTCGTTTCCTTTTATCAAGACACTTTCTCTTGAAGAGAGTATATTTTTGAATAAACAAACTGCATTTAAAATCAATCAGATTTGTTTTCTCAAAGAAGATATTAAAATCAAGAAAATTGAGCAAATTTTAAAACCCCGGTTATGGTTGCTAAAATTGCTAATCTTCAAAAGAAATTTGAAAGTGAAATTTTCTCAGAATTTCCTAACACATTTTGGGAAAAAAAGACTCATATTATTGATTTACCATACATTGATGGATTTGATGAAAAGACCATTTCTACGAAAGCTAGGCCTATTAAGATGAACCATGAATTATTAAAAATCTACAAGGAAGAAATAAAAACCCTTTTGAATTATAAAATTATTCGTCCTTCAAAATCACCTTGGAGTTGTTCAATATTTTATGTTAACAAATCAGCTTAACAAGAACGAGGTTCTCCAAGACTTGTAATCAATTACAAGCCTTTAAACTCAGTTTAAAAAATCGATTCGCTTTCCGATTCCTAACAAAGGGATCTTTTAAAGAGGACTTTTAAAGCAAATGTTTTTAGAAAATTTGATTTAAAATCAGGTTTCTGGCAAATTCAAATTGCTGAAAAAGATAAATATAAAATTGCTTTTAATGTCACGTTTGGACAATATTAATGGGATGTCATGCCTTTTGTGCTTAAGAATGCCCCATCTGAATTTCAAAATATAATGAATTCAATTTTTAATCATATTAGCAATATTTCAATTGTCTACATTGATGATGTGTTAATCTTCTGCGAAGACATAGATTCTCATTTGAAACAATTAAATATTTCTTTAATATTATTAAGAACAATGTTTTGGTCAATAGTTGTTAAAAGATTAAATTATTTCAAACAAAAATCATAAAATTTCCAATACGAAAATTTCTTGAAGCTCTATCTCTATGTACTCTATCTCTATGCATCTTTGTACATGGATCATCAATAAATAAAAGCTTGTTTATTTGTAAGAATTTTTTTTCTTTTACTTCCACACTTCGATCAAAGTAATGTTTTGACACTTTGACGCTTAACGTCAAAACAAAGAACATGAACAACAAATTTCACTCTCAAATTTCTTTTGAAGATTAGCATTTTTAGCAACCATTCCTGGGGTTTTTAAAATTTGCTCAAATTTCTTGATTTTAATATCTGCTTTGAGAAAACAAATCTGATTGATTTAAATGCAGTTTGTTTATGCAAAAATTTACTTTCTTCAAGAGAAAGTGTCTTGATAAAATTAAACAAAATTTCTTTTCCTAAAATTTTTGTTTTGATTGAATCAAAATCAGAAATCTAAGGTTTTATCTAAGTGATGAAAGGTATGCCAAGAATAATTTTTTCATTAATGTTCTTTGTTATGACAAAATCATTCTTAAGGCAAATACCGTCATTGCAGATATGAGCATTAGAAAGTTTATAATTTACACAAATACGCTCACCAATCGCGATGTATAGCTTAGTAGTTCCCTTTAGGAGGTAGTTAGTTAAAAATAAACGTTCAACAATGCAATTTCTATCTTCATCTCTGTCTAACAGAGCAATTTTGTTAATTACAAAATTAGAATTAACAGCTTGTTTAATCATAATGTGAGAACTTTGAGGTCTCACTTTTGTAATCATACTACTACGTGCATCAGTATTACGTGTATCACTTTCATCTCTAGGTGATGAATGAGTAGACTGAGGGTCTTCGTAGTTTCTTTCTTCATTATCTGAATGAACTGATTCTTTTCCTTTAAGTGATACTTCAGCATCCTTTAAGAATTGTTGTGCTAAAGCATCAATTTCAATCTTGTTAAGTCGTGACTTAACTTCTTTAACTTCTTGCCTGAGAAAGTTAACTTCTTCTCGAAGTTCATTGATAAAAGGTTCTTCCTTCTTATCTGTATACCTTTGCATGATTTGCTTCATGCTTACAGGAGTTACATTCATTGTAAGTTTTTTCTCCTTTTTTTTAGTGACTAGCTTTTGGAGCTCCAAAAGATAGCTTCTTCTAGAATCATCATCTTTGATATGCTCAATAGTTGCAAGTAAGATTTCTACAGAATCTTCTGAGAATACTATGATAGATTGGCTATCACAATGATAAAATGCCCATTGGCGATTGCATTCTTGTCCACTATCTTCTGAATCTTGAGTAACATTGAGGAATTCTTCGTCCTCAGTTTCTTCTTCTGAAGGGGAATCTGAATATGATTAGTATAATTATACTTTGAATCCACAATCTATTCCCTAAAGGTTTGAATATCCCTATTGGTTTACTTCTTACAGATGCTAGACTTCTTAATTTTGATAACTCGTTGTTAAGAATATTAAAAGTAATCTAGATAAGGGACGAGTTTACTTTAATTTTTATCCCAATTTCTCTATAGAATTAGAAGACCCCAATGTTCTTGACACTTTGACGCTTAACGTCATAACAAAGAACATGAATAGCAAAATTAGGAATCAGAGATTTGGCTATAATATATCGAGTATGTTACAAACTAATGAAAACCACTATTACCCCAAAGGAAATTAACTCTAGTACCAGCGATGCTACTATGCTAATGGAATCAAACCAAGAGCATACCACTACTCCCAGACTATTATAGTAGGATGATTATCTGTAACGACCTGTTTAGTCGTTTTGAGCAGCAGATTTTATTCTGGAAAAACAGGCTGAGGCGACGGACCCAACGACGGACCGTCATGGGAACGACGGACCGTCGCAGGGTCTCGTTTCAAAACACTTAGAAAATTTAAAATTGGGTACTGAAAATCGACTCTCTGAACTTCGTAACGAAATGGCAGGACGGACCGTCACAGGTGTGACGGACCGTCACAGACCCTTGGTGGAAATTTGGGTCTCTGAACTTTGCGACGACCTGCAGGACGGACCGTCGCAGGCGCGACGGCCCGTCACAGGTTGCGCAAATCCCAGTCTGGGTCAGATTTCTTCATACGTTTTAAGGGATGTTTTTGACTATTCTTGCCTTAATTATAAAGTTAGTGGGTTAATGTTAATAAGTCTAACTACTTAGGGTTAAAAGAGGTAACCTTAAGTTAATTAATGGGGTATTATTGTCATCTTTTATTCTTAATTATATACTAATTAGGGTAAAAGAAAGAGGGTTTGAATAAGAAAACAGAAAGAACAAGAAGGGAGAGAGAGAAACGATCGAGAGAAGAGGAAAGAACCAAGCTTTGAGGATTAACTTGCTTGATTTCAATTCTTCGGTGGAGGTAGGTTATGGTTTCTCTTACGATATTCGTAGTAAACTCTTAATGGAGAATGATATGTATTGATAATATTGTAAACCCTGCTATGTGCTTAATTGTATGCTTGCATGAATGTAATTATATAATTGTGATTATATAAGCATGATGAAGTTATTGAAACCCAAATCTTGCAAAATCCTAATCTCTTTGTTAATAATGAGGCCTTGGTATAAAAGAAGGCGTGATGAACTAAAATAATGGGATTGATGATGCCTTGGTAAGAAAGAAGGCTTGATGAATTGATGGAAGGAGATTAGGGGATCGGGTGTCACGAACCGACACGTAGAATTAGGGGATCGGGTGTCACGAACCGACACGTAGTATTAGGAGATCGGGTGTCACGAACCGACACGTAGAATTAGGGGATCGGGTGTCACGAACCGACACGTAGTATTAGGGGATCGGGTGTCACGAACCGACACGTAGTATTAGGGGATCGGGTATCACGAACTGACACGTAGAATTAGGGGATCGGGTGTCACGAACCGACACGTAGTATTAGGGGATCGGGTGTCACGAACCGACATGTAGAATTAGGGGATCGGGTGTAACGAACCGACACGTAGTATCAGGGGATCGGGTGTCACGAACCGACACGTAGTATTAAGGGATCGGAGTGTCACGTACCGACACAAGAGGATTAATGAATATTGAGGGAGCGGAGAGCCACGTACCGACACAAGAGAAATAAAGATAATGAATCTTGAATGATGTTAATATACTCAATCTAATGAACATGATTCCCAAATGAGTATGGTATTGAGGCTTGAGTCCTCATGTGTGAACTTGACGGTAATTGTTAATGATATAGTATTTTTTGTTGCTACATGTTAAGTATCATAGTTGATTTTATGATATTACTCGGTATATATTGATTTCTATTTTGAGTTGGCCGATGATATCTACTCAGTACCCGTGTTTTGTACTGACCCCTACTTTTATGTTCTCTTCTTGTTTATTTGTGGAGTGCAGCAAACGTGCCATCGTCTTCAACTCAAAAGTAATTCAAGCCAGTCTTACTACATCGGAATTTCAGGGTGAGCTAATGCTTCTAGCTTGGACTGGATCTTCTTCTTCAAGTCTTGATGCCTTGAACTTCCGGCATGGACTAGCTTCTTCTGTATTTTTAGCTTTTAGAACACTCTTAGTTTAGTCATTTGATCGTAGATGTTCTTGTGATGATGACTTCCAGATTTTGGGGAATAATAGATGTTGAATTTTAGAAGTTAATGAATTGGTCTTTATTTAATGAGTTTAAGTCTTCCGCATTACTTCATGTTGATATTATATTGAAATGTTAAGGTTTAGATTGGTTGGTTCGGTAACATAGGAGGGTAAGTGTGGGTGGCAGTCGCGGCCCGAATTTGGGTCGTGACAAACTTGGTATCAGAGCATTAGATTCGTTGGTCTCATCACACAAGAACAGGTCTAGTAGAGTCTTAAGGAACGGTAGGGGGACGCCTTTACTTTTTCTTGAGAGGCTATAAGACTTTAGGAAAATTTCACTCTTTCATTCTTTCTTTCGTGCTACTACTTGAGTCCAATTGGTATCTAGGCGATACAAATTGGTATCTGCCCATCTTCACTCTCTTTTGCAGATGGTTAGAACTAGACCAACGACTACGCCAACACCAACACCAGCACCAGCGGGACAGGGTGCGTCTGAGCCAGCCACTGGGGCTGTAGCTCGAGGAAGAGCAGCGGCAAGAGGCCGTGGTAGAGGTCGTGGGAGGACGTCCTCTAGGGGAATAGGACGAGCACCTAGCCCATCTGATACTAGGGCAGTGACTCCTCCACCGACTGAGGAAGTAATAACAGAAGGGGAGGATGGGGAAACTGAACAAGTGCAGAATGAGGGATTGCCACCCCAACCTACCCCAGAGATAATCAATCAGGTTCTCGCCTATCTCAGTGGGTTGTCTGATCAAGGTCAGGCACCTCCAGTGTTTTCTGCGCCAACACCTCCGGTTTCAGAAGTACAACATGCAGCCACTATGGCTCCTCGTATGGAGGCCTCATTAGACATAGGCACATTTCCACGTCTGACTACTGGGCCTATAATGACGAATGATCAGCATGAACTTTTCAGTAAGTTCTTGAAATTGAAACCTATGGTCTTCAAGGGTGCTGAATCGGAGGATGCTTATGATTTTCTGGTTGACTGTCACGAGCTACAACACAAGATGGGTATAGTAGAATGGTTTGGTGTGGAGTTTGTGACTTATCAGTTTCAAGGGAACGCGAAAATGTGGTGGCGGTCACATATTGAGTGTCAACCAACAGAGGCACCACCTATGACTTGGGCCTCATTCTCTAGCTTGTTTATGGAGAAGTATATCCCCCGAACATTGAGGGATAGGAAAAGGGATGAGTTCTTGAGCCTAGATCAAGGTAGGATGTCGGTCAATGCATATGAGGCTAAGTTTCGTGCATTATCCTGATATGCCACCCAACTGTGTTTCAGTCCACAAAAGCGAATTCGCCAGTTTGTGAAGGGGTTGTGGTCAGAATTGCGGATTTCGGCCTTACAGATAGCGGCAATGGCAAAATCCTTCCAAGAGGTGGTAGACTTTGTGATAGAAGTGGAAGGAGTGAAGCCAGACGACTTCACTACGACATTGACATCAAAAAGGTTTCGAAAGGGAGGTGAGTTTAATGGTGCTTACACTAGAGGACAGGGTTCGGGAAGTTACTTAGTCCGACTAATTCAGTCTTCACTACAAACTGTAGTTGGGGGACCACCTCAGACCGGTCAACACTTCTCTGAGAGACCTATGCTTGAATCCAGAGAGTGTTATGGATGTGGGGAGACTGGACATATTAGGAGAAATTGTCCAAAACAGAGTTACAGACCCCCAATAGCTAGAGGTAGAGGTGGTCATGGTAGAGGCCATTTTTCTGGAGGACGTGGTGGTCGAGGAAATGGTGGTCACCAAAATGGCCGAGGTGATAGGCAAACTGAAGCCACTACATCACAACATGGTAGGGGCAACGGACAGACGAACGATAGGGCCCATTGTTACGCTTTCCCTGGGCGGTCTGAAGCGGAGGCATCTGATGCTGTCATCACAGGTAATCTTTTGGTTTGTGATTGCATGGCTTCTGTATTATTTGATCCCGGATCCACATTTTCTTATGTATCTTCCGCATTTGCTAATGGTCTTAATTTACATTGTGAATTTCTTGACATACCTATTTGTGTTTCTACTCCGGTGGGTGAGTCTGTGATAGTTGAAAGGGTGTATAGGTCTTGTCTTGTATCTTTTGTGGGGAGCAATACTTATGTAGACTTGGTTATCTTAGAAATGGTCGATTTTGATGTAATTCTGGGTATGACTTGGCTTTCTCCACAATTTGTGATCTTGTATTGTAATGCTAAAACGGTGATGTTAGCCAAGCCTGGGATAGATCCGTTAGTGTGGGTGGGTGACTACACTTCCAATCCGGTGCGTATCATCTCCTTTCTTCGTGCTAAGAAAATGGTTAGTAAAGGGTGTTTAGCTTTCTTAGCACATCTCAAGGATGACACTACCCAAGTACCTTCGATTGAGTCGGTTTCGGTAGTCCGCGAGTTTTTGGATGTGTTCCCTGCAGGTCTTCCTTGTATGCCACCAGATAGGGATATTGATTTCTGTATTGACCTTGAACCGGGTACTCGCCCCATTTCGATACCCCCTTATAGAATGGCTCCCGCGGAGTTAAGAGAGTTAAAAGCCCAACTTCAAGAGTTGTTAAACAAAGGCTTTATTAGACCAAGTGCATCTCCTTGGGGTGCTCCGGTTTTGTTTGTAAAGAATAAGGATGGGAGTTTTCGAATGTGTATAGACTACAGACAACTAAACAAGGTAACCATAAAGAACAAGTATCCTCTTCCCCGCATTGATGATTTGTTCGATTAGTTACAAGGTGTTTGTGTCTTCTCTAAGATTGACTTGAGATCCGGTTATCATCAATTGAAAATACGGGCAACGGATGTGCCAAAGACTGCTTTTCGAACGAGGTATGGGCATTACAAATTTGTAGTGATGTCTTTTGGTCTTACGAATGCACCTGTTGCGTTCATGAGCTTGATGAACGGGATTTTTAAGCCATATTTGGACCTCTTCGTGATCGTATTTATTGATGATATATTGGTATACTCAAAGAGCAAGAAGGAACATGAAGAGCATTTGAGAATGGTATTGGAAATGTTGAGGGAGAAAAAGCTTTATGCCAAGTTCTCTAAGTGTGAGTTTTGGCTAGATGCAGTGTCCTTCTTGGGGCACGTAGTTTCTAAAGAAGGAGTGATGGTGGATCCTTCTAAGATTGAGACAGTAAAGAATTGGGTAAGACCTACTAATGTGTCAGAAATAAGGAGCTTTGTTGGGTTAGCTAGCTACTACCACCGATTTTTCAAGGGATTCTCTTCTATTGCTTCCCAATTGACGAACTTGACTAAGCAGAATGTTCCATTTGTATGGTCGGACGAATGTGAGGAAAGCTTTCAGAAGCTCAAGACTTTGTTGACTACCGCACCCATTCTCACCTAGCCAGTGGAAGGTAAGAATTTCATTGTCTATTGTGATGCATCCTACTCGGGTTTGGGTGCAGTGCTAATGCAAGAGAAGAATGTGATTGATTATGCTTCAAGACAATTAAAAATGCATGAACGTAACTATCCAACTCATGATTTGGAATTGGCTGCGGTAGTGTTTGCATTAAAGCAATGAAGACACTATTTATATGGGGTTAAGTGTGAGGTCTACACGGATCATCGTAGCCTTTAGTATGTCTTTACTCAGAAAGATTTGAACTTGAGGCGAGGAGATGGATGCAACTACTGAAGGACTACGACATCACTATTTTGTATCATCCGGGGAAGGCGAATGTTGTAGCGGATGCTTTAAGTAGAAAGGCGGGAAGCATGGGAAGTCTAGCTCACTTGCAAGCTTCTAGACCCCCACTGGCTAGAGAGGTTCAGACTCTAGCTAATGACTTGATGAGATTACAAGTAAATGAGAAGGGAGGATTGTTGGCTTCTGTGGAGGCAAGATCTTCCTTTCTTGACAAGATTAAGGGAAGACAGTCTGATGATGAGAAACTGCGCAGAATTCAAGATAAGGTATTGCGAGGAGAGGCTAATGAAGCACAAATTGATGAGGAAGGTGTTTTGAGGATCAAGGGAAGGGTATGCGTACCCCGCGTCTATGATTTGATCAACACTATTCTGACAGAGGCTCATAGTTCAAGGTATTCTATACATCTGGGTGCAACCAAGATGTATCGTGACCTAAAGCAACACTTTTGGTGGAGTAGAATGAAGCGTGATATTGTTGAATTTATTGCCAAGTGTCCAAACTGTCAACAAGTAAAGTATGAACACCAGAGGCCCCAGGAACACTTCAGAGAATGCCCATTCCTGAATGGAAGTGGGAGAGAATTGCAATGGACTTTGTGGTTGGTCTTCCCAAGACATTGGGAAAGTTTGATTCTATTTGGGTAATTATTGATAGGTTAACTAAGTCTGCTCACTTCATTCTGGTCAAGGTGACTTACAATGCAGAGAAGTTAGCCAAACTTTACATCTCGGAAGTGGTGCGATTGCATGGGGTTCCACTATCCATCATATCAGATAGAGGTACGCAATTTACTTCTATGTTTTGGAAAACATTGCATGCGGAATTGGGTACTAGGTTGGACCTTAGTACTGCGTTCCATCCTCAGACCGATGGTAAGTCTGAGAGATTGATTCAAGTGTTGGAAGATATGCTTCGTGCATGTGTGATAGAGTTTGGTGGCCATTGGGATAGCTTCTTACCCTTAGCAGAGTTTTCATACAATAATAGCTATCACTCAAGCATTGATATGGCTCCATTTGAAGCATTGTATGGTAGGAGATGTAGGTCTCCCATTGGTTGGTTTGATGCATTTGAGGTTAGGCCTTGGGGTACTGACCTTTTGAGGGATTCGATAGAGAAAGTAAAGTCTATTCAAGAAAAGCTTCTAGCAGCGCAAAGTAGACAAAAAGAATATGCAGATCGAAAGGTTAGAGACTTAGAGATCATGGAGGGTGAACAAGTCTTGTTGAAAGTTTCACCAATGAAAGGGGTGATGCGGTTTGGTAAAAGGGGTAAACTAAGTCCAAGGTACACTGGACCATTTGAAGTACTTAAGCGAGTAGGAGAGGTGGCTTATGAGTTAGCCTTGCCTCCAGGGCTTTCCGGAGTACATCCGGTATTCCATGTGTCGATGTTGAAAAGATACCATGGGGATGGAAACTACATTATCTGTTGGGATTCAGTTTTGCTTGATGAGAACTTGTCTTATGAGGAGGAGCCTGTTGCTATTTTAGATAGAGAAGTTCGCAAGTTGAGATCAAGAGAGATTACATCCATCAAGGTGCAATGGAAGAATCGACCGATTGAAGAATCCACTTGGGAGAAGGAGGCGGATATGCGAGAAAAATACCCACATCTGTTTACAGATTCAGGTACTCCTTTTCGCCCTTGTTTTCCTTCTTTTGATCGTTCAGGGACGAACGATGGGTAAATTGGTATCTATTGTAACGACCTGTTTAGTCGTTTTGAGCAGCAGATTTTATTCTGGAAAAACAGGCTGAGGCGACGGACCCAACGATGAACCGTCATGGGCACGACGGACCATAGCAGGGTCTCGTTTCAAAACACTTAGAAAATTTAAAATTGGGTACTGAAAATCGACTCTCTGAACTTCGTAAGGAAATGGCAGGACGGACCGTCACAGGTGTGACGGACCGTCATAGACCCTTGGTGGAAATTTGGGTCTCTGAACTTTGCGACGACCTGCAGGACGGACCGTCGCAGGCGCGATGGCCCGTCACAGGTTGCGCAAATCCCAGTCTAGGTCGGATTTCTTCATACGTTTTAAGGGACGTTTTTGACTATTCTTGCCTTAATTATAAAGTTAGTGGGTTAATGTTAATAAGTCTAATTACATGGGGGTTAAAAGAGGTAACCTTAAGTTAATTAGTGGGGTATTATTGCCATCTTTTATTCTTAATTATATACTAATTAGGGTAAAATAAAGAGGGTTTGAATAAGAAAACAGAAAGAACAAGAAGGGAGAGAGAGAAACGATCGAGAGAAGAGGAAAGCACCAAGCTTTGAGGATTAACTTGCTTGATTTCAATTCTTCGGTGGAGGTAGGTTATGGTTTCTCTTACGATATTCGTAGTAAACTCTTAATGGAGATTGATATGTATTTATAATATTGAAAACCCTGCTATGTGCTTAATTGTATGCTTGCATGAATGTAATTATATAATTGTGATTATATATGCATGATGAAGTTATTGAATCCCAAATCTTGCAAAATCCTAATCTCTTTGTTAATAATGAGGTCTTGGTATAAAAGAAGGCGTGATGAACTAAAATAATGGGATTGATGATGCCTTGGTAAGAAAGAAGGCTTTATGAATTGATGGAAGGAGATTAGGGGATCGGGTGTCACGAACCGACACGTAAAATTAGGGGATCGGGTGTCACGAACCGACACGTAGTATTAGGGGATCGGGTGTCACGAACCGACATGTAGAATTAGAGGATCGGGTGTCACGAACCGACACATAGTATTAGGGGATCGGGTGTCACGAACCGACACGTAGTATTAGGGGATCGGGTGTCACGAACCGACACGTAGAATTAGGGGATCGGGTGTCACGAACCGACATGTAGTATTAGGGGATCGGGTGTCACGAACCGACACGTAGAATTAGGGGATCGGGTGTCACGAACCGACACGTAGTATTAGGGGATCGGGTGTCACGAACCGACACGTAGTATTAGGGGATTGGAGTGTCACGTACCGACACAGGAGGATTAATGAATATTGAGGGAGCGGAGAGTCACGTACCGACACAAGAGAAATAAAGATAATGAATCTTGAAGATGTTAATTTACTCAATCTAATGAACATTATTCCCAAATGAGTATGGTATTGAGGCTTGAGTCCTCATGTGTGAACTTGACGGTAATTGTTAATGATATAGTATTTGTTGTTGCTACATGTTGAGTATCATAGTTGATCTTATGATATTACTCGGTATATATTGATTTCTATTTTGAGTTGGCCGATGATATCTACTCAGTACCCGTGTTTTGTACTGACCCCTACTTTTATGTTCTCTTCTTGTTTATTTGTGGAGTGCAACAAACGTGCCATCGTCTTCAACTCAACAGTAATTCAAGCCAGTCTTTCTACATCGGAAATTCAAGGTGAGCTAATTCTTCTATCTTGGACTGGATCTTCTTCTTCAAGTCTTGATGCCTTGAACTTCCGGCATGGACTAGCTTCTTATGTATTTTTAGCTTTTAGAACACTCTTAGTTTAGTCATTTGATCGTAGATGTTCTTGTGATGATGACTTCCAGATTTTGGGGAATAATAGATGTTGAATTTTAGAAGTTAATGAATTGGTGTTTATTTAATGAGTTTAAGTCTTCCGCATTACTTCATGTTTATATTATATTGAAATGTTAAGGTTTAGATTGGTTGGTTCGCTCACATAGGAGGGTAAGTGTGGGTGCCAGTCGCGGCCCGGATTTGGGTCGTGACATTATCTCTCCAGCGATAGTTGGAAATTTGAATCTATTATCGAACCCCTTCCTATTAAACCTTCTAGATCGTCTCTAGGAAGTGTTGTCCCATTTGCCGATGGATTTATTAACCTTATGTTTTTAAGATCCAACTCATTCAGCCAAGCGTCTTCAAGTCGAAGAATGTCTATGGCTAGACCTTCAAGTTCAAAAACCTTGGAAGAATATGACCATTATGAAGCTGATACATGTAATACTGATGCAGGTATTCGTATAATTACAAAAGTGAGACCTCAAAGTTTTCACATTATGATTAAACTAGTTGAATCACTATTTATTCGCTAAGATTATCAAATGTTAGTTATGTGTTGCAATCTGTTGCTTTACTTAGTCACATCGTATCTAGCGAAGGGATCCGAGTGGATTCACAGAAGATAGAAGTAGTCAAACAATGGCCAAGACCTACCTCAGCTACAGATATCAAAAGATTCTTAGGCCTACCAGGTTAATACAGATGTTTCCTGGAAGGATTTTCATCCATAGCCTTACCATTGACTAGGTTAACTCAGAAGAGATTTAAGTTTAAATGGTCACATGATTCTGAGAAAAGCTTTGTAGAGTTTAAAACTAGATTGACTACAGCCCCCATCTTGACTCTACCAGAGGGTTCAGATGGTTATGTGATCTATTGTGATGCATCCACAGTTGGCCTACGTTGTGTGTTGATGCAGCGAAATAAGGTTATAGCTTATGCTTCTAGAAAACTTAAGGTGCATGAGTGAACTATCCAACTCATGACCTCGAGCTTGCAGCACTAGTGTTTGCACTCAAGAGATGGAGACACTACTTGTATGGTGTTCATGTAGATGTTTTCATTGTCCATAAGAGCCTTCAGTATGTATTCACCAAGAAAGAGTGGAATCTTGGCCAAAGGAGATGGGTTGAGTTCCTTAAGGATTATGATATGAGTGTGCATTATCATCCCCGTAAGGCGAATTTAGTATCATATTCTCTTAGTAGATTATCTATGTGTAGTGTAACCCGTGTTGAGGAACAAAGGAAGGAGCTAGTGAAGGAGGTTCACAGGCTTGCTCACTTAGGATTTTGCCTTATGAGCATATTAGACAGTGGTGCAACAGTTCAGAATAGGGAAAACTCTTCTTTGGTTGTGGAGATTAAGGACAAGATAGTGATCCAATCTTGCTTGAACTTAAGGGTGGAGTTCATAATCAAAGAGTGGAGTTTTCTCCTAAAGGGGAGATGATGTACTTCGCTTCCAATGTAAATTGTGTGTTCCTGATGTGGGTGAGTTAAGAAAGCATATCCTTGCTGAAGTCCATAAATCCAGATATTCTATTCATCAAGGTGTAACTTAGATATCTCGCGACCTGCGGGAAGTCTATTGGTGGAATGGCATGAAGATGGATATAGCAGATTTTGTGAGTAAGTGCCCCAATTGACAGCAAGTCAAGGTAGAACATTAGAAACTAGGAGGTATGACTCAAGATATCGATATTCCTACTTGGAAGTGGGATGTGATCAATATGGATTTCATCACATGGTTACCTCGTAATCGCAGAAAACATGACTCCATTTGGGTGATAGTTGATTGGATAACTACGTATTCTAGTTTTTTAGTGGTCAAGACTACAGATTCAACAAAGGACTACTCGAAGTTGTATATTAATGAAATTGTGAGATTCCATGGAATTCTTTGTCTATCATATCATATAGAGTTCTTCAGTTTTCCTTTCATTTCGCGAAGTCATTTCCGAAGGCTCTTGGTACTCAAGTTAACCTTAATACAACAATTTATCCACAGACGGATGGGCAGGTAGGGCGTACCATTTAGACCATAGAGGATATATTGAGAGCTTGTGTGATCGATTTTAAGGGTAGTTGGGATGAGTTTGCCTACAACAATAGGTCTCATTCTAACATTCAGATGGCCCTATGAGGCTTTGAATGGGCATAGATGTAGATCTTCTGTTGGTTGGTTTGAAGTAGGTGAAAAAACTTTATTGGGTCAAATTCAGTCCTTTATGCTATGGAGAAAGTGCAACTCATTATAGATAGACTTAAAACAGCCCAAAGTCATCAGAATTCTTATGCAAATGTAAGGAGAAGGGAATTGGAGTTCCAAGTTGATGATTGGATTTTTCTGAAAGTCTCACCTACGAAAGAGGTGATAAGATTTTGCAAGAAAGGGAAGCTCAGTCCTAGATATGTAGTCCCCTATAGGATCTTTAAAAAGATTGTCAAGGTGGCATATGAGTTAGAGTTACCAGCAAGCTTAGCGGCAACACATCCAATCTTTCACATCTCGCTATTGAAGAAGTGTGTGGGTGACCCTGCCTCTATAGTGTCATTAGAGACTCTAGCGGTGAAAGATAGTCTTTGTTATGAGGATGTACCAGTTAAGATTTTTGACCGACAGGTTAGAAAGTTGAGGAACAAAGAAGTCGCTTCAGTCAAGGTTTTGTGGAAGAGTCCGTCCTTAGAGGGAGCTACATGGGAAGCAGAAGTAGCCATGAATTGGAACACATTGCCGATGAGTATCTATTAGTTGATGCAAAACTTATAGTACTATCTGCATAATAGAGATGGTTCTTATTGGTACTCAATTTTAGCATCCCATAACCCCGAAAAAGATAATCCTTTCATAAAGAGTTTAAGAACCTAGATAAAATGCTAGCAGATAGAATAAATATGGCATGGGATAGTGGATCACCTTGTTTCACCACTCTAGTAGAGTGAAAGAACCCATGTGACTTCTCATTAGTAACAACTGAATACCAAATGTTTGCAAGAAACCTCCAATTTAAATCCACCTCAAATTCATGAAAATCCATCTTCATCAACTCTTTCATCATAAAGAACCTCGATACTATATAATGAGCCTTTGTCATATTAAGCTTAATTACAATATTAGAAGGCTTACCCTCTTTCCTGATTTCTATGACAATCTTTTGGGTTAAGGGAACATTTTCTATAAAGTCAGATTGATTTACAGAGATGAGTTTAGGGAACGTACCCAATATTCATTCATGAACTACTCTTGATAGAAATTTGTTGAGAAAATTATTAAAACAGATTGATCTCGCGTCTGCCAAGGTGTTAACTTGGTAATTTTTGGGCAATAAGACAACTTAGTATGAATAATAGACTTAGAGAGAGTATTACCAGCAACGAATTCTTGAACTATTTTGACAATATCCTGAAAACCACCCTCTTTACTTCCTCCTTATCAGGCTCTTTATAGAAACAAATATTTTGTTCGTTTGTAAAAACAATAGAATATGTCTAAACAACGAAAAGAATGTAGCATCTCTATCTTCGTTAAACTAATCCTCATAGAATTAAACAGCTTCTGCAACTATCTTACTTTCTTTCATCAAGCACTCCCCTTTTCTATTTTGAATTCTATTTAATTGCAGTTCTTTAATTATACCATTAACAATCTACACTATCAAAATGTAAGTAATTTTTATACTTTGCCTGGATTCTATGCAATACATTTGTGTTTTCAGCATTACGAGCTTCCTCAAATACTTTTTCTTTGATTTTGACGATATCTTCCCTGATTAGTAGTTTCTGGAAAATATCACCATAAACTTCCTTGTTCCATTTGGACAAGGAAAATTTTGCCCTTTTTATGTTTTCTTTAAAAAGAAGATACGCAAACTCTTCCTTTTAATTATTGATCCTTGTAAGTCCAGAACATACGAAAATATGCAAACCATTCCATTGTCAATAACAGAGGGGAATGATCTGATCCTGTTCTTGCAGGATGGTAAATTTTCATAAAATTATATCAGTGTTGCATATACTAATAAGAGAGAATCCAACTTTCTAATCTTTCTAAAAACAATGATTTCTAACTCTTCTATTCCACTATGTGAAAGGGCTGCCTTTGAATTGAATCTCTTATAAATCGCAACTCTAAATACATGTATTAAAATCTTCATAATTAATATCTTGAACAAGGACAACATTAAAGTCTCCACCAATTAACCAAGAGCTATCAATAGTTGTTGTCATATAATATATCCAGCCATAGCATTTGTCTATCTTAAACATTACATTTAACATAGACTAATGTGACATGAAATCTATTAGATTGTTGTTTGTGTGTTAAAAAGGTTGTAAATTGTTTCTTTGAATCTACCACCACGGTAACATCAGACTCTAAATTAGTGAAACACCAAATGTTTTCATTGTAATTTTCTTTCACTGAGGGCATCTTTAAATTTCTTCTATATTTGTTTATATATCTAACATGTTGAAATGGTTCCACAAAGATAATAAAAGAAAATTTATGAAAAATATGTAGTATTTGCACTCTATGGAAAGTTTCCTGGGACTTTATAGGCCGAATGTTCCAAATTATAGATTTGAGAAATTATTAACATATTTATTTCATCTCATATGTTTCTTGATTGGATAATGTAGATCTACCTTTCTTTTCTTCTTCCCTGTTTTGGAAGATTTGATCAATTTTGAAGACATATATGCTTCAGTAGGCATATTATCTAGATTTTCTTGAGAATAATAATTTTTTGAAACCCTTTTGCTTGATCCTCTTTTGTGCTATCAATAACCGCGTGTGCAGAACTATGAGTGATTATATCATGCAAAACCATATGAGGGGATACCAAAATTTTAATATTCTCCTTATGATGCTCTTTGTTACCAATAAATTTACCTACTGCTTTGCTCAATTCAAATTTACTCTGATCAACTATGTTTGCATCCTACATTTTTTCAATACTATCAACTCCAGCCTTTGCATCATTAATAATTTTCATGCTAACACCGATATAATAATTAATACCAACAGTGATTAGGGAAACATTCTTCCACAATAATTGAAAATAACATGTAGTATCCACATGAAAATGATGTTGAATATTACATGATTTTTTAATTCCCTTTTATTTATATTTGTGGGTTAAATGAAGCATGGTTAGGTGATCAGGACTCTAGTAGTTGGACATTTGATGTCAATGTAGTTTACAACTTATCAGATTTTAAGACAGAATAATACCAAATACTTGAAAAAATTCTCCGTAGAGTGTTCCTATATATATCTCCATACCAAGTTTTAAGTAATGCACAAAATTTTGTCTCACATTCTAATCAACAGTAGATAATAAAAATCGTTAATGGGTGTGTTATAATTTCATTACAAAATATTTCACAGTCTCATAGACAGCTAGCTCAGGTGTAACATGTATATGCACTAATATCCCTAGTGTTAGAACCATGACTGAACCTTAATTAGTGCATGCGTATTCGCTTTGATTCATCACTTTCATTGCTCACTTATTGAGAAAAGGCATAAGTTGATTTACTAATTTAAACAACTCATAATATCATAAATATTAAAGAACCAAAAAACATAATTTTATAAAAAAAAAACTCCAAAACCTTCTATTTTGTGATCTAAAAACCTGTATAAATGGATGAAAGAAGATTAATGACAACTGACTTAATAACAAGGAAAAGAATTGATCACATTAAAAGTTCGACCACTAGTTAAGTAGTTTCCACGCAAAACTCCAATTACCAACTCAACGTTAATTATGAGTTCAACAACTCTCCTCCATTTTAATCTCAGGTAAAACAATTAAATCAAACATGAAATGCTCGATCAAAGTAGAACTTTTTATTTCTTCAAGAACTTCCCCAACCCATGAATTTATTCCCAGATTTTACTCCTCCATGTTTTTATTTGGAGGTACTTCTTATCCGGGGTGCATACCTTATAAATTAGTATTATTTTGTTTTCTTTCTCGTTGCATGCTTCTAAATCTTTATAAAGATCTTCCAATTCCTCAAGGACATTTGATAGTTCCTCAGCATAAATACGTTGACGATACTCTAGATTTGTTTTGAAAAGTTTATCAATTATTTCTTCTATACTTGTGGACAACACAAAGTTTTCCATAAGTATCGTAGAGGTAAGTGATAATTTTTTTGAAGTGAAAGTAGAGGATCGCCAAAATGATTATGCTAAGGGGAAAAAATGGCTTTTAGGCAATAAAGATCTTTGTAAAAAATAATAAATATTTAATGACAAAAACAAATACTAGTGTATAAGATTACACACTCTAGAAAATGAACACCTCATGAGAAATACATGGAGGAGTAAAAGTCGGCCATTAAGTTGCAGGTGGAGAATAATAAACAAGAAATAAGGAGGTCCTATTTTGGTCGAGCTTTTAAAATTTGATTTAATTGTTGTATTTGAGCAAGAAGAGGAGAGTTCTTTAGCTTATAATTTACATTGATTAGGTAGTAGGTGTTCTTGAAATTAGAGTATACCTTACAAATGATTCAATATTCTAATTTGGTAAATCTTTATTTCTATTATCGACTCATCCCTTTATACAAATTTTTGTACGTGAATTAGTTATTTTAGTGTAATGGTTTTGCATTTAAATACTTGATACCTACGTACATTGCTATGTTTTCTCTTTGATTCATCACTTTGTTTGTTCACTAGTTTAGAATAGGCTTCAATTGATTTACTAATTTAGACAATTAATGATAATGATAAATATTAAATATGAAACAAACAAAACTACATTAATTGCATAAGAACTCCAAAAACCGTCAATAATATTGTGATCTAAACCGTTGTATAAATGTATGATAGGAGATAAACGAGAAATGACTTAATAACAATACATAAAATTTATCATCCTAAATCATTTAACAATTGGATAAGTTATTTCGATGCTTAACTCAAATATCAAGAACTCCAATTACCAATTCCATAATAATTATGAGTTCAAGGACTCTCCACCTTTTCTAGCTCAGGGGAAACAATTCAATCAAACTTTAAATGCTTGATTAAATTAGAACTTTTTGTTTCTTCTAGAACTTCCCCTACCCGCAACTTTATTGCCAGGATTTGCTCCTCCGGGTGTTTATTAAGAAGTATTTTTGATCCGGGGTGCATAAACTTATAAACAAGTATCGTTTGTTTTCTCTCTCGTTCAATACTTCAAAATCTTTATGGAGATCTTCCAATGCTTCAAAGCCATTTAATATTCCCTCAACATAATAACGTTAACCATTCTCTAGTTTCTTTTTGGAAAATATATCAATTATTTCTTCTATACTTGTGGAAAACACAAGGTTTTCCACAAATACAGTAGAGATAATTGATAAATTTATGAAAGTTAAAGTAGAGGTTCGCCAACATGATTATTCTTAGGGTAAATCAAATGGTTTTGAGGCACTAAAGCTATTTGTAAAGAATTAAAAACATTTAATGAGAAAAATAAATAATAATGTATAATATTATACACCGTGACTCTAAACATCTCATGATAAATACATAGAAGAGTAGGAGTTGTCCATTATGTTGCAGGCGGGGAATGATAAAGAAGAAATAATGAGATGCTATTTTTGTCGAGCAACTCATATATGATTTAATTGTGGTCTTTGAGATATCATAGGATAGATCTTAAGCTTATAATTAACATTGATTTTGTAGATCTTGTTCTTGAAATTGGAGGACACCTTACCAATGATCGAATCTTTGTTTTGGTTATTAAATCATCCATTTATATGAATTTTGATATTGAATTACTTATTTTAGTGGAGTTGTTTGCATTGATGTATTTAATACCTACCTTTCTAATCTAGTAATTGAATGTACACAAAAAAGGAGCGAGGAAAGGAATAAGTCAAATTTGACAAAGTACATTCCAAGGGTACTAGAGGATATGGAATTAAACACAAATTCATTTTACACTTTACAATTATTAAAACATGAGATGTATTTTAGGAGTAACTAACATAAAAGAGTGATTAGGGAAACGTTCTAGAATAAGAATTTAAAATAACATGTAATATCCACCTGAGAAAGATGTTTAATATTACATGATTGTTCAGTTCAAACTGCTTTTATACTCGTTGAGTACATTAGGCTTTGTTAGGTGATTGGGAGTCTAGTAATAGGATATTTTATGTCAAATCTAGTTCAAAGCCTATCAGATTTTATAAGCGAATATTACAAAATACTAGACAAAATTCTCCTTATCGTGTAGCTATAGATATCTACTGGGAAGTTGATTGGCAGCAAAAGACAATGTGATTCTCCGTTGTGCTCTATTTTATTTTTCCTTGCCAACTAAATATCTTTATTAAGAGATGGATGACTTATGTATGTGTACTATGTACCAATAATTTTGATATTACTTATGCAGACTCCCATTATTGTTATTTCACACCTTATGAGAGCAAAAAACATGGTTGTCAAAGTGTACCTACCGATGTGTTTGTTATTATAAATTATATAAAAAACTCTAAGTACATGTATCTTATCAAAAAACGGTGTATATATGGTGCATATTTCAACCACTGACGCACACTTAGGCTGTTTGGGCTCCTATAATCCCCTTATGTTCTCCTTCTAATTTGATTAAAAACATGATGTACCTCATTTTGACCATTCATTCAGGACCACATACGAAGTTTACCCTCTAATTCTAGATTGAAAAGTATACCAAGATTGATAGCTTAATTCTTTTCCTTTGAAGAATAATATATCTAACATCTTGTTCTTTGAAATTCAAAAGTGGAAACGACACAAAATGTCTTGTTCATTCTTAAAAACTTGAAAAGCAATTCACTTCCTTTTGAAGAAAGTAATTTCCATGAAAACCAAACACACCCAAGGAAATGGGTGTTAGTTAGTTTTGATACTGATAAAAAAAAGTTGTTCTGATGAGTTGATATGTCATTTTAGTTGAAGCAACTTTTGTATCACCAAATATATATTTATAAATCTTTGTGTTGACTGATACATGATGTGTTTCATACGTTCAAAAATGACTTCCCTACTCAATCATGCATTGACATTTTCAGTTTGGTCTTGTAGGGCGAACAAACCCAAAATTCAAAATCATTACTTGTGAAAAGAAATACACAGACTATTTTTTGTCTGTTAATATGTAATAACACTTAAATTTGAACTACTTATGTGAAGAGTGAAACAAATTTAAAATTGAAAAAGGAAAGAAGGAGACATTAAACTTTGGGAAATTGGTAAGACTCAGTGGTAATGTTGTACGATCAAATTCGTGATTCACTTTCGCCAATCGTGGGGTGTAGTTACATAAAATACGCGGTAATAATAAGAAAAGCTCGGGAATCATTCCTTGTTAAGTCCAAAAGGATAAAGTATTGCTTGGAACAATGGATACATAGAATATGTTTGTTCCATTAGCCAAAACAACAACTATGCTCCCATCAGAGGAATTATAAATATCCAAAATATTAGGTACCATACCGATAAGATGAGATTTTGGTCTTATATAGAATATTTAAGAGCAATCTGTTGCATAAGTCATAGTGACCAAAACCAAAATTGGCCTCATTTGATATTAGGTGTTTGATTTACTAGTATGACCCGACATTACAGTGAATTTTCATTTCTTCTAAATGTTTCATGATTTAAAATTATTATAGTGCTTCATAAACTTTGAACCACAATGAAAATTATATATTTGATTTGCTATCTAAATAGTTTACATGCAACACATGAATTTAATGAAAAAATAAATTCTTTTCAAATAATCAACTATCATTTTGTGTTTCTTTCGTATAAAGATGAAGGGAAGACAAAAAAAAGAAGCAGACAACTATTATTTTAAAAAGCAACAGTTCAATAAGAATATAAAACATAAAATTTTCATGGGCTTCCTGATTTCAACACAACATAAATGGACATAAATTTGTATATTACTCAATTAGGTATATCCTCATTTAACACATTAGTATAATGAAAAAGAAAATCGAATTGATTACTAGCGATTCTTTCCTTATTTGACCATCGTTAACACTTAAGTAAAGACAAAAAAATGTAATGCAAAAACCAATAAGAAGACAAACAATCACATAGTTTTTTCAAAAAATATTAAAAACAACTTTAACAAAATATGTTATAGTCTATAAAAGTTGTCTTGATTTCCCGGAAGATCTAGGTAAAACACAAAAGGAAACATATTCATGTAATTTATTAACTACCACTACTTTTGTACTTTAAATTAAATATTGTGTAACACCCCGTAGCCAAAACAGACCAGAAATTAGTTTTTCAGAAAAATCTGCAGGTGCTACAAATGGTGGCATCGACGGACCATAGCTTGAACCAAGCTCCGTCCTGCACAACCGGCGATGGGATCAAAAACCCCCAAAATTTTCAGCCTAGAAAAATTGGTTAAGTGTTGGACGACGGATGGACTTACGGTCCGTAGGTCAAACGACAATCCGTAGTCCGTGACTATCGATCAAGACTCACTTCAACCACTCTCAGACAAGAGCTATGAAAGACCACCATGGTTCGTATGTGTATCTAGGCTCCATAGGTCTTACCGTAGGTGGAAAATTAGCAGCCAGTTAAGGGGAAATGTAGTTGGGTAAACTTAAAATGATCATGACTCTTAGAACAAAATGAATTAGGTCTCCCATAACCTACCAACAGATAGATAATTGAATTATCTTTCCATATCCACCAACCTTGCAAAAATCACACCTCTGAGTAAAACATTATTCCCATCTTAGTAAAGGCCTGTTGAACAGGCCCTCACGACAGACCCAACAACGGGGTGTAGGGCGCACGATGGACCGTCAGTCCTTGCCGTCGTGAGGCTTGGCAACATCTTTTCCAGAGGTCTTTTTGACCTTTCCCACTTCGTTCAAACCCTATGTTACGTCATTTTGACCCTAAATCATCATATTTTAGTGAGTTTAATCCTAGATAAATATTAAAACATATCCAAGTCTAATCATTAAATCAAAACATAGAAAATTAGAAGCAAGAGAGGAGAAAAAAGTGAAAGAACCCTATTTCAAGAACGCCACAAGCTCCTGTAGTTTTAGCCCTGAAACATAAGTATTTTTCCGTGGATTTCATCACCAGGTATGTGAGTTTCACTAGTGGGTTCCTTTCACCCATTGGGTGCTTTGTTTCAGTCAGTTGATTCTCTTATCATGACTAAACCTAAGGTTTCTACAACTTTGATATAACTTCATGAATTTATTAAATATATGTTCCAAATAAGATTATCGTGTTATTACTTAGATTATCTCATGAATTTCAAAATCGTAGCTTTGTATTTCTTTAGTTCAGAAATTACGCATGCTAGGCCATATATTTCAGAAACTTTAGATATACATGCCTCAGTTATAAATGCATAATTACCAGATTAATTGTTGCATTCTCAGTTTGCATGTTCAGTTCAAGCTATCCAGTATTTAAAAAAATTCAGATATAATCAGTTAATTTACAGAGTTCATTGAGAGTAGCATAATACCTAGTTGGACTAGGGTTTAGCCTACCCAATAGTTCAACAACTACTAGACAGTAGGTTGTAAGTCCCCTCTGTGGGCAATCAGTTTGGTGATCACACCAGCATGCCTTTATACCTTTGGCAAGTTATATTGGGTCATCTCGATGAGGCGTATACATCTGACTCTACATTTAGCTCATGTGGTTTTATTATCGGTTATTAGTAGCTCCCATAGTTCAGTCAGACTCTCTACATTGACCATTTATAAGTATATTCAATATTCTATCTTAGCATGTTATAAATTGGTCATTGCATCCAGTTAGCTCAGAAATCAGCACATCACGTTCAGATTATTATACTTGTTTTGTGCTTGTTCAGTTATGTTTTATTTCAGTTGTACTCTATCCTACATGCTCTGCACCTTTCAAGTACTTACACATATGTGCGCTACATCTTCTCATGATGTAGGTTCAGGTTCTCAGCATCCAGATCACGCATAGATAGATTTCCCGATCTCCAATTCAGCAGATTCAGTGGTGAGGCCTCATTCTCCAAGGAAAACGGTCATGAGTTTCATTTCAGTGTTTAGTCATTTAGTTTGTGTTTTTTCTAGATTTAGCTGGGGCTTGTGCCAGTATTTCTAGTCTAGCGTAGAGTCTATTTTAAGATATAGTTAGATTCAGCTTAGCATTGAGTTAATATTTCTTTTGTCTTAAACACATTGTTTTCAAATATATCAGTTATAGAATATGGGTATTCCCCATCTTTTCATTGTCAGTATTATTTATCTTCCGCAACAGTTTATTATCTTTAGTATTTTCATGATCATGCCAGCAGGGTTATCTTGGGATCACTTGTGGTCCTAGGTTCCGTGTCCGCGTCTCGGGGGTAGCTCGGGACATGACAAATCTTATTATTAGTGCACTAGTTTTATGTGTCCTCGGATGTCTAAAAACTGCACTAAGTAGAGTCCTTTTCATGGGTGTGAAGTTCACCACATCTAATGAGAAGGAGGCTATGAAATATTGTAGGAAAACATCACTTTCTTGTTACTCTTATCGTGCGTAAGGTATGATCAAATTCCATTCTAACTTGACATTGTACGTTTAAGATCATTCCTTCTTGTAGAGCTTAGGCATGGAATGCTAATGCACGCAATGCTAACGAAGTTCCTCTAGTAATAGATAAGGAAGTTGAAATGCATAACCTCAGATTGGCAATTCCGCTTTTGGCTCAGAGTATAACCAACCAGAACAATCAGCAGATTCTAGTTCCTACTAAAAGAAATGACCGATTAGTGGCAGCTAGAGTGTGATTTTGTTAGGATGAATCCGCCTAAGTTTTTAGGATCGCAAGTTTGTAAGGACCCACATAAGTTCATTGATGAGGTCAAGAAAATATTTGGTGTGATGTCAGTAACATGTAGTAATAGGCGAGATTGGCATCTTACAAACTCAAGGATGTGACTCACATATGGTTCATTCAGTGGAAAGACAACAGACATGACTTTGTCTTTTGTAACTCATTATAGCAGTCCAAATAAGTATTAGTACAGAAACTCCCTCAAAAACTTTCTAAGTCTCTACTCCAGTCGATGACCCAGTTATAGCTAGACGGGTATACAGAAATTGCCATGTCACAGTCTCTCAGAAAGTCACTTCAGCAGATCTAGTAGAGTTAGAAATGTAGACTTCTATGTCATTCTAGACATGGTTGGTTACACTCATGTTATGCCTCAGTCGATTGTAGAACTAGGATTGTTCGTTTTCAGATTCCAGACAAACCAATCCTAGAATGGAAGTGTAGTAGCCTAGTGCCTATGGGTCGATTTATTTCTTTACCTTAAGGCCATAAAGATGATATCTAAGGGTTATCTCTATCATCTAGTTTGGGTTAAGGATTCTAGCCTTGTAAACCCATCTCTTGAGTCAGTTTCAATGGTTTGTGAATTTCCAGAAGTATTTCCAAAAAAGATCTTCCCCTGGTTCCTCCCGAAAGGGAAATCAACTTTGGAATTGATCTCCTTAGAGATACCCAACCTATTTCTATTCATCCTTATAGAATGGCTCCAGCAGAGCTTAAGGAATTGAAAAGGCAGTTGAAAGACCTTCTAGTTAAGGATTTTATCAGGCCTAGCATTTCACTATGAGATGCACCAGTATTGTTCGTAAAGAGAAAGATGGTTATCTTAGAATATTTATTGACTATAGACAGTTGAACAAGGTCACAATAAATAATAAGTATCCCATCCCCAAGATTGATGACTTGTAGGACCAACTTTAGGGTGCTAGTCATATCTCAATGATAGACCTCAGATCGGGTTATCATCAGCTCAGAGTCGGAGATAGTGACATTCTGAAAACAGCCTTCAGAACTCGATATGGTTATTATGAATTTGTAGTTATATCATTTGGACTAATTAATGCTCCTGTAGCTTTCATTGATTTGATGAACAGAGTGTCCAAATAGTACTTAGACTTGTTCGTTATCGTCTTCATTGATGATTTCCTTATATACTCTATGAGTGAGAAAGAACAGGCAAGTCATTTGAGAGTTGTTCTACAAACTCTCAACGATCGCCAATTATTCGCAAAGTTTAGTAAAAATGAGTTTTGGTTGCAATCCGTTTTTTTCTTTGGTCACATTGTATCTAGCAAAGGGATCCGCGTAGATTCATAAAAGATAGAAGCAGTGAAACAATGGAACAGACCTACCTCTGCTATAGATATCAGAAGTTTCTTAGGTCTAGCAAGTTATTACAGAAGGCTCATGAAAGGATTTTCATACATAGCCTCACCATTGACTAGGTTGACTCAGAAGATGGTCAAGTTCCAATGGTCATATGATTGTGAGAAAAGATTCACAGAATAGAAAACTAGATTGATTACAGATCCTGTCTTGACTCTACCAGAGGGTTCAAATGGTTATGTGATCTATTTCAACGGATCCAGGGTCGGCCTTGGTTGTTTGTTTATGCAAAGAGATAAGGTTATATCTTATGCCTCTATAAAGCTTAAGGTGCATGAGAAGAACTATCCAACTCATGACCTCGATCTTGCAGCAGTGGTGTTTGCACTCAAGATATGGAGAAACTACTTGTATGGTTTTCATGTAGATGCGTTCACCGATCATAAGAGCCTTCAATATGTGTTCACGCAAAAGAGTTGAATCTTCGTCAGAGGAGATGACTTGAATTACTTAAGGATTATGATATGAGTGTGCATTATCATTCTGGAAAGGAGAATGTAGTGGCCGATACTCTTACAGATTATTTATAGGTAGTGTAGCCCATGTTGAGGAAAAAAGAAAGGAGCTGGTAAAGGATTTTTACAGGCTTGCTCGCTTGGGATTTCGCCTTATGAGCATATCAGACAGCGGTGTAACAGCTTAGAATGGGACAGAATCGTTTTTGGTAGTGGAGGTTAAGGAAAATCAAGAAAGTGATCCGATCATGCTTTAACTAAAGGGTGCAGTCAAGAATCAGAGAGTGAAGGTTTTCTTCCAAGGGGGAGATGGTGTACTTTGCTACCAAGGTGAATTGTGTGTTCCTGATGTGGGAGAGTTGAGGCAGCATATTCTTGCAGAAACTCATAACTCAAGGTATTCTATTCATCCAGGTGCAACTTAGATGTACTGTGATCTGCGGGAAGTCTATTGGTTGAATGGCATGAAGAGAGATATAGAAGACTATGTGAGTAAGTGCCCCAATTACCAGCATGTCAAGGTAGAACATGAAAAAACAGGAGGTAGGACTAAAGAGATCGATATTCCTACTTGGAAGTGGGATGTGATCAATATGGATTTCATCACAGGGTTACCTCGTACTCGCACACAGCATGACTCAATTTCGGTGATAGTTGATAGGATGACTAAGTTTTCTAGCTTTTGGGCTTTCAAGACGACATATTCGGCAGAGGACTATGCCAATCTTTACCTTACTAAAATTGTGAGGTTGCATGGGGTTCCTTTGTCTATCATCTCAGATAGAGGTCTTCAGTTTACCTCTCATTTCTGGAAGTCATTTCAAAAAGGTTTTGGTACTCAAGTTAACCTTAGTACAATATTTATCCACAGACGGATGGACAGGCAGAGCGTACCATTCAAACCTTAGAGCATTTGTTGAGAGCTTGTGTGATCGATTTCAAAGGTAGTTGGGATGATCACCTACCTCTTATTGAGTTTGCCTACAATAATAGCTATCATTCAAGCATTCAGATGTCACCTTAAGAGGCTTTATATGGGAGATATAGATCTCTTGTAGGTTGGTTTGAAGTAGGTGAAGCAGGTTTGATAGGGCCAGATTCAGTGTTTTATGCTATGGATAAAGTGCAACTCATTAGAGTTAGACTTAAGCGTATCAAATTAATTGAAGAACAAAGATTCTCCAAAAGTGTAACAATAATCACCCATTCTAATCCATGAAAGAAGCTCAAATAATCAAAGAGTCTAACAAAGAGTCTAAAAATAATCAAGACTTTAACCCCACAAATAAGGTTTTTTAAACTATTTATACAAAATAAATAGCTAATTAAATAAAGACTCTATTTGCTGGAAATCTGTCAAAACGCGGCTAGGTTGACGGACCTCGTGACGGATCGTCGTGGTCACGACGGGACGTCATGGACCCCGTAGTCCCATACTTATGCAATTTCTTCTACTACTATCTTCATTACCCTCGACGGCAAGTATGATAGATCGTCACATGCACAACGGTCCATCGAGCTATCCGTTCCATAACACTTGAACTCTTGGAATTTGGGTACTGGGACTACTTCTCTGATCTTAATGACGAATCAACAGGACGGACCGTCATGGATACAACGATCCGTCACGCATTTCGTAACCCCACACTTGGTCAAACTTCCTTATCTTTCTTTAGCAGGTGCACTACGATGCCACCTACGGACCGTCACAACCTCCGTATGTGGTAATTTTCTGCATTTCTTTCTCAAAAACCTCCGCATTCATCTTTTAGATAGATTTCCTGCAAATAAAGAGAAACTTACATAAAAGTTAATATAAAAAGGCTTTTGGACACACTAAACATAAGGGAAAAGCATTAAAAATACCGTGAAACCACGGTATACCAACACCCTCAACTAAAATTCGCTGTTTGTCCTCAAGCGACGCACTATGACTCAATAAAAAATCTTTGTGCAATAGTATTCATGTTTTAACATTCGCAATCATTTGGCTATCAATCGCGATCAGTCTCATTATATTTATGCATGATATAACTATTAGGCTTGAATTATGTGGAATTAGACCATGATATAGACTCACCATGAACTAACATCTATCCTCTTCAATTCCTCACCGAAGTGCTAATATTTCTGGTATTGCAACTAGTGTCCTCACTTCAAAACAATGTCCTTATTTTTCACACAATGATTTCAGTTTTAGTATAAGGATCACTTTTTAACACTCACTCTCAGAACAAATTCACACTCATTCATACATATTGCCATAAGTTTGCCCATTTTTTCACTTCTCTAAGTTCGCTATACAACTCTTAGGATCACAATAGGAATGTCTTAGCTCGTAACATAGGCTCAGGGTCAGATAGGGTATATTTAGGTATACTTTAGTGACTTTTTGCCCTCCTTGACATATCGGCTAAACATACACTTTTTATCATTTTATTTCACACAATTTCTCCTATTCTTTCACCTTGCTTATTTCCCTTCTCCCTTCATTTTGTAAGTGACTCTCTTATTTTCTTGCTTGTATTTCTTGTATTTTTTTATATTTTTTCACTTCTTTTTCAACTAATTCTTTAGTCACTTTACTTTTGTTCTTTCTCCCTCTTTGTTCTTTCAACCCCACATTCCAGAGCATTCCTTATAATAGCCATCATCAACTCATGACATTACCATGAGTCAAAGTACACAATACCCAAAGTTGAGTCAGAGCCATAAAAAGGGTTGTTTACTGCATTAGCCACCCTAAACTTATGCTTTTGGCATAGCTGAGGTGCACATGTCCAAGGAGGTACCAGGGCTACCACATTATTCTCAGAAAAGATCAGTTGGGGTGAAAAAGAATGTTCTAGTTTAAGCTCCAATCATTTGGGTCAAAGAAGGATTAATTTCATTTGTTTTTCTGTTATTTAGGCTAAAAATGGGCTACATTGAATAAGGGCCTATGATCCTTTCCTAATTGTCTATTACAGCTTACTTTTAGCAGGACTAACAAGGCAAGTTCTAGCTCAAAACAAATTGTAGACTATTCAAATCTTCCTCACACTCACTTGACATCTCATTACTCTACCAGATTATCAGACACCTGGTTCGAATTTTAGACTTAGGGTCATGCAGTGTTGTACCTCTATGTCTTTCTTAGAGACACACATTTATCAATTACTATTCCTAGTCATGCATCATTTTCATTTTATCAGTATATTATTTTAGCCATCATGCTTCAGAATTAAACTATGTACACAAGATATAGACATGCCGGTTTAACAGAAAAAATAATCAGTCTCTTGGGGAAAAAGAACACACGCAAGAAAACCCCAAAAGAGGATAGTGAATTGGTCTACTCAGAATTTACCCAAGCATTCACTTTCCATTTACCCCACCCCGAACAAAAAAACATGAAATTGTCCCCAATGCATAAAAAATTGAAATACAAGAGTGGTAGGTAAAGAAAACATGGGACGCAAAGCGCCGACGATCAGCAAGTTGGTGGGTCCGATTCCCCGGAACCCACTACCTCTGTAATCTGGACACCCTCAGTAGTGTCCACAACATCAACAACACTATCAACAGTGCCTCCCGCTACCTCCACATTTCTGGAGCTAGATGCTCCAACAGCTAACTCTACTGCCCTCATCTGACGCGCCTCCTCATCAGCAAGCGAGGCTCTCCTCGCAGCCTCCATCTCATGTCGTTCCTTCTTCCGTGTTCGAGCCTCATCCTCCTCTCGACCCCTATGCCTATTGGCATGCTCTCGGGGGGGAGGTGGAATCTCAGAAGTGGCGAATAAGGCCTCCATCATTGTGTTTTCAGCAGGCTCTGCAGAAAGGGCCTTAGACTCAGGCACCCTAGCCTCTTAGATCATATAGAAGTCTGCGCGAAGACTGTCGACCACAGCGTGAAGGTTGGACACATCCACCTAAGGGGCTGTCCGGGCTAGCACCCACAACTCAAAAGCGTCCAAGCACTGATGAATCTCAGCGATCTTCCGCTTTGTGTGATGGACCATTCTCCGCTCCAAGCGCTCTTCTGCCTCAGCAATAGACCTCTGCATCCAAGGATGGATGTGATGTAGAAGTGTAGCCATATGTGCCTCTAATTTCTTGACCCTATCAAGCTGGTCCAGAGTAGGGAAAGGGGCTGAGCGAGAGGAGCTCGGGGCAGTGGTACTTCCCGGGATACACTCGACCGGGGTAGTGTTAGTGGAATCCACCTACGTAGTCGTGCGGTCCTGTGCTACTGTATTAGCCAAATTGTCACAAGGTGGAGGTAACTCTGTACGGGGCCCTCTGCTTGAAGCCAATTCATTGGCATCATCCGTGATGAGGACGATATCAACAGTGCCCAGCGGGGTCTTGAGCTGATCAACGTTCCATATAGGCACACATGCGGACCAGCATAGTGAAAATATCATGCACGGGAAAGGGTATATAGTTGTGACCTTAAAATACCTCTCGTGCATGACCGCCTATAGAAGCCACGTAAAGTACACTTCAAACCCGGCTATCATCGCCGCCATCAGTACTGCACGATCCCATGTGACTATATTATCAGCGGCTATGGGGAAAGGCTATGGCGAACAATCAACCATAGAAACTTCGCCGTGATGGTTCCCTTCAGCTCGGTAACCCAGTCAGCACCCTCTCCATCAACAGACAAGTGCAGGGCCATCCACCTCTTTGTGGTCTCTCTCAATGATGGCTCATGCAAGAATTGGCAATCTTTTACAATTTGCCACCGGTAGTAAAACTCGCAGCGAGAGGGTTGGCATCAACATCCTCGTCGTATAGATACCGGCGGATGGCAGGCAGGGAGATATCAACCTGAATGCCACGTACTCAGACATGCTCCAATGGGGCCTTTTTGGTGGGGGCAGCCCGCCTATTAATCTGTGGTTTGATAGTAGCAACGTAAGAGGCGTAGAACTCTCTGACCAACTCTTCACTATAACGTCCCAACGAACGCGCTGTCCACTCCAACCAATGTCTTGTGAAGAGATTGTGGATATCTGGCATAGTCAGAAGACTTTTCGTTAGGACCCGCCGCTCGAATGTAAGGGTCCGTGTCATGACTCTTTTGTCATTCAGAAACATTGCGTCGGAATAGACTTGATACTGCCCGTCGACACACCACCGGTTGGGCTGATCGCTAACCGGGTGAGAGCACGAGTCGGTGAGCCGGGTGTGGATTCCGAATGGTCAGCCTCATCAGATGAGGCAGACTGTGCAGCGGTTGCGAGTGAAGGGACCTCAACAGATCCGAAGGTTTCCTCCGATCACGAAACTCCTTAGGAGCCTGATGCTCCTTTTTCAATAGTAGCTGACCCAGAAGGTGTGTTGGTTAGTGTGCGATCCTCATTAGACTGGGAGGCAGTGACTATGCCGGACACTACCTTTATGGGTGTGGATCTGGCAGAACGTGCAGCTCGGGATGGGGTGGAAGTGCCTGGAGGCACGTACTTGGGGTCACGCTCATCATCAGAGCTAATGACCAGGCGGACAGCCTTTGATCGCCCGCGTGCGTAGACTCGATCTTTTTTGGTGCAATAATAGATAATACCTTTAAAGAATCATTATTAGTACTAGATTGAGCAAACAATACAAGCAAAACAACACAAAATAAATAAAAGAGTTAAGATGTAATGAAATTTCTATAGTAACAGTGAAACACGAAGGACCTAGTGACGGCTCTTCGGGAGTACGATGGACCGTCATGGGGTCCGCCATGTCTTACTTAAACTGTGTTTATGTGGAGAACCCTGAAGGAAAGTCTCTATCAAGTATGACGGTATATGCAGGACGGATCGTTGTGATTATGACGGTCCATCATCGATGTCAGTCGTGGGACACTTAGAAAAAAGAATGGAGACCCTTAAGAGTGGGGTCTCTTACAGTTATGACGGTTATGCAAGACGGATCATCGAGGGTATGACGGTCCATCATAGATGTCCGTAAGAGGACACTTGGAAAAAGTATAGAGACCCTTAAGAGAGGAGTCTCTGACCGTCATAATGGTTATACTGGAGGGACCATTGGGGGTATGATGGTGCATCGCTGATGTCCGTTGCAGGACACTCAGAAATTGTGAGAGACCCATAGGAATAGGGTCTTTGACCGACATGACGGTATGTGCAGGACGGACTGTCGTGGGAATGATGGTCCGTCGCATGTTTCCGCTGGAGGACACTTAGAAAAGGTGAGAGACCTTAGGAATAGGGTGTCTGACCACCAGAACGGTTGTAAAGGAAGGATCGTCGTGGGAACGACGATCTGTCGCATGTGTCCGTTAGGGGACACTTAGAAAGAGCGAGAGACCCTTAGGAATAGGGTCTCTTACAACAATGATTATGCAGGATGGACCGTCGTGGGAACGATGGTCCATCACATGTAACCGTTGGTGGACACTTGGAGAAAATTGGACAGTAGGGTGTTGGAGATTTTGGAACGGACCAACTGACGATCCGTTGTGGGTACGATGATCCGTCATCGGGGACTCGTTCTGTTAATCAATGACAGAACTGGGGATGCCCCATTCATCCCCTATGACCCAAATGGAATTATTAGTGTTTTAACCTACATTTGTCTAACCCAAATACCTAGTAAACTAGCAATGCTAAAGCGCCTATTTCTAGAGTTTTAACACGGCAATTTTAAGGATTCTCTACCTAAGTTAGACATTATTTGTATTAAAAATGAACCCATCAATAAAAACTAGGCTAGTACTAATTGATAAACAAAAATGCAAAGTAAATGGGTAGAATCAGAGACACATACCGGAGAATTTGAGAAAAACAAGCAAGGAAAGTACGTGGTGATCAAGTAAAGAACTACAGCAGCAGACTCCGACTAGTAGAGAGTGGATTTTAGAAATCGGGGAATTTGGGAAAATGATCGGTTGAAAGAAAGAAAGGTAGGAAATTGGAAGTTGAAAAGGGAGGGAAATGGGAGGAAGAGGGAAGGAAATGGGTGAAATGAAGGGGTTTGGGGTTTTAAATGTTAAGAATTTTTAAAAACCCCTACCGGGTCGGGTCGCGTACGCTTCATTAAGGACGCGACACTCCCCGATCACGGTCTGTCGCAGTTGTGACAGTCTGTCTTTGGTTCCGTCGCATGTGCCCTAGTTTACAAAATAACAGAAATACGTACCTAGCACGACGAAGTCATGCGACAGTCCGTCGCGGTCATGACGGTCTGTTGATGGGTCTGTCAGTGTCCGCTGCAGAGTGATTTTCTGAAGAATTTCCTGGTGATTTGCCTGCAAATTTAAAACCCATTAGTAGAAAATGCTACCATTACTTAAAAGAAAAAATATAAGTATTGGGTTGCCTCCCAACAAGCGCATGATTGAACGTCGCAGCACGACTGAGGACACTTGATTACTCAGCCTTCATCAAGATGGTATGCCTCTATCACTTTATTCACCGATACAGTATGCCCAAAATAGAGTTTTATTTGTTCTCCATTCACCTTAAACCGCACTCCCTCCTTGGTTACTAACTCAACTCCTCCATGAGGGAATACTTGGGTAATCAAGTAAGGGTCAGTCCGTTTGGACTTGAACTTGCCCGGAAGACAACACAACCTAGAACTATCTAAAAGCACCAAATCCCCAACCATAAACTCTCGTTTTTCACTTTTTAGGTCATTATCCTTCTTCATCTATTCTTTGTAGGATATAGTAGATACCGATTGGAGGTCACCACTCTGCCTCATCGACCTACAAATGTTGAAGGTTGCTTCTTCATTGTTCAACCGAAATTTCATCTGCCCCTTTTATATATCAACTAAGGCTCTACCCGTAGCAACGAATGGCCTCTCAAGAATAATAGGCACTTCAAAATCGATTTCACAATAAAGAATAACAAAATCTGCTAGGAATATGAACGACTCCACTTTTACTAGCACATCGTATAGTATCCCTATATGCCTTTTCACTTTTTGATTAGCCATAAGTAGCCGCATCGCAGTGGGCATTGGGTCCCTCAAACCCAACTTCTTGTAAATCGAGAGGTGCATGAGATTTATGCCTGCCCCCAAATCACATAATGCTTTCGCAAAATGTAATGACCCGACTGTACAAGGAATAGTGAACGCACCCACATATTCTTTCTATTGTACGAGAGATCTTGTAGCAATAGAACTACAATGTTGCATTCTATCATCATCCTCGAAAGTGACCTATCTTTTCTTTGTAACCAGATCTTTCATAAACTTGGCATAACTGGGCATTTGTTCTAGAGCTTTTACCAAAGGGACATTGATAGAAAGATTCTTTAGCATTGTTATAAAAAGCCGATAGTTACCATCCTCGGTCTTTTTCACTAATCTCTGAGAAAAGAGGGGGTCTAGGCATGGGAATTACCTTTATAGGGGATTCTTTATCTTTTCCAGTGATATCTTATGCTTCACCACTACCCTCTACCACCTTATCATTATCCTTTCTCACCTTTTCCTCATTACACGGCATAGGTGGGTCAACGGTTTACTTACCACCCCGAGTAGTTATTTCCATACAATGTGCATCATTTTTCGGATTTTTCATAGTGTTGGTAGAAAAAGTGACCGGTTGCCTTGTGTTCATTGTCGCAGATAATTGGGCCATTTGCAACTCGATCTGCTTAATCGATATTGTATGTGTATCAAATTTTTTCCCAATACCCGCTAAATCACTCCTTAACTCTTTAATATGCTTATCACTAGCATCAAACCTCCTCATTATTTTGTGCAACATATCCTCAACCCGCGCGATACTATCTCCACCATCCCTAAGAGTAACATCATGATTTTGATGAGGAACATAGGGCACATTCCTATCATTTCTGTTACTGTAGTTACCCCTCTTGAAGTTGTTGTCGCTGTTGTAGTTTCCATCTCGGACATAATGAATCTCATGGTTATAGTTACCATAGTTCCGACCTTCGTTCCCTTGACCTTGGTGACAATTCTCCTAATTTGAGACTTGGGCACTTGGTCGGAAACCCTCCGTCTGCTCATTTACCGCATAGGAATCCACCGCATAATAGTATTCATCATTAGGTGGTCGTGGTTTATAAAAGTAGTTAACTACATTTATCTTTTCTGCACCCCAGTAATATGTTTTAGTACCAACCCAAGCTCAGTTCTCATCTGAGCCATTTCTTCTCCAATCTGATCTGTGGCTGGGTTGTGAGTGGACTGCACTGCGAAGGTATTTCTCCCTGTATTTGACTTCCTAGTACTCCAAAATTTCTTGTTCCGGATGATTTTCACTAACATTTCAGCAATCTCAGCATAGCGAAACTCCCCATAAGATCTACCTGCTATAGTGTCCAACACCTCTTTATTATGATCATCCTGTCCCCGATAGAAGTATTCCTTTAGTGACTATCCCAAAAACTACTAACTTACTCTTTTGGTAGTGCCAAAAAGTTGTTCACTCTGTCTTTATGGTTTAGTTTCTTGGATATTGGGTAGTAGCGTACTAAGACAACGTCCCTTAGTTGGTTCCAAGTGAAAATTGAGTTATACGGGAGCTCATTGAACCAAATAGCAGCCTCTCTCATCAGTGAGAGAGGAAAAAATCTTAGCCCTATTACATCCAAGTCCAAGTCAGGCCTCCCTACACAACTTTACACACTGCCCTTACCTTAGCTATATGGGCATGTGGGTCCTCAAAAGGTAGACTTGAAAACAAACCTCTGGCAGTGAGCATTTGCATCAGGCTACAAGTTACCAAAAAGGTGTGGCCAGGTGGTAGAGGGGGAAAGACAAGTGGCCCATCGGAGTCTGTTATATTGTCATAGCCTCTGTAATATTCTTGGGGACTTGGAGCGGGATTGTGTCCCCTCTGTTGGTTTTCACTTGAAGCATCGGGTAACAACTAACCATGAACATCAACCGGAGCTAGGATGTTGTGATTTGGATCATCTTCATTAATTCCTAAGTTTCGATTCATGTTGCGAATCGTAGGCTCTATTTCTTGATCGTAGGGAAAAGGGTTCTCTTTCTCTTCGTGTATTTGGCATACCAGGAAGGTGGTTCTGCAAGAACCAAAAACAATAAAACAAAGAAAAATCAAGAAAATATCAACTAAACTATAGTAATTATTTTAAGTTAATCTAAATGATACTTTCCCCGGCAGCGGTGTCAAAATTTGATACACTCAAACTTACTTCTCAAATAAGAAGTAAAGCGGTCGTGTCAAGTAAATAACCTAATTAATGAGTTCGGGATTGTTCCCTTGAGGAAAATAGTTTAGACATAACTTCAATCTATTATTACTGTTGTTCAGGCAATTACTTCCTTGGAAAGAAAAAATGATAAAAGGGGGGTTTTCTATTTCTAAATAAATGAAAATGACTAGTGAAATTAAAGGAGACAACTAACAGCTTCAAATGTTGGAGTTTAATCAATTAATAAAAATAACTAGGGTTTACGTGTTTCCCACAGGTTCATTAACTTGATAATTCTAACTATAACAATTCTTTGCTAATATCTTGCATGCAAGGTGATAAGTTATGTATTTCTAAATCCTTGGTCCGGCATCTAAAAAATTTCACTTCGCACCTTGGTTCGGCTACGTGTGTTGCTATACTAACCCTTACCTTTACCTCATATTAAGCATCGTATTCGATATTTGACCAAAATATTACCTCGTACCAATCGATACTAGCCTATTACATAGTATACACTAAATCTATGTTGATAATACTTTTCCTATTATCTACCTCCTTGGTCCGGCAAGTAGCATTAAGGCGAGTTCTAACGTAAGCCATCTGTTAAAAAGACTTCTAAGCGAAAGAATTATCAATACATGCAAGACACTATTCTAGAATTGTTATTTTAGTTAGGTTTTACCTCATTATTCGCCTATGGTTCCCAAAACCCTAGTTATGGAGTTTAGTTACCCAAAGTCATAATCACAATATTCATACATATGATATAAGAATTCATGCACTTACTTCAATGAGAGAGAATAAAATTCATAAATTTACTTTATTACACGACAAAATCACCAACAATCAACTTTAGAAAAAAGTGTAATAATCAAAATAATTTCCTCACAAAGAATATAACATAAAAGTGTCTAATAACAAAGAGTATAACTAAGAGTCTAAAAATAATCAAGAGTCTCACAAAGAGCCTTAAAATTAATCAAGAGTTTAACCTTAAAAATGAGGTTTTTCGAACTATTTATAAAAAATAAAAACGTAATTAAATAAGGACTCTATTTGCTGGAAATCTGTCAAAACGCGGCTGGGTCGACAACAGTCGTAACGGATCGTCGTGGTCACGATGGGCCGTCATGGACTCCGTCCTCCCATACTTGTGCAATTTCTTCTGCTGCTCTCTTTATTACCCGCGACGGCAGGTATGACGGATCGTCACAGGCATAATGGTCCATTGTGGGTTTCCGTTCCATGACACTTGAACTCCTTGAATTTGGGTACTGGGACGACTTCTCTAATTTTCATGACGAACCAGCAGGATGCACCGTCATGGCTACGACGGTCCGTCACACACTACGTAACCCCACACTTGGTCAGACTTCCCCATCTTCCTTCAGCAGCTGCACTAGGATGCCACCTACAGACTGTCACGGGCACAACGAACCGTCACAAGCTTCATAGGTTGTACATTTCTGTATTTCTCAATCAAAAACCTCTGCATTCATTTTTTTAGACAAATTTCCTACAAATAAAGAGAAACTTAGTACAAAAAGTTTTTTGGACACAATAAACATAAGGAAAAAGTATTAAAAATATTGTGGAATCACGGTATATGACACATGCTAGGTTATATATTTCAAACACTTCAGATATACGTGCCTTAGTTATAAATGCATAATTACGAGATTAGTTGCTGCATTCTCAGTTTGTATGTTCAGTTTCGAGCTATTCGGTATTTGCAGAAATTCATATATAATTAGTTAATTTACAAAATTCATTGGGAATAGCATAATACCGAGTTGGACTAGGGTTTAGCGTACCCCATAGTCCCAAAACTACTAGCCCAATAGCTTGTAAGTCCCCTCTGTGGGCAATCATATTAATGATCACGCCAGCATGCCTTTATACCTTTGGCAGGGTATATTGGGTCCTCTCGATAGGGCGTATACATCGGACTCTACATTTAGGTCATGTGGTTTTCTTATTGGTTATTAGTAGCTCCCACAGTTCAATCTGACTCTCTGCATTGACCATTTATAAGTATATTCAGTATTCAATTTCAATATGTTATAAATTGGTCATTGCATCCAGTTTGCTCATAAATTAGCATATCACATTCAGATTATTATACTTGTTTTTGTGCTTGTTCAGTCATGTCTTATTTCAATTGTACTCTATCCTAAATGTTCAGTACCTTTCAAGTATTAACGCATATGTGCGCTACATCTTCTCGTGATGTAGGTTCAGGTTCTTAGACTCAAGATCATGCATAGATCGATTTCCTGATCTCTAGTTCAGCAGATTCAAAGGTGAGTCCTCATTCAGCGAGGACAACAGTCATGAGTTCCATTTTTGTCTTTAGTCATTTAGTTTCAGTTTTTGCTAGATTTAGCTGGGGCTTGTCACAGTATATCTAGTCTACTTTAGAGGCTATTTTCAGACATAGTTAAATTTAGCTACGTACTGAGTTAATATTTCTTTTGTATTAAACTCATTTTCTTTAAATATATCAGTTATATAATATGAGTATTCCCTATTTTTAATTTTATGTATGATTTAGATTCCGCAACAGTTTATTATCTTTAGTATGCTCATGATCATGCCAGCAGGGTTAGCTTGGGATCACTTGTGGTCCTAGGTTCCGTGTCTGCGTCTCGGGGATAGCTCGGAGCGTGACAGATCGATAATCTGAAGTTGAAAAAGCCATGTTCCGGGATAAACATTGAATCGGGTACCACGTTTTGATATTCTAATAGTTTTTATTTGGATTTTATGAGAGGATAAATGAATTCATGTAAATCAATATTGTTTAAGCATGTGATAATCAATATTTTATATTTTTCGAATGTGCATCTTTAGAATGTTGTATTGACTTACTTATGTTTCACTTAATGGGAAAACCTTCGTGATCCTACCAGTATATGATAGTTGTGTACAGATATTGGCTTGCTCTTATTTTGTTGAGTACAAGGCATCTTCAGGAGGCTATTGATAGACCTTAACAAGGTTACTATTTAGCGAGACCAAATAAGGGTGAACAAGTTCTTTCAGGATGTCGTGCGTCTCTCCCGTTAAAGTCAACTCTTATCTGAATCAGGCTAATTTGTTTTAGGTGTAAGTTTAGTTTCAGGGTTTTATCTCTTGTTCTAGACTTTTCGTTAATATTGTTTTATACAATGACTTTCACGTTGTAGGGGTTTTTCTTCCGCAATAGTTAATTAGTGTTTTCTTAAACCTTTGGAGTTTATAGGGACTCCTATTAATTATATAACTAGGTAATTTTCCCGTAATAATTGCATTTCACTTGCAAGTAATTTATTTTCTAATATTCAGTACATAAAAACTAATGAAAAATATGTTCTTAAAAAGGTTTCAGTATTCCGACAATAATTTAATTATTCTTCATTATCATAGAACTCAAGAACGTTTAATGAATGAATTATTCAAGAAATAATAATTCACTTGTTCTTTAATAACATTAAAAGGGAAGTAATGAAGAATATAAGAATATATATACTAAAGAATTTAGTAATAAAAAGCAACATTCAAGTTACATAGATTAAACAATTGTTACATATTTCTTAGAAAAAAGTTCAAAATTTTGCTAAAATATTCGAATAAGAAAGTACGCTTGAACATTAAAAAAATTATCACTTTTGAACATTCATAGTGAATTCCTTCAATTGATAATAGAGTAATTTCAAATCTACTTAAAAATATATAATATCTAAGCTTATATGTAGTACTTTTAAGTTATAGAATATCATAACATAAATTCTTGAAATATGATATAATAATTATATTCAGAACAATGAATATACATACTATATGTGTATACATTCAATATAACCAGATTTGATAACATTGCAAAAAAAAACAATCGAGTGTAAACCATGTACTCAAAAACAACAATTAATATCATAAACTTAATTTAATTACTATAAAAAATATATACCATGATATGTAAAAATAGAATGAAATATAAACAAAAAAAATCAAGTCCAGTAACTGCACAATGTCCCCTTAAGAAAACTATTCCCCCCAATTTTAAAGAATCACATCCTCTGAGGTTGAAACGATTTTATTCACCAACTTATTGATACAAAAATATTTGTGTCAGTAAGTCACTGAACAGCAACAAAGTACATAAATATTTTAATTTTGCAGAAGTTGAAGAAGATAATATTATTTTTGGTTATTTTGAATGAGAGGAAGTCCATATATTCATAGATAACAAAGAGTAGCGTGAACACATTTTTATTGTGCCTTATTATAAATGTTATAACTATTTGAAAAAGTTGCAACCCTTCAAAAAGATCACAACCTTTCATAAAAGTCACAACTTTTCATAGAGTCACAACTCTTCATTAAAGTTACAACTCTTCATAAAAGTCCAAACTTTTTATAAAAGTCGCAACTCTTCGTTAAAGTCAGTAGTTCTCATAGAAGTGACAACTTTTTATAGAAGTCGTAATTTTTTATTAAAGTCGCAACTTTTTATAAAAGTCGCATCTTTTCAAGAAGGAAGGCTAGTTTTGATAACAAATAAATTAAAAAGGAAATTCTTGCTTGTGGGGGCGCAATGTAGGCAGACCTAGGGTTTTCTTTAATAAAAATATATGATATATGATATGATTTCATCATTTAAATTTTCTTCCATATCTTTAAATTTGTAGCAATTTGATTAAATTTCTTAGTTGGGATGTAGCAATGGTTCTCCCAGTGGAGCGTTAGTGTGGGTGCCAATCACGATGATATGGATCCTGACAAAAGGTGTGAGTAGGAAATAAAGGATAAAATTACTAAGCAAAGTAACTTTCATGGAATCATTAGTGTGGGTGTCAATCATATGATAGAAGAGATTTGAGATAATAATTACTACTTTAGTTTGTTTGAGTATATTCTTTCTCGTAAGATTTTCTTAGATGGACAAGATTATTTATATTTTATTCCCAAGTGTATTCTAGCATTGTACCCTTTCAGTTTTTATTTCAATGAGAAAAGTTATTTTTTGCATTAAGGATAAGATATGAACTTTGATTATTTTTCCTATTTTATTTGTTTTATATAACTATGAAAAGCAGCAAATGAATAATTGTTGTCTCCTAACAACTTTTGAACATGAGTTAAGTTTCTTGTTAAAATTCAATGTCGTCTAACGAAAACTGGAATATGACGGAAACTAAGAAATAAAGGATGAAATTAGCAAGCAAAGTAACTTTCATGGAATCATTGTTGACAAACAAAGTCTGATTCAGTGAGAGTAAAAGTTAGGTTATATAATTACCTACCTTAATTATTATCATTTTTTATATCCTTTATATTTTATGAGATTTATTTCATAAATGTTAGGATAGATGGTTAATATGTATTCTCTTTAGATGAGAATCTCTTTTTGTTATTTTCTACTCCATGTGAAAATTGATTGCGTCTGAAATTTGGGAACATATAATCCTCTGATTATTTACTCCTTTGGTTTGAAAAATATAATAACATCACGAACAAATCATATTGTCCGGTTGTTTGAAGAATATATATGAATTCAAGAGTACAAAATCCTCATCGAGAATATTAAGGCTAAATGACTTGAAAAAGATAAAATCTTCATCGTTAGCTAGAAACAATGTTATATTTGAGGTTTTAAATATTAAATTATTTTTTGTTTACTACTAAAGTGAAACTGATTCGAAGAATATAAAAAATTCATCAAAATTCAAGGTTTATTCGGTTAACGATTAGAAGAACTAGAAAAAAGTGGTATCAAGATTGAATCTTTATTATAGTATTGTAAGTACTAAGTTATGTGTATACTTGTGAGAGAAAGGAAAAAAACACTAGTAACATAAACTTAGTGATTTTTGAGCATGCAATAGGTGAATCTATGGTTTAAATCTCCAAAAGAACACTTTGAGTTTCCAATGTGTAGTTTGATTGTACACAATGTCAAAGCATGGAAAAGAATATGTGGAATATTATTTCAAATACCTAAAAAAAATTGAGAATATATTTAAATTGATGCGGGTTCTTTTAATTTTGTAAAATTAAAATTATTTTTACTATCTAATTAAATTTGAAAGACCAAGATATGAAATTTAATGACATCTTGTAATAATGTTAGACACACAAAATTCTTGTAGTATATTTGATATAGTGGTCGTTGAGTCTATATTTACTACTATATGATATAATTAGTATAAAACAACAATTTAATAAATACTCATTTTAGGTTTTATTTCTCCTAAATTTCTTACCATAAATAGGTTTTTCTTTTTAAAAAATGTTTTAATTGACTAATTCTTTTTTCTAGTAGGAAAAGATTTAGGACTCTATAAATAGAGACATGTTACTTCTAACTTAATCAACATTCACAATTTATTCTTACAGGGCTTTGAGAGTTTTGATTAGGGGGAGATTTTGTGGGTCACAAGCTTGATACGTTATCACTTGTGTCAACCTCCCATGTATTCCGAGTGAATTGGTTGAGGTTGTTTCTCTCTCTATTTTGTACTTTCATATTTGTAGTGGATTACTCATCTCCTTTGTAGACGTAGGTCAATTGACCGAACCACGTTAAATCTTTGTGTCTTTTGGTATATTTCTCGTTGTCTTCTTACTCGTGGGCTTTCGATGTTTGCATTGCTAGCTTCCGTAATTACACCTGCTTATTTTCGGTCCTAACAAGTGGTATCAGAGCCAGATTCAACATGTAGTCAGGTTCAGTGGTTCGATAATCGATGATTGAACCAGGTTAGAAAGAGGTGTTCATCTTGACAACTGTAGTTCTAGCCGCAACCTTTTTGACGGTAATGAAGATTTTGTTGGAGAAATCGTTTCAGAGAATTTCTCTGCGTTGAGACATAAATTTTGCAAAGGAGATTATGGGGAGTAGAACAAGTTGTTGAAGATTAAGTAAAGAAGTGGACAAATTTATTTTGTCAGAAATTCAAGCCAAGGGGGAGATTCGTTAGGTTTTATTTGTCCTATATTTTGTTACAACAAATAGGTTTTCCTTTTACGAAAAAGTTTTGGATTGACTAATCCTTTTTCTAGTAGGAAAAGATTTTGAATTGACTAATGTTTTTTCTAGTAAGAAAAGGTTTAGGACTCTACAAATAGAGACATATTCCTTCTAACTTAATCAACATTCACAATGTAGTCTTAAATGTTTTGAGAGTTTTTGGTTAGGGAGAGAAATTGTGGGTCACAAGATTGATACGTTATCACTTGTGTGAACCTCCCATGTATTCTTAGTGAATTTGGTTGAGGTTGTTTCCCTCTAGATTTTGTACTCTCATATTTATAGTGGATTGTTCATCTGCTTTGTGGACGTAGGTCGATTGACCGAACCACGTTAAATTTTTGTGTCTATTGGTATATTTCTCGTTGTTTTGTTATTCGTGGTCTTTTGAGGTTTGATTTGCTAGCTTCCGCATTTACACCTACTTATTTTCAGTCCTAACAACTCCTTCAAAAGAATTGTATTCTTTGATTATAAAGTGTCACTTAAAATATTGTAATTTTTCACTAAAATATATGTATATTTGTATAGACTCACATTGGTAAAATAAAATGATTTCATATGTAAAACAAATATTTGGGTCATATTGTCCTTATAGGACTCAAGAAACTATGGTCATGGGTAATTCTATTAAAAATGAATGATATGGAAAGGTCCTTCTTTAAAGGATATCTGGCAATGTGTTGATTCTAAAAAATGCTTGTATTTGAGAAAGTTATAAAAGTAAAGAACAAAATATTTGTATAAAAAAGTTACCTCGCGGAATTTCAAACCTTTTATTTTTGTTTGTTCTTACTTTTACTTTTTTTTTGTTACATGAATGATCAGACATGTCAATTACAAAACCTTGCAAAAATTGATCATCTTAGAAATTAATCCTAAATAATTTCTAGTGCAATTAATAAAAATGTCAAGTATGTGTTGAATCTATGTTTGTTAAACATACTTATAAATTTGTTGAAAGAAACTTAATCATTTAGAATTGATTTAAACTAACATTTGTGATATAAAGTCAACACCATCTTTTTCTTTTTTCTTTTTTTTTTTAGGGCAGGGGGGGGGATGTTTCATAAATTTTATTGACAATTGCACTGTATAATGATATGTCTATTTGTTGAACGGGACGGATGAAGCAATAGAAATATATAGGAATTATAAAGCTGAAGTAGAAAATCAATTGAATAAAAAGATATCGTGATTGGAAGTGGTAGATGTGGAGCGTATGACTTATTTTTAGAAGTGGTCAAACTGACTTAAAAGTCAATTTTTGACTTATTAGAATGTTTGACAATTATCAAAGTGACTTATTTTAAGTCAAAGAGGACTTCTTTTAAGCCAAAAGCTAAAAGCTAGGTGAGAGTTTTTTTTTTCAACTTAAAAGTCATTTTATATTGACCAAGTATATTACCTTTTTGACCTTAATTCTTTTATTATTATTATTATTAATATTATTATTATTATTATTAATTATTATTATTATTATTATTTACTTATTATTATTATTATTTATTATTATTATTATTATTTATTATAATTATTATTATTATTATTAATTATTGTTATTATTATTATTATTATTTTAATTATAACTATTACTATTTTATTTTTTAAAATATTTTTATTATTAATATTATTGTTATTATTTTAATTTTAATTTTTATTATTATTGTTATTATTATTATTATTATTATTATTATTATAAAAAAATTGTGATGATAAAGAAATATGAGAATGATAGGAAATATTCTTACTTATGGATGTAAAATACAAATTAATTTAATTTAACTTTTTTTAGTATAAAAACCTTAAATTAATCAACTTTTTATCATGTTTATAGTTATGAGGGAATTTCAGACATTTTGATTAAAAAAATGTTTACTAGCACTTATTTGCCAAACCCATCAACAACTTCTTTTTCAACTGAAGCACTTTTATCCAAACACATAACTACTTATTTTAGAAATAAGTTTCAGCACTTTCAAAAGTATTTTTTAAAGTTGTGTTTTAAGAGCATCCAAACGTTAGTAAAGAGAGCAACAAATAAAAAACATTTGTTCTCTAGGAAATAGAGAAACAAAAAGTTTTGTTTGTTCAGGCTCTGTTCTATCCTGATAGAAAACTGCTTGTCACCCATTTAAGTATTACCATGTTCATCTCTCCTATCAGCATAGCTGCCTTACCCGCTTTGCTTCAAATATGAGACAACCCAAAAACAACAAACTTATCCAGCTTTTCATATCAGCAAACATCTCTGGGGCATAGCGAGACCGTTGAGTGAAATTACGTCTACACTCATTCACACTTACATATTCTTTCATAGGAGTGAGGAATTCTCTAGATTTTCATGGGTTGTAAATAACCAAAAAAATGAAAAGAAAACGTAGATCTACATTAACAATACATTACCGTTTCTGAAAAAGAAAGAAATTGAAAAAAAATAGAAGACAACAGAGAAGTTGGAGAGGGTTGGGAAGGGAAAAAAGAGAGAAATAGGGTTGGTGGGGAAGGAAAAGAAGAACGAAGTAAAAAAATTCAATTTTTCAATTTTCTTATATTATTTTTTCAAAAAAATTAGAATAGATTAATATATTGAGTTTCATCAAGTTAAAGGGTTGAGTTGACAAAGGGTTAAGTAAAATGATTAATAATACAAATTCGTACAAGCATAGGGGTTCATCAAACCATTTTGTCTTTTTTTTTAACTTAACTTTCTGTTGACATGGGTTGAGATGAGTTTATGTTTCTACACTAAGCATTTTAGTCATGTACTTGTGTTCTTTAAACATTAACTTTTACCTTATAAAAAGTGTGTTGAGTTAATGACACTTTCAATTAGACAGAATTGCATAGACAATGCAAATTAGACCTTAAGTTCTCTTATGCTCCTTTGGAATCTGTTTGGTGTACACCTGTATGTAGTTATAATTTCTATTATTATCTTTTAAAAAATAGTCAAGACTATCGGATGGAAGTTATTATCCTACAAAACACTTTAACTCTTATTCAATTACACCTGTCTCTTGGTTATATAGTTCTAGATGTTGTTGTTCTCTTCACCTAGAGTTGTCAAAAAGAGCTTAGTCTATAGGGTCGACCAAATTCAACCATTTATTGGGGTTTAATTGGGATAGGATTTTTCAAGTCCGTTTATAATAGGGGTTATAAATCTAACCCATATAAGCCTTAGCCCATGAGGCTTTATTGGGGTCGGGTCGGGGTAGATTTTTTTTATCATTGTTTTTCTAATTTCTTTAGATTTTTTCTTCTAGTTAATTCTAAGATGTTTCTCAAACATTTACATGAAAAGATATGTTATTTGATTTGTCAATTGACACTTCAAGTATCATATGAGTTGTGTAATCTTCGACAAGGTACTAGAGAAATCTACAAAAAAAAAGTCATATTGAATATTTTTAATGTTTTCAAATTACCTTTAAAAGTACTTAGAACTCACTTTAATCAACAACTTTAAATAATTTATAAAAAAATAAAAGGAATTTTTTTTATTGAAGCTCAAATTATGTATGTATAGAATTAATTGTGATACAAAGACTAACATATATTGAGTCCGTATTGTAAAAATAATTACGGCTAAAGATAATCCCAATGAGTATACATGGGAGAAGGAAATTGAAGTATTTTAGTCAGAAAATGCGTATAAAAATTGGGTTAGTTCCTTTAAAATTTTGTGAGTTTACCTGAGTTTGTGGCGTTGTGTTGATGAAAAAGTTGTCTTTGGAGTTATAGTCAAGGTTGAGTAAGCGTAATGGTAATAGGAGTTTGTGATGAATTATGATGGGATGCAACTATATAGTCAAATTGTTTGTTAAGCAAATTTATGTATCGGAATTCCAACTTGCAAGTATCTAAGGTTGTGATTTTCTAATATGTGGTAAGTAACGTGGTTGTATGGTTTAAGAGACGGTGGGACATCACTCGAATTAAATTTTTAATAGCTAATGTTATAATGAAGGAAAATATTGGAATGTAGTGCAACCTTTAGAGAGAGGCTAGAACAAAAATATTTTATTTGGTTGTGAACTAAAGAGATATCCTTAAAGGGGTATATAATTGGGTTTAGAGACTTGTAATTTATTTTGTGTTGATGTTGCTATAGTAATAGGTAACAGGTCCATTAGATTGGTTGACAACTATTGGAAAATACTTGAGAAAGGCGTGTACAACAATTGTATCGAAAGGGACGATAAGCTCTATGTCGTGTTTTTGAGTTCAGTAATGAGCAAGATTAAATTTTAGAGATGGTTATTGTATGATCGAAGGAGATGTGATAAATGATAAGTGAAGATCTCTAAATTCATAAGAATCTTCAAGGTACAAGCTAATACTTATAAATAAGGGGATTGTATTATGCGGTTGAATTTACAATTACGATTTTTCATTGTAAGTCTACATTCATATTAGTATATTTTGTCATGGTATGAATTGGCAAGGTGAGAAATGACAAATTTTATCGGGCATTGACCTTTGAAAGAACTTACACCTAGGTTGAGTCGTCAAATTTATTACTATTGATTGTTAAGTACCTAAGAAAGGTCTTATTTAAAAAGTGTTGATTTATAATAAGGTAAATGGTCGGAGTGTTTATGATGATTCTTAGTATTGTGAGTATGATTCACTAGCTATGTTGTCGTGTGTTTTCTCTTTTGTGAGTGGATCCCTAGTTGTGGATCATGGGTACCAACCCTGTGATGTTCCCTTAATAGAGTGGGAAGATTGAGAAGATGTGGTTATTTCAAATGACATATGTGTTTTTTTGGATTTGTTAATTGGTTCACCGGTTCTACATGTACAACCTTGCTTATGAGAATTTATAAAAGAGTTACCATATGTATTTATGGTTTTCCGACAATCTAATATTTCATCTTGTAGTCTAGGTCATTTATCGATTATATGTGGTTGAATGTAAGGATCAATGGATCCAATTTTACTATATTTAAGAGGTAATCTATAATTTTTAAATCTCGCATTTAGATATTGTTGCTAAGGGTTGTATAGTTGGACATATCCCTCGATGAGTATCTGATTCTAAAGAAAAAAATTTTGCAACTTAAACTCATGGGTAATTGGGTTGTGCGATGGAGATACTTATTAGAACTATGGTTGTTTGGGTAGTATGACTGAGTGTTGGCTTGTTCAGGTTCACCTCTAATTTTAGCGAGTTTTGATTTAGAATTTTATCATTGTTAAGTGCGAAAGGATTCATCCTCATGCTGTGTAAAATTCATTGATAACATGTTGCAGACATGCTAACGATCAAACTTTGGTGGTTATAAGGAATAGTGTTTTTGTTAGTTAAGTGCATATAAAACAATAAATATTACTCAATTATTGTGGTTACTTCATTGAGGCGTTGTATGAATGGATGTGTAGGTGTTCAATCGATTAGTTAGGTAACAAAGTCTATATCATAAAGTGAGACTCAACTTTGTTAGACAAAACCTTCTATATGAAAAAAAAACTGGTTGATACTCTTGATCTATATGTCTAGGGGCTAAAGACATATGAGACAATTACCCCTTCTTTCAGTGATACAAGTACTACTCTACCATTACTTTAGTCAGCCATCCCTATTTGATCACTCGGGGACGAGTGATGAGTAAATTTGCAGCTATTGTAACCACCTGATTTAGTCGCTAGGGAAAAGCAAATAGAGAAAGAGTTGGGGTCATAAAACTTGTTCATAGTATTTTGAAATTTCCCAACCTAGTCAAAATTTGTATGAAATTGGAGTCATTAAGTTGTAGGGAATTTTTGTACTAATAGTGTGATTTGATTATGTTTTCGATTACCTGAGTATATAGGTTAAGTCATAAGGAAATTGTACAACTGTACGCAATTGAATTCGGGTGAGTAGAACTCTCGAAATCAATATTATCCTGAACAATATTTTATGAATGTCATTTGTTTGAGGTGAGTTGTGAAACGGGGGGGCTCACTATCTTGTGCAAACCACTATGGCAGTGATTTTTGTTGCTATGGTGGGGCCACTGAAGCGGGGTGAGGGCGGCTATGACATGCCAAACGCGACTTAAAGTAGTAAATAAACGAATACAAGTCCTTCCTTGAAATTTTTGCACTATTATTGAGGATAAAGGTAAGATTTTAACTCCCCAATTCCATTTTCGATCTGTAAAACGTAATCAAATGATTAATTATTCATGGGGAGGGCTTTGATCTAATATTTGTGGTGTAAATAGTCCTAATTGGAATCATGGGTTGATCTAAGGTTCATAGGATTTTATGTAATTTGGGTTATTAGTTATTGTTTATTGATTCCCCTATTATTATGATTATTTGTTGACCAACAACAAGCAAAACAAATCCAGAAAGAAAATGATCAAGTTTCGTAGAGTTTTAAGCTTTTTTTGAGGTAGATGATAGTTGTGATTTCATATTTGTGATATGTTTGTTCTTGCTTCGTTATGATGCATGTGTGTATGAAAATATTGAATTATTAATCACACTAATTGTAAATGAGTATGAACGAATAACTATGAATCACTTCTTGACTGTATGATTATTGAGAATATACTTGTGATTATTATTATGGTGTGTTGAATGGATCATTTTCCATGTACCCTCATGCTAACTGGGATAGATGTCCATGTTTCGGCATATTTTTTGGATCAGTTGCCACTTCTGGCATAAACATTGGATAAGGTACCAAATTTTGTTACGCTAAAAGTTTTAGCTTCAGTTTCATGACAAGACTTGTGACTTGTTATAAATGAATATTATTGAGCATGTGATAATCAATAAAGTATATGTTCGGTATTTTTTATGTTGATAATGTTTTACTAACTTGCTTATGTTACACTTAATGGGATGGCCTTGCGATCCTAGAAGTACATTGTGGTTGTGTACTGATACTATACTTTCTCTTATTTTTTTTGAGTATAGGGCATCTTGAGGTTGTTACTGATAGACCTCAACTAGGTGACTATAGAGTGTTACCTGATTCAAGGGTAGGCCAGTTCTTTCAGGATGCCATGAATCTATCCTATTTAATTACACCTTGAAGGGACTCATATTATTTTTTCAAGGTGTTAGTTTAGTTTTTTGGGTTGACCCCTTGTCTTTAGACTTGTCATTAATAGAGTTTTGGTACAATAGTTTTCAGGTTCTAGTGGTTTCTCTTCCACAATAGTTAGTTTGTGTTATTTTAAGCCTTTGGAGTTTATGAGGACCCCGTATTAATTGTATAATTTCTCTATCTAAACATGCTTACATATCCTTAAATGTGTAGCACTTTGGCTAAATTTCTTAGTTGGGCTGTAGTAATGTTTTTTCCAACGGAGGGTTAATGTGGGTGTGAATAAGGATGGTCTGCGTCGTGAGAAAAGTATTGAGAAGGAAATGAAGTGTTGTGTCTCGCTTGAAGATTTTTGACTATGCCGAAGAGTTGTGACCGATATGAAAAGTTTTGTCTTTTCTAAAGTGTTGTGGCCGTTTGAAAGGTTATGCCTTTAACAATGTATCGTGACCTTTTCTGAAAGGTTATCTTCTTTCATAATAATTATGACCCTTACCCTTTATTTGCTATATGTAGAGAGGCTTTATCTCATTTTTCATCATTGAATTCTTTCCTTATTATGCACACATTTCTTACATAACAAAATTGACTACTCTTGTATGTCTATGTGATTTATTCGTATCAATTTCAGTTCGTTGAAATTATCAATGTTTGAGGTACCACCACAAGTTTAATGGTTAATCCATTTTATCTTAGATGGAATTAATCTTTAACCTCGGGTACTTGAGGGAATTAAATTTCTTAAAGGAAGTGTGTGTCGTGGACTCTGATTAGTTCTTTTCTTTTTCTTTTAATCTTTTATTATTTCTGGTTTGCTAATCTGAATATAGGAGATAAATTGATTCAAAAGCTTATATTTTTGTGGTAAAGAAATTACTTCAACTTTATGTGTTCTATTTATTGGAAAAAATAAGAATTATCTTATCATATGATAGAAGAGATTTGGGATGATTTAGTACTACATTAATATGTCAGAGTATATTTTCAGTTATAAGGTTTTCTTAGATGAGAAAGATTATTTTTAATTTTTTACCAAGTGTAGTCTAGCATTGCATCCTTTCAGTTTTCTTTTCAACGAGAAAAAATATTTTGTGCATTAAGAATAAGATGTTCTCTTTGATTAGTTTTCCTATATTTTTTATTTTATATAACTATGAGAAGAAGTAAATGAATAAATATTGTCTCCATATACTTTTTGAACATGAGTTTAGTTTCGCATTGAAATTCAATGTCTTCTAAGGGAAATTGTAATATGATGGAAACTAGGAAAGAAATAAAAACATTATCTAGAAAAGTAACTTGCATGGAATCATTGTTGGCAGACAGAATATGATTCAATGGTAGCAAAAATAATGTTATGTCTTTATCTTCCCTTAATTATTTTTTATTTCTATACTTAATACTTTATGAGATTTAATTCATAAATGTTAGGATAGATGGTTATTATGTGACGATCTCGGAATATTTAATATGTATTATGTTTAGAGGAGGGAAAAAAACTTCATAATTTTCTACTACATGTGAAATTTGATTGTATCTAAAATTTGGAAACAGAAAATCTTATGATTATTTACTCATTTGGTTTGAAGAATATAATAACTTCACGAGCAAAATGAATTGCGCATTGGTTTATAAAATATAGAAATTAACCAATTTATTTAATACTTTCTTTGAATGAATATTTTGACTTGAAGAGTACAAAATCTTCGTCTATAGTGAATATTAAGGCTAAATGACTTGAAAAAATAAAATATCTTCAGCGTTTGTTAGAAAAAGTTTTGTATTTGAGGTTTCAGGAGATTAAAATCTTTTTTATTTTCTAAAGTCTAAATGTGAAATACATTTGAAGAGTATAAAAACATCATTAGAATTTAAGGTCCTTTCGGTTGAGGATTACAAGAATATAAAAACATCATCGTTAAACTAGAAACAAGTTGTATAATGATTAAGTTTTTCTTAATAGTCTTTTAAATATTTAGTGGCTTGTCTAGTTCTGTCAGAAAGGGAAAACAGCAGTAACATAAAATTAATGATTTTTGAGCATATAATGGGTGTTTCTATTAATGAAATCTCCAACTGTAAGACCTGGAAAATGACTTCGGTAAACTAGAGTCGAACAATTTCTTCATGATAGTTTAAGGTCCTAAATAGGACTATAATGTGGTATTGAGGAAGTGGCTACAGTTTTAGGTGATTTGGAAGTCAAATGTCAAGGGACATCTAAGACGTTCGACGACTAAGTCATCAATGTGGTTCTATGTGTTTATGTGTGTTTCATGAGGTTATAAGGTCCTTAAATGAATTATGATGGTGTATAAAGGCAGTGTGTCATTTTCGTGAAGTTTGGAGGTCAAACATCCATGACGTTCAAAAGTTTTGCCTTGAAATGACCATGTGTATCTATGCATGTTTTGTCGAGTTTTACGTGTTCATTTTGGATAAATTCATGTGAGAGGTGCTTAACTCATGTAAACACATGTTTGGGTTGGAAACGTCCGGGAAAACATCCCCAAGGACCATCCAAGGGTCCTTGAGGAAGGACCCATGATTGGTGGCCTAGACTGCCCAAGACAGCCTACCAAAAAATGACAATCGACGCCTCGTTTTCTCATTGATTTGTACTTAGAAGTGGGAGAGTAGAGTCCAAAGACCAACCTCCATCCCAAAACATTAACCAACAACACGGTCCATTGGTCAAGGGCTGGGCCGTCGATGGTCCTCCATCTGTGACGACTGACTCTTGCGTGCAGTACTGTTAAGAGGATTGGCGGACAAGTATATAGGTCTTTAAAACTTATAGTATTTCATTCTTTAAAATCAAAACCCAAAATCCCTTAGAAATTCCCTAGAACTCCATTGAAGTGTAAACTCAAGGAAGGGCTTTGATAGGAGAATTGAGTGGAGATTCTTCATTAAATTGATGAATTAGCTACATTGATATCTGATTTTTGATCCTTGAATCTCTATTCATCAAGTAGTTCAACTTTCAAAGATGTTTTCTGAAGTTTTTAATGATTAGTTGTCCAATTTCACGATCTATCCACGAGTTCTTCCATTAAAGGTTTTTAAGAATTGAATATTGATTGAATAATCATTAATTTGATGATTTTAACTCAATTAACCTGTGAACCCATGTAATTGACGACCCATAATTTTTTACTACTTTATGGGTTACTTAATATTTAACTAATGCTTATGAATTCTAGTGTAGTTTTCTATGATCTATCTAATGATGTAAGAGTTGTATAGAATTGTGGTATACTTGGTCTTAGATTGATGAAATCATATTGAATTGACCTATTTTATTTGAGTATGATAGTTTTTATATTGAGTTGATGTGCATGGCCATAGGTAAGGGTCTTATGGTATTTAATTGGATGATTTAACATCAAATTGAGGTGTTGAGGATAGAGTGATGGTACGCTGCCGTATTTCCTTTATTTTATGTTATTTAGACTTCAATTATGTTGTGATTGATATGGTACACTTATGGTAGGGGTGTTATGTGTTTTACTTGCAATTGATGTGGACTTGTCGGCAACTACGTGAAGTATTATGATGAATTGTGTAGTCGTTTATGTGAAGTATGATAATAGCTACCTACATGATAATTAATGTGAATGTATATGTGTTCTTCTATCGATGTTATTCAGGTGATCATGTTAAACTATTACTATGGCTTTGTATGTAAAGTCTTAGAGTTGATGCTTAGCTATTCCTACTTGAATATGTGAGTCTATGATGGTCATATTGCTGATGGTATAGTGTATAGGATGATTAAAGAGGATAATGGTTATTTATATGTGCTTCTAAATTGACATATAATATGAGTTAAGGTGAAGTATGTTGTGTCTTGTCTTGGTTAACTTGTCTTCTATACTTGATGCATGTATGAATATGAATATGAGATGTCTTGACTTAGGATGCTAAAGCCTCTTAGTCTTATATGTATGAATACATGAGACCTTAAATGATGTCAAGATAGTCCTTTATGTTAAACCTTGAACGTAGTGGTAAGGTTATGAATGTTGAAGTCAAAAGCTATAATGATCTCCTTCAAGTAAAGGAATGATAGACTTAAGGTTGATTGGCTGGAACAACATCATATCAAACCTTAGGAATGCCATGATGAGCTTCTTGTCTCCATTGTAAGGTATCCCTACAGGACCTCTTGAGTAGGCTAAATGTGATTGGGTTATGAACTTGATATGTAACCCCTTTATATGAACCTTAAGTGTAAATTACTCGTATGAGAACAAATGCTAGCACCGAGTGAATATGGTAAGGGAAGTAGTTCTAGTCAAAGGATGAGACTAGAATACAAAGAATGCCCTTCATATTCCTTAACCATGTGCCTACATGGGATGTGTTTAAGTTCTACCATTGGCAAGTAGAACACCCTCACCGGAGTAGGTTAGAACTCCGGATTCCATATCAAGCTACCATGGTCTATGTCGATTATTGCCTATTCTCATCATGTGGGATACTTAATAGAATTAAATAAGTTCTATGAAGTTTAGGTGGTGGTGTGGGTGCTATCTAGACATTGCACAATAGGCTTTGAAAATGTTAGTGAGAGTCTCTAGGTCTTGTCCAAGACCATTACTTGAATGTCATTTATGTGATGAATGAATGTCTCTTAAATGACAAATGAATATATTGACTTAAGTAAGAAGGTATGTTAAATGAATAAGTACTTATCTAGAGTAGCTAAAGGTCGTCTAGTTCAGGTGTGAAGGGGGCATAGGAATGGTTACTTCTTCTCTTACCTAGATAAGTCTTAAAAATGACTCTAGTTAGGGAAAATTACTGAATATGAAGACATGATATAAACCTAGGTAGTCTTAAGGATTAATTATATAATCTTGAAGAGATCAATCATGGACGTTCTCTTCTTGATTTAATTAAGTCTTTTATTAGCCTTTGGAAAGATAATGTCATATTATCTATATGTTGTTGTGTTAAGTGAGAATGATTCTATCATAGATAGTCTATAGGATCTCTTATGTTTTTGTGTAAGGGATTGTATGTGGGGTCGCTTCACAACTCACTCAAGTGAGACTTAGAATCGCCTTTGGTAGAAGAATCTCATGTTCATGTGTTTGATGTCTTGTAATTTTGTTTGTGTCTTATTATAAGTAGTCTTGAGGATCATTTAGGAATTCCTAGAGAGGTTGTATGGGCGATGTTTCTTTGTATGAATTGAGTCTTAGGATACCTTGTAGTGAGGTAAGTGCATACTAGAAGGTGTCTTAGGTGAAGGTCACGTCATTGTAACATTGAAGAACTTCATTATCCAATGAAGAAAAGTTATTGTAAAGTGCTTCCAAAAAAAATATGTTAAAAGTGTTTCTAAGTTAATAAATGTTGTTCTTATGATTACATCATAATATTTAAATTAAAAGATGCATATTTCTAATAAAAGTCCATTTTCATGATTTTTATGTATTATGTCATACTTAGTACATGTGGTTGTACTAATCCATGCTTTTATCTATCTCTATAGCTATTGGTAGGTGAGGAGCACTTGGTAAGCAAGACTTGGCTCGTAGCACCATTCAAGTGAAGTTGAAGTATGTCTTCATTTGATGTGAGGTCATAGATGTCTTTTATGTCTCTTATTGAAGTATTGTAATAGACTAAGTATTTCTATATTCGTATTAAGTATGGGCTGTGTCTTGAGAATTCTCATGTCTAAGTTAGATGAGACTGAGACTTTGTATTTCCTATGATTTTATATGAAAAAGATTTTAATGACTAATAGAATGTTTTGTGAAAAGTTTTAATTGTGCATTACTTATCACTATGTATATTCGATGAACGATATGTAAGTGCTTGTACAAGACCTTCTAGAGGTCAAGTACACAGGTTGCAATCCGAGATTGGCCATATCTTCTATATTCTAGGATGTGGTTTCAGGATGTGACACCAACAGATGGTGTCATGTTGCCAATGTGTAGTTTGATGGTATAGAATTGAAAGCTGTAACAACTCGAAAATGATTGGTTGAACAAGAACCTCATTGTGTGAGTATTGTGAACTTATGTTGATGTCAATGGTGTTTTAGAACTTATTTGAGCAAGGAAGAAGTGTATGGTGCTAGCAAGGACCTAGACTAGCAAGATAGGGTAAAAGAAGTTGTGTTCTTTGGTGTGCTTTTTGGTGATGGGAAGCCTTGGTCACCTAATGACTCCCCACCTCACCTAGTGGACTTCTCACATTGTGAGCCTAATTGAAAATCGGGAGAACCAAGTGCTCATTTCGCAAGTCACCTAGTATACTTGGCAAGCACAAGGTTCCAAAGGGCAAATTAGCTACATTATGGCCAACCTGCTTTTCATGTGGCCCTTCTCCCCTCCAATTTCCCTATGGTCAAATATTTTAGAGATATTACTTAAACAAAGGTAGATCCCTAAGTGCAACCTAAAAATATTTTAGGGTGAACTTGGTGAGTCGCCTAGTGCACTTAGCGAGCCCAAGTGTCCAATGGGTGAACCAAAACGGGTAAGGGCTGAAATTCTTAGGTACAACTTTAAGGGTTTCTATCTCTTTTCCAAAATGTTCCCTATACTATTTTATTTGTTCTCTAACTGATATATAACCTTTTGAAGACCTGAATTACTTCATTTTAAGTCATTCCAAATTGAAACAAAAGAATGTCTTTCTTCTCTTAATATTTCTCTTTCTTGCACAATGAAGAAGAAGGAGAGGTAAAATATAGGTTTTGGTGATTTCAAGGTAGTTTCTTCATAAGATTTCTTGGAGAATACTAATAAAGGTATGGTGATTCTCTATGAACAGTTTGCTTCACCCTAGAGTCAATTGCAATATAATTTTCACGTCTCCGTTGTTTATGCAAAAGCCTAAATCTCACTCAATCTCATGGGTTCTTGCATTAAACATTTTCAAAAACTAAATTATGATTATACTGATATTTAGTTGATGATTTTAGATGAAAAAAATCCATGAACCCATGCCTTCTCTTAATTTCTCAAATTTGACTTGAGAAGTGGGTTTATTTATTATACATGAATGATGAAGGATTCACGTGTAGAATGATTTAGATTTTTTATTTCTATCACTATCTACGTTTAATCATGATGAAATTTTAGTGAATTTAGGAATTGTGATTATATCCTTGAAAGGGGAAAATTTGACCTAATTTAATCTTAAGGTAGAATTGGTATAAAATTGTGATAGATTGATTTGTGATCCACTTATACTGTGGGTTTTACTTACTTTTGTACATTGTGATCATGTCCTTGAAGGCATAGTGTGTGAGAGTGAAGCATTATCATGAGATTGTATTGAGGAATGTGATATAAAGCATGTGTGTGATCTAAGTTTTATAATGATGAACTAATATAGAATGTGAATGTATTGTGATTGAAATTATACTCTCACTAGATACTTTGGAATTGGTAGGCTTATGCACTATTTTCTTGTATAAGTGAATGTAAAGGTGAATGTGTATCCTTGATTTGTTATCTAGTGCATCCTCTTCTAGGCTAATGAATGTATATTGACTTAATTGCTAAATGCTCATGATTTGTGGAGCTATGATTGGTAGCATTGTCTTGAATGGACGAATGAATGTCTTAGAATTTGTAGAACTAGTGTTGGTATCCTCTTCTGAAAGAAATGTCTTGGTTTGGTAGACCTAATGTTGGTAGCCTCCCTATGACTGACTAGTAAGGTATTTTAGACCGTGTTGAACCGGTAGACCTAATGTTGGTGGCCCTTGGTAGTGCCCTCCTTCTTGTGTGAAATGTTGTACCTAGGAGCCTTATACCTAAAGGTGGTGATCCTTCCATAGGAATATCAATGAGCTATCCTCTATACATTGAATCGGTAGACCTAATTGTGGTGTTCTTTCATGTGTATGTGTCTTGGGTTAATAGGACTAATGTTGGTGGCCCTCTTAAGCACACATTTATATTTTTAATGAAATTTCTCTACGGGAGATAAGGCTAAGCACCGAATTAATATGGTTAAGATTGTGGATCTTCCCAATATTACGATAGAACCCAATGAACATCTTTGGATATCCCCTAAACTATAGAGGTTGTATATCCCCCTAAACTAAGTTCCTACATAGGATGTCTATTAGTTCTACCCTTGGCAAGTGGAAGACCAATTTATGGTGTGGGGATAGAATACCGAATTTCATGATTTAGCACTCATGGTCTATGTCGGTTAATGTGTATTCCCATCTTGTGGGATATGCACTCTAGTTATTTGATAGGTACTAAAATATGTAACAAGTAGTATGCGATTCTATCTACACATGGCACGATTAGGCTTTGAAGGTTCTTAAGTGATTTCCATAAGTCTTCATGACTAATATTTGATAGTCCTCTAATTGAATACTTATAATGAATGTTGACTTATTGTCCCCATAATGTAATGTATGTCATTCTTATATTGATGAAACTAGTTACTTAGAATGTCATGTCCAAATGTAAAGGTTCTTGTGTAAATGCGGCCTTGAGAAACACTTATGTGTGGCATGAAGAGGTAGTATGAGCTGCCACTTTATGTCTTACTTAAGTGGATCTTAGGGTAACTTTAGATAGAGTCCTAAAGTTATGAAATGATGCACTTAATGTAAATGTTCATGTATTGCATGTTTGTACTAGTTGAAGCATGGTTACTTGAGGTGAAAATAAAAAGGTAAAGGTAATGGTTTAAAGGAGATATTATGAATTGTATGTTGTTTGTGACTTATATTAAGCCTTTATTGTTCAATGTTCATGAATTACTACAAAATGGCATAAAACATGCCTTCCAACAAAATGTACCTTTTAGCATGTTTTTGCATGGTCATTATACTTGGTACTTAATTATGCTAACCCAATTTTTTCTTCTATCTTTTACTACAACTGTAGCTTTCGGCAAGTGATTGCACTCTTTACTGAAGCTTGGTATTAGAGTTCTCTAAAGACCTTTTCGGTAGGTCCTCATATGTCGAGGACAAGGATTTTATGCCTCTAGTTCCTTATGTTTGAAACGTTTTAATAAACTTCTTCAGCATTTTCAATTGTAAAGGTCCACGAACCTATCATTTTATGTTTGTCAAAGGATGTTCATGTAGACTTAGTCTTCCGCTTTCTTAATGAAAAGGGATTTTCAATAGTTTGCTTTTAAGTAAAGTTTTTAATTCTTCACTATTTCCTATATCGAATGTGATGAATGCTCAGAGGCTTGTATGAGACCCCTTCGAGGTCAAATACACCTTATTACGACTCAAGGGTTCTCTCCTATCGAGAAAAAGCATGGAAAACAATATGTGGAAAATAATTTCAAATACTTGATAAATATTTCTGAGAACACTTTTAAAATATGGGGCAGTGGGGGGTTGTTTACTTATGATAAAGATAAAATTAGTCTTACTAACTAATTTAAATTTGAAGGTACGAGATATTAAATTTAATAACATTTTGTTATTTGGTTAGACCCAAAAAATTCTTGGAGTACATTTTATATTGTGGTCGTTGAGTTTCTCTTTACTAGTATATGATATTATTAGTATAAAACCACAAAATCATATTACTCGTTTAAACGAATTTTGTTCTTTGATAAAATGTATCACTTAAAATATTGTGGTTTTCATGAAAAAAATATGTTTATTATTATAGACATGAACATTGGTGAAAGGTGATTTGATATGTTTGAGTTGTAAAACAAATATTTGGGTCATATTATCCTTATTGGGTCCAAGAGACTCTCGTAATGGTAATTCTATGATAAATTGAATATTATGGAAAGGTCCTTCTTCAAAGGACATCTTGCAAGGTGTTGACTCTATAATAATGTTGTATTTAATAAAGTTAAAAAAGGTGTAACACCCCGTAGCCAAAATAGACCAAAAATTAGTTGTTGAGAAAAATGTGCAGGTGCTACCAACGGTGGGATAGACGAACCATAGCCTGAACCACGGCTCGTCCTGCCCAACCGTTGATGGGATCAGAAACTCCCAAAAATTTCAGCCTAGAAAAATTGGTTAAGTCTTGGACGACGGATGGACTTACGGTCAAACGACTGTCCGTAGTCCGTGACCGCCGATCAAGACTCCCTTCAACCACTCTCTGACAAGATCTATGGATAACCAACATGGTTCGTAGGTCTCCCATGACCTACCCACAAAAAGATAATAGAATTATCTTTCCATAACCACCGACCTTGCTAAAATCAAACATCCGAGTAAAATGTTATGCCCATTATAGTAAAGTCCTATCGAATAGGCCCTCAAGAAAGGGCGCCAGGCGCACGACGGACCATCAGTCCTAGCCGTCGTGAGTCCCAACAACAACCTTTCCCAGGATCTTTTTTACCTTTCCCAATTTATTTAAACCCTAAGTTACGTCTTTTGACCCTAAATAATAAGATTTTAGTCAGTTTAAGCCTAGAAACATAATTAAAACATATCCAAGTCAAATCATCATATCAAAACTTAGAAAATTAGAAGCAATAGAGGAGAAAAAATCTCAAGAACCCTAGTTCAAGAACGCCACAAGCTCCAGAAGTTCCATCCCCAAAACTTAAGTATTTTCTACTAGATTTCATAACAAGGTATGTGGGATTTCACTAGTGGGTTCCTTTCACCCATTGCGTCCATAGTTTCAGTCAGTTCCTAATTCTCTTGTCATGATTAAACCTAGGGTTTCTAGAACTTTGAAATAACTTCATCAATTAATTAAATATATGTTCCAAATCAGATTATCATGTTATTACTCAGATTATCGCATGAATTTTAGAACCCTAGCTTTGTATGTCTTTAGTTCTTGAATTACACATGCTACGTCATATATTTCAGACACTTCAAATATACATGCCTCTATTATAAATGCATAATTACCAGATTATGTGTTGTATTCTCAGTTTGCATGTTCAGTTTTGAGCTTCCAGTATTTACAAAAATTAAGATATAACCAGTTAATTTACAGAATTCATAGGGAGTAGCATAATACCAAGTTTGATTAGGGTTTAGCGTACCCAATAGTCCCAAAACTACTAGTCGAGTAAGTTGTAAGTCCCCTCTGTGGGCAAACAGTTTAGTGATCACGCCAGCATGTCTTTATACCTTTGGCATGGTATATTGAGTCCTCTCGATGGGACGTATACATTGGACTCCACATTTAGCTCATGTGATTTTATTATCGGGTATTAGTAGCTCCCACAGTTCAGTCAGACTCTCTACATTGACCATTTATCAGTATATTCAGTATTCAGTTTCAACATGTTATAAATTGGTCATTGTATCCAGTTAGCTCAAAAATCAGCACATCACGTTCATATTATTATGCTTGTTTTTGTGCTTGTTCAGTTATGTCTTATTTCAATTGTACTCCATCCTACATACTCAGTACCTTTCAAGTACTGACGCATACATGCGCTACATCTTCTCGTGATGTAGGTTCAGGTTCTCAGCATCCAAATCACGCATAGATCAATTTCCTGATCTCCAGTTCAGCAGATTCAGTGGTGAGTCCTCATTCTACGAGGACAACATTCATGAGTTTCATTTTAGTCTTTAGTCATTTAGTTTCAATTTTTTCTAGATTTAGCTGGGGCTTGTCCCAGTATTTCTAGTCTATTTTAGAGGCTCTTTTAAGACATATTTAGATTCAACTTAGTATTGAGTTAATATTTCTTTTGTATTAAACTCATTATTTCCAAATATCTCAGTTATAGAATATGGGTATTCCCCATCTTTTAATTTTAGGTATATTTTAGCTTCCGCAACAGTTTATTATCTTCAGTATGTTTATGATAATGCCAACAGGGTTAGCTTGGGATCACTTGTGGTCCTAGGTTCCGTGTCTGCGTCTCGGGGGTAGCTCGAGGCATGAAAAAACTTGGTATCAAAGCACTAGGTTCAAGAATTATAGGATTTCTAAAAAAGCCACACTAAGTAGAGTCATTTTTATGGGTGTGAAATGCACAAAATTTAATGAGAGGGAATCTATGAAGTGATTTAGCAAAAAACTTCACTTTCTTGTTACTCTAATTGTGCGTAAGGTATGATCAAATTCCTTTCTCACTTGACTTTGTGCGCTTAAGATCATTCCTTCCTGTAGAGCTTATGCATGGAATGCTAAGGCACGCAATGCTAATGCAGTTCCTCTAGTACCAGATAAGGAAGTTCAAATGCAGAGTTTCAGAATGCCAATTCAGCTTTTGGCTCATTAAGAACAATCAACAGGTTTGAGTTCTTACAAATAGAAATGATCAATTAGTGGCAGCCAGAGTTTGTGATTTCGTTAGGATGAATCCGTCTAAGTTTTTAGGGTCACGTGTTGGTAAGGACACATAGAAGTTCATTTATGAAGTTAAGAAAATATTTTGTGCGATGTCAGTAACTGGTGGTGATAGGTGAGATTGGCATCCTACAAATTCAAGGATGTGACTCACATATGGTTCACTCAGTATAAAGACAACAGAGATGACTTTGCCTTTTGTAACTCAGTATAGCAGTCCAATTCAGTGTCAGTCTAGAAACTCTCTCAGAACCCTTTTTAGTCTCTACTCCAGTCGGTGACCCAATTATAGCTAGACGGGTATACCAAAATTGCCCTATCATAGTCTCTCATAAAGTCACCACAGAAAATTTAGTAGAGTTAGAAATTGTAGACTTTGATGTAATTCTAGGCATGGATAGGTTACACTCATGTTATGCCTTAGTCGATTGTAGAACTATGATTCTTCATTTTCAGTTTCTAGACGAACCAATCTTAGAATGTAAGTGTAGTATCCTAGCGCCCATGGGTCGATTTATTTCTTACCTTAAGACAGAAAGATGATATCTAAGGGTTATCTCTATCATCTAGTTTGGGTTAAGTATTCTAGCCTTGAAACCCCATCTCTTGAGTCAGTTCCAGTAGTCTTTGAATTACCCGAAGTATTTCCAAAAGATCTTCCTAGGGTTCTTCCCGAAAGGTAAATTGACTTTGGAATTGATATCCTTCTAGATACACAGCCTATTTCTATTCCTCCTTACATAATGGCTCCAGTAGAGCTTAAGGAATTGAAAGGGCAGTTGAGAGACCTTCTAGATAAGGTTTCATCATACCTAGTATTTCACCATGGGGTGCACCAGTATTGGTCTTAAAGAAAAAAGATTGTTCTCTTAGAATGTGCATTGACTATAGATATTTGAACAAGTTCACAATCAAGAATAAGTATCCCATCCCCAGGAATGATGACTTGTTTGACCAACTTCAGGGTGCTAGTCCTTTTTCAATGATAGACCTCAGATAGGGTTATCATCAGCTCAGAGTCAGAGATAGTGACATTCCGAAAACAGCCTTCAGAACTCAGTCTGGTCATTATGAATTTGTAGTTATGTCGTTTGGACTAACCAATGCTCCTACAGCTTTCATGGATTTGATGAACAGAGTGTTCAAACAGTACTTAGACTTGTTTGTTATTGTCTTTATTGATGATATCCTTATTTACTCTAGGAGTGAGGAAGAACATGCAAGTCATTTGAGAGTTGTTCTTCAGACTCTCAAAGATCGCCAGTTATTCGCTAAGTTTAGTAAATGTGGGTTTTTGTTGCAATCCGTTCCTTTCCTTGGTCACATTGTACCTAGCGAAGGGATCCGTATAGATTCACAAAAGACAGAAGTATTAAAACAATGGCCCAGACCTACCTCTGCTACAGATATCAGAAGTTTCTTAGGTCTAGCAGGTTATTACAAAGGGTTCATGGAAGGATTTTCATCCATAGCCTCACTATTGACTAGGTTGACTCAGAAGATGGTCAAGTTCCAATGGTCAGATGATTGTGAGAAAAGCTTCGCATAATTTAAAACTAGATTGCCTACAGCTCTTATATTGACTCTACCAGAGGGTTAAGATTGTTATGTGATTTATTGCGATGCATCCAGAGTTGGCCTCGGTTGTGTGTTGATGCAAAGAGATAAGGTTATATCTTATGCCTCTAAAAAGCTTAAGGTGCGTGAGAAGAACTATCAAACTCATGACCTCGAGCTTGCAGCAGTGGAGTTTGCACTCAGGATATGGAGACACTACTTGTATGGTTTTCATGTAGATGTGTTCACCAATCATAAGAGACTTCAGCAATAAGGAGGTATGACTGAAGAGATCGATATTCCTACTTGGAAGTGGGATGTGATCAATATGGATTTCATCACAGGGTTACCTCGTACTCGTAGACAGCATGAATTAATTTGTTTGATTGTTGATAAGATTACTAAGTCTTTTCGCTTTTTGGCAGTCAAGACTACATATTCGGCAGAGGACTATGCCAAGCTTTACCTTACTGAAATTGTGTGGTTGCATGGGGTTCCTTTGTCTATCATCTCAAATAGAGGTCCTCAGTTTACCTCTCAATTCTGGAAGTCATTTTAAAAAGATCTTGGTACTCAAGTTAACCTTAGTACAACATTTCATCCACAGACGAATGGGCAAGCAGAGCGTACCATTCAGACCTTATAGGATATGTTGAGAGCTTGTGTGATCGATTTCAAAGGTAGTTGGTATGATCACCTTACTCTTATTGAGTTCGCCTACATTAATAGCTACCATTCAAGCATTCAGATGGCCCCTTATGAAACTTTATATGGGCGTAGATGTAGATCTCCTGTTGGTTGGTTTGAAGTAGGTGAAGTAGCTTTGATAGAGCCAGATTCAGTCCTTTATGCTATGAAGAAAGTACAACTCATTAGAGATAGACTTAAGACAACCCAAAGTCGTAAGAATTCCTATGCAGATGTAAGGAGAAGGGAACTAGAGTTCAAAGTTGATGATTGGGTTTTTTTTAGAGTCTTTCCTATAAAAGCTGTGGTGAGATTTGGAAAGAAAGGGAAGCTCAATCTTAGATATGTAGGTCTTTACAAGATCTTGAAAAGGATTGGCAAGGTTGCATATGAGTTAAAGTTGCCAGCAAAATTAGCAGCAGTGCATCCGGTCTTCCACATCTAACTCTTGAAAAAGTGTGTGGGTAACCCAGCCTCTATAGTGCCATTAGAGAGTATGACGGTGAAATGTAGACTTTCTTATGACGATGTACTAGTTGAGATTCTTGACCATCAGGTTAGAAGGTTGAGAAACAAAGAAGTCGCTTCAGTCAAGGTTTTATGGAGGAGTTAGTCCGTAGAGGGAGCTACTTGGGAAGCAGAAGCAACCATGAAAGCCAAGTATCCTTACCTTTTTCCTTCAGATTCCACTTCACTTTGAGGTAATAGTTCCTCTTCAGTTTTACAGTCATTCATGCGTAAATTGAGTTTTAGAATCATGTTCCTCATTTTGTACTTTCATTTTTAGCGTAATTGCATGTACTCAGAACTCAATTTAGTCAGAACTCAGTTCTCAATGTTTAGTAGTGGGGTTTGCATCTCTCCCTCTATTTCAGCAAGTTTAGACTTCATTCGAGGACAAATGTTCCCAAGGGGAAGATAATGTAACACCCCCTAGCCAAAAAAGACCAAAAATTAGTTTTTCAGAAAAATCTGCAGGAGCTACAAACGCTGGCATCGACGGACCGTAGCCCTAACCATGGTCCATCCTGCACAACCGTCGATGGGATCAGAAACTCCCAAAAATTTCAGCCTAGAAAAATTGGTCAAGTCTTGGACGACGGACGGACTTATGGTCCGTAGGTCAAATGATGGTCCGTAGTCTGTGACCGTCGATCAACACTCCGTTCAACCACTCTCTGACAAGAGCTATGGATTACTAGCATGGTTCCTAGGTGGACCTACGGTTCGTAGGTGAAAAATTTGCAGCCAGTTAAGGGGAAATGCAGTTGGGTCAAATTAAAATGAACATAACTCTTAGCACAAAATGAACTAGGTATCCCATAACCTACCCATAGATAGATAATTGAATTATATTTTCATAGCCATCGACTTTTCTAAAATCAGACCTCTGACTAAAAAGATATGCCCATTTTAGTAAAGGCCTGTCGAACAGGCCCTCACGACGGACACAACGACGGGGCGTCGGGCGCACAATGAACCGTCAGTCCTGGCCATCGTGAGGCCCTACAGAAACCTTCACAGGGGTCTTTTTGACCTTTCCCACTCCGTTTAAACCCTAAGTTACGTTTTTTTGACCCTAAATCATCAGATTTTAGTCAGTTTAAGCCTAGAAATATAATTAACAAATATCTAAGTCAAATCATTAAATCAAAACTTAGAAAATTAGAAGCAAGAGAGGAGAAAAAAGCTCAAGAACCCTAGTTCAAGAACGCCACAAGCTCCAGCAGTTTCAGCCCCAAATTTTAAGTATTTTTCCGTGGTTTTCATCACCTGCTATGTAGGATTTCACTAGTGGGTTCCTTTCACCCATTGGGTCCTTAGTTTTAGTCAGTTCTTGATTCTTTTATCTTGATCAAATCTAGGGTTTCTAGAACTTTGATATAGCTTCATGAATTTATTAAATATATGTTCCAAATTAGATTATCATGTTATTACTCAGATTATCGCACGAATTTCAGAACGCTAGCTTTGTATTTCTTTACTTCTTTAATTACACATGCTAGGTCATATATTTCAGACACTTCAAATATACATGCCTCAGTTATAAATGCATAATTACAAGATTAAGTGTTGTATTCTCACTTTGCATATTCGGTTTTGAGCTATCCAGTATTAACAGAAATTCAGATATAATCAGTTAATTTACAGAATTCATTGGGAGTAGCATAATACCGAGTTGGACTAGGGTTTAGCGTACCCAATAGTCCCAGAACTACTAGCCGAGTAGGTTGTTATTCCCCTGTGTGGGCAATTAGTTTAGTGATCACGCTACCATGTCTTTATACCTTTTGCAGGGTATATTGGGTCCTCTATATTGGGAGTATACAACAGACTCCATATTTACCTTATGTGGTTTTATTATCAGTTATTAATAGCTCCCACAGTTTAGTCAGACTCTCTACATTGACGATTTATCAGTATATTCAGTATTCAGTGTCAACATGTTACAAATTGGTAATTGTATCCATTTAGCTCAGAAATCAACACATAACGTTCAGATTATTATACTTGTTTTTTTGCTTGTTCAGTTATGTCTTATTTAAGCTATACTCTATACTACATGCTCAGTACCTTTCAAAAACTGACGCATACGTGCACTACATCTTCTCGTGATGTAGGTTTAGGTTCTCAGCATCCAGATCACGCATAGATCGATTTCCCGATCTCCAGCTCAGCAGATTCAGTGGTGAATCCTCATTCTCCGAGGACAACAGTCATGAGTTTCATTTCAGTCTTTAGTCATTTAGTTTCAGTTTTTGCTAGATTTAGTTGGGGCTTGTCCCAGTATTTCTCGTCTAGTTTAGAGGCTATTTTAACACATAGTTAGATTTAGCTTAGTGTTGAGTTAATATTTATTTTGTATTAAACACATTATTTTCAAATATCTCAGTTATAGAATATGGGTATTCCCCATCTTTTCATTTTAAGTATGATTTAGCTTCCGCAACAGTTTATTATCTTTACTATGCTCATGATTATGCAAGCAGGGTTAGCTTGGGATCATATGTGGTCCTAGGTTTCGTGTCCGCATCTCGGAGGTAGCTCGGGGCATGACAAAACGTAAAGAACAAAATATTTGTACGGAAAAGTTACTTCACAAAAGGTGTTATCAAACCCATTATTTTTGTTTGTTCTTACTTGAATCAAATTGTTGTGACATGAATGCTTAGGACATGTCAATTTCAAAACCTGGCAAAAAATGATTATCTTAGAAATTTGTCCTAACTTTTAGTGCACTAAATAAAAATGTCAAGTATGTGGAATCTAAGAATATTATGCAAACTTATAAATTTGATGAAAGGAATTTTAATCCTTTAGAATTGATTAAAACTAATATTTGAGGTATGAAGTTTACACCATCTTTCTTGGGAGGTCGGGGTCGGGGTGGGGGTGGGAGTGTTTCATAAATTTTATCGACAATTGAACTATATAATGTTATGTCGATTTGTTTAATGGTAATGATTAAGAAATATAAATATAGGCAATATAAAACTGAAGTTGAATATCATTTGGATAAAAAGATTGTCATGATTAGAAAGGATAGATGTGCAGAATATGAATCTATTTTTGCATAAAAATAATTTGAAAATGGAATCATCCATCAAATTACTACACGAACTCACCTCAATATAACGAAATTGTTGACAGATGAAAAATACCAAACTATGAAATAAATGTTGAGTGTCATACTTATAAGTTCAGGTTTACTACAAAATTTGTGCTTCTATCAACATAGCAAAATAGAACAAACAAAATATTCTCTAGTCTTAAATAGAGGAACTAAACTTTTACTTCTTAGTAAAGGGAGCAACAATTAAATAATTTTATTTTTTAAGAAATGGGGAAACAAAAGTTTTGTTTATTCAAGCTTTGTTGTACCTTGATAGAAAATAAATTTGCCTCCCCATTAAATATATATATACATAACTCCTGAAAGATGGTGATCAAAAAATTTTCAATACCGTTTATTCCATATGAGAAATGGAAATGAGGGAACTATTCCCAGCGGATCAAAATAAGACCTAAGACTATGAATTGTATGTTTATTTGATATGTAACAAACAGTAAAGGGCCTAAACTACTTTGGAATGAACCAAATGAGAAAGAACTTAATGAAATGATTTAGAGGTTTGGTATAATTAAACGGATAAAATTACTTCCTCCGGGTTTAATTTTGTAACATTTCTTCTTGAAAATGAGTATCATAAAGTTGAACAAGCTATGTCCTCTATGGATTCATTATTTTTGAAAAGAGGCAATAAATAGCAAGATATATTCAATCTTGAGCAATCATACTTGAGAGTTGGTTTATCCTCCCCCAGGAAATAAACTTTTCAGTTCAAATTGGATATACAAAAGAAAAAGAAAGTCGATGGAACTATTAAAAAATACAAAGAAAGATTTGTTATCATTGGGTTTAGAAAATAAGAAGGAATTGATTAATATGACATATTCACTTACTAAGATTACACAGTTCATATGTTAATTGTACTAGTTGCAGTATATGACTTTGAAATTTGTCAAAATAGATGCGGAAATATTTTCTTAAAAAGAAACGGATAATTGGAGGAAGAAATTTGCATGCAACAACAGAGCATTTTATGGTTCTTGGTAAAGTTTAGAATGTTTATATACTTGTTCAATAACTCTATGGACTAAAAACAAGACCAGACAATGTTGGAAAACGATTTAAAGATTAATGAATGTGATAATGAAATAGTTCACAAGTAAATTGAATCAAACTCATTAGATGAAAATGGAAAGAGTTTTGGAGTATTTAGAAGCTTAAAAGGTGTTGTTTTTTATTATAAAAATGTCACGACCCAAAAATGGGCATGATGGCCCTCGTCTTATCCCACCAAAACAAGTTAGTCTAACCTATTAATTTTGATAAAATGTAGAAATAAAACCAAAGTCTGATATCGATTACTAATACGGTAACAATTCAACTTAATTCAATTCCCAAGACCTGGTAGTCACGTGCACAAGCCTCTAATGTAAACACTAGAATTGATATAAAAATACGAGTCCAACATTTGTCTTTCAAGTAAAAACATAGTCATAAACTGGAGTAGGAAAGTTTGCTGAGATGACGAGCAACTACCTCGCAACCCTCCATAAGATGCCTCAGAAACGAAGAGAATGGAGGGTATCACGAAAATTTGGGCTTGTACCCTACAAAAATTTGTAAAAGCAAGGGGTGAGTACCAAATCACGTGGTACCCAACAAGGAAACCTCTAAACTCAAGTTAAGGGAACAAAATACGGGTACTTCTTACACCCTATATGAACCTCGACACTACAAACCGCTCACAGTTTACCAAACACATAACTCAATAGCCACACCTATATTAGTTTACATATTCTCAATAACAACTCAATATTCAATAATCACAAGTTTAACAAAGGAACACTGACAAGATCAGCAAAACACGTATTCAAGTTCATCAATAATAAAAATGTGTAATTCCATGAGATTCAATGTCAAGTATACTGATGCATGTCTTCCCTCATGGTACACACCCGTTGTCTCTTAGTCTGGGACCCATGGGGGACACATTTGTCCATGCATCTATCGTGGCGCACGACACGACCCTCGATAATATTAACTGTCGCGGCGCGCGATACGTCCCTCGAAATATAATAATCATCACGGCGCACGATACGACCCTCGAAATGGTTCCTCCTCATATCACAACCATGTTCAGATGCAGTGTGAATTACATACTAAAATAAAAATGAGGAGATAGCCATTTTGATAACAAAGCACAATTTGCAACAAGGAATACAACACCAACAAATAAGCAACAAGTCTCCAAATCATTCTCAACACCACACAAGGAAATACACGAATTTCATACGCTTAACAAGAGTTTAGATATCCACTTGCCTTAGCCAATTGAATAATTACTCTTGGACTTGAGCCTTCCCTTTCCGTTGAGCTTCCGAACCAACGGAATCTATTAAAGTGCATATTCACAATAAGGTTTTAGAACTAACAACACTCACACTTATATGTGATTAACCTTGACCTATAAATTCACCCCAACTTTATAATCAAATTTGTAATTCTTGATGTCAATTAAAATTTCCACTATCATAGTTTTCAAGTTTAGGATTTAATTCCAATTATTTCCTTTCCAATACAATACTTCAAATGATAATGACAAAATAATATTTCTATAATATTTAAATATACATACCAATATAGCAAAACTCAAGCCATAATATGATAACCCAAAATTTATGTAAATTACATTCGACTGCATTCATACTAACATTGCTGAATTGTGTTTTAATTTTATTCTTCTTTTCAACTCCTTTCTTAACCACCAATGATTGGCTCATTATGAACCAAAGCCACAATTTATAAATATATATTACGCCTAATGTGTCCTCATGGAAGAATACAATGAAGAATAGAATCATGATTTATTAGAAAAAATGCACCAATACACTTTAATTCTCATCCAACGCTTAGTAAATTAACAATATTAACCAACCGTTTAACATTCTTTATATTTTAGTATTGTCCATCCGTTATTGTTTCCAATGGCAATCATTGCCAATCATCACATCGTAATAACTACAAATTAGGTAACAATTAATAATAATAACCATAGCGCTATCTTACACCAACTAAATTATTATTATGTGAAGTAATTAATGCATGCCTACCAAGAATTGAAGATGATCGACGAGTATCTGCAAAAAAAAATTCCCCTTTGATCGATGTTGCGCTAGGTTACGTTCTTCCTCTCCCTTTTTAATTTCTGTTTTCTTACTCTTATTTTTTTTATTATATAAAAAATCAATTGTTTATTAGAACCCACAAAATACACTAACTTATATTTAATACATGTCCCTAATGGTATAAGATCTTAAATAATTCATCACTTCAGCCCATTACCTATCGATTAAGTCATTTATGTCCAATGACCCAACAATTAATTAGTTCATGTTAAACAATTGACCTATCGGGTCATTACATTATCCACCACTTAAAATCATGTTCATCCTCGAAAATAAAGTAAAATAAAGTACCTGGGGCTTCAAAAATTTGAGAATATCTGGCACGCATGTCAGACTCAGTCTCAAAAGTTGCCTCTCCCACTGATCGGTGCTTCCATTGCACCTTCACTGAAGCAATCTCTTTGGTCCTAAGCTTTCAAACTTGCCTATCCAAAATAGCTATAGGTTCCTCCTCAAATGTCATGTCTGGACCCAACTCCACAGAGTCAAGTGAAAGCACATGAGATTCATCTGGAATATACTTCCGAAGCATAGAGACATGAAAAATAGGATGAACTACTAACAAACTAGGTGGCAACGCCAACCTATAAGCCACCTCTACCACTCGGCTCAAAATCTCAAAAGGTCCAATGAACCTAGGGATAAGCTTTCCCTTCTTTCCAAACCTCATCACACCCTTCATGGGTGATACTCGGAGCCAAACATGATCACTCTTCGGTCTGCATAAATCTACTGTCAACTCTGAGCTGTCAACAGTCTATACTGAATCATACGAACTTGCTCTATAGTATCTCTAAGCAAATCTGTATCCAAAGAGTCCATCTCCGCCGAATCAAACCAACCAATCGGAGATCCGTACAATGCCTCAAATGGGGCCATCTAGATACTAGAGTGATAACTGTTATTGAAGGCAAACTCTGCTAAGGTAAATATCGATCCCATCTAGCACCAAAATTGATCATACACGCTCGAAGCATATCTTCCATTACCTGAATGGTCTGCCCAGATTGACCATCTGTCTAAGGCTTAAATGTCGTACTCATATCTAACTAAGTACCCAGACCATGTTGTAATGCCTTCCAGAAGTGAGAAGTAAATAGTGAACCTCGAATGGATATGATAGAAATAGGAACTTTGTGTAGTCGCACAATCTGACTGATATATAGTTCTGCTAACTTTTAGGTCGTATACTTCACCCGAACCGGAATGAAGTGGGCAAACTTGGTCAGCCTATCAACAACAACCCAAATAGAGTCATAACCACCCACTGTGGTAGGCAAACCCACAACAAAGTCCATAGTAATCCGCTCCGACTTCCAAGTAGGAATACGCATCCTTTGAGATACACCCCCGGGCTGCTGGTGCTCACACTTGACCTGCTGGCAAGTCAAACACCTAGAAACAAAGTCTGAAATATCTCTGTTCATCCCACCTCACCAGTAATGCTGACATAGATCATGATACATCTTCGCCACCCCGGATGGATCGAATATCGAGAACAATGGGCCTCCTAAAGAATTAATCTAATCAAACTACACGTTTTAGGCACACAAATCCTGCCTCTGATCCTCAAGACGCCATCAGAATCAAGGACAGCCTCCTTGGCTTCCCCTCTCAATACTTTGCCTCTAATGAGACATAACTTCTCATCATCAAACTGGTCTTCACGGATCTGTTCAACTAAAGAAGATCGAGCCTAAATAAAAGCAATCATCCCACACTCTCCTCTGAATTTTGCAATCGGACAAGACTATTAGCTAACATATGAACATCTCTAGCTAGTGGTCTCTCCTCAATACTAAGAGATGCAAGACTCCCCATGCTAGGAGTCTTCCTACTTAAAGCATCGGCCACAACATTGTCCTTCCTCAGATGATACAGAATGGTTAATTCATAGTCCTTCAGCAGCGCAGGCCATCTCCGCTGCCTCAAGTTCAAATCCCTCTAACTAAAGATATATTGAAGACTCCGATGATCAGTAAAGATCTCACGATACACCCCATACAAATAATGACGACATAACTTAAGTACAAATACCATAGTCGCCAACTCCAAGTCATGAGTAGGGTAGTTCTTCTCATGGGACTTTAATTGCCTAGAAGCATAAGCAATCACTTTCCCCTTCTTCATCAACACCCCACCTTATCCAACTCCTGAAGCATCACAATACAATGTAAAGTATAAACCATCCTCAAGTAGAGTCAACACAGGAGCTGAAGTCAACAAAGTCTTGAATTTTTGGAAGCTCTTCTCACACTCATCAGACCACCAAAAATGCACATCATGTCGAGTCAATCTAGAAAATGGAGCTGCAATAGTAGAGAAACTCTGAACAAATCGTCGATAGTAGCCTGCTTATCCCATAAAACTCCGAATCTCAGTAGGCAAAGTAGGTCGCGTCCAGCCTTTAAGTGCCTCAATCTTTGCCGGATCTACTCTAATACCCTCCTTGGACACCACGTGTCCCAAGAATGCCACAAAAGTAAGCCAGAACTCACACTTTGAGAACTTGGCATAACATTTCTCTTCTTGCAACCTCTGAAGTACAATCCTCGGGTGTCGGACATGGTCCTCCTTAGTCTTATAGTAAACCAAGATGTCATCGATGAAAAGAATCAAAAAAGAATCAAGGTATGGTGGAAACACCCCATTCATCAACTCCATGAATGCAGCAGGGGAATTAGTCAATCCGAAGGACAACACTAGGAACTCATAATGCCCATACTGGTTTCGAAAAGCTGTCTTAGGGATATCTGATGCCCTAATTTTCAACTGATGATACCTAGACCTCAAATCAATCTTAGATAACAATGATGCTCCCTGTAGCTGATCAAATAAGTCATGAATACGCGGAAGAGAATACTTATTCTTCACTGTTACCTTGTTCAACTCTCTGTTATCAATACACATTCTCATAGTCCCATCCTTCTTCTTCACAAACAATACAGGGGCACCCTAAGGTGATACACTAGGGAGAATAAAACCCTTACTCAATAAATCCTACAACTGATCCTTCAATTCTTTCAGCTCTGCTGGGGCTATACGATATAGAGGGATAGAAATAGGCTTAGTGCCCGGTTCTAAATCAATAGCAAAATCGATATCCCTATCTGGAGGAACACCTGGAATATCAGAAGGAAATACATCGAGAAACTCCTGAACCACGGGAACGGAGTCCATGGGAGGTGGTTCAACACTAGTATCCCGAATCAAAGCTAAGTAAGAAAAAAACCCCTGCTCCACCAATCTCTGAGCATGGATAAAAGAGATGACCTTACTAGGATAAGGACAACTAACACTCTTCCACTCAACCCTCGGAACACCAGCCATTGCTAAAGACATAGACTTAGCATTACAATCAAGGAAAACATGATTAGGAGAAAGCCAATCCATACCCAAGATAACATCAAAGTCTACCATCCCCAGAATCATTAAGTCTACCCAAGTGGCATACCAAGCCAAAGAAACAAGAGAGGACCGATACACTCGATCCACCACTAAGGGCTTACCCGCGGGTGTAGAAACAAGAATAGGTACAGTCATGCTATCACATATCATATCAAATTCAGTAGGAAAGTACGTAGACACATAAGAGAATGTAGAAACTAGATCAAACAACAGAGACACAGGTGGATGGTATATTGGGATGATACCTTTAATAACAGCATCAGAGGTCTCCGCCTCGGGTCTCCCCGGGAAAGCATAGCAGTGGCCTCCTCGTGCACCTCCAGCTTGGGTGGTACCTTTACCCCCACTCTGCTGAGCTGCAACACCACTACTAGAAACTCGATCACCTCTACCTGACTTAAATTTGCCACAACCTCTACCTTGTGGTGCTGGTGGTCTAGTCTAGAATGAAGAATTAGGTCGAGGCCCACCAAAACCCCTTTGAGCAGTACAACTGACGCATTAGAGGATCGGGATCTTCATAAGTAAAACAAAATCTCTTACCTGGGAACTGCTGTGTGGAACCTGAAAACCCACTATAATTGCCTCGCCCTGTAGGTCGCTGTTGTGAACCGTACGATCCCTACCCGGGCTATAAGAACCCCTAGATTTATGGCCACCCTCAAATGTTGAATAAATTCATGAATAGGTCCTTGCTGCTGAAAAGAACCACTCACTGTCTATGATCCCCTACCTCCAGATGAGGCACCATGAAACTGACCTTATATACGGGCCCTTTTAGGGTCCCCAAACTCCTCTCTCTCCATCAATTCGCCTCTTTGGCAGCGCTCACAATGGACTAGAAAGAAGCCCCCTCCCTAGATGCCCGAAACACAGCTGACCTAATAGAGAAAGTCAATCCCCTCACAAATCTGTGGATCCTGTATGTCTCATTTGGAATAATGGCCAACGCATGCCTATACAACTGGCAAAAACGTGCCTCATACTCTGTAACCGATAAACCATTTTGTTTCAGACTCTCAAACCTCAAACGACTCTCCTCTCTCACGCTCCAAGGGATAAAACGGTCTTGGAATACACTAGCAAAATGCTCCTAAGTCACTAGAAGAGATCCAACTGGCAAAACCCCAGAATAAGTCCTCCACTAGTCTTTCGCTGGACCACGAAGCTGGAGTGTAGCATATCGAACCCTATGTGACTCAGCTAATTCGACCACCTCTGTTAACTCTCGACAGGTAGTTAGGAACTACTGAGCGTCGTCGCTCTTCCCACCCTGAAACTGAGGTGGGTCCATCTTTTAAAATCTCTCATACCTACGTTGCTCATCCTTTGTTAGAACAACCACTGGTAAAACTTGACCCCCAATTGCTGGTGAAACATAATTCTAAACCGCGGGATCCACTAGTAGTTGCCCCACCACATTCTGAACAACTGGAGCTTCTTGTTGTTCTTAGGTCTGAGCCCCCTCTCTAGTACGAGAGTCATGTGGTGTGGCGGTCGCACCACCACCCTGAGAAAAGCCCTCTAGCACACTTAAAACCCTCAATAGTGTATCCTAAAGCAAAGGTGTGACTACAGGCTCTGGAGGAACCTAGTCCTCTCTACCATCAATCTTAGGTTCTGGAAAGACCTCTCTAGCACGACCTCTCACTGGTGCTGCTCCACGGCCACGAACTCTGGCTACTGTCGTACCACGAGCATGACTTCTAGCTCGAGATCTACACCTACCCCTATCTGGGGCCTCATCAGCTGCCTGGGGAAGTGCCTCCTCTCTACCACCAGTAACATGAGTTCTAGTCCTCGTCATCTGTCAAAAAAGTATACAACAACTCAAAACTAAAGAAGGTAACTACGCATAATGAGAAGAATAAAAAAAATGAAGTTTCCTAGTAATCTTTATAGCCTCTCAGATATGAGTGTAGACGTCTTCGTACTGATCCATGAGACTCTACGTAGACTCGACTTGTATACATGTGAGGCCTATGAACCTGGGGCGCTGATACCATTTTGTCACGACTCAAAAATGTGTGTGATGGCACTCGTCTTAACCCACCAAGACAAGTCAGTCTAACCCAATAATTTCAATAAAATACAAAAATAAAACCAAAGTCTGATAACAATTATTAATACAGAAACAATTCAACTTAATTCAATTCCCAAGACCTGGTAGTCACATGCACAAGCCTCTAATGTAAATACTAGAATTGAATAAAAATACGAGTCTAACATGAAGTTGTCTTTCAAGTAAAAATAAAGTCATAAATTGGAGTACGAAAGTTCGTTGAGATGACAAGCAGCAACCTCGCAATCCACCACAAGATGCCTCGAAAACGAAGAGAATGGAAGGTATCACGAAAAGTCCGAGCTTGTAACCTATAAAAATTTGTAGAAGCAAGGGGTGAGTACCAAACTATGTGGTACCTAACAAGAAAACCTCTAAACTCAAGTTAAGGGAACAAAATACAATTACTCTTTACACCTTATCTGAACCTCTACATCACGAACAGCTCACAGTTTACCAAACACAACTTAATAACCACGCTCTATTAGTTTACATATTCTCAATAACAACTCAATATTCAATACTCACAAGTTTCACAGTGGAACACTAAGAAGATCAGCAAAACACGTATTCAAGTTCATCAATAATAAAAATGTGTAATGCCATGAGATGCAATGTCAAGTATAGTGATGCATGTCTTCCCTAACGATACACACCCGCTGTCTCTCAGTCTGGGACCCATGGGGGACATATCTGTCCATGCATCTGTCGTGACACACGACACGACCATCAATAATAGTAATTGTCACAGCGCACGATATGTCCCTCGAAATATAATATTCATCGTTGCGCGCGATACGATCCTCGAAATGGCACCTCCTTATATCACAATCATGTTCAGATGCAGTGTGAATTACATACTAAAATAAAAATGAAGAGACAGACATTTTGATAACAAAGCACAATTTGCAACAAGGAATACAACACCAACGAATAAGCAACAAGTCTCCAAATCATTCTCAACACCACACAAGGAAATACACGAATTTCATACGCTTAACAAGAGTTTAGAAATCCACTTGCCTTAGCCAATCGAATAATTACTCTTGGACTTGAGCCTTCCCTTTTCGTTGAGCTTCCAAACCAATGGAATCTATTCAAGTATATATTCACAATAAGGTTTCAGAACTAACAACACTAACATTTTATGTGTTTAACCTTGACCTAAAAATACACCCCAACTTTATAATCAAATTTGTAGTTCTTGATGTCAATTAAAATTTCCACTATCATAGTTTTCAAGTTTAGGATTTAATTCAAATTATTTCCTTTCCAATACCATAATTCAAATGATATTTCTGTAATATTTATATATACATACCAATATAGCAAAACTTAAACCATAATATGATAACCCAAAATTTATGAAAATTACACTCGACTGGATACACACTAACATGGCATAATTGTGTTTTGATTTTTTTCTTCTTTTCAACTCCCTTCCTACCCACCAATGATTGGCTCATCATGAACCAATCATTGGCCACAATATAGAAATAAACATTGACCCCCAATGTGGCCTTATGGCCGAATAAAATCACAATTCCCTAGCAAAAATACAACAATACACTTTAATTCTCACCCAACTCTTAATAAATTAACAACATTAACCAACAGTTAAACATTCTCTATATTTTAGTATTGTCCGTCCGTTATTGTTTCCAATGGCATTCATTGTCAATCATCACATCTTAATAACTAAAAATTAGGTAATAATGAATAATAATTACCGTAGCACTCTCTTATACCAATTAAATTATTTTTATATAAAATAATTAATGCATGTCTACCAAGAATTGAAGATGACTGACGAGTATCTGCAAATTATTTTTCCTCTTTGATCGATGTTGCGCTAGGTTACGTTATTCCTCTCCCTTTTTCATTTGTGTTTTCTGACTCTTATATTTTTTATTATATAAAAAAAATCAATTGTTTATTAGAACCCACAAAATCCACAAACTTATATTTAATACATGTCCCTAATGGTATAAGGTCTTAAATAATTGATCACTTTAGCCCACTAACTATATATTAAGTCATTTATCTCCAATGACCCAACAATTAATTAGTTCATGTTAAACAATTGTCCTTCCGGGTCATTACAAACAAATACAAGGAAATTTTCACGCTTCGCGCTACGGTGATTTCTCAATAGTCTACTTTTGAACATTTTGTAATATAAGTGTTTTCGAGTGGGTACAACCCTATGACTTATTTTAAAAATATTTTTTCTGAAGATGTAATAAAACACTTTAAATCTTAAAACAAAAAGATTTGATTTTCTTAAGTGTATGCATTTTGTTATTTATTCTTCATATACCATAGTTATACATCACCAAAGTTTTTAGAATGGATATAATTGTTTCATTGAACTTTAAGAAAGTTATACAAACATTTTATACATCAATCGAGAGAGTTTTTCTCCTATTCAAGTCCTCTACATACACAATATAAATATTTTAAATCTTATATCATCAGTTGTGTACTTGATAAATTAGTTAAAATTTAAAAGTACATCTCTTGGAATTCAGTGGAATAACCTATGTTACTCAAATCATTTGGATTGAATAAGCTCTTGGAAAGTCCCTTATTCAAAATCATTTGCAATTGATGAAACTACATTGATAGCTAAAATTCATATTTTCTTGTTTATGTTTCGATAAATATGATTAGTATGGATTCATCCTACTTTAAGGAGTAATTCATTGACTCCACTCCAACAATTAAACCCCAAACTTTTGATTAAGATTGAGTAAACTACATACCATCTTGTATTCCTTTATTTTTTGCATGTCACTAATCAATTGAATGTCTCTATAAGTTAAATAACTAAAAGCCCAACATTGTGTGGAGCCACCATTAATTCTGAACACTCAAATGTCCCTTCTTGAACACCCCATAGATTTTTAGCCTCAAAAAACTCTATAAAGATCAAAGTTATTTATTCTAAAAGTTTAACAATTCTAATTTACATGACACCAATATCCTAATGGTCACATCAAAATCTTTTTAAACATATCTTTACTTCAACATAATGATCAAAAGCATAAACTAAACAACAATGTTTAGAACATGTACTCAAAATGATAATTAATAACATAAGCATATATTAATGAATGTAAACAAATACATGGATTTGTAAAGTAGAATGAAACAAATAGGAAATAATCGAGCACATTGAATACACATTATCTCCTTAAGGAAATTATTCTCCTATAGTACTCCAGGTTTAAAGGAATAGATCCTCTGAGGACAGAATGATTCTATTCACAAGTGTATTGATATACAAAACAATGGTGTTAGTTGTCACACCCTATTTTCGAACTGGACGAAAACAGTTCAAAACATAATATGTTGACACTCTGATTTTTGGAAAAATTGTTTGTTTTAAAGTCGCCACCTAAATTTTAGGGAAAATATTAGGAAAACCATTTTTAATATGTAAAATATAAATTCTGCTTTGATTATGCGAAACCGTGTGATTCTGAGTAAGGGTTCTTATTACTCGAGGGAAAGGTGTTAAGCACCCCTCACAGCCTATCCGAAGATAGTCCTTAAACTCAATTTAGGAAAATATAATTCAGGAAAACTTGTTTATTTATGTTTTCTAAAAATGATTAATTAGTTGGTTGGTTTATGAAAATATAATAAAATACAAGGTAAGTCACATATATGTCTTATAAAATAGATTTAATAGTAGTATGAAGATTATACGATAAGAAAAGAAATGAATGCGCTAAGAGAGTATGCCAATTTTATGTTAAAAGAGTAGAGATGTGTCTTATAAATATATCCAAAATAAATGTTGAGAATATAAATTTTGTTTTTTTTTAACTTATATATAGATTTAAGACGTAAAAGAAAATAAATAAGATTGAGTGTAAACATGTATTAAAAAATATGTATATTAAAATGTAGAGATTTATAAATTATAAAGAAAATAAATAACATTTGTAAAAAGCGATAGTAGATATTTAAAAAAAATATGAAGTGTAACAAAATTCTAAGTTACGGATAGAGAAAACTAAAAATATAGAATTTTTACTTTCTGCGTATAATATATGTATGTACCTTGTATTTTGAGCCCCTTGACATATCTAAAATCCTTGAAAATAACATGTTACGAAATTGAAATGATATAGTAGTATCTGATTAAAAAAAAGACTATAGCAAGTATATATTTTCATGAAGGGGTGATGTCAAGAATATAAAATGGGCCTAACTATTGGGACTTATTCTATAACTAGGGAATTTGGCGCCCTTCGCGCGTTCTTTAAAATAAATATTAAAGGATTGCTTTTTTCCAATCAATATTATAGTTCTCTTTGTTTCCAAACAGAATATTATCACTTTATTTTTTATAATTATATATTAATTATGAAGATCGTTTTGAGATGACAATTGAAATAAAACTTAACAAATTTAACATCGATAATCTATTAAATGAGGGATAGTACATTATTAATCAATATGTCAAGATATATTTCTTAGTAATTTTTTTGTTTGGACGGATATTTAATATGTCACTTTGTACATTTATTGGAATATCAATGAGTTTGAATATTTATATTACAACATATACTCCGGTGTACCTTTGAATATTCAAGAATTATATTATGAAGTAACTGAAAAATTCGAATCAAATACATCTACACGTTTTAGTATTCTTTTTCATATTGATACGATAAAACTCCTTTGAATATCTCGTTTTTCAATCATTCTTTTTCCTTTTTCAAATATACAATTTAGAGTTGTATGATTTTTGCGTGAATCACATCTATTGGTTAGATTCTTTAGTTGCATTTATATCAAAAGGTAAATGTTATCACTCCTTAAATATGTTTTTTCAGAAAGTTACCCAAAATGTTACGCAACTGATTATTAAGTTTCAATATATTCAACCCCGAATGATAATATGTTTTTTTTATAAAATTATTGACTCGTGTACTATGTTTTTATCTATATCTTTTATATGAAATATAAAGATAAATAGATTCATATAAACTACGTAAAAATATTTGATAAATAATAAACATCTTCACATATTATATGTATAGAATAATAAAATTAAAAGTTAATTAAATTGAAAACTCTAATAATATGCTTTCATTTCAAATATACTTCTTGCATTCTCAAATCAGTGATTGCACATCTTTCTATATGAAGTTAATACACGGACACCCTAAGATATATACACTTAACTAAATATATTAAAATATAATTTAAAATCTTAATCATAATGTTTTTATGTACAAAATTATGTGTTTTATTTTTATAATATTGTAAAAAACAAATCAGCTTATTTCGTCATTTGTATTCATCTTTTTATTTAAAATTTTCAAAATATACATATTTAACAAAAATAAATTAATTTATCAAATGCGTAATATATATTTAGATATTTATATTTACTATTTTATTTATTTTGATAATTATATTTTGATATACTTCAAAAGAGTTATAAAAGAATAATTTTTATAGTATAAAAATATAAGTATTTAATATGGAAATATGTGTGTGGAGCGCAATTAACATGTAAGTGAACCAAAGCAAAAAGAGAACACTTTTGACTCAAAAATTTACAAAATCTTTAATTATGGGATCAATATTTTTAGGTTTTAGATTTTTTTTCAATTACACTTTCAATTCATAAAATAAAACGTGAAATTAAAAATAGATAAACTAAAGTGGGATAAAAAATAATAAATAAAATAATTAAAACGTGGTTCATCAAATTACACTATTTTTTTCAATTGTTATTTTTGATTTTGGCAAATAAATTACACATTTTCTATCATAGTTCTTTCTCTTTTCTTTAAGGAATAAGTGTGTGTGTACATATATATATATATATATATATATATATATATATATATATATATATATATAACATTTTTATATATAACATTTTTCTCATCATGAATACATCAAATGTAAATTAAAATACATTAATATTTGTCTCAAAAAGGATTATCTTACAATACACATTTATATTGATATTCATTAAGAAATATAATAAATTATCATAAGTTTACTCATTAAAAATTGAGAATTATGAGGAGTTATAAAGATTATGAAAATATAAATTTAAAGCCTAAGATTTTGTGCTCAAGAATTGATCTCTTCAACATGAGTATTTAATTTAGAGCCTAAGATTTTGTGCACAAGAATTGATCTCTTCAACATGAGTATTTAAAAACCAAGAAAAATCAATATGCATAATTCATACCATTTTCCTCTATCGTTCACGACCCAAATTTGCAAGTCGCGATGGCACCTATGTTCCTGACAAATAGGTAAGCCAACCCAACATATTAACCCAACTAAACCAACAAATGAGTAAAAAGACTAACACTTAACAAGAATCTCCAACATTGAGTTTCTTATAAGTACGAAATGTCAAATCTAAAAAAATATATCACCCAAGAATTGTTGTCTTAAGTACAAGAGCTTCTAAAATACGATGCAAGTCTAAAACTAAAGTGACAAATCTAACATAAGGGATATCTAGTCGGAATACTAAATATTAGAATAATTAAAATATAGAGAGAGGTGTGGGCCACGGAACAGACATGCAGCTCACCACAACTCCAAGACACTCCAAGCTCGGACTCAACATGCTCCACGAGATGCACTCATACTCGGAAATGAATCTGCACCACAAAGAGTACAACAAGTGTAGTATGAGTACGAAACCACGTGTACCCTAGTGACGGATGTTTATATAAGAAAAATTAATTCTTTAATTATATAAGTCTAAAATTCACTCGCCAGTCAAGTTGTATCAAGTACAGGAAATCAAACATTAAGAAAATTCCAACCATCAAATAAAAACACATAATCCTCGAGAATGAAGGATGTGATGAAATGCAATGCAATATGATGCCATGAATGATATGTCTCAGAATATCAAGTACTTTCTCAACCATATATACATCATATTCCTCGGAAGTACATCGAGAGTTCATGACCCATGGGGGACTCGCGAGGTTTATATACCGACACGGACGATCTCCATGTGTCTGTGCGGATGATCTCAACGCACAATCATAAAAGTAACAATTTCCACACGGACGGTCTCCACGTGCCCAAATTACAATCTTAACATATTACCATCCCTTGCACGGACGATCTCCATGTGCCCAACTTATACTCAATGTCATGTCAATGCATGTACACAATATTATTTCAAATAAGGGTATGATGATGCACCTCAATCAATCAAGTATCAACATAATACATAATCACCTCAATAATCACAACTATATGGGTGTAACAAAGAAAACACAATCACACAAGGATTACAAGTCAATAATACATAAGCTAAAGCCCATATGCTTTGGAATTTTCAAATTTCAATCCACATTCTATATTAGTAACTTCCCTTTTATAATACTGGTACTCGTATCAATGCCCGTCACACCATTGATACGAGACCCCCATCTTTCGCCCTTACCCATTGTCTATTTCATTTTTTTATCTTTAATTAGGAAAACGTCCTTCAACAAGTCTAAAAAGTCTTAACATACCTCCATTGCCGAATTCGTGTCATGAATCTTCAAGATAGTTCCTTCCCTTTTTGCAAAGTTTTGGAATGTTCACGATCTACCAATGATGCAATATTCATATGTTGTAGACATTCATATTATTATGTGCCTATCATAGACCCTAAAATTCACTCATACTTCTAATCAAGCTCCAAATCTTGATATAATTTGTATGCCAAAATTATCATACTTGCTAAATTTCAAGTCAAGAACTTATCTTTAACCTCTCCAAATATCCTAGAATTCAATGTGAAATCATATAATATACACCTAATAATCAATTACCTATCTCAAAATATCAAAAACTAGTATCATAATTTGATAAAATAAATACAAATAAGAATTAATAAAGAGAATCAAAGAATACGGTAATGCCAAGACACATGTTTTTTTTTTCTTTCTTCAAATGGGTACTGTCAAATGTCTAGCTTTTTTAAAGAATTATGCATATATTTGCATGAGAAATCCAATGTATCCAATGATTAAGCAATCATTGGTCGTCATTACCCCAATCAACCCTATGCAACTTTAAAGTTTAATAAATAATACATTACAGTGACTACCCTACTATTTAATCCCCTCCAAAAATCTTATTTCATTATATTACTACAAGTCGACCATACAATTATATATAAACCTTAATTAATTTGGATTGATTTACCTGGAAATCAATGTTCTCCGCAGCCGTTTGATCCCTCTCGTCTCCAGGTATTTTCTAACCTTTATATTTATTTTTTCTTCTTCTAAAATAACTTAACTGATTTGTTTTAATTATATAGTCAAATGGTAAGGGTTATTAAAAAAAATGAATTTGACCCAATTACTATTCAAGTATATTAATTATAATATAGATATATGTATCAACTAAGTACTCCTACTTATCAAATAGTTTAAAATACCTCTTTGAATTTTTCGAAAAAAGCCAAAATAGTCCTAGTTCTCAAAACGACCTAGCGAGTCATTACATCACCTACCACTTAAACAAATGTTCGTCCTCAAACGAAAAAAAAGAGCTAACCTGAATGCTCAAAAAGCCGAGGATTTTTACTTCTCATGCCTGACTCTGTCTTCCATGTAGCTTCCTCCACCGGACGATGCTTCCATTGAACCTGCACTGAAGCAATCTCTTTCGACCTCAGCTTCCAAACTTGCCTATTCAAAATGGTTATCGGCTCTTCCTCAAAAGTCAAATTCTGATCAAGTAACACTGAATCCCATTGAATCACATGAGCACCACCCTGATGATACTTCTTTAACATCGAAATATGAAATACAGGAAGGACACCTGACAAACCAGGTGGCAAAGCCAACTGATACGCCACCTCACCAATACGCTCAACAATCTCAAAAGGAACAATATACCTTGGGCTCAACTTGCCCTTCTTTCCAAACATCATCACACCCTTCATGGGTGAAACCTTCATTAAAAACCCTCTCCAACCATCAACTCTAAATCACGAATCTTTCGATCTGGATAACTCTTTTGCCTACTCTGAGCCATGAGAAGTCTATCTTGGATCAATTTGACCTTGTCCAAGGACTCCCTCAACAAATCAGTACCCCATGGTCTAACCTCAAATGCATCAAACCAAGCAATTGGAGATCGACATCTCCTACCATACAGAGCCTCAAATGGTGCTATCTCAATGCTCGAATGATGACTATTATTGTAAGCAAACTCCGCTAAAGGCAAGAACTGATCCCACTGATCACCAAAGTCAATCACACATGCCCGCAACATGTCCTCAAGAACCTGAATAGTCCGCTCAGACTGACCATCAGCTTGAGGGTAAAAGTCTATACTAAGATCCACCTGAGGGCCCAACTCTTTCTGCATAGACCGCCAGAAATGAGATGTAAATTGGGTGCCACGATCTGAAATAATAGATATAGGAACCCCATGCAACCGAACTATCTCCCGAATATAAATCTTGGCTAACCTTTTTGAGTTATAGGTAGTCTAAACTGGTACAAAGTGTGCAGACTTAGTCAATAAATCCACAATGACCCATATAGCATCGAACTTACCCAAGGTGTGTGGCAATCCTACCACAAAGTCCATAGCAATACGCTCCCACTTCCACTCAGTTATAGGCATCCTTTGTGTCACACGTCCAGGCTTTGGTGTTCATACTTCACTTGCTGACAATTTAAACAATTGGATACAAAATCTACTATGTCCCTCTTCATGTGACACCACCAATAATGTTGTTTCAAGTCACGATACATCTTAGTAGCCCCCGGATGAATCGAGTACCTTGAACTATGGGCCTCCTCCATGATTAATCTAGTCAAATCACCTATACAAGGAACACAGATACGAACCTTAATCCTCAAAACTCCCTCACTATCAAGAATTGCAGTCTTGGCTTCTCCTTTTAACACCTTGTCTCTAATCTTACATAAATCACCATCATCAAACTATTGAGCCCGAATCTGTTCCAACAAGGATGATCTAGCCTCCATATAAGCCAACACCTTACGAGGTTCTGAAATATCAAGTCTCACAAAACCATTGGCCAAGGAGTGGACATCCCTAGCTAAAGGACGCTCGTCGACCTATAACATGGCTAGACTACCCATACTTACCGCCTTTCGACTCAAGGCACCTGCTACAACATTTGCCTTGCCTGGATGATAAAGAATAGTCATGTCGTAGTCCTTGAGCAACTTCAACATCTCTGCTGCCTCAAATTCAGATCTCTCTGATTGAATATATATTGGAGGCTACGATGATCTGTGAACACCTCACAATGCACACCAGAAATATAATGCCTCCAAATTTTCAATGGAAACACAACAGCCGCCAACTCTAAATCATGAATAGGATAATTCTTCTCATGAACCTTCAACTGTCTCGAAGCATAAGCTATCACTTTTCCCTTCTACATTAATACACAACCAAGACCAACCCGAGAAGCATCACAATATACAACAAAACCCTCTCCCTCAACTGGTAGGGTCAAAATCGGAGCAGTAGTTGATAAAGTCTTGAGCTTTTGGAAACTAACCTCGCACTCGTCAAACCACTGAAAAGTCACCTCCTTCTGTGTCAATCTAGTTAATGGAGATGCAATGGATGAGAAACCCTCAACTAATTGTCGATAATAACCTGCAAGGCCTAAGAAACTCTGCATCTTAGTAACTGAAGCAGGTCTTACCCAATCCTAACTGCCTCAATCTTCTTAGGATCTACCATGATACCCTCCTTGGACACTACATGTCCTAAGAATGCTACCGAACTAAGTCAAAACTCACACTTTGAGAACTTTGCATAAAGCTTTTTCTCCTTTAGAATCCCAAGCACAATCCTCAAATGATGCTCATGTTCCTCCTTACTGCGTGAGTATATCAATATATCATCAATGAATACAATAACAAAGGAATCCAAATACGGTTTGAACACTCCATTCATCAAGTCCATAAAAGCTGCAGGGGAATTAGTCAATCCAAAAGACATCACCAAAAACTCGTAATGGCCATAACATGTTCAAAAAGTTGTGTTAGGCATATCCTCTGCCCTAACCTTCAGCTGATTATAGCCAGATCTCAAATCAATTTTGGAGAAAACTGAAGCACCCTGCAACTGATCAAATAAGTCATGAATACGAGGTATCAGGTACTTATTTTTTATGGTTACCTTGTTCAACTGTCGATAGTCAATACACATACGCATAGATCCATCTTTCTTCTTCACAAAAAAAAACTAGAGCACCCCAAGGAGACACACCCGGTCTAATAAAACCTTTGCTCAATAAATCATGTAACTGCTCCTTCAGCTCTTTCAATTCAGTTGGTGCCATACAATAAGGAGGAATGGAAATAGGTTGAGTGCCTGGCTCCACATCAATACAAAAATCAATATCACGATCTGGTGGAAGACCTGGCAAATCAGCCGGGAATACCTCTGAAAATTCACTAACCACTTGAATAGACTCAAGCATAGGAGTCTCAACATTAGTATCTCGAATGTGTCCCAAGAAAGCCAAACATCCTCTCTGTACTAACTGACGGGCCTTAAGAAATGATATCACATCCTTATAAGGGTGACTAAGAGAACCTCTCTATTTTACTATAGGAATTACAGGCATAGCTAAAGTAATTGTCTTGGCATGGCAATATAAAATTGCGTGGTAAGAAGATAATCAATCCATACCAAGAATCACATCAAAATCTATCATATCTAAGACCTTTAAATCTACATGAGTGTCATACCCCATCAAGGTAACAATACATAATCGATACACCCGATCTACAACTACAGAATCCCCGACAGGAGTAGAAACACGTATCAGCAAATCAAGAGACTCACACAATATATCTAGACTAGGATCAAAATATGTGGACATATAAGAATAAGTAGATCCTGGATCAAATAATATAGTAGCTGGTCGATGACAAACCATAATAATACCTGTGATAACAGCATCTGAGGCTTCAGCCTCTGGCCTACCTGGAAAAACATAATAGTGAGAACGACGTCCATCAGATTGTGAACCTCCACGACCACCACGTCGACAAGAAGGAGAACCACCTCTACCTTAATGAGAACCACCTCTACCATTCTGTGCACCACCCCTAGCTGGAATTTGTGCAGCCCTGGAAGTCGAAGTCTGAGAACCCTTATGTAAGCCACCACGTCTGGTCCTAGGGCAGTCTACCACAAAGTGTCCCATATCACCACACTCAAAACAGCCCCTACAAGACGCAGGCTGATTAGAGGAACCTGCATGACCTCCACGAACTACATGTCTAGAAGATGAACCCTGTGAAGTATGCACCGAGCTCGAAGAGTTATGCCCAGCGTAACTAGCCTCAGATACTGGTATAGCAGTGTGAATGGGTCTACTGGAGTGAGGGTTATAAGCTCTGCCCAAGTAAACCCGACTCCTAGGAGGAGCACCACCATTATCACCTGAATAACGAGTCCTCTTCCCTCTCGCTGCTCAAATCCGTCACGACAAATCATGTTTAACTCCTTAGAGGCATCTACCACTTCTGAATGGAACACCAGAAGTAGCAACCTGAGAAACTCCTAGACGGATCGGAATAATCAGCCCCTTAACAAACCTTCTCACTCTCTCAGCCTCTGTGGGAAGTATCATCAAAGCATGTCTAGCCAAGGCATGAAATTTACCCTCATACTCTGCAACCGACATACCACCTTGTTGCAAACCCTCAAACTCGGCCCTCTTGTGCTCCCTCTCACTGCGTGGAATAAATTTGGATAGAAATACCTGAGTAAACTGAGTTCAGGATAGTGGATGGGATCCAGCTGGCCTACTACTAATATAATCCCTCCACCACTGCTTAGCAGAGCCAGTCATCTGAAACGGTGTGTAGTCAACTCCATGAGACTCCACTAATCCAAGATTATGCAACCTCTCATGACAACTAACTATAAATTCATATGCATCCTCAGCTAAGTCACCAATATAAGTAGGAGGATTCATTAGTCTGAACCTCCCAAACATCTTTTGCTCATCAATAGTCATAGAAGGCTTGTTCACCAAATATGATGTCATATCTGGAAACTCCATACTATCAAAATGAGGAGCTACAGCGGCAGCTGGCTGAGTCCTGGGAGTCTGAGAATCTGGAGCAACTATCGGATCTGGAGTTTGACCTTCAACACGGGCCTGTGAGCCAACAAAAGTGACAGGAAAAGCTCCTGCCTGAGCCATCCCCTCTAGGATTCCTAAATACGAGTCAAGGTATCTTGAAGCACTGGGGTGACAATAGTACTGGGTGGAGCCTGAGCTGGACCATCCCCCTCGACACGATCTTGCACATCCCCATGAATAACCTCTGCATCAGGAGGTACGGTTCTATCACGACCCTGGGTAGCTATTAGTACTTGACCTTCCACATGTGCTGCAATACGGGCCCTACCCCAACCTCGAGTTTGTCCCCTACCTCTACCTCGGATAGTGTTCCCCGAAGCAGGCGCAAGAATAGGGTCCTGACCCCACTTGCCGATGTACGATTCCTCGCCATTTGAGAGAAATTGAGATATCATGATTAGAATTTCCACAAGGTCAAGTGTGCACGATAATGAATAAAAGAACAGAATATTTCCTAAATGTCCTATAGCCTCTCGAAGATAGGTATGGACGTCTTCATACCGATCCGCAAGACTCTACTAGACTTTGCTCTTGTACTCTTGAGATCGATGAACCTAGAGCTCTGATACCAATTTTGTCACGACCCAAATTTGCAAGTCGTGATGGCACCTATGTTCCCAACCAATAGGTAAGCCAACCCAACATATTAACCCAACTAAACCACCAAATGAGTAAAAAGACTAACACTTAGAAAGAATCTCCAACATTGAGTTTCTTATAAGTACGAAATGCGTAAGCTAAAAATAATATATCACCCAAGAATTGATGTCTTAAGTACAAGAGCTTCTAAAATACGATGCAAGTCTGAAACTAAAATGACAAATCTAACATAAAAGATATTCTGTCGGAATACTAAATATTAAAAGATAGAGAGAGGTGTGGTCCACGGAACAAACAAGCAGCTCACCACAACTCCAAGACACTCCAAGCTCGGACTCAAAATGCTCCACGAGATGCACTCGTACCCGGAAACGAATCTACACCACAAAGACTACAACAAGTGTAGTATGAGTACGAAACCACGTGTACCTAGTATATCTCATTGACCGACAACGAAGAAGTAGTAACGGATGTTTATATAAGAAAAATGAATTCTATAATTATACAGTCTAAAATTCACTCGCCAGTCAAGTTTTATCAAGTAGAGGAAATCAAACATTAAGAAAATTCCAAGCATCAAATAAAAACACATAATCCTCAAGAATGAAGGATGTGATGAAATGCAATGCAATATGATGCCATGAATGATATGTCTCAGAATATCTAGTACTTTATCAACCGTATATACATAATACGCCTCAAAAGTACATCAAGAGGTCATGACCCATGGGGGACTCGCGAGGTCTATATACCGACACGGACGATCTCCACGTGTCTGTGCGGACAATCTCAACGCACAATCATAAAATTAACAATTTCCACACGGACGGTCTCCACGTGCCCAAATTACAATCTTAACATATCACCATCCCCAGCACGGACGATCTCCACGTGCCCAACTTATACTCAATCTCATGTCAATGCATGTACACAATATTATTTCAAATAAGGGGATGATGATGCACCTCAATCAATCAAGTATCAACATAATACATAATCACCTCAATAATAACAACTATATGAGTGTAACAAAGAAAACACAATCACACAAGGATTTCAAGTCAATAATACATCAGCTAATAACCATATGCTTTAGCATTTTCAAATTTCAATCCACATTCTATAGTAGTAACTTCCTTTTTATAATACTGGTACTCGTATCAATGCCTATCACACCATTGATACGAGACCCCCATCTTTCGCCCTTACCTATTGTCTATTTCTTTTTTTTAATATTTAATTAGGAAAACGTCCTTCAACAAGTCTAAAAAGTCTTAACATACCTCAAGTGCCGAATTCGTGTTACGAATCTTCAAGATAGTTCCTTCCCTTTTTGCAAAATTTTGAAATGTTCACGATCTACCTATGATGCAATATTCATAAGTAAGCCAGTTTGTAGACATTCATATTATTATGTGCCTATCATAGACCCTAAAATTCACTCATACTTCTAATCAAGCTCTAAATCTTGATATAATTTGTTTGCCAAAATTATTGTATTTGCTAAATTTCAAGTCAAGAACTTATCTTTAACCTCTCCAAATATCCTAGAATTCAATGTTAAATCATATAATATACAGCTAATAATTAAGTACCTATCTCAATATATCAAAAACTAGTATCATAATTTAATAAAATAATTACAAATAAGAATTAATAAAGAGAATCAAAGAATACGGTAATGCCAAGACCACATTTTTTTTTCTTTTCTTCAAATGGGTACTGTCAAATGTCTAACTTTTTAAAGAATTATGCATATAATTGCATGAGAAATCCAATGTATCAATGATTAGGCAATCATTGGTTGTCATTACCCAAATCAACCCTATGCCACTTTAAAGTTTAATAAAAAATACATTACAGTGACTATCCTACTATTTAATCCCCTCCAAAAATCTTATTTTATTATATTACTACAAGTGCACCATACAATTATATATAAACCTTCATTAATTTGGATTGATTTACCTGGAAATCAATGTTCTCCGCAACTGTTTGGTCCCTCTCGTCTCCAGGTAGTTTCTAACAATTATATTTTTTTTTCTTCTTCTAAAATAACCTAACTGATTTGTTTTAATTATATATTTAAATGGTAAGGGTTATTAAAAAAAAATGAATTTGACCCAATTACTATTCAAGTATATTAATTATAATATAGATATATGTTTCAACTAAGTACTCCTAGTTATCAAATAGTTTAAAATACCTCTTTGAATTTTTCGGAAAGAGCCATAATAGTCCTAGTTCTCAAAACGACCTAGCGGGTCATTACACTATCATGAGTACATCAAATATGAATTAGAATATATTAACATTTACTTCAAAAAAGGATTTTCTTACAATGCACATTTATACAGATATTTATTGAGAAACACAATAAATTATCACTCGTTAAAACATTTAAAATTTGAGAGTTATGAGGAGTTATATAGATTATATAAAGATAAGTTATGAAGATAAAGAGATACATATTTCTTAGTTTATGAAAGGAAAATTAATGAGACTGATTTTAGGAAATGTTAATAGTTTCAATTATGTTTGTAAAATTATTTTCTCCCTTATCTATTTAATAGGATAAAATGAAAAGGTGAGAAACGTAAAATGTTACTAATAACAAATTACAATAAAAAAGTATCCTACTCGAAATTAATTTTATTAATCACAATTTTACATATATTCTCATACGATTTCATTACTAACTTAAAAAATGCAAAATTTATATATTTAATTAAAACAACAACACTGTAGTGTATTCTTACAAAGTGATATCGGGTGTGCGCAATTAGAATATATCATTACAAATATTCAATACTAAAATAATATTTATTCATTTATTTTGTGATTGATTACTAATATAATAGACCATATCATATATTTTTAGGGAAAAAAATATTCAGTAGATATAAAAAAAAGTGTATATATATCTTTATTTATTTATTTTTGTTATATATATGAACCTACTTTATTATTTGTTTTCTAAAAAAAATATTTCTAAAGGGTAAATATCTTAGCCTTTAAACTAGTTTCAAATTTTAGTTGGAAGTTGTAGATGATAAGGTTTTCTTAACATAAAGATCCAAGTTGCAAAAACAAATCTCCAAGAACAAAACTAAGGTAATAGAATCCAACCCCAAAATCGAGGTTTTACACCCTATTTATAAAGAACATTGTCCTAAAATAAAAGGAATTCAAATAAGGAAAGTTTCCAAAAATGCGGCTTCAATCGACGATTCCCGCAGACGGTTCATCGGTGAAACGACGGACTATCGACTGCCTCCGTAAGTCCAGAATTAGCATCCTTTTTTAGCCTTCAACTAGCATCTTCTCTGATCCAATCGACGGACCAACAGCACGGTCCGTCGATGACCTACGGTCCGTCGATGCCCTCCGTCATTCTATACTTAGCTTTTGTTCAACTTCGGGTACTGGAACATTCTCTGATCAGATTAACGATTTACCAGGATGGTCCGTCGATCAATCGATGGACCCCACACTTGGTTAGAATTTCTCGAGTTGCTTCCAGATGCCTGAATCTTCAGTCGACAGTCACCATCTACGGTTTGTCGATGGGACAACGGACCGTCGATGGCCTTCATGGGTCACCTCTACACTAAATCTCCACACCATTTTGTGTAGTTGGTTTTGGACAATTTTCCTACAAACAAAGATAAATTCATCTTAAATTACTACAAAAAGGCTCTAGACACACACCAATCATAAGGAAAAAGTATTGAAAGAACCGTGAAACCACTGTACATTAAGGGCGAGAAGTCATACGGATTGGTGTCCCAAAAGGACACAAAGTATGTTAAGGAATGGAAGGACCATTCGAATTCAAATAGAAAAATATATAAGAGAGTTTAATTCTTTGAAGATGGATCCCCTTTGTTGTTAAATAGAATTCCTCCACATATTTGTCATGAAATTTAAAAAGTTTATTCAATGTGAACCTCAAATAACAGAGATGGAAGGATACAATGTTTTGTATCATTCCTTGCAAGAATACTTGAAAAATTAACTGAATGAAGTTAGAATCAAAATTGGGGATAATAAAGAATTATGGAAGTACTATGTAAAAATAGGAGTTAAGTGGGTAAAACTTCACCACGATGTATCTACATACTTCTTTTATCATCAAAATATTTTTTTTTATTTTCATTTATATTAAACTTTGAATTGAACATTTTTAATTGTGTAATGTACAACATACACTATAACAAAATCATTTTTTATCAACAATAAACATGCACATTAAAAAAGAGTGCCAGAATATTTACCGATAATAATTGATTGTCAATGATTCAATGTCGTTATAAACTTTAGGAAAATTCATAGAGAGTACTTAATATCCATTAAAGATCATTTTTTCGATAGTGGTAACTCTTTATTTTGGCTTATTTCAGTTGAATTTGTGAACTGTAAATTTTGATACAGGTCGCAGACTATCTTTTTGAAAAACATGTTATGCAATATGTTTTTTTCTTCTTGATTTTCAGGAAATTAAGGTCATCTTTATTTTATTTGGGCAATTTCTCACAAAATTATTCTATGTAAATTTATTTTACTCTCGAGAATTAAGAAATGAATTGCCCAAATTTGTTTTCTTTCTATCGCTAAAAGACTGTTGCAACAGAGACGTCGAATGGGTCAGGCCCACTGCTCTTATTATTAATTAAATTACCAATAAACCCTTCATTAAAAATAAAAAAAGGTTGTTATATAAGATATCTTATACAGTCACGCACCCCACTTTTCTAGTTGAGTAATCTCATAGTTAGAAATGTGACATCAATCTTTTGTGTAAAACCTCGAAAATGACTTAGGTTAACTAGATCCTAAAATGTTGGTCATGATTTTCTAAGTTCCTAAATAGGTCTATTACGTGTTAATGAGTCAGTGTCTAAGAGTTTAGGTGCATTGGAAGTCAAACGTCAAGGGACGACTAAGACGTTCGATGACTAAGTCACCTAAGTGCCTCATACGTGGTTCTCTGTGTTTATGTGTGATTCATGAGTTTTTAAGATCTTTAAATGAGTTATTATAGCATATATAGGCAGTGTGTCGAGTTTCGTGGAGTTTGGACGTCAAACGTCCAAGAATGTCCATGGCGTTCGAAAGTGTTGCATTGAAATAACCTTGTGTGTCTAAGCATATTTCGTCGAGTTTTACTTGTTCGTTTTGGAAGAAATTCATGTGAGAGGTTCTAAACTCATAGACGGTCATGTTTGGGTTGAAAACGTCCGGCCGAACATGCTTTGGAAGAACCTTGCGCAGTTCATGTAAATCTGGTTTTCCGTAAGAATATTTGAGAATAACAGCTTGATGTAGTCCTTCCTGTATGCTAAATTCATTAACTTCATCCATGGTGAATTCGATGGTTGGCTCTCCATGAATGAATTCAATTGGTTTCAACTTAGTTTTGGATATAGACTTAGTAGAAGAATTGGGTTGAAATTGTGCAAAGTATGTTGGTTGATGTGTTAAATCAATAGTATTTTGGATATGTTGTGGTGGTGTTTTGTCCCCAGCAGGAGGCTGGGCACAGCTAGAATAGCCATAAGACTACCGCCCTCAAATCTCCATTCCTATCTATGATATATTTTCTAGGCTTCCAATTGATGCACTAATCTTTTAATTTTACGGTGAATTCCTTTTCATTTCTAGCGTCTTCATTGTTTATTTGTGTTGAACCATTGTGAATGTTTGTGAAGTCTTTATTTGTGTTGAAACATTTTGAATAAGAGTGAAGTTGAGGTGGTAGTGGATACCATAAAAGAGTTGTTTTCATTTGAAGCTTTTCTTTTAGTTTGTTTTGCTTTCGGGCAAACGAATTAAGGCCTCTCTAGTTCATCATGCAAGCAATATTATTTGTCTTTTTAAGCCATTTCTTAAACATTCCTCACTTTTTCGTTGCTGTGGGAAGTTCTAGAAGCATGAATTTTAAAAATATTTTCCAAGGACAAGAAACAGGACTGTGACTAAACTGATTTTTTTTACTGATTTTATGAATGACTCTCTTCGTCAGCGTCTTTAGAATGAGAACATTGAAAATCTCAAGATGTTCAAGCACTGGAATGCAATATGATTTTCTTGCGGCTTAACAAGCAGGATATTCTGTTGAATCAATCCCATTTTTTAGTCAACTTTAGCTATTAAATTGGTACAAGCAATTGTTAAAAAGGAGTAGGAATTGGAGTTGTAAATAAAAGATTTGGTGGCTGGCAAATTGATAAGATTTGCAACCATTCTTGACTTTGCTATATTTACATATGTCATTAGTGACATAACCATGGTTTTATCCTTCTATAAATAGAGCATTCTTGCTCATTTGTAGAACACACCAAGTTAGAGAGAGAAATCATTTTGAGAGCAAAGTGAGGTAGTCCATAGACTACAAGAAAATAGTCTGTGAAGAAAAATAGAGTGTGAGCGATATTTTAGTAAGACGGAAACCAAAAGAGTGTTGTTCCTTTTGAGTGTGTAGTAGTCACTTTGAGTATTGTATTCGTGACTACACTGTGTAAAATTTCTTACTATAGTAATATCAGTTGCTCCTTTTGGCCCGTGGTTTTTTCCCTTATTCAGAAGGGTTTCCACGTAAAATTCTTAGTTTCGTTATTTTCCCATTTTATTTCCATTACGGTTACCATATATACTTTTGTACTTTTCCATGTTTTCCCAACAAACTGGTATCAGAGCCAAGGTTTTATCTGAGTATGCTCTGTGGTTGCAGTACAGCCTGAACTTCCACATCAGAAAAGATTTATTTTGATTTACGATAACTATATTTTTTGTGGAAAACAATGGAAGTCAGCACAAGTAGAATGGTTACTTTAAATGGTGTTAATTATGCCATTTGAAAGGAAAAATGGAAGATCTGCTTTATGTTAAAAATATTTACAAACCAGTATTTACCACTGTAAAGCCTGATAATTAAAGAGATGAAGAGTGGAATTTGTTGCATAGACAGGTTTGTGGATTCATTATGCAATGGGTCGACGATAATGTGTTGCACCATATTTCTGGAAAAACACATGCTCGAACCCTATGAAAGCATCTTGAAAGTTTGTATGCTCAAAAGACTGGCAACGACAAAATGTTTTTAATAAAGCAGATTTATCGTGATGGTTCTCCAATGACAGACCATCTGAATAATTTTCAGGGGATTATGATCCAATTATCTTCTATGGGCATCAAATTTGACGAAGAAATTCAAGGCTTGCATCTACTTGGTTCCCTACCAGATTCTTGGGAAACATTTAGAACGTCATTGTCAAATTCTGCTCCGGATGGTGTGATCTCTATGGATTTCGCCAAGAGTAGTGTCTTGAACGAAGATATGAGAAGAAAAACTCAAGATTTCTCTTCATCGGATGTCCTGATAACTGGCCCCAGGGGGAGAAATAAAACCCGTGGTTCTCAGCATAGAGAACAAAATAGGAGCAAATCCAAAGGCAAACTTAAGGATATTGAGTGTTATCATTGTGGCATGAAAGGGAACACAAAGAAGTTCTGTAGGAAGTTAAAGAGGGAGAACAAAAATAAAGAGGAAACTAAAGAAGATGGCAATGAAAATTACCTAGCCACTGTCACCACCGAAGATCTTGTTACCGTTATTGATGCAAACATGATAAATATTGTTGTGATGAGTCAAGCTGGGTTGTGGACACTGGTGCCGCATCTCATGTGACATCAAGGAAGGATTTTTTTTCTCTTCCTACACTCTTGGTGATTTTGGAACCTTGAGTATGCGTAATGAGACTGTTTCTAGGGTGGTTTGTATTGGTACAATTTGTTTGGAAATTAGTGTTGGAACTAAACTAGTTTTGAACAATGTAAAACATGCTCCTGATGTTCATGTGCACCTAATTTCTGTTGGTGTTTTAGATGATGAAAGATATGTTAGTATAACCGGTGATGGAAAATGGAAGCTCATTAAGGGTTCCTTGGTTGTGGCTCATGGTAACAAACGTCGTGGTCTATACTGGAGTACGGCCTCTACTTATGTTGATATGGTGAATGTGGTTGAGATCGATATCTCTTCAACATTATGGCACAAGAGTCTTAGCCACATTAGCGAGAAAGGACTTAATGTTCTAGCCAAGAAGAAATTATTGTCAAATTTTCTAAGTGCTAAATTAGAAAAATGTGAGCACTGCTTGGCTGGTAACAAAATAGAGTTTCTTTTAAGTCCTACCCTCGTTCGAGAAAGATAGAGTTGCTTGAGTTAGTGCACTCTGATTTATGTGTCCCAATGAAGACAAAGACATTGGGTGGTGCACTTTACTTTGTCACTTTCATTGATGATTGCTCGAGAAAACTTTGGGTCTATGTTTTGAAGACTAAAGACCAAGTGTTAGGTGTCTTTAAGCAGTTTCAGGCTTAAGTTGAAAGAGAAACTGGAAAAAAATTGAAATGTATTTGTAGTGATAATGGTGGTGAATATTGTTGACCATTTGACGAATACTGCAAGCATCAAGGTATTAGACACCAGAAGACTCCTCCCAAGACTCCTCAACTTAATGGTTTGGCTGAGAGGATGAGCAGGACCTTGATGGAAAGAGTTAGATGTTTGCTTTCTGAAGCAAAGTTGCCAAACTCATTTTGGGGTGAGTCTTTATTGACCGCTGCACATGTTATTAATAGGATGTATCCTATGACCGTTTGAGAGTATTTGCTTGCAAAGCTTTTGTACATATGCCGAAAGATGAGAGGTCAAAGTTAGATGCCAAGACAAGGCAATGCATCTTAATTGGATATGGCCTAGATGAATTTGGTTACAAGCTATATGATCCAATTGAAAAGAAACTTGTGAGAAGCCGTGATATTATTTTCATAGAGAATCAAACAATTGAAGATATTGACAAAGCGGAGAAGGTAGAATCTTCAAGTTTTGATGGTATAGTTCATCATGATGAAGTTTCTCACACAAGTGTGCATGACGTTGTTGGATTTGATAATCATGGTGACGCCCAGAATCATGTATCGAATCAACATGTTGATGTTAATAATAACAATGATATTGTTATTGATGATCCTGTCTCATGAAGTTTTGGACGAATCAAATATTCCGCTTCGGAGGTCCACAAGACAGCGGTTTCCTTTCTCCCGTTATTCACCCTATGAGTATCTATTGCTCACTGACAAGGGAGAACCTGAATATTATAAAGAGGTCATGGAAGATGATCACAAGAATCAATGGATTGATGTCATGCAAGACGACATGAAGTCTTTGCATGAGAACCACACTTATGAGTTGGTAAAATTGCCCAAGCGCATGAGAGCTTTGAAGAACAAGTGGGTGTTCAAAGTTAAAGTTGAAGAACACAACTTGAAGCCCAGATACAAAGCAAGATTGGTTGTTAAGGATTCGGTCAAAGAAAAGATATTGACTTTGACGAAATATTTTCTCCTATTGTGAAAATGTCCTCGCTTTGCACAGTTCTAGGTTTGACTGCTAGTCTTAATTTAGAGATTGAGCATATGGATATGAAGACGACTTTCCTTCACAGTGACCTAGAAGAAGAGATTTATATGGAACAACCTGAGGGCTTCAAAGTAGATGGTAAAGAAAATTTTGTATGCAACTCAGAAAGAGTCTCTATGGCCTAAAACAAGCTCCGAGACAGTGATACAAAAAGTTTAAATCTGTTATGGGGGATCAAGGCTATAAGAAGACTTCTTCAGATCATTGCGTATTTGTACAAAAATTTTCTGACAAAGATTTTATCATCCTTTTGTTGTATGTGGATGATATGTTGATTGTGGGAAAGAATACTTCCATGATTGACGAGCTGAAGAAAGAGTTGTCTAAGTCTTTTTCTATGAAAGACTTGGTTCATGCCAAACAAATTTTGGGCATGAGAATTACTCGTCCTAGAGATAAAAGAAAGATTTATTTTTCCCAGAAGAAGTACATTGAACGCGTACTGGAGTGCTTCAATATGAAAAATGCTAAGCATGTTAGTATACCTTTTGCTAGTCATATGAAGTTGAGCAATAAGATGTGTTCTACAGCTAGAGAGGAAAAAAAGAACATGGACAAAGTTCCCTATTCCTCCGTCGTCGGAACTCTAATGTATGCAATGGTGTGCACTAGACCTGATATTGTTCACGCAGTTGCTGTTGTCAGTAGATTTCTCGAAAATCCGAGAATCGAACATTGGGAAGTTGTGAAGTGGATACTCATGTATCTTAGAGGAAGCTCAAATGAATGCTTGTGTTTTGGAGCATCAAATTCAATCTTGAAAGGCTATAAAGATTCTGATATGGAAGGTGACCTTGATAACAGAAAATCCACTACTGGATATATGTTTACTTTTTCAGGGGGGAGCTATATCATGGAAGTCAAAGTTGTAGAAGTGTGTTGCACTATCTACAACTGAAGCTGAGTATATTGCGGCTACTGAAGCCGGCAAGGAGATGATATGGCTAAAGCAATTTCTTCAAGAGCTTGGTTTGAATCAGATGGAGTATCATGTCTATTGTGACAGTTAGAGTGCAATAGACTTGAGCAAGAACTCCATGTACCATGCAAGAACAAAACACATTGACGTCAGATATCATTTGATTCATGAGAAGGTGGAGAATGAATCATTTCACGTCAAAAAGATTCACACAAGTGAAAATCCTGCAGATATGCTGACCAAGATGATATCGAAAGAGAAGTTCGAGTTACGCAAAGAACTTGTGGGTATGAGCTCTCTCTAAAGAATTTGAAGATACCTTTTTCCAGTAAACGGGACTGGAGGGGGAGATTTGTTGAATCCATCCCATTTTTTGATCAACTTTAGCTACTCAATTGGTACAAACAATTGTTAAAAAGAAATAGTGATTGGAGTTGAAAATAAAAGATTTGGTGGTTGGTAAATTGTTAAGATAACAATTTGCCAACCATTCTTGATTTTGCTATATGTACATATGTCATTAGTGACATAAGCATGGTTTTATCCTTCTATAAATCGAGTATTCTTGCTCATTTGTAGAACACACCAAGTTGATAGAAAAAACCATTTTGAGAGCAAAGTGAGGTATTCCATAGACTATACAAGAAAATAGTCTTTGAAGAAAAATAGAGTGTGAGCGATATTTTAGTAAGACGGAAATCAAAAGAGTGTTGTTCCTTTTGAGTGTGTAGTAGTCACTTTGAGTATTGTATTCGTGACTACACAGTGTAAAATTCCTTACTATAGTAATATCAGTTGCTCCTTTTGGCCCGTGATTTTTTCCCTTATTCAGAAGGGTTTCCACGTAAAATTCTTGGTGTCGTTATTTTCCCATTTTATTTCCATTACGGTTATCATATGTACTTTTGTGCTTGTCCGCGTTTTCCCAACATATTCAACTTAATTACAAAGACAAACTGGTCTCAGTTGAGAAGAACATAAATTCTTTCTTTTTCCAATTCGGCATGCAGCAGGACTTGTTCTTCTCCACAGCAGGGGCAACTTCATCAGTATTCCATGCACCTTCAGAACACGCAATCTTTGATTGTCAAACTAATCCATCGATGCAGCTCGTACATGGTTCTATGGAGGCGATGCACAGACTATCTCACCATCTTGATAATTCCTTATCTGGCGTTCCGATAATTTCCTAATCTCAACATCACATGATTAATAAGGTAAAACATGGTACCAGAGGGGGGTTGGGACAGGGTAATTTGTTCGACTGGCCGTAACAGGGGGCTACTGGCTCCTTACAAAAGAATCTTGCTAACAGTCTTTAACATGATAACATAAGCTTATTAAGTACACGATATGGAACGAACCCAGTTCAGGCAAACCTCGGTTCCCTACAGAAAAATTCAAGCGCCTGGCAGAGAATGTCACAGAGCCAAAAAATGTTGCAGAACCAGCTATTAAAACAGCATTCCTACCATCGGAAGAGGCAACAACTACTTTTTCATAGACATAAGTTAACAAAGCAGCAACAAGGAAAGCAACAGGTAATCCTCGAATCCCTACAGCAAAACTCAATGTTCTGCCATATTTACTTTTTATACAGCACGAGCAGTATATGTTGCAGAACAAACAATTAGCACTGTTGTGCAACCTGCTACTGATGCAGCAACAACTTTTTTGAAGTCAGCGGTTAATGAAACATCAGCAAGCAATGAACTCATTTCGTCAGTTAATGCAACAGAATAATTTCACCAGCTTGCGACGTAATTCCTTGGACTGGCATATCGACAAATTCTAACTCTCAGCAAGACATGATAAATATAATACAGCCTGGTTCCAATTTTTTGAACTCAGCGCAACAGGTGTCTACTGGCTCTTTGAAAGAGAATGCTGTTAACCATCGTCAACAAGTTGCTCATTAAGTTCACAAAGTGGAATGAACCCAGTGAAGACAAACCTCGGTTCCCTATATCAAAATTCAAGCCCCTGACAGCGAATGTCGCCGAGCCAGCAAATGTTGCAGAACAAGCTATTAAGACATCAGTCCTACCATCGACAGAGGCAACAACTACTTTTTCATAGACAGAAGTTAATGTCACAGCAACAAGCAAAGCAACAATAGACGACACTTTCACAGCTTCAACAGTTTTCCATGCCACTTCAGCAACCACAATATCTTGATGGTCGAAACTAATCCACAGATGCAATCCGTACAGGGTTCCATAGAAGGAAAAGCAACAAAACAATATTATCAACTTGCAACATGATTGTTTGGACAATTCAATTGTTTATGTTTCGTGCACTTGTGAACTCATGTATGCACCCTTCCCTAGATTATGTGAAGTATTGAATTTATTCTGATAAAGTACTTAAATTTTATGTGCAACGGAGGCTAAAATTTGAAAGATGCATCTCCAAATTTTTCTCTGTTTTGATCTTTAGCTACAATTTTACAAACAAAGGTCACAATTTCTCACAATATTTTTATGGTTTATTTTTTTCAACTCTTGATTCATAAATTGTTTTTGCTTAAATAATGATAGTATCTGAATCAGTCTTCAAATACAAAAATTTATTATACTATCTTGATGATAGTTATTGTTCTTTTTTTCATGTTAGAACTCTTGAGATAGTTATCACTGAAAAAAATTGTTATCTATAAGTCACCAAAATTACTCATTTTGTGTTCAAAATTACTAATCTCTTGTCATTTATAAAAATATTCGGTTTCTAAATGTTATCTCAAATATTTTGTATAAACCTTCTATCTTAAGGACCAATATTGTTATTATCCCTTCATTATATTATATAACTAGTTTTGAAAACGTTTCTTGCTCGTTTGACCCCTATTATTGTATAAAATTTATGTAGAGATAAATTTTATATAGACCTAACTCTTGTTAAAAAAAAAAAATCACCCCATTCTAAAATACTTTTAGCTGCATTTTTG